>NC_079192.1:328803887-330003887 GCF_029499605.1 Hyla sarda
CAGCTTTCACTTCACCAGAGCTTGTTAACTCCTCGTCATATCGGGTCGGTCCTGGCGGCCATCAATGGCCGGGACCTGCAGCCCTGTATTAACCCTTCAGACGTGGCGATCAAAGTTGACTGTCGCGTCTGAAGTGAAACTGAAAGTATCCAGCAGCTCACTCGGGCTTTTTGGGACGACCGCAATGAAATCACGGCATCCCGAACAGCTTACAGGACACGGGAGGATCCCTACCTGCCTCCTCAGTGTCCGATCGGCGAATGGACTGCTCCTTGCCTGAGATCCAGGCAGGAGCAGTCAAGTGCCGATAACACTGATCAATGGCATGTTAATACATGCCAGTGATCAGTGTAAAAGATCAGTGTGATCAGTGTAAAAGATCAGTGAGCACTGGCTATAACACTGCAAAAAAGAGTGGAAACAAAAGTGTTAATATATGTGATTTAACCCCATCCCTAAAAAAAAAGTTTGAATCATCCCCCTTTTCCATAAAAAAACCAGTGTAAATAAAAAATAAACAAACATATGTGGTATCGCCGCGTGCGTAAATGTGCGAACTATAAAAATATATAGTTAAATTAAACTGTACTGTCAACGGCATACATGTAAAAAAAATTCCAAAGTCCAAAAAAGAGTATTTTTTGGTCACTTCTATTAAAAAATCTTAATCCTTCCAGTACTTACTGTATACTAGAGAGGAAGTTGAGTTGTTCTTTTCTGTCTGACCACAGTGCTCTCTGCTGACACCTCTGTCTGTGTCAGGAACTGTCCAGTGTAGGATAAGTTTGCTATGGTGATTTGCTCCTACTCTGGACAGTTCCTGACACGGACGGAGGTCTCAGCAGGGAGCACTGTGGTCAGGCAGAAAAGAACTATACAACTTCCTCTGGAGCATACAGCAGCTAAGTACTGGAAGGATTAAGATTTTTTAATAGAAGTAATTTACAAACCTGTTTAACTTTCTGGAACCAGTTGATTTGAAAACATTTGATTTCCACTCGAGTACCCCTTTAAGATAGGAAAGCTGAGCTGTGAATGGTTGCTGTGGGTAAAATCTCTCCAGTGTTTTTCTCACACATTTTGATAAATTGGGGGCCATTGTCTAATTGTTGCCTATTGAAATGTGCCACTTTGTGTAGCAGACTTATAGTTGGAGAAAAATATCATTAAAAAAACTAATTAGTTGAGAAAACACAGTTTTGTTGCAGATTCCCAATAAATTCCAATAAATATTCTAATAAAAATGCATACTGAAACAAAACGGACAGCGCTCCGTAGTGTGATACTGTTGTTGCACAAAAATAGCTCAGGTGGATGTCACGCTTAACAAACCATAAAAAACCAATGTATATATATATATATATATATATATCGGGAGAAATAATGTCCTGCGGCGGGGAAAAAATATCACCCCACAGAGATCCCATCTCAACCTTACAAGAAAAGTAAAAAAATAAATACATTTTTTTTTCTATTTATTTATTTATTTTACTTTTCTTGTAAAGTTGAGATGGGATCTCTGTGGGGTGATATTTTTTTCCCGCCGCAGGACACCATTTCTCCCGATATATACATTGGTTTTGTATGAGTATATTACTGCATATTTTTAACACTACTGGTGTTACAGTGGTATGTGATTTAATATAATGCTTTCTATAAAATGTCTTTGTTTATTTGATTTTAAATTAATCTACTATGACAACAATAATTTTATTATAATTTTATCATGAATGTAGACCATAGTTAAAATATAATATGTCCTTCAGGTGCTAATGTGCCCTGGAAGGGTTAATGCATGAGGTGTATATATTGTGTGTTGTGAACTCACCTAACCATGCCTGATGACGCAGCTGTGCTGTGAAACGCATTGCATTATGGGTGAATAAACGTTTGGTCTAGTTACCTGGTTGTCCAGCGCCCTTTTATCCCTTCTACACCATGGAGTTCTACCCCTGTAATGAAAAAAATGCATGGTAGTGGAAAGAACACCTCTGCCAGTCAACATGTTGATGGCCCAGGCCCAGCACAAGTAGCGAAAACCACGTGTTCAGGGACATTACAAGCCACAGCAACAGCCTTGTGCCTGGTAGTAGTAGCCAAAGTTGTCCACCTCCTCCAGGGGAAGTATTGTTTTAGGAAGATTCAGACATAGTGGATTTGTTGGCCTGTTTTAAGTCATCTTAGGAGATGGAAGAATCTGACACTATGAAGTTAAACCAGGTTTCAGTTTCTGCTACATTTACATGGCACGGTAAAAGTAGCATTTCTAGCTTTTCTAATCATTGCTTTCTGTCCCCTACTAGTAGTGCCCCTCTTTTTTTCTCAGAGCAAACAGCACCCTATGTGCTAAGGAGGAGGACAGGTGAGGAGGAGTTCTGTGCAGAGGACAGTTGGTTTTTGGAGTGTTCTACAGAAGTGGTGGAAGAAATGGCAATGGATGCCTATAAAACTGGGACTGGTAGTAGGTATGATAACAGCATCAGTCATGGAGGTGGAAATGGTGAGGGGGACAACGAGCCCATGAGACTTCAGAACTGGCTGAAAGGAGTGGTGAGGATGATGAAGAGGACTATAATAATGATGTGGTTTTGGACGCAATGAGGGAACCAGGTGATGAGTTGGTGACATTGTCAGAGCAGGAGAACATCGGCGAAATATCCCAGACATAGGCCTCCTGGTGTGGTCAGCTCAGGAACAGGTAAGGGTGACACTGCTACATTTGTAGGCTTTAGAAGAAAGCACGGGTTACTTCATTTAAAAAAACTGTCCATAACTTGCACGATCAAGACCATTTAATAGGAAAATATGCTTGACAAACAAAAGAAACAAGTTTCTACTACTCAGATGACCATGCAATCACAGAAAGTTGGCAATTTAAAAACAAAGTGGGGATCAGTTGATGGAGGACTTTTCCAGAGAAGAAGCCTCACTTTACCTTAAGAGGGCAGATGTGCCTCAGGAGTCCAGTTTTGAGCATCAACTTTCATTCTAGTAAGAATGGTAATAGGTGCCAAGGAAGAAAAACAATTTTCGGCACCTGTATATAAGAAGCACAGGGCAGAACTGGAGAGGATGCAGAGGAGGGTGACAAGGATAACTGATGGTAGGGGAGGATTACAGGACCAAGACAAGTTATCAAGCTAGAGGTTATTTAGTCTGGAGAAGAGGGGTTTTAGAGGCAATTTGATCACAATGTACAATTATATGAATGGACAGTAGAGATGAGCGAACTTTTGAAAAATTCGATTCGGACGATTCGCAGAATTTTTCAAAAAAATTTGTTTCAATGCGAATTTATTTGCGGTGAATCTATATTAAAAACGGCTATTTCTGGCCTACAGAGAGCCTCAATAGGAGTGTATAACCTTTTTGCTTTGTTCTAACACGCATATGGAGTGTGCTGGGGTAGTGAAATAATACTGTTATTCAGAATAACATGCAGATTACCGGCATCGCTTTTAGAATCACTGCCGCAGAACGGCACAATGACAGAGCCTGGAGCTGGCATCAGTATGAGGAGAACATATAGTGGCTGAATGACATAACGTGGAGGTGTTGGCAGCATGACGAGACCACATAGTGGCTGAATGAGACAGCATGGAGGTTTTGGCAGCATGAGGAGACCATATAGTGGCTGAATGACACAGCGTGGAGATGTTGGCAGCATGAGGAGACCATATAGTGGCTGAATGACACAGCGTGGAGGTGTTGGCAGCATGAGGAGACCATATTGTGGCTGAATGACACAGTGTGGAGGTGTTGGCAGCATGAGGAGACCATATAGTGGCTGAATGACACAGCGGGGAGGTGTTTGCAGCATGACGAGACCATATAGTGGCTGAATGACACAGTGTGGAGGTGGCGGCAGCATGAGGAGACCATATAGTAGCTAGATGACAAAGCTTGGATGAGGCTGAAGCATGAGGAGACCATATAGTGGCTTAATGACACAGTGTGGAGGTGTTGGCAGCATGAGGAGGCCATATAGTGTCTGGCACACCCAGAAGTTGGCAGCAGTATGGGTAGACACTAGGCCTTAACAATCCCTAAGATTATAAAATGAATTCTGAAATTTAAACTGAAGATTTTGGGTAGCCAGTGCAACCATAACAAAATTCCCAGACCCACTCCCAGCAGCATCAGTAAACCAAATATTGCCTTAATGGCACAGCCTCACAACCAGGGCTTCACAATCCCTAAGAAAAAAAGATGAAGTTTGAACTTTAAACCGAAGAGTTTGGGTAGCTAGTGCTACCATAACATTTTTTATTCCCAAACCCAGGCCCAGCAGCATCAGTAAATCATATATTGGCTTAATGACACAGCTTGGAGTTGGCTGAAGCATGAGGAGACCCCAGGACATCATAATACTGAAGAAAAAACAGACAAAGTTTGAAATTTGAACTGAAGATTTAGGGTAGCTAGTGCTACCCTAAAAATGTTTAGGCCCAGGCCCAGCAGCATCAGTAAACCATATATTGGCTGAATGACATAGCCTTGAGTTGGCAGAAGCATGTGAAGACCATTGAAATGAATTTAAATTAAGGATTTTTAAATCAAACTTTTAATTCCCAAGTTTAAGTGTCCCGGGCCCCGGCGTGTGGGTACAACGGACCAAAGCTAACAAGGAGTCACGTCCCATGGCAGCACAATGACAGAGCCTGGAGGTGGCATCAGTAGGAGGAGACCATATAGTATCTGAATGGTACAGCATGGAGTTGTCTGAAGCATGAGGAGATCATATAGTGTCTGAATGGCACAGCCTGGAGTTGGCGGCAGATGAGGAGACAATAGGGCCTCACATTCTCTAAGAATAAAAGATGAATTTTGAAATTTCCATTGAAATGTATGGTACCTAGTGCTACCACAAACATATATAGGTAATGTCCTAGGCCCAGCAGCGTCACTAAACCATGTAGTTGCTGAATGATACAGACAGGAGCAGGCAGCAGCATAAGTACACAAGAGGGGTTCACAACCCAACCCATAACACTTGATCAAAAAATTATCAAAATGTGTCCCCCATCTACCACGCGGAGGTGGCCTCATTTCGGATTGGATCCTAACACACATTCTGAGCCTAACGCTCAGAACACTCACCTCTGCTGGGCATATAGCCTCTGACTGGGTGACATGCTGGATCTATTATCAATTTAAATTAAAATACCTCCTGTGAAAAAAGGGGAGGGGTGCACGGCTACAAGGGGTGCCATTCCCCCTAAGTTGCACAAAAAAACAAAAAGAAAAATAGCCAGCACAACTACCTAATACATGGGTGCATGCCGCTGTGGCAAATACAAAGTATACAAAAAAAGAAGGTTGCAGCAGCACACTTGGTCAAAACATTGTCAAAAAAATTAAAAGGTGAATGTTGAAATCTCTATTGAAGATGCATGTTAGCTAGTGCTACCATCCAAAAATGTAAGGCCAAAGCCCAGCAGCATCACTAAGCCATGTAGCTGAATGACACAGACATGAGCAGTCAGCAGCAGGAGTACACAAGAGGGTTTCATAACCCCTAAGATTGAAAGATCAATGTTGAAATCTCAATTAAGCATGTATGTAAGCTAGTGCTAACATCCCAAAATTTAAGACCCAAGCCCAGCAGCATCAGTAAGCCAAGTAGTTCCTGAAACACAAAGTCAGTAGCAGGCATCAGCAGTACACAAGAAGGTTTCATAACCCCTTACATTGAAAGATCAATGTTGAAATCTCAATAAAGCATGTATGTAAGCTAGTGCTAACATCCAAAAATTTAAGGACCAAGCCCAGCAGCATACGTAAGCCAAGTAGTTCCTGAAAGACACAGTCAGGAGCAGGCAGCAGCAGTACTCAAGAGGGTTAAATAACCCCTAAGATTGAAAGATCAATGTTGACATCTCTATTGAAGAGGTATGTTACCCCGTGCGATCATCAAAGAATTTAAGGCCCAAGCCCGGCAGCTTCACTAAGCCAAGTAGTTCCTGAAACGCACAGCCTGGATCAGGCAGCAGCAGCAGAAGTACACAAGAGGGCTTAATAACGCCTAACATTAAAAGGTGAATATTGAAATCTGTATAGAACATGTATGTTAGCTAGTGCTAACATCAAAAAATCTAGGCACAGGCCACGCAGTATCAGTAAGGCAAGTAGTTCCTGATATACACAGCCTGGATCAGGCAGCAGGATGCGTACATAAGAGGGCTTCACATCCATAACATTAAAAGATCAATGTTGAAATCTCTATTGAACATGTATGTTTTCTAGTGCTACCATAAAAAAATTGTAGGTAATATCCAAGACAGTCACAGCAGCATCAGAAAACAATATATTGGTTGAATGACACAGCCTGGAGGTGGGAAAAGAATAAGGAGCCCATATAGTGGCTGAATGTCACAGCCTGAAGTTGGCAGCAGCATGACGAGACCATTGAAATTTATGATTTTGAAATTTAAATTATGGATTTTGTAATTGAAATTTCACTTCTCTGCCTGACATACTTATTGCGTATATGAGGGGAGTACAATACGCTTCACTTCGCTTAAAACACTATTTGTCTAGAACAGTAGCAGGTGTATACTATTGGCTGTCCTTTCACAGTATATAGACCCTTGACAGATTAACAGGTACAAAATAGTACAGTACTTAGATGTAGGTATGTGGTATGCACTTATGAGGGCAGAAAAATGTGCTACAGTACGCTTAAAAATACTTATTTTTACCTGTGTCCCAGATTCCAAAATCATGATACAACTTAATTCTGCAACTGAAGAACCACAACAAAGAATGAACGACTGAAAGCCTACTGGAACTGAGGAACTTCAAAATGGTAAATCTACCGCCTGGGATAGTCAGTCAATTCCAACAGCGGGTGGTCAGTATCCACAGTCAGGGCCGGCCTTAGGTGTTCGGGCGCCCTGTGCAAGCTAACCTTGTGGCGCCCCCCCCCCCCCCCCCCGTGGCCTGCCCCCAATATTATTTTAAGGATAAGTTATAGATCGCGGGGGTCCGAGCATTGGGCCCCCTGTTATCTCATGCACGGTGTCCCAGCAGTCGGCTGGGAGCTCAGGCCTACACTGCCGCACGGAGCGCCAGCCTACACTGCCCTCCATGTACCCCATAGGGAGACATGGAGAGGATGTGCCGGCCGCGGCTTCCTGCAGGGTACAGACTTCAGGTTCCAGCAAACTGACGGGGCCTGTGCAGGAGATCGTGGGGGGGGGGGGGGTACTGGTGAGACCCCCACAGATCACCTCGGTTGAAGTGGTTCTCCAGCTGTTGGAAAGCTAAAACTCCCATCATGTCTGGAGTGCCTCAGGCATTATGGGAGTTGTAGTTTTGTAACAGCTGGAGAGACACAGATTGGACACCGTTTTACCCATCATCACTGCAGAACTTACAAGTGACTACAGCTCTGATGGGACAGTCAGGAGAATACACAATGATATCAGTGACCTGAGTGACGTCTTCTCTGTTATCTTTTCTTCATCGGGTCCAGAGACCAGGTCTTCCTCCAGCTCCATCTTATCTGCAGAGTCAGACATCCAGACATCATTGGCTCCTCACTTTGTCCGCAGATCCTCATCCTCTGCATGAAGACAGTAATCATTATATCCAGAAAGTGTACCCTAAATAAAATACTGCCCCCACACTTTACTCTGAATATAATACTGCTATACACTGTACCCTGAATATAATACTGCTATACACTGTATCCACTAAATATAATCCTGCCACACACTATAACCAGAATATAATACTGCCATACACTGTACCCTAAAGAAAATACTGCTATACACTGTACCCACTAAATATCATACTGCCACACACTGTACCCCCTGAATATAATTCTGACATACATGCATACACATCATATATACATATACACCCCCTCTTATCCTCTGTGTCCTCATCACCCCCAAAACCCCCGCCAAACCCCTTGTCATCACTACTATTACCCCCCTCTCCTCATTACCCCCATAACCCCCCCCTGCACCTCTCATCCACTCCATAACCCCCTTGCACCTCTCATCCACTCCATAACCCCCCTTGCACCTCTCATCATCCCCATAACCCCCTGCACCTCTCATAACCCCAATAACTTCCCCTTCACCTCTCATCACCCCCATAACCCCCCCTGCACCTCTCATCACCCCCATAACCCCCCTGCACCTCTCATCCACTCCATAACCCCCATGCACCTCTCATCCCCCCCTGCACCTCTCATCACCCCCATAACCCCCCTGCACCTCTCATCCACTCCATAACCCCCCTGCACCTCTCATCCACTCCATAATGCCCTGCACCTCTCATAACCCCAATAACTTCCCCTGCACCTCTCATCGCCCTCATAACCCCCCTGCACCTCTCATCCACTCCATAACCCCCCCTGCACCTCTCATCACTCCTCACCCCCATAACCCCCCCTGCACCTCTTAAGAAATTTAAGATTTTTTAATCGAAAGTAAGGATTTTGAAATTTAACTTTTAACTCCCAACTTTTAGTGTTCTGGGCCCCGGCGTGTGGGTAGAAAGGACCAAATCTAACAAGGAGTCACATGTCACATGGCAGCACAATGACAGAGCCTGGAGGTGACATCAGTATGAGGAGACCATATAGTGGCTGAATGACTGCCTGGAGTTTGTGGCAGCATAGGGGGACCATATAGTGTCTGAATGGCACAGCCTGGAGGTGGCATCAGGAGTCCTGAAAGTGATCCTATTGCAAGGAATTTCTGAAACTTAATTTATGTTTTGCAGTATCCATGGCAGCACAATGAGAGAGCCTGGAGGTGGTAGCATCAGCATGTGGCGACCATAGAGCAGCACAATTAGAGAGCCTGGAGGTGGCAGCATCAGCATGAAGAGACCATATGGCGACACAATGACAGTGCCTGGAGGTGGTAGCCTCAGCATGAGGAGACCATAGAGCAGCACAATGAGAAGGCCTGGAGGTGGCAGCATCAGCATAAGGAGACCATAGAGCAGCAGAATGAGAGAGCCTGGAGGTGGCAGCATCAGCATGAGGAGATCATATGGTGGCACAATGACAGAGCCTGGAGTCTGAGGAACCCACAGACTGTTAACTGGGGATGTCAGATGTCACATTTGGATAACCGAGTGAACCTCACTTGGAATGAAGTGGATGACCGAGTGAACCAATCAATCATAGTTGCTTGTCGCGACACGACTGCTAGTTGACACCGGGAGCTCAGACCTCTCGCTGCGACTCCGGCTGCCACACACCCCTACTCTGCTGCGACCTCTGCCTGGGACTGATGAATTTAGGCCTCTGCCACTCCTCTGTGCACGTCCTGGCACTACTCTGCCTGACATACTTTTTGCGTACTGTATCTAGATATATATATGTATCACTATGCAATGTGTATTAGCGAATGGAAGATGAGGGGAGATGTTATTACATATGTGAGACACCTTTTCTTTAACCAATCTGTGAACACCACTGTTCCTATAAATATGCACATTGACACTTTATTTCTCATGCTTGAAAAATGCTTGCCGAAATGTTGCACTTTGGGGTGAGAATAAAGTCACACTCCATCAAGATTTTGAGTCTCTGGCTTTTTGGTACTGTAATCTACTACACTCCTCCTTGTCATTTTCTACCTTAGGTAGTGACTGATCCTCCTGTTGCCATGACAACGGAGGGCACTGTCAGACCTCTTATTGCCATGACAAGCATCAGCGCTCTGCTTTCTCTTTGCATAGCGCCGATCGGTGACAGAGGGAACTTCCTTCCTCTGTTACCCTAATAGACACTGCGGTCACAGTACTATCCGTCAACCCCCCTCCCATAGAAAAAAATAGAGGGGGCGTTGTGTGACATCACTGCCAACCCGGAGATCAGACATCTTATCCCCTATGCTTTGGATAGGGGATAAGATGTTTCCTACGGAGTACCCCTTTAAGGCCAAAATGGGCTGTGTTCATAAGGGGTTAAATCTCCCCTATTTTCACATTTTTCAAATAAATGTATGTAAATAAAAGTAAACATAAATATGTTTAGTATTGCAGTGTGTTTAAAATGTTGGTATTATTAAAATATAATGTTTAAAAAACTGCATGGTGAATGCCATAAATAAATTACATTTCCAAAATACAGCATACTTTACTAATTTTCTTACAAAAAGTTTTGATATTTTTCTATTATTGTACTGCTTTTAAACAAAAGTTGTAGTTGTAGTTTTTATCGGTACCACTTTTGTGTATGTGTTTTTTATTATTATTTTTGGATGTAATGTGACAAAATACAGCAATCGCTGGTGACCGGCACTACCGGCAGGTCCCTGGCTGCTGATAGCAGCCTGGACCTGCCGTGCATGATGCAAACACTGCTCTAATGCTCATGTCATGTATAGGACATAAATGTACGTCCTGGTGCATTAAGCACCAGGGCACCAGGATGTAAATTTATTTCCCATGTCGTTAAGATAAAACAAAACCTACGTAAATTAGGTATCCTAGTAATTATGAACCTACAGAATGAATTTAACATAACTTTAACTGTAAAGTGCACTGTGTAGAAACAAATGTTCGTAAAATTGCCATATTTTGACCACCTATATGTATTTTTTGCGCCGTGATCTGTAGGTCATAGCACTGATCAGTTTTTATCGGCAATCTTTTTATCTGGTCTGCTGGAAGGCAGACCAGAGAAGAAGATGCCGGGAGGACAGATGGAGGCAGGTAAGGGGACCTTCGGCCGCCATCTTGGATGATCAGATCCTCACAGCCGCGCTGCGGGCGATTCGATCATCCATTCCAAGGGCCTCATATGCCATGATCAGTATTGATCATGGCAGCTGAGGGGTTAATGGCAGACATCAGCGCAATCGCCAGCGCTTATAGCAGCCGGGACCTGCCGTTCATGATGCAAGCACCGCTCTGGTGCTCGCGTCATGTATAGGACATAAATGTATGCCCTGGTGCTTTAAGTACCAAGGCACCAGGACTTACATTTATGCCCTATGTCGTTAAGGGGTTAAAGTAACAGAAAAAAACTAAACCTAAAAAAATAGGTATCCTTGTAATTGTATTGACCTACAGAATGAAGTTAACCTAACACCAATTTAACTGTAAAGTGCACTGTGTAGAAACAAACCGCAAAAAGTTGCAACATTGACATATTTTATTTCACCCCACAAATAAGTTTTTTTTTGTCCTTACCGTAGATTTTGTACTAAAATAAGTGATGTCATTACCAAGTATTGGTCCAGCTTAAAAAAGCCCTCATATGGCCCTGTAGCTTGAAAATTGAAAGACTTATGGATTTTAACAGAGGAGTCAAAACAAAACAAAATAAAAGAACAATAATTGGCCCATTCCTTTTAAGGACTGTGTGTAGCAGCCAGAAGTGGTTGGGAAAGGGGAATGCAGCTGAAACTGGGAAGTTAGGCAATTTGGGGAACTCTGGAATTCCATAATCAAAGTGTCCCATGAGGCTATGCCGTTTGCCTAACACCCTAACACATCTATGGGAGTTAAAGGGGTAGCTTTACTTTTGTTGCTTTATGTGATTCCATACAGTATCCCGACCTCTGTCTGTTTCATAGTTTATTTTGTTGACCGTGACTTCTATCACTTATCTAGGAAGGGATTTTCACCATGGTTGTCGATCCACTATTTAGGGCTTTTAGCTTGTGGGGGATCAGTGAGCTTCGCTGAGCTACCTGCAACTTCCACTTTTGATTTAGACGCCGTGATCAGCATTGATCATGGTGTATAAAGGGTTAAATGCCCAGCAGCAGCAGGATCGCCACTGCCCGGCAGAAGCAGTGAGTGTCTGGCTACTAATGGTAGCCGACACTCTCGGAAGCAAGCGCAGCTCTTTCTCACTTCAAAGCCACTTAACGCATCAGGGTGTAAAGGTACATCCTGGTGCCTTAAGTACCAGGACACAAGGGTGTACTTGTACACCCTGCGTCCTTAAGTGGTGAAAATTATACAAACACTATAGGTTGCAACCTCTTATAAATGCATATAAGAAATAATATATAAGTCAAAAGTATAAGCTGGTGAAATTCATTGTGTATTGAGGACAGTCTGAATGCTGTGTATGATATACAGAGTAAATGTCCTCTGTTTTCCTCCACTTGCTGAGAATTATAATCTCATGAGCATAATCCTGTATTGATTTTAACTTTGCAATATTATTTTAGTCTCATTCATAATCTCCTCAGTTAAGACAAGTAATGATACTATGTAGCGATGTAAGTGAGAAATGACTGTGTCAAGATAGAAGATAATTGTACTGTAGTACTCACGGTGTCCCTAGGTGAGTTAAGATGATGTGAGAACTATACTCAGAGTCCTTTAGGCGTCCTGGACCTTGAGGTATGTGCAGCACTTTCTGTCACCAGAATATGCATCCACGCAGTTTTTTGAGGTGACCAGTAATTATTCAGTTCTATAAAAATCTACTAAAAAGGATGACACATTGTAAACTTGGAGTGAAAGGGGGGCCATCTGGACATGGCTTCCAGCATCAGGGTACTGGTAAAACAGCTGGACCCCAATCCTGGATAGTCTCAGGCACTCTCCTCTTTTATATTAAGATCAAACGATATTCATCTTACAGAAAACAAAACAAAAAAATTCAAGATCTGCATTCAGACATTTTAGTAGGAGCGTGTCAAGTTCATATAGATAGTTTTAGAATCTAAACAAGACAGTTTTGCAATAATGGTTACCTTCTCTCCAATCTTTACATATAGGAACTAGAGCCAAGAGCTTCCCCTGTATAGTCCTGATCATAAGTAACTTTGAAATAGGATGATAATATATGTGTTACAACCTACTGCTTGCCCAAAAACCTTTTTTCCTACCTACTGGGATGATTCGCCCTAAATGGTGACCCCCAACTGGGCGACTGTCCCTACAGTGAACTACGTGCATTGGCATCCCTGTAGTTAAAAGAGTAAGAAAAAAACAGTTGGTAACAAAAGGTCAGATAAGGTACAAAATCACAAAGGCAAAACCAGAGTCAGGACAAGATATGGGTCAAATCTAGAGAGCAGCATGGTTAAAAATACTAAGGCCAAATGCAATGTCAGGAAACGGGTAATGGGTCAAATCAATACGGGAGCACAATACAAAATCAACAGATATGGCAACATCAGAAAAGAGGCAGAAGGTTAAGTAAAAGGAGTTCAGAAGGTTAGTCAGGCACAAGGAATACTGGAACATTGGAGATGGAAAAAACCTCTTTTACATGCGTTGTCTTCATAGTGAGCAGGGTTTACATATCCCACCCTGGCGCTGGATGCAAGAAAATGCAGGATCCAGGATAGGTGAGGCCAATACAGTATGTTTATTACATCCTATTTTTGTATTGTGAATGTGTCCTGAAATATGTTTATATAGTGGATGAGACTTTCTGCCCACATAATGCTTTCATCAAGGGCAGGTGATAGTATAGATGACAGAGGAGGAGCTATGGCATGGTAGAAATTCATTGAGTTTATATAGTACAGTAATTTTGGAGTAGCTGTATTAGTCCAGTGATGCAAAAGCAAAATTGTAGACTGTTGCAGAATCTTGTAATACCTTTTTTGTTTGACTGACTTACTTCATAGAAACAAGCATTCGGGACTCCTCCACATTTCTGAGCTCATAAGCAGAAAACACACAGGTTGCATTCTATAAATATACTGGGGTTAAAACAACAGATATGGAGTATCCACACTAAGTTGTGCCATGATTAGTGATGTCCCGATTAGTTCGTCGGCGAATAGTTTCCGGCAAACATAGCTTGTTCGCGTTCGCCGTGGCGGGCGAACATATGCGGTGTTCGGTCGGTCCCCTATTCATCATCATTGAGTAAACTTTGACCCTGTACCTCACAGTCAGCAGATACATTCCAGCCAATCAGCAGCAGACCCACCCTCCCAGACCCTCCCACCTCCTGGACGGCATCCATTTTTTTCCCCTGTGTATTCTAATTGCAGTTGCCTGCCTGCCAGCGTGTGTGTCAGGCTCACAGCGTATACTGTGCCCACTTGCCCAGTGCCACCACTTAAATCTGGTGACACAATAGCTTGCATTTAAAAAAAACAAAAAACTTTTTGGACTGTGTGCGTTTCAGGGCCTGCCAGGGCACAGTGTCACACCAGTGCAACTCATATCTGGTGTAACAGTAGTGTACATTTAAAAAAAAAATAGAAATTTGACTGTGAAATAATAGCAGTCAGTTTCCTTCACGTGTGTGTTTCAGGGCCTGCCAGGGCACAGTGGCACACCAGCGCAACTCATATCTCGTGTAACAGTAGTGTACATTTAAAAAAAAAAAAAACTTTTTTGACTGTGAAATAATAGCAGTCAGTTTCCTTCACACGTGTGCGTTTCAGGGCCTGCCAGGGCACAGTGTCACATCAGTGCAACTCATTTCTGGTGTAACAGTAGTGTACATAAAAAAAATATAGAAATTTGACTAATAGATTGAATAGCAATTAGTTGTCTGCAAGGGTGTGTGTAAGGCATACAGCGTCTACTCTGCCAACTTCTGCCAGTGCACAGTGCCACTCATATCTGTTGTCACAGTAGCTTGCACGCATAGTACCACTAATCGAAAAAAAAAAATTACAGGCAAAGGCAGGCCACCCCGCAGGGGCCGTCGTGGTTGTGTGATTCCCTATGGCCCTAGAATAATGCCCAGTGTTCAGAGGCCACGCACCCTGAACTCGAAAAGTTCTGAGGACATAGTTCACTGGCTAACACAGGACATCCAATCTTCTACAGCTTCCGCTCGGAACCTTGATGCACTATCCTCCTCCAGCTTAACTTCGGGCACCTCTCAAGTTACCACTCGCCCGCCTGTCGCCACCACCAACACTAGCACCACAGCCGCTTCACTTGATCTGTCAGAGGAGTTATTTACACATCAGTTGGAAGAAATGAGTGATGCACAACCATTATTGCCAGAAGATGTAGATAACAGGGATATGTCTCAGTCAGGCAGCATTACACACATGGATGATGTTGTACCCACTGTTGATTCCTTTGCTGAGTTGTCAGATACAAGTGAAGCGGTTGATGATGATGATGCTTCCGTGGATGTCACGTGGGTGCCCGCTAGAAGAACAGGGGAAAAGTTCAGATGGGGAGACAGGAGGAGGAGACAAGTTGGAAGCAGGGGGAGGTTGTCACAAGGAGCTAGTTAAAAACAAGCAATCTCCAGGTAGCAGAGCGGGATCAATGGACCCGCTCTTCCATTGATCCCGCTCTGCTACCTGGAGATTGCTTGTTTTTATCGCGATTCTATTTCAGCGGGACGAAGCTGCAGAGACCCTTTGATGATACGCCCTGTTCCATTGTTGTACTTGGTTGGAGTGCAACTTCATGTGGTAAGCGCAATTCACACTTAGCGTTACCAACTCACCTTTGGTGTTACACTACGGAGCGCATCCGTTTGTGCTTTTTATTTCACAAGGAGCTAGTGGCACAGTCAGACAGCATGTATCGGCACCCGGGGTCAGCCAGACAGCACGCCAATCAACACATGCTGTTGCCACCACAAGAATGCCGTCATTGCAGAGCTCAGCAGTGTGACATTTTTTTGTGTGTCTGACTCTGACAACAGCTATGCCATTTGCAACCTGTGCCAAAAGAAACAGAGTTGTGGGAAGTCCAACACCCACCTAGGTACAACTGCTTTGTGAAGGCACATGATCGCACATCACAAACTCCTATGGGATCAACACATGAGCACAAGCAGCACACAAACTCAAAGCTGCCATCGTCCTCCTGTTCCATCATCTTCAGCCACGTCAACCACTGCTGTCCTCCTTGCCCCCTCTCAACCATCCAGCACGCCGCCTCTCCCCTTGACCAGTTCCTGCTCATCTGCCCACAGTCAGGTGTCTGTCAAGGACATGTTTGAGAGTAAGAAGCCAATGTCACAAAGTCACCCCCTTGCCCGGCATCTGACAGCTGGCTTGTCTGAACTCTTAGCCCGCCAGCTTTTACCATACAAGCTGGTGGAGTAATGGCATGTCTGGCACACAGTGTTGGGGCAAGGGTCCATCTGACCACTGATACCTGGTCTGCAAAGCATGGTTAGGGCAAGTATATCACCTACACTGCGCATTGGATAAACCTGCTGACGGCTGCCAAGCATGGAATGTGTGGCTCTGCAGAGGAGTTGGTGACACCGCCACGACTTGCATGCAGGCCTGATGCCACCTCCTCTACTCCTCCTACTCCATCCTCTTCCATAACCTCCTTGGCTGAGTCCTCTTCTGCTGCTGTGTCTTGCTCCACATCAACGGCACCCCCCCCGCTCCCCAGGTACTATTCCACATCCCGGATACGGCAGTGTCACGCCGTCTTGGGGTTGACTTGCCTGAAAGCAGAGTGTCACACCACCCCAGCACTCCTGTCCGCCCTGAACGCACAGGTGGATCAGTGGCTGACTCTGCACCAACTGGAGATCGGCAATTGGTTTGTGACAACTGAAGAAATTTGTTGGCGGCATTGAATTTGGGCAAGTTGACACATGGCACATGTGCCGTGCATGGCACATGTGTGTAATCTGATCGTACAATGCTTTGTTCATAAGTACCCATGCTTACAGGACGTCCTGAAGCAGGCCAGGAATGTGTGTGGCCATTTCAGGCGTTCCTACATGGCCATGGCGCACTTTTCAGATATCCAGCGGTGAAACAACATGCCAGTGAGGGACTTGATTTGCAACAGCCCGACACATTGGAATTCAACACTCCTAATGTTCGACCGCCTGCTCCAACAAGAAAAAGCCGTTAACGACTATTTGTATGATCGGGGTGCTAGGACAGCCTCTGCGGAGCTGGGATTTTTTTTGCCACGTTAATGGACACTCATGCTCAATGCCTGTAGGCTCATGCGTCCTTTTGAGGAGGTGACAAACCTAGTCAGTCCCACCGAAGGCACCATCAGCGACATCATGCCGTTTGTTTTCTTCCTGGAGCATGCCCTGCAAAGAGTGCTGGATCAGGCTGTAGATGAGCGTGAAGAGGAAGAGTTGTCACCCTCACCACCAGGAACAACCTTAAAAGCTTGTCTCTATAAAATACTGTTAATCCAACAAAAAAGCTATTACAAGATTCAGTGGTCTTGGAGGTGGAGTTGGAGCTAAAGTTTTATCCTTTATTATTAGGGGCCTGTATTTTTTGATAATGTTTTTATCTGGATATAATGTGAGTTAAAAAATGAAACTAGTTTGGAGTTTTTATTTTTTTCATTAGTTTTTAGTTTCCTAAAAAAAAACAGTCATGCTATCCACTCTTTCAGTGATTCCTCCAATGGTTTACTCTCTCTTTGAATTGCTTGGTAAGGTTAATAGCTCCATTCTCAAAGAATATATTTCTAGCAGAATTCCTTTTTAGGCACCAATATTGGCCACATGGAACATTGAAGGCGGCAACTCAAGTGTAAAATATAACAGATTCTTGATAGGGGCTTTCTGTGTGAGGAACATTCTAATTTCTCACCTACGGCTGATATATTTGGGTCTAAAACCTCTATATTGTTCTCTCCAATATTAGGGGCTATTTTAGATCGAATGTGCTCAAATGTATTTCTATGATAGATCATATTAATCTTTCTCTATCTCCTTCCCACACTAGGACTATGTCATCTAAATGAAATAATCTGTAAACATTTGTAAAATTGCTTGTGTCGAAGGAGATCTAAAAAAACTTGCTAAAGCTATAGTTTGTGGACATATAAAGTGTGAAGGGGATAAATGTTAGTAGTAAAGACTTCAACCTCCATGTAAGCTTATGACATCAACTGTACTTTTAGGCTAGTTCCAGAAAAAAATTATATTGTGTATAAAAGGTAGTCCCATGTGCATTTTTTCCCCTGTTCATAGTTTTTAATTTTTTTATTTTTAGAAAACTGTCATATGGGTGCATTTGTGCACTTGTACAATATATTATGGGCTGGCTAAATGTCCTGGCCATAACAGATCCCTATCATGCTGTTAGTCCTGGTCATTAGACCTGCAGACCATACTAGAGGTGTAAATGCACATGTATTAGGCTTGTGTCAAGGAAGCAGGAGACTGACCTCAACAGAAGAGCACTAGGATTATTCCCTATTTAAAATGTAACACAGATCATATACGTCTGCAAGCTGCTGTTTCCTGCATCAGAGTCAATGTCAGGAATCGGCATTTCATTTAAAATTCTTACGAGCAGGAAGCTGACTAAAACTAGAGATATATATAGACAATAATATTAACTAGTGGAGATTAATATTAATGTGGTTTGCAATGACCTGTAAACCGCCGTAAATGTGGGTAATTATCTGTACATGTGATCAGTGGCTTGACGTGCAAAAATCAAACAAACTACCTAAATTTCCATGTCAGATTCAGGATAAATTTTGCTGATACACAATTAACATTCCATCAATGGTTTTATTTTTGGAAACTACTTCAAAAGGGTAATTCCATTTGTTTTAGAGGTATCAGTTACATGAGTAACATAAAAGATGACCATTTTTTTTATTTTGTCACTTACTTAAGCTACATTCAGCACACATTAAATATACTCAAAAATATAATATTGAGCAGTTTAAAGGGGTACTTCAGTACTTAAAAACGTATCCCCTATCCCCCCCCCCTTATTTTTATTTTTTTGTTTAACTCTACATTTTGTGGTGAAATGAATGATTTTGGTGGTGGTAAAAAAATGTCCTCATATGGGTCTGTAGGTGGAAAATTGAAAGAGGTATGGTTATTAGAAGATGAGGAGGAAAAACCAAAATGATAAATTGAATGATAAATTAGCCTTAACCCCTTCCCACAAATGGACGTATGTATACTTCCATTTTTAGCGGTGCCTTGCCGCAAATTTATGTATTTATACCTTCATTCACAATCACTGTGCCGCAGCTGTGCAGTCGGTGATTGGTGGCGGGAGCTGACGATCACTGCAACTGTCAGGAGTAGAGCTGCACTCCGTTCCTGACAGTTAACCCTTTGTGACCGCAGCACTGATCGCAGTGGTAGAGGGAGCTTTCTCTGTTGTCCATTGAGACCCCGTGATGCGATTGCAGGATCTCAAGGCTCAAGGGTAGCCATGGCAAACAGAGATCTCTGAACGGCATCTGGTTACAGAAGCCAATCAGGTGTCAGTGTAACACTGTCAGGCATAATACTTTGCAGTACAGATCTGTATTGCAATGTATTATATGTTTCAAGTCTCCAAGTGGGACAGTAAAAAAAAAAAAAAAAAAAAGAGGAAGAGGAAGATAAAGCAAATAAAAAAATACAGTAAAAAAATAAGAATAAACAATAAATATAAATAACTCAATAAACATACACAATCTCCCTCCCCCCCCCCCCATAAAAAATTTTACATGCATATTTGGCATTACCGCGTCCGTAACAACCCAAGCAATAAAACTATCACATTATTTAACCCACACTATGAATGGCGTAAATTTTTTTTAATGAAAACCTTACCAAATTTACTGCTATATGTCAATGCCGCCTCTCTAAAGCTAAAATAAGAAGTAATCGAAATGTCACATGTACCCCAAAATGGTACCACAAAAAACGTCAACTTCTTCTGGAAAAAAATTGTACAGTGATACAAATAAAAAATTATTTGTAGGGCAAAATAAAAAAAACACCATTTTGCAACTTTTGGGGGCTTCCGTTTCTACGCAGTTCACCTTTTGGTAACAATGATACATTATCTTTATTCTGTAGGTCTATACAATTAAAATGATTTATATAGGTTTTGTTTTATTTTACTACTTTTATTTCAAACTTTTTGTACAAAAATTTGAATGCTTAAAATTGTCCACTTCTGACCGCTATAACTTTTTTATTTTTCCGCAAACAGGAATGTATGAGGGCTCATTTTTTGCACCAAGATCTGTAGTTTTTATCAGGACCATTTTTTGTTTTGATGGCACCTTTTGATGGTTTTATTCATTTTTTTTCTAGTATATGAAGTGACCAAAAATACGCATTTCAGGACTTTGGAATTTGTTTTCCCGCTTGTGCCTTTGACCGTGCAGTTTAATTAACATTATATTTTAGACATTTACTTTTTTTTTTAAACACTTTTTTTTTGTCCCAATAAGGGACTATAACATGCAATCTTTAGATTGCATACACTGATCAATGTTGCTCCATAGAACAGCATTGATCAGTGTTATCGGTGCTCTATTGCTCCAGCCTGCCATTGCTGACTGGAGATTTGGAGCACCAATCGGACAGCGAGAAGGTAAGAGACCTTTCACCGTCCTCTCAGCTGATCGGAACTGCTGCGGTGAAACAGCTTGCTGAGTTAGCCGGGATCAACTTTGATCGCGATGTCTAAAGTGTTAATGCCAGACATCGCCCTGATCAGTGATGTCTGGCAATAGCTGTGGACATTAGCGTGCATCATACATCGGGATCCCTTAGTGGACATAAATATACATCCATTTGCAGGAAAGCCGTTTGCCGGTTCTCTGATGCGCTCCAGTATCTCAGCCTCGTGGAGTTGGCATGTGACGTCACTGAGAGCTTCAGTACGAATACTGAAGAAAGGGTCGATATCTAAGTACCCTGAAACGCGTCTAGGAGGTGGATGCCATCTACATGTTTGGCTTTTCACTTGGCAGTTGCAGTTCTAATCTAGTATACCTTACAGAGGATTTATGCGGCTAACACTTACGGCTCCTATTCCATCTCCACTCCGCAGGCCATTGTTCCAGCAGAGCTCTCAGTGACGTCACACACCATCTCCACGAGGCTGAGATACTGGAGCGCATCAGAGAACCGACAAACGGCTCTTGTCCCAGATCGGGTACTAACGTGGACTGCCTAACATCAGATACCGGTGAGCGCATAACCTTTACTCTTAAAGCACTTCAATAATCCTGTGCACACAGACAGGCAGCTTAAACAACAGGTCCGGTGCAGTCCGGACCAGCTGCTATCATCACCGGCAACATCTTTAGTCAGCGCCTGCCAGCGCAGACAAATATCAGCACTTATAGTCCACAGACTTTCTATTTTACTCTGCTGGAACTTTTAATATCTCTGCCTTCAGAGGATACCACAATCCTGATACACTTTCATATCAGAAGGACAATACTGCAACATTGTTTCATAACAACTGCCATTCACAAAAATTCCCATTCATCCTTATTGAAAGAACAGTTTTGTGATACATTACTAAGTGACATTTATACCTTTACAGTGAACCATTTATTGCTAGATATTTTTACATGTTATCTGCTATATGAACACACATTAGAGGCATCAGTAATTATTTTAGTGTATTTTATTTTATTGTCTGATCCCCCCATAGGGCCCTGTGAGGGGATCTTCTTAATAATAGTACAATTATTATAATTAATGTGATATTATAATAAATACTACTGTTAATTGAAGCACGGTCTGTTCCATTCATTGTAAATACTATATACACTCTCCTTGAGGTTTTGGGTAAACATTTTTGCTACTGAGATTTGTGAATTACTTCTATTAAAAAATCTTAATCCTTACAGTAGTTATCAGCAACTGAAGTTGAGTTGTTCTTTTCTGTCTGACAACAGTGCTCTCTGCTGACAACTGTCTGTTTCAGGAACTGTCCAGAGCAGGAGAGGTTTGCTATGGGGATTTGCTCCTACTCTGGACAGTTCCTAAGACAAGCACAGGTGTCAGCAGAGAGCACTGTAGTCAGACAGAAAAGAACAACTCAACTTCAGCAGCTGATAACTACTGGAAGGATTAAGATTTTTTAATAGAAATAATTTACAAATCTGTTTAACTTTCTGAAGCCAGTTGATATAAAAAAATGTTTTTCCCTGGAATACCCCTTTAATTAGTACTGACTTACACTAAACTGGCAAGGTGGCTACATGGCTCAGCTTTTACTCTCACACAATTTGATGAATCTGGGCCTTTGTGTTCTGTCCATGGCTGATGAAAGGATTTTTGCTACCCTTGACTTCGCCACCCTTGAGGGCACATGGCAAACAATAGTTCATTGCTTCAAACATGAGTCAGAAACAAGCCTAGTCTACTGTAAGTTAGGTTGTTTCTAAGTCAAGGAGAGGGATGTAACTGTTTCCTCCCCTTTCTTGTATTCCTTGTGCTATATTTGTTTAATTTTTTTGCAGGGTGGAGTCCCCCATGTAGTGCTTTATATAGACACAACCCTTTGTGGCAGTTGTCTGTCTATATTACATAGCAAATTAATATATTACATAATCAAATTACTACTTGTATGCAGGGGTCTCAAAAATACCAGGGGCTAGGTTTCCACACAGGTTTTTTTCTGGCATTTTTTGGAAAACTTCCACTGCATTTTTTGAGCCAAAGTTAGAAGTGGAGAAGAAAGTAGAGTTGGATCCAGCTTCAATAGCAATAAAACCGTCTTTATTCAAAGGACATGCAAGGAACAGCAGAGGTTACGCGTTTCAAACGCCAGGCGCTCTTAGTCATACAACAAGTGCAAGGAAAACACAGGTATATAAAGGTGGAGCAATCCCACCTAAGCACAGGTGCTGTGGTCAGGTGGGATTAACCCTTTACATGTTTTTACAAATATAGTGGCATAAAAGATATATTAAACTGACATAAAAAACAGCCAGAAAATTAAAAACAAAGCGAATATGGAGACATATCAGCAAACCCCAAAATATTAAAGTAAATGAGTATAAGAAAATGTATGTATAGAATAATTGAATAAATATGTATAGTAGGGGATGCAAGGTAGCAACTGTACATTGAAAAACGCATATCACAGATGAATATATAGAAGGATATCAAAATAAAATAAAGCATAACAAAAACAGTACTAATAATATATGCATATGGGAGAGATGTGTCAGAAATACAAAAATTAAATAATTAAAATAAGTTAAGATAGAAATTATGTAAATATAAATGGTAATAATGAAAGTAATAGACCAACAGCAAGTCTGTATTCTGACACAAAACTCCATGGTTATCAATAATGCAGTATGACATCTTGTCTTCTATTTAAACCAGACGGTGTACGTGTAGAAAGTTTCAGAATCCAAAATATTTCTCTATTCAGGAGTTTCTGTCTGTGGTCACCTCCCCTTTTAGATGGATAAACCCTTTCAATAGCAGAAAACTGAAGAGAAGCAAAACTACCCTGGTGTTTTTCTGCACAGTGTTTAGAAACTGCAGAGACGTTTTTTGAGGAAAAATGGGGAATATCGGAGAGGTGTTTACATAGCCTCCCCTTCAACGGGTTGATCGTACAGCCTACATACTGTAAATGGCAAGAAGTGCATGAGACCAGATAGATCACATAAGTGGTATTACAATTGATATATTGTTTTATCAAAAAAACTGTTGTTATTGGCATAAGAAATAAAAGTTCTGGTCACATGCATCACCGAACAGCATATACATCGGTTATGGCCGCACCTGTACGATCCTGGATAACAAAGCCACGTTGGAGGTGAGGGTCGGGTACTGAAAAAGAGACTTGGAGAAACCTTCTGACCTATAGTAGGTGCCCGTTTAGCTATGCATCGGTATCCGGATTGTTTGACAGCGTGGAATAAAGGATCAGATAGAATCATATGCATGTGTGAATGGATGATTTTGCAAAAAGTAGAGAAATCCGTACTGTAAGGGGTAGTTAAGATGACAGGAGAAGGATTGGAAGTAGTAGAATTTGTAAAGTGGGTATTTTGTCTGTGCAGAAGTTCCGATCGTTTTTTATCATGAGCGATCTTTTTAGCTCTGTCAAGAGACCAACGTGGGTAGCCCCTGGACAGTAAGCGTTTTTTAATGGAGTCAGCCTCCTTAATGAAATCAGAATCAGTGGAGCAGTTCCTGCTTGCCCGAATCATCTCACCCACCGGCAGGTTCTTAGTAACATGCGGTGGGTGACATGAGCGGGCACACAGGATCGAATTAACTGCCATGCTTTTACGAAAAGTAGTGGAAGAGATTACTTGGGTGGTGGGATCACCTTGCAAATTAACGTCTAAAAATGAAACCGCATGCTGATGGTGGGTAACTGTAAAGCATAAATTACAATGATTAGAATTAAGGTAAGATGAAAACTCTGGTACGGTCGCCACACCGGGACCCCATATAAATAATGAGGTCATCGATGTAGCGACCGTACCAGACCAACCGATCAGCAAAGGGATTGTCAGGAGAAAACAAGCAGGTAGATTCCCACCAGGACATGAAATTATTAGCTAACGAGGGGGAGAATTTGGCCCCCATTTAAGCTCCTGTAATTTGGAGGAAGAAACCTCCATCGAACATAAAAATTATGTTCTAAAAGGAAGGTAACTGCAACACACAAAAATTCACATAATTCAGTAGATTATGATGAATAAACCGATAGGATCCACTGCAAAGCTACAATAGCTAGATTATGAGGAATGACAGAGTAGAGAGATGTGACGTCAGCTGTAACCCAGGAATAAACAGAGTGCCATTTTTGTACTTCAAGTTGACATAAAAGATGTTTCGTGTCTTGAATGTATGCTGGTATTTGGCGTATAAGTGGTTGTAAATGGGTGTCAACCCAGGCACAGAGATTTTCATTCGCAGAACCAATACCAGCCACAATTGGCCTACAAGGAGGGAGAAAGGAGAGCTTGTGAATCTTGGGCAGAGAGTGAAAAATGGGAATGATGGGATGTTCTACTAATATGTAGTCGGCCTCTTTAAGTGAAAGAAAGCCCTCTGCTCTACCAAGATTCACAAGCTCTGTAATTTGCTTTTTAAAGATAGGAGTAGGGTCTGACTGGAGTATACGATAAGTGTCACGTCTGAGAGCATGTCCATATTAATAAGTCGATATAAACCTTTGTCAAGGATGACGACAGCGCCGCCTTTATCGGCCTGTCGTATGACAATATAATCAGCTGTGGACAAGCTCTCAAGAGCGTATCTTTCCTGTCGGGTCAAATTAAATTTGGTGTTAGACCTGGAACTGGCTAAAATCGTAAGATCACGTTCTACTGCTTCCTGAAAAGAGTCCAAGATAGGTGTTCTAGAAGATACAGGATAAAAATTCTTATTAGTAATTTGAAATGATGGACTCTCGCCAGGAGCATCAGAAGCGCGATTGTGTAGCTGGTCTAAGTGAGAAACCACTATCAAATCCTGAAATTAAGAGTTAGTACGTCTGGTAGTAGGTATGTGTACAGACTGTGCGTTATTTGATTGCATATTCAATGTCAGAGTCCATATCAGAAATGCTGATATCATAAATTTTAATCTGATTAGACTCTTCAACAGATAAATCATCCAAATTGCGGATAACATCAAAATGCTTCCGCAAAGTAATACCCCAAATCGAGTGGTAGAAGAAAAAGAAAGTCCACGTGACAATACGGATAACTGGTGCATGGAAAGAATTTCGGCAGAAATATTAAAGATGGGAAGACTCATTTCTTCCTGCGGTACCGGGGACTGTGCCTTTCTGGTTCGGTGCTTGCGGCCTGCTCTGCGTTTTTTTTGGAGAGGATGCATGGTGTGAACGGGGTGCAGTAGATTTAGCAGGTGGTATATCATTTGAAGTATTAGTGTCCCTCATTACTTCACCATATTCGGAAGCAGAGTCCGAAGATTCAAGCTCTGTCGAGCTAAAATTAACCCGTACATCTCCACGTTTATTATTATTGGAATTTTTGTTGTAACGCTTTTTAGTATATGATTTTTTCCAGATAGACCGTGGAGTGTCAGATCTGTGGGTAAGCTGTGGCCAGTTGAAGACTGTGTTAGATTTATAATCTTGCAGATCTATAAGGTATTTGATCTGTTTCGTTTCAGCAATGAATGTCTCCAACTGGGTGAGCTTATCATTAATTTTAGCATCAAGTTCATTAAACAGTTCATGTTCAGCAAATTTTGTAACATTATCTTGTAGTTTAGTAATCTTTTCTCTCACCTCTTCGAGAGCTTGCTGTTCATGCCGGATAATGATCTTGACAAAACGCATAGATGAGTCGCACAGGAGATCCTGCCATTCAGCCCTGAATTGCTCTGAATAGATGGTCGTAGGGAACTTCTTAATTCTGAGCCCTCGTGGGATCATATCCTGTGAGACATATCTTTGGAGCGATGCCAAATCCAGTGATATGCGAGATTCTTGTAAAAGAGTAGTCTCCAAGTTCATCATGTGCATCCTAAGATCCACAAGTTCCTGTGTGTCCGGATTGAAGACATCCAAGGTTTGCAACATGTTGTCCGTACGTGCCTGTCTGTCCTCTCGTGATTTCAAGCAAGTGCTTGTGGAGGACATTATGAGAGCAGATGGGATGAATTCCACATCAACGTCTCAAAGTAGGAGGCTGGCGTGGGGAGAACGGATAATCCACAAAGTGAAACAGAAAGTCCAAACCAGCCTGGACAACCGGAGCACAGATCCAGGTGCTGGACAACACCGAGTACGTAGAGAAGAAAGTAGAGTTGGATCCAGCTTCAATAGCAATAAAACCGTCTTTATTCAAAGGACATGCAAGGAACAGCAGAGGTTACGCGTTTCAAGCGTCAGACGCTCTTAGTCATACAACAAGTGCAAGGAAAACACAGGTATATAAAGGTGGAGCAATCCCACCTAAGCACAGGTGCTGTGGTCAGGTGGGATTAAGCCTTTACATGTTTTTACAAATATAGTGGCATAAAAGATATATTGAACTGACATAAGAAACAGCCAGAAAATTAAAAACAAAGCGAATATGGAGACATATCAGCAAACCCCAAAATATTTAGTAAATGAGTATAAGAAAATGTATATATAGAATAAATGAATAAATATGTATAGTAGGGGATGCAAGGTAGCAACTGTACATTGAAAAACGCATATCACAGATGAATATATAGAAGGATATCAAAATAAAATAAAGCATAACAAAAACAGTACTAATAATATATGCATATGGGAGAGATGTGTCAGAAATACAAAAATTAAATAATTAAAATAAGTTAAGATAGAAATTATGTAAATATAAATGGTAATAATGAAAGTAATAGACCAACAGCAAGTCTGTATTCTGACACAAAACTCCATGGTTATCAATAATGCAGTATGACATCTTGTCTTCTATTTAAACCAGACGGTGTACGTGTAGAAAGTTTCAGAATCCAAAATATTTCTCTATTCAGGAGTTTCTGTCTGTGGTCACCTCCCCTTTTAGATGGATAAACCCTTTCAATAGCAGAAAACTGAAGAGAAGCAAAACTACCCTGGTGTTTTTCTGCACAGTGTTTAGAAACTGCAGAGACGTTTTTTGAGGAAAAATGGGGAATATCGGAGATATATCAAGTGGATCCTTGAGGAAGGAGAAATATATGGCCTTGCTTTTCATCTCCCATACTTTTTTATATACACTTTTGACTTTGGCTCAAAAGCTGCAATGGCAGTTTTCCAAAATGAGGAGTGCAAATATAAGTTTAGAAAAACTACATTTCTTACATTACTAACAAATGCATTCCACGTGAATGGAAAAATGCGTTGTGAATTAACCTAATGTTTATGAACAGATATTGAAAAATCTTATACACTTATACTAATAAGAGCATATTTTATAGATGCATATAATCCCATCATATATAAATACTGATGTGGTAGCCCAGTATGGGATGGTGTTTCCCCGTACTTCTCCTGCCCTGTCAGGCAGAGTCTCTCCATGTCCCCAGGGCCCCCTTTATGTATTATCCCCTGTGTATATAAGTTGTGATATTAATAATGTACTCTTTCTTTAAAAATATACCATGTGATTGTTACCCAGGAGACACTAGTGACCAGTGGGCTCCTTTCTAAGCTCCCCTAAAAAACCAGGGGTGGAGCTACAATCTTTCTCTTAGCTCATTGCTATTCCTGCTGGGGTCCAGTGCAGTCATCTCAGTGTGTGTCCAGAGAATTGGAGGACTCAAGCCTAAAGCCTGCAGCCACCTGTCAATTGCAAGTAAGCCAAAGTCATCTAATTGTCAGTGATCAAGTCAGTCAAGTCAAGTCTACTGTTTAGTCACCGTGGTCTGCACCAAAGTCTGTCTAACTACTGCAAGTCCCAGCAAACCTGCGAGGTCCCTGTGTCACTGGTCAACTCCTTGGGATATTGGCTGAACTGCAAAACTGTGTCATCTGTCTACCCTCAGAAAAGCTACCATTTGTCCATAACTTGGCATCGGTTTCTTCATTGCCCCCATGCCTAGCCCAGGACCAGCGGTATTACCTTCGGGTGGTGAAGGCTAAACCACGCCCTGGCATTATGACAAGAAGGGGTTAATAACATCTGCCCCTTGGGTTATAACATCTATCCTGCACCTCACACCCCGACGCCACAAGTTTTTGGCATCACGAACAGGATACGGGTGTGTGCCATATGCCACAAGGCCGTCCCCATCGTCTGAGCTGTGTCCAATACTGTTTGCAAAAATTGCATGCCTATGCAACAGAAGTTTACGCCAGAAAGTGTATGGGGCTTTGTCATTGAAATGTGTTTTAACCGTGGCGCTTGTGAAATCCATGCCAAAGTGGAACTGTGAAGATCCTCCCCTTGTTGCCGGGGGGAGAGGAAGTCAGTGCAGCACCACTGACGTCCTTCCAGCCGGCGGCCATTTTCTTGGAGCCCATTATAAAAAGGGACCACGCTGTCGGAGTTGTACAGTATACCGAAAGATGCAGAGAAGAGTAACATGGCGGAACAAGTGAGCGCACGTGTGGAAAGCCCAAGGATGGCAACGGAGGCCCGGAAGGTTGCCGCGGCTGCAGCGCAGCTGTTCCAAGAACTGGCTGACCACTTGCAATGTCTTTCCCTCGGGGACGAGGATTACTGCCACCTAGTCCCACTGCCGGAGGACGACGGGGACTAGCCAGCAACCCCAGAGGAGGAAACATCTATGTCATCCAGTGCATCATAGCCGGTGAGGCTGTCCCCTCACCACCAGACCTGGGGGGTCCTGGGTCGAATTCCTGACAGAAGAATCGGAAGTGAGTACCCTGGCTGAGGCTGCATTTTCCACCCCTCTTTTTACTCCTAGCCCTGAGCAAACCTCTCAGGCCCCGAAGACTGTTGTCCATCCACCATCACCACCTTTGCCTAAGTGGTTATTTGGCTATAAGCCCAGTTTGATCCGATACATGAGGCAGCTCCTTCTTCCCCCTTCTAGGGAAGCTCCTCCGGCCCAGGCCAAAAGAGACTGTTAAGTGGCTGAAATTGTGGAGGGACTGAAGGCTCAGAGAATGGAGATGTATGGGCAAAAGCTGACACGAAAAGTCAGTTACCACCCGAGAGGAGGTCTTCATACCTGAGGCGCCTGCTCTGGCTCCAGGACACCTGCCAGAGTCATCTGAGGATGTGCCCAGTCCTACTTCTGTGGTTGAGGAGGTTTGGCCTAATCAGCAGACACCAACCAAAGTACCTCGGCCTACTCCAGCTGTTGCAGAGATTTGGCCGGTCCAACAGGCACCAACTGTTCATCCCCCAGTGGCGTAAGCTGCTGAGGTACAAGTGGTGGTCACTATGAGTCCCGTTTGTCCCACGTTTCATGTCGCAACCTAGGAAGCAAACTGACCGGCGAGGCTGGGATGCCGTATTGAGGAGCATCTTGTTAACTACCTTTTACCTCTATGGTCGACAAGACTAACTGGATTTTGTGTGGTTTAGAGAACCCTTTTTGTTACAGGTTACCAGCAATGTTCAAGTACAGCGCCTGATGGACTTGTCAAGAGTTATTTTTTTTGCAACCAATTTCGTACGTGTGTGCCCGGCTCACATTTTTTCTCACTAATTAGCATGAGTTACCTGCGTTCATGTACCATAATTGTTGTAGTATAATGTAATAAAGTGTAAATAACCTGTTTGGACAGTGAAGTCAAAGTATACAGTGTCTTTTTGTATCTTGCAATCAGTAAGGGACGTAGCCACTACCTCACCGCCAGTACCATATAAAGATTAAAGTACCACATAATGTTAATTGTCACACAAAGTTAACTATTACTACATAATGTACATATGTCTATATCTACATTAAGGCTGTAGAATTTACAGTAAAACCAGTCCACAAATGTCCATAATGTCTAATATTTTCTTGTGTCCATGTGCCCAGGATACTTTACTGGCCAGAAGGTATTCCTGTTAACTAACAGCACACGTACTGTAAAAAGGTAATAATGTTGTCTAGTAATGGGGAGAAGTTTATCCACTGAGGGACCCCCGTAGCCAAGGCATTGGGTAAAAATCCTATGGCAGCCCAATCCATTCTAGTTGTGTCTATTGTCATGTATAATGCATTATAGTCATGATCTTAAAGTAGTTATAAGGTTAACAAGTCTTCAGAGTGTGTATGGATATTATATGCCACAAGGACTCTTTATATGCATCAAATTACTAATTTCAGACCTGGTTATGGACATTGTTTTGAAATGCCCCAGGAGCTGTCTGTTGCCCCAGTGGGGCAGAATGACACAGCCTGGAGGTGGCATCAGCACGAGGAGACCATATGGTGGCAGAATGACACAGCCTGGAGGTGGCGGCAGCATGAGGAGACCATATAGTGGCAGAATAACAAGCCTGGAGGTGGCGGCAGCATGAGGAGACCATATAGTGGCAGAATGACACAGCCTGGAGGTGGCGGCAGCATGAGAAGACCATATAGTGTCAGAATAACACAGCCTGGAGGTGTGGGAAGCATGAGGAGACCATATAGTGGCAGAATGACACAGCCTGGAGGTGGCGTCAGCATGAGGAGACCATATAGTGGTAGAATGACACAGCCTGGAGGTGGAATCAGCATGAGGAGACCATATGGTGGCAGAATGACACAGCCTGGAGGTGGCGGCAGCATGAGGAGACCATATATCTGCACAATGACACAGCAGGGAGATAGTGGCAGCAGCAGCATCAGGAGTCATGAAAGTGACCCGGTGACAGAGTGGGGTGGTGGGTGGCAATACCGGTACAGGTTGATAAAGGCAGGTGAAAGAAGGAGCCCTTGGCATCAGATGTGTGGCATCAGGCCAATGGCAGGATCAGAATAGTAGCTGAGGCAGGTATGCAGAAGAAACCGTTCCCTTTGTCAATGTGTTGGTTTGCACAAGTTCATATTGAGGATATGCATTAGCTAAAACTTAACTTTTAATAATAATCTTAGGATAAAATATATGGACCAATTGTTTTTTTAAATCAAACAAAAGGAATGGTGTGCAAAAACACCATGTGCCACCTACACCACCAAGTATTGATGTGATGCAAAAAGCTCTAAAAAGGTGGAAGGGAATAACGTATGGTCCATTGTAGCAGGTGGGGGTAAAAACTGACCCTGTAAGGCCCTTCTCTTGCCCTATTAATTCCTTTCTTGGCAAGTGTTACTTGCCCTGGAAAATAGCATGGTTTTTAGGTGGAAATAGGGAGAGGTTTGTGTATAGGGTTGCCCTTTTTAGGGCAAGTAACACTTGCCAAGAAGGGAATTAATAGGGCGAGAGAAGGGCCTTACAGGGTCAGTGTTTACACCCACCTTTTACAACGGACCATATGTTGTTCCCTTCCACATTTTAGAGGTTTTTGCATCACATCAATACTTTGTGGTGTAGGTGGCACATGGTGTTTTTTGCACACCTTTCCTTTTGTTTGATTTCAAAAAAGTTTTGGGTCAATATATTTTATCCTAAGAAAAGTTGCGTTTTAGCTAATGCATATCCTCAATACTTGTGGTCTGGTGCGGAGGAATTTCTATAACTGGGGAGCAGCAACTTAAATATTTTTTGCTGTATCCAAATCTGTAAAGTGTTGGTGTGGCACCAGGGTTAATCTACTCGGATGCATCAGGCATTGGTGGGTGGAAATCCTGGCTGATCCATGCCTGATTCATCTTGACAAAAGGTCAGTCCCTCCATATCTTTGGTGGACAGGCGAGTTCTCCTTGGGGTTACCATGGCCCCCTCCACACTAAACACCCGCTCTGATGGCATACTACTGGCCGGGCAGGACAGCTTTTTCAGGGCAAACTCTGCTAGCTGTGTCCAAGTATGCCACCACCTGCTGGTTCAGGTCCTGCTCAAGGTCTACCTGCTATTGAGGAGTTGCTTCACTATGCAGGTGAAGAAAGCTACTCATCAATGACTGTAGACTCAGGCTGCTGCTGATGGAGCTGGTACTGCTCCTGCCACCCCACCCCTCTGCAGCAGCCATGGCAGTGGAACGTGATCCCAGAGGGCCCCCCCCGAGTCAGACCTGAGAGAGGATGGACGATCGGCCAACTGACTACGTAGGATTTCTCTGTAGCAGGTCAGTTTGTCCTCCCTCTCAGTGGGTGTTAAAAGGCCCCCATTTTGTGCTGGTAGCGAGGGTCCAACAAGGTGGAGAGCCAGAAGTCATCCCGCTGCCGAATGGTGACAATTCGGAGGTTACTACGCAAGTAAGTTAGCATGCATCGTGCCATTTGTGCAAGCAGCTTGGAGGGACTCCCTGCCTCCATCTCCACTGTATACTGCCACGGTGTGTCTGGGTCCTCTGTCTTGTCTTCCTCATCACCTTGTAGCTCCTATGGCTGCTCCTCCTCTCCTGTCAGATTACTAGAAAACCACCCATTTCACTACACATTGCCTGTGCTCTACTGTACCCCTCCTCCTTTTCCATTTCAGCCCCCACAGGGCTCATGTGGCCGTGAGATCCAGGCGCCCCGTCTCCAGTGCCCTCACCAGCCATCGTTTCCACCATCTGTTGTAGGAAATGAAGCATTGAAATGACATCATTCATCCCATAATCCTGGTGACTGACTAATTAATAATGTGGCTTCCTCAAAGGGTCTGAGCAAACGGCAGGTGTCATGTATGAGCTGTCACTGGTTGACATCGAAGTACCCTTTTCCGCTTAGATCATCAAGAATTTGTTGTTTGCCTTTCCCTGTTCTTTTAGTCGGTACAACATATGAGGATGGAAATCCAAAGTGTGGAAACATCTCGTATCAAACTATGTTGGGGGATGCCTTTCTGATGCTGCAGCTCAAGGAGGGTGTGCTTTGCGGTGTACGAGTGGCTGAAGTGCATGTAAAGTTTACTTGCCATTGTTAGGATGTCTTGCAATTGGGTGGAAGACTTTAGGAAACACTTGGCAACCAGATTGAACATGTGTGCCATGCAGGGCACATGGCTCAGCCTTCCTTGACGCAGCGCAGACAAGATGTTCTTCCCGATGTCGGTCAACATGGTTCCTATTTCCAGTTGATGTGGAGTAAGCCATGATCCAATTTTTTCACAAATCACGTTCAGCATTTCCTCCCCTGTGTGACTCCAAGTTTAAAGTCAAACCAGGTGAAGAACAGCGTGATATCGCCGTGCCTTGCACACATGGTATGCTGAAGGGACACTGAGACTTGTGCATGCAGTGAAGGCTGAGGACATGGGGGAGGATAAGGAGGTAGAGTTGGACATTGTCGCAGGACCAAAGGCGTGAGAGCATGGAGGCAGAAGCAGCAAGACCTGGCCAAGTTGCTGGTGTGGCTATGCAGGAACCACATTCACCCAGTGGGCCATAAAGGACATGTACTGTCCCTGACCGTAGTTACAACTCCACACATCGGTACTGCCGTGCACTTTGATACACACCAACAGGCTCAAGGACTGGCCCACCTTCTGGTACTGCCTTTTTAGATAAGAAATTATGGCTACTCTCCACCTCGGCTCGGCACAAGCCATCAGTTCTATGAAAGGTGCAGAGTCCACCACTTGAAAAGGGAGGGACTGCAGCACCAGCAACTTGGACAGGAGCACATGCCACTGGGTAATACAGCGGTTGCTGCAGCAGGCTGGATCACTGCATCGTAGCCATAGTTCTTCCAGGCCGCTTTATGGTGACGCTGTATATCTTGTGGTGCCAACGTGGGGACCCTGGCCAGGACAGAGGCAATTGGAGGACAGGAACTTCTCCTAGGCCATGCCAACTGAGGGTTGTGTCTGAGGAACCCGACTGTTGACTGGGGGTGTCAGATGACACTTGGGATGAAGTGGATGACTGAGTTAACCAATCGATGACTGCAGATGGGTTGCTGCTCGAGACACGATGGCTAGCTGATACCGGGAGCTCAGGCCTCTCGCTGCGACTCCTGCTGCCACGCACCCCTAGTCGGTTGCGACCTCTGCCTGCGCCTGATGAAATTAGGTCTCTGCAACTCCTCTGTGCACGTCCTGGCACTTCTCTGCCTCACATACTTATACACCAGCTGAGTGCGTATATGTTACACTTTTATTAGAGGAAAATACACCCCAGCACGCTTACACCTGAATTAGGAGTTAAAAGCAGGTGTGCAGGTACTCCTGGCCTTCAACAGTAACTGGCCCTTATGAGTTTAACAGGAAAAAAAACATACACCGGCTGAGTGTATGTATAGGTTACACTTATGAGAGGACAATATGTCCTAGTACGGTTACACCTGTATTAGGCGTTAAAAGCAGGTGACTAGGGGCTAATTAGTGTGAGCACTAAAACACCTATTAGCTTTAGAGTAGTACACCCCAATACAGCAGTACAGATTAGCTTTAGAGCAGTACACTCTACTACAGCAACAGAAAAAAAAAATTACTTGCTCTCTCTCTCTCTCCTGTCCCTGCCATTTTGGCCCCCAGCCTGCACAAAAGGGAGTTTAATAAAGCAATTGGTTTTATCGAATTGCAGCGATATTCGGATTTATTACAAATCACATTTTTCAGGAAATTCGTAATGAATTCGGATTTGTCCGATTTGATTCACTCATCTCTAGTTGCCAGGTATGAAGGTAGATAGTTAGGTAGCCAGGTATGAAGGTAGGTAGGATGGTAGAATGGTATGAAGGTAAGTAGTATCGTAGCCAGGTATGAAGGTAGTTAGTTAGGTAGCCAGGTATGTAGGTAGGTAGTTTGGTAGCCAGGTATGTAGGTAGGTAGTTTGGTAGCCAGGTATGTAGGTAGGTAGTTTGGTAGCCAGGTATGTAGGTAGGTAGTTTGGTAGCCAGGTATGTAGGTAGGTAGTTAGGGTAAACAGGTATGTAGGTAGGTAGTTAGGGTAAACAGGTATGTAGGTGGGTAGTATGGTAGCCAGGTACATAGGCAGGTTGTTTGTTAGCCAGGTATGTAGGTAGGTAGTTTGGTAGGCAGGTATGTAGTAGGGAGTTAGATAGCCAGGTATCTATGTAGTTAGTTAGGTAGGTAGACCCCACCCCATCCCTTGTGCAAGGTTGAGAGAAAAATGAAAAAATACAAACACACACAGATACTCACTTACTGTTGAGCAGCGATCAGAAGAAGAAACTGGTCATATCCTTGTTTCTCCACAGTACAGGTGTCAATGAATGAAGTTATCGCACCTTCACTGTGTGGTATGGAGGTGACTGTCGTCTTCTGTCAGCATTAGCTGTATGCTTGTGTGCACATACAAGTGAAAGCAGTTCTCGCTATCTTGCCTGGAGATCCAGGACAAGTGTCATGGATCCCCATAAGCGAGCATGCAAGCCGGAGCCAGACCTTAGGCTAGAGGGGCAACACTTGGGGCTGTAGCCCTATTAACTACCCCCCCCCCCCACCTAGCAACGCCACTGTCTGTATGTAATGTAACTGTCTGGCCGTAGGGTAACAACCCTTCAGTTTATATGGTAGTTTTGCAGATTACCTTTCTGAAAGAAAAATCCTGACAGCGGTTCTTGGCTGCGGTAATCTGTTCTCTAAACCTTACCTCAGACTCAACTACACTAAGGGGCACTTTTTATGGACACTAATTCATAGCCCAGCAAATCTGAACCAGGGAGCAAACACATAAGTTACATAAAATACAATTTCCTTTAAAATGACAGAACATTCAAAACCCAATTCTGCAACCCTGTCGAGGGACATTACATATTTGCACAGAATAAATCATCCTGTTGATACATGCCAATATAATTAAAGGGGTACTATGGAAAAAAAAATATTTTAAATCAACTAGTACCAAAATGTCATCCCAATAGTAAATCCCTTCTGCTTTAGACCTGGACAAAGGTCGCAGCAGGGAGAACCATCTCTGACTGGAAAGACAGCATGACTTCTGATAAGTATTGGAAATGTTGAATCTATATATATATATATATATATATATATATATAAAACTCAACTTGTGTGTGTGTGTGTGTGTGTGTATGTATGTGTGTATGTGTGTATGTTCCACAAAAACTTTCATACGGCTAAAGATATTAACATGAAACTTGGCACACATGTTACTTATATGTCAACAACAAACAAAGGATATGTAATTTAACCCTTACTCACCCCCATTTGCCAGGGGTGGGGTTTATGTTACTGCATAACTTTCAAAAGGCTGGAGATATTTCGATAATACTTGGTCACATGTTACTTATATATCCACTTAAAATATAGGATAGTTAATTTAACCCTTAACTACCCCCATTTGTGAGGGTCGGGGTTTTTGTTTAAAGTCATATACAAATCAATGAGAAATATAACTTCTGTACGGCTGGAGATATTTCAATAACTGGTACATATATTATGGGTCTGGATAGGAGGTCGACATAGGAGGTCGACATAGGAGGACGGGATAGGAGGACGGGATAGGAGGACTGGATAGGAGGACGGGATAGGAGGACTGGGATAGGAGGTAGAGATAGGAGGATTGATAGGAGGACGGGATAGGAGGTCAGGTTAGGAGGTCGGGATAGGAGGTCGGGATAGGAGGACTGGATAGGAGGATGGGATAGGAGGACGGGATAGATGGACTGGATAGGAGGACGGGATAGATGGACTAGATAGGAGGATGGCAAAGGAGGTCGAGATACGAGGACGGGAAAGGAGGACGGAATAGGAGGACGGGATAGGAGAACGGGATAGGAGAACGAGATAGGAGGACGGGAAAGGAGGACAGGATAGGAGATCGAGATAGGAGGATGGGAAAGGAGGTCGAGATAGGAGGACGGGAAAGGAGGACAGGAAATGAGGTTGAGATATGAGGACGGGAAAGGAGGACGGGATAGGAGGTCGGGATAGGAGGTCGGGATAGGAGGTCGGAATATGATGACGGGATAGGAGGTCGGGATATGACAACAATATAAGAGGACGGGATATGAAGTCAAAAGCTTCCTCCATTTATTTTCCTCCCCAACAAGGATTAGGAAGGAAAAACCGGGCAACGCCGGGTACTCAGCTAGTATTTTTATAAATAGAATGGTATTTCCCTCTGGGGTTAGCTCTGGGATCGTCCCTGACAGAGCCACAGGACACGTTCTACTTCATTCAGCAGGCAAACAGTTCTTTTTGCAAGTCTGGCTCCTCTCCAGCTTTATTAGATAGTTTGCCGGATAAATAAAAACATAACACAGGAACAAACAAAATCCTAGACCGTCCAGTCACTAACTAAACATTAAACATTGCCCTCTCTAGCCACTGGTGAGCTAGTCTCCACCAGCTCAAAACACAAGTTTCCTGCAACCTTTACTCACTGTTCACACACAGCATTTGCAGCCTCTTGCTGTGTGTTCCAAGACTCCTTGTCTCTTGTCTGTCCCCTTCACTGGTGTGTGCTCCTCACAAGGACCCCTGCCTCCCCCCACAGCCACCTTGCTGTCTTCTGGGGAGAGCCCAGACTAAATTGTCTGACTTCCTTTTAGGGTGCTTTCACACGCTAGTAGCTAGCAGCGAGTTTCCAGCAGCGGGAAACCCGCTGCGAGTTACGCTATCATTGATTTCAATGGGCCCGCGTCAGTCCGCAAATCTGACACTATTGCGGACTGTCGGTGGACCCATTCAAATCAATGGTAGTGTAACTCGCAGCAGGTTTCCCGCAGCGGTAAACTCACTCCTAGCATGTAAACGCACTCTTAAGGGTGCGTTCACAATGCGGAGTCTCCGCTCGCTGAATTCAGCGAGCGGAGATTCCGCCTGGCGGCGACTATGCTTTGGCGCTAGGGCCGTGGGGCATTGAGCCGTCATCATTGACGGCTATGCAGTGCTCACGGAATCTGCGCAAAGAATGAATATGTTCCTTCTTTACGCGGAACAGTTTCAGCGGCGGAATTGTCCGCCGCTGAAATTCCGCAGTGTGAACGGAGACCGATTCACACTGTTAAGTTCACACCACGGAATTCCGCCCGTGGAATTCCATGGGAATTCCGTAGTGTGAACGTACCCTTAAAGGGGTTGTGTGCTGCCCTGCAGTTCGGAGCTCCGCTCACAGCGTCCGGAAGTTCATTACTCTGAACGTTGTGTGTGAGCTTCCGTGTTCGCAGCCGCCGGACGTGACATCACGCCCGGCCCCTTCTTGACGTCTCGCCCGCCCCCTCGTGACGTCAAGCCACCCCCCCGGTCACGCCCCCTTCCCATAGACTTTCGTTGAGGGGGCGGGCGAGACATCACGTGGGGGCGGGCGAGATGCCACGAAGGGGCCGTCACGCCCGGCGGCTGTGAACATGGAAGCCCGCACACAGTGTTCGTAGTAATGAACTTCCGGACGCTGTGAGCAGAGCTCCGAACTGCAGGGCAGAGCACAACCCCTTTAACCCCTTCCCGACCTATGACATACCTGTACGTCATGGGTGGCAAGGTGTTCCCGACCCATGACATACAGGTACGTCATGAACATTACTGCCGCTGCTCGCGGCACCCCGCAGCGCCCGGAAAGATGGTGGCTATCACTGATAGCCAGCCATCTTACCGTGCGACCACGGGGGGTTTCATCCCCCACCCACCCCAGCGATCGCTGCTATCAGCTGGTCAAATCTGACTAGCTGATAGCAGCGTTTCGCTATGAAAATACTTAGCAGCGCGGTGAGTGAGTTCCGATCACGGCGGTCCCGGCGTCCTCCATGCGGTCCTGGCTGCGCTGCGTCCCGGAGGTGAGTTTCCGGCAGCAGTGCGGCATCTTCATTGGCAGCAGTGAGATCGCCGTAAAGCGATCTCACTGCTGCCTCTGAGAGTTTCAAAACTGCAATTACCAGCATGCCCAGACAGCCTTTGGCTTTCTGGGCATGCTGGGAGTTGTAGTTTTGCAACATCTGGAGGTCCACAGTTTGGAGACCACTGTATAATGGTCTCCAATCTGTGCTCTTCCAGATGTTGCAAAACCACAAATCTCAGCATGCTCAGTCTGTCCAGGCATGCTGGGAGTTGTAGTTCTCTAACATCTGGAAGAGCACAGATTGGAGACCATTATACAGTGGTCTCCAAACTGTGGACCTCCAGATGTTGCAAAACTACAACTCCCAGCATGCCCAGACTGCCCAAGCATGCTGGAAGTTGTAGTTCGGCAACATCTGATCCTTCAGATATTGCCGAACTACATCTTCCAGCATGCCTGGGCAGTCTGGGCATGCTGGGAGTTGTAGTTTAGCAACAACTGGAGGCACACTAGTTGGGAAACATTGTCCGTTTCCTACCTCAATACCTCCAGCTGTTGCAATTGTTGCAAAACTATAACTCCCAGCATGCACTGGCAGACCATGCATGCTGGGAGTTGTAGTTTTGCAACAGCTGGAGGCACACTGGTTTGGAAACACTAAGTTTGGTTGCAAAACACTTGAAAGTTTATTACTTAACTTAGTGTTTCCAAACCAGCGTTCCTCCAGCTGTTGCAAAACTACAACTCCCAGCATGCACGGACAGCCAAAGGGCATGCTCGGAGTTTGCAACAGCTGGATGTTTGCCCCCCCCCCCCCCCAATGTGAATGTACAGGGTACACTCACATGGGCGGAGGTTTACAGTGAGTGCTGCAAGTTTGAGATGGCGCAAATTTTGCGCTGCAGCTCAAACTTCCAGCGTCAAACTTGCTGTGAACCTCTGCCCATGTGACTGTACCCTAAAAACACTACACTAACACTAACCTAAAATAAAAAGTAAAAAGCACTACATATACACATACCCCTACACAGCCCCCCTCCCCAAAAAAATGAAAAACGTCTGGTACGCTACTGTTTCCAAAACGGAGCCTCCAGCTGTTGCAAAATAATAACTCCCAGTATTGCCAGACAGCCATTGTCCAGGCATGCTGGGAGTTTTGCAACAGCTGGAGGCACCCTGTTTGGGAATCATTGGCATAGAATACCCCTATTCAAATCCCTAATTCAGGCCTCAAATGCGCATGGCGCTCTCTCACTTTGGAGCCCTGTCGTATTTCAGGGCAACAGTTTTGGGACACATATGGGGTATCGCCGTACTCGGGAGAAATTGCCTTACAAATTTTGGGGGGCTTTTTCTTCTTTAACCCCTTATGAAAAGGTGAAGTTGGGGTCTACACCAGCATGTTAGTGTAAAAAAATAAATTTTTTACACTGACATGCTGGTGTTGCCCTATACTTTTCATTTTCACAAGAGGTAAAAGGGAAAAAAGACCCCCAAAATTTGTAATGCAATTTCTCTCGAGTACGGAGATACCCCATATGTGGGCGCAAAGTGCTCTGGGGGCGCACAACAAGGCCCAGAAGGGAGAGTGCACCATGTACATTTGAGGTGATTTGCACAGGGGTGGCTGATTGTTACAGCAGTTCTGACAAACGCAAAACAATAAATATCCATATGTGACCCCATTTTGGAAACTACACCCCTCACGGAATTTAATAAGGGGTGCAGTGAGCATTTACACCCCACTGGTGTATGACAGATTTTTGGAACAGTGGTCTGTGAAAATGAAAAATAAAGTTTTTGATTTGCACAGTCCACTGTTTCAAATATCTGTCAAACGCCAGTGGCTAGTAAATGCTCACTGCACCCCTTATTAAATTCCATGAGGGGTATAGTTTCCAAAATGGAGTCACATGTGGGCGGGGGGGTCCACTGTTCTGGCACCATAGGGGCTTCCTAAATGGGACATGCCCCCCAAAAACCCTAACAGAAAAACTCACTCTCCAAAATCCCATTGTCGCTCCTTCCCTTCTGAGCCCTCTACTGCGCCCGCCGAACACTTTACATACGCATATGAGGTATTTCCTTACTCGAGAGAAATTGGGTTACAAATTTTAGGGTGATTTCTCTCCTTTCACCCCTTGTAAAAATCCAAAAATTGGGTCTACAAGAAAATGCGAGTGTAAAAAATGAAGATTTAGAATTTTCTCCTTCACTTTGCTGCTATTCCTGTGAAACACCTAAAGGGTTAAAACACTTACTGAATGTCATTTTGAATACTTTGGGGGTGCAGTTTTTATAATGGGGTCATTTATGGGGTATTTCTAATATGAAGACCCTTAAAATCCACTTCCAACCTGAACTGGGCCCTGAAAAATTACGATTTTGAAAATCTTGAGAAAAATTGGAAAATTGCTGCGGAACTTTGAAGCCCTCTGGTGTCTTCCAAATGTAAAAACTTGTCAATTTTTTTATGCAAACACAAAGTAGACATATTGTATATGTGAATCAATATGTAATTTATTTGGAATATCCATTTTCCTTTCAAGCAGAGACTTTCAAAGTTAGAAAAATGCAAAATTTTCAAAATTTTCATGAAATTTTTAGATTTTTTACCAAGAAAGGATACAAATATCAGTGAAATTTTACCAATAACATAAAGTAGAATATGTCACGAAAAAACATTCTCGGAATCAGAATGATAAGTAAAAGCATTCCAAAGTTATTAATGTTTAAAGTGACAGTGGTCAGATTTTCAAAAAATGCCCAGGTCATGAAGGTGAAAATGGGCTGGGTCATGAAGGGGTTAAACATACTTCCCCTCTCTGCTGCCTCATTGATTAGGCCCCAGGTGGAGGTTTCTCCAGGATCAGCTACGGAAATACAGACAATTTTCCACATACCGTATTTATCGGGGTATACCACGCACCGGCCTATAACACGCACCCTCATTTTACCAAGGATATTTGGGTAAAAAAAGTTTTTTACCCAAATATCCATGAAAAAATTAGGGTGCATGTGTGCGCGTGTATATCCCGATATACCCCCAGGAAAGGCAGGGGGAGAGAGGCCGTCGCTGCCCGCTTCTCTCCCCCTGCCTTTCCTGGGGTCTAGAGCGCTGCTGTCGGCCCTTCTCACCCCCTGGTTATCGGCGCCGCTGCCCGTTCTGTCCCCCTGACTATCGGTGCCGGCGCCGACAGCCAGGGGGAGAGAAGGGGCAGCGGCACCCATTGCCGGCGCCGCTGCCCCGTTGCCTCCCCCCATCCCCGGTGGCATAATTACCTGAGTCCGGTCTGCGCTGCTCCAGGCCTCCGTCGTGCGTCCCCAGCGTCGTTGCTATGCACGGCCCGGCGCTCTGACGTCATGCGCCGCGCCGTTCAGCGCATAGCAATGACGCCGGGGACGCAGCGCGGACCGGACTCAGGTAATTATGCCACCGGGGATCGGGGGAAGCAACGGGGCAGCGGCGCCGGCAATGGGTGTCGGCGCCGCTTCTCTCCCCCTGGCTGTCGGCGCCGCTTGTCTCTCCCTGGCTATCACCGATAGTCAGGGGGACAGAACGGGCAGCGGCGCCGATAACCAGGGGGTGAAAAGGGCCGACAGCAGCGCTCTAGACCCCAGGAAAGGCAGGGGGAGAGAAGCGGGCAGCGACGGCCTCTCTCCCCCTGCCTTTCCTGGGGGTGTATCGGCGTATAACACGCACACAGACTTTAGGCTAAAAATTTTAGCCTAAAAAGTGCGTGTTATACGCCGATAAATACGGTACTTAATTTTTTTTAAAGCAGTACAATAATAGAAAAGCATGTAAACATGAGTATGCTTTTAAAAATTTTATTAACCCAAAAAATTAAGAGAATGTCATTTTCACCATAAAGTGCACTTCGTAACAATTAACCCCCTCTGAAACTGCTAAATTGCCTTTTTCTTTTAACTCCCCTCTCCCCAAACATACATAATATTTTTTTGGGTGCGCCATACATTATATGGTAAAATGAAAAGTGTCATTACAGAGTACAATTGATCGTATAAAAAAAAAAGCCTTCTAATGGGTCTGAAAAAAAACAGTTATGTCTCTTAGGAGGCAAGGAGGAAAAAAAAATGTATCCCTTGTCCGCAGGATAGGGGATAAGTGTCAGATTGCTGGGGATCCAAAGATGTGGTCCTTCATGCATTGCTATAGGAAAGCCAGAGATACAAGAATGCTGTATCTCCAACTCTCCCATAGAGATGCATGGAGGGGGCATGTCCGTCACCGCTTCGTGCTGTGGTCGACAAACCTCATTCATTCAAAGAGCTGGGGCGCCGGGTGGGAGATTGCAGAAAGTCCCAGTGGTCAAACCCCCAGCAATCTGACACTTATCCCCTATATGCAGGATTTGTAATACTGGATAACTCCTTTTAAATGGTCTGTTAGAAGGCAGACCATAGAAGAGTGTGGTATCCCGGTACAGGACCTTGTCCTGTCCCTGTCTAAAGTCCCCTCAGTTAGTGTCCCTCCATTCCATAGGGCTCTCCTGCATGGCTTGCCCCTTGTTCGCCTCATATAAATATCTTATGTCAATAAAGTTTTCAGCTATAAACAGATGTTATAGCTACGATAATTAAATTGCATGCATAGTCAGTAAATGTATAATCTCATACATACCAGAGGTATAAAATTATCCTGTTTGTGAATAAGGGACCAAGATGATCCTGTTCGTGATTAAGTACTAGTAGCATTGTGTTCTTAACCCCTTAAGGGCTCAGCCCATTTGGACCTTAAGGACTAAGACTATTTTATTTTTACGTTTTAGTTTTTTCCTCCTCCCCTTCAAAAAATCATAACTCTTTTATATTTTCATCCACAGACTAGTATGAGGGCTTGTTTTTTGCGCGACCAGTTGTCCGTTGTAATGCCATCACTCACTTTACCATAAAATGTATGGTGCAACCAAAAAAATACTATTTGTGTGGGGAAATTAAAAAGAAAACCGCAATTTTGCAAATGTTTTTTATTCTCTGGGTCAATATGATTAAAATGATACCCATTATTATACACTTTTCTATTACTGTTGCGCTTAAAAAAAATCGCAAACTTTTTAACCAAATTAGTACGTTTTAAATCCCCCTATTTTGAAGACCTATAACTTTTTCATTTTTCCGTATAAGCGGTGGTATGAGGACTCATTTTTTGCTCCGTGATCTGTAATTTTTATTAATACCATATTTGCTTACACAAAACTTTTATTAAATTTTTTATTAATTTTTTTTGGAATAAAATGTTATAAAAAAGCAGCTATTTGACATTTTTTTTTTTTTTTTTTACATTCACGTCATTCACCGTACGGGATCATTTACATTTTATTTTAATAGTTCGGATATTTACGCACGCGGCGCTTCCAATTATGTATATAAAATAATTTTTTACACTTTTTGGGGGTAAAATAGGGAAAATGGGACAATTTACGTTTTTATTGGGGGAGGGGGGTTTTCAAATTTTTTTAACTTTATTTTTTAACTTTTATTTTTACACTCTTATAGTCCTCATAGGGGACTATTTATAGCAACCATTCAATTGCTAATGCTGTTCAGTGCTACGTATAGGACACAGCACTGATCAGCATTATCGGTCATCTTCTGCTCTGGTCTGCGGGAAGGCAGATCAGAGCAGAAGACTCCCGGAAGGCAGCGGAGCCAGGTGAGGGGACCTCCGTCTGCCGTGCAGGATGATCGGATCGCTGCGGCAGCGCTGCGGGCGATCCGATCATCCTGTTAAGTGACCGCGATGCTGCAGATGCCGTGATCTGTATTGATTATCGGCGGGTCCCTGGCTGCCATCCACAGCCGGGACCTGCCGCGCATGATGCTGGCATCGATTCGATGCACGCGGTTATGCTCAGGGCGTAAATGTACATCCTGGTGCGTTAAGTACCACATCACCAGGATGTACATTTATGTCCTGCGTCGTAAAGGGGTTAAAGGGGTATTTCAACTGGCTCCAGAAAGTTAAACAGATTTGTAAATTACTTCTATTAAAAAATCTTAATCCTTTCAGTACTTATGAGCTTCTGAAGTTAAGGTTGTTCTTTTCTGTCTAAATCCTCTCTAATGACACCTGTCTCGGGAAACGCCCAGTTTAGAAGAGGTTTGCTATGGGGATTTGCTTCTAAACTGGGCGTTTCCTGACACGGGTGTCATCAGAGAGGATTTAGACAGAAAAGAACAACCTTAACTTCAGAAGCTCATAACTACGGAAAGGATTAAGATTTTTTTTAATAGAAGTAATTTACAAATCTGTTTAAAGGGGTATTCCAGGCAAAACTGTTTTTCATATATATCAACTGGCTCCGGAAAGTTAAACAGATTTGTAAATTACTTCTATTAAAAAATCTTAATCCTTCCAATAGTTATTAGATTCTGAAATGTTCTGTCTAACTGCTCAATGATGATGTCACATCCCGGGAGTGGTACATGATGGGAGGATATCCCCATAGGAACTGCACAGCTCCCGGGACGTGAGTCATCAGAGAGCAGTTAGACAGAAAACAACAACTCAACTTCAGAAGCTAATAACTATTGGAAGGATTAAGATTTTTTTAAAAGAAGTAATTTACAAATCTGTTTAACTTTCCGGAGCCAGTTGATATATAAAAAAAAGTTTTGGCCTGGAATACCCCTTTAACTTTCTCGAGCCAGTTGATATATATATAAAAAAAATTTTTTTCCTGGAATACCCCTTTAAGTGGTATGATATCCTGTTCGGGTGTTATTCTGTTCGTGAATCAACTCCCAACAATCTTGTTCCTGTATCAGTTTTAGAGCATGTATGGACATTGCCTAAATGCACAGAGACTCTATATATATTTTCCTTAATTTTCTTATCACCAGCCTGGACTTGGACATTTGTATTAATGCTTCAGGACTGCATCCCGCCCTATGGCCATTCCATCCCTCTACCTCAGGGAACCTATGTCAAGGACGACTTATCTTATGTAAGGGGGCTGTGGTGTCCCGTCCCTGTCTAAAGTCACCTCAGTCCCCTCAGTTAGAGTCCCTAAATTCCATGGGGCTCTCCTGCAGGGCTTGCCCCTTGTTCACCTCGTATAAATGTGTTTCTGTACATTGTACAATATGTATATAGAGATGGTATAACTGTTTAGGACCTTCCGGGGTGATGCGATAATGTCATGTGATGTACCCATAGTTCTCTGGGTTCAGGACCTCCAGGCTTGACAACTAATGGGATTAGTCCAGCCCCCTTAGTATGTAAGGGGCTGTGGTCTCTAAATTCTCTCTCTTGTTCCTGCTCTTAGTTCCGGACTATCAAGCATGCACAATCAGCATATTTCAATTCATCTCAACTAGGCCAAAGTCTAAAGATCCAGTAGCCACTAAAACCGTGAGTTATAAAGCTCTATCTTCAAATTCCTAGTGACTACTATTCAACTCAACTTATACAATTAGTAGCACAGTGGCCTGCTTAAAGCTCAAGTCGTTATTAGTCCCAGCAAAGCATGTGAGGAACCGGCATCCCGGTTACCTCAAGAGAAACTGTTTAATGGTAAAGACTATTGGCATAAGAAGTTCAGTAAAATTTCCAGTTAGCTCATAAATTCTGCTGTGGACATTCCGTTTATTATCCTGCCGTTTGTGGACCGGTTGTCGGCAGGGCCTTCTGTACAAAACAACCGCACCCTGGCGTCACGACAAACTAAGGGTTAATACCACCAGACCCTGTAGCATCATTGCAACACCCCTATATCACTACATTCTGGCTTACCACAAGAGGATCACTGGAGCAGATCACTGGTCTCTCTAAGCCCCCTTTATGCTTCTGATGCTGTGATCAGTATTGACAGGCATTTATTAGCAGGCATGAGCGTGATCGTTGATGTCAGGCATTAGCTGCAGGTCCCCAGCTGCTAACAGCCAGAACCACAGTCTATGTAGTGAATGTAGCTCCTGCACTTGCTTCATAGTCCCAATAAGTTTTAGGGTGTCTTGGTGCACCAAGTACCAGGCAGCAAAAGTATATAGGTACATCCTGCATCCTCTAGGGGCTATTTGGTATCAATGCATGCAGACTTCTCCAAAATATTTAACAGTGAATGATGGAAATACCAAATGCCAGCAATGTGTTTTTTATTTTTATTTGTCTTTACAGTGTATAATTGGCCTTGCAAAAAACAAGCCCTGATATAGCTCTGTCGCAAAATGTTTGTGTAGTCTATACTCTACTACTTACCACAACTCACGTGAACATAGCTTATCTCACAAACTATCTAGCTTTTAACATTAGTGGTATATTTTACAGAAATTGCATAACCTTCTCAGTGTAAATGTAATCTTTGGTTACAAGTTTGAAGTTGCTGACTCATAATTTCCAGATAATCATGGATGAAGATGTTATAGGAATATATAAATAGATCATATTGTCAGTAAATGCCAATATATGAGGCTTAACTTAATAAAGAATAAAATATCTTCATACCATGCCATAAAAAATGCCTATAAAATATCTTCATACCATGCCAAGATAAAAGGTACCGAGAACTGAGGATTCACGTTCTGTCTTTTCTAAACCAAATTACTGTATGAAGGCTGAATTATAGTATAAATGAGTTGATAGACTGAATCCATGTTGAAGTAAAGTATATAGAAACATGCCAGTGTTTACAGTGTTATACCATGAATCATTTTGAAGGGGTACTCGACCCCTAAACATGTTATCCAAAGGATAGGGGATAACCGCAGGAACCCCCGTGATCTCCGGGCCGGCGCGGCGGCCTGGGGCTTCCGTGATGTCTCCGTCATGCCTCCTCCTATAGACATAAATGGAGGGGTGCCGCTGCAGAGATCGCGGGGGTCTGGCCACTGGGGATAACATGTCTAGCGACTGAGTACCCCTTTAATGCCAAAAGGCCAAAAATCAAAAACTGGTGTGAATTATTTTGCAGTGTTTCTAACATTAAAAAATACCCTTTTTAAAATAAATTTTTCAAGCTTGTAGTCGCCTTGATGCTGCAGCTAAGTTCACATCTGTGCTAGATATTTTAATAGGAGCCACCACTGACGATTCTATCAAATAACAGTGGTGAAATGCACAACATGCAGCAAGATTCTGGTAAAAACAAAGGTTCCACACTGAAAACCAGATAGACTTGGCTAAAGTCAGTGGCGTTCAACGGGTGTCATAGGCTTACTCCATGTAGGGAATCTCATAATTGTTCACTGACATGTATTTGATGAGTTTAAATAAGAATTTTTTTTTATAAATTGCTGCTTTATGTAACCTCTTCAGGACCAGGCATCATTTGACACAAAGAGATATTCCCATCTCTGCTTGCTATCCTCTATCCAAGAAATGGGGAATAACAAGCTAATCATGGGGGTCTGACCACTAGCACTGCCGGCAATATCCGAGTTTGGCAGCCCCATAAAGATTAAACAGAGCGTTTGCTGCACATGTGCGATGCACTATGTTAGTTCCGGGTAAAATTATGACCTCATTCTCAGGATTAGCAGGGATCCTAATGGTTAAATCCCCACCAATCAGCATGTTATCACATATACTATGACTAGTGTTACTTCAGTAAGTCCCTACACAATGCTATCCACTCACCCACTAAAGCATAGCCACATTCCCTTGGAGGCCATCTGACTTATGACTAGAGATGAGCGAACTTTTCAAAAATTTAGATTCGGCCGATTCGCCTAAAAAATTCGTTTCGATCCAAATTTATTCGCGGTCAAACTATATTAACCCCTTAAGGACCCAGCCAATTTTCACTGTAGGACCCAGCCATTTTTTGCACATCTGACCACTGTCACTTTGAACATTAATAATTCTGGGATGCTTTTACCTTTCATTCTGATTCCGAAATTGTTTTTTCGTGACATATTCTACTTTATATTAGTGGTAAAAGTTTGTCGATACTTGCATCATTTCTTGGTGAAAAATTCCAAAATTTGATTAAAAAATTGACAAATTTAGCATTTTTTTTTTTACTTTGAAGTTCTCTGCTTATAAGGAAAATGGATATTCCAAAAAAATTATATATTGATTCACCTATACAATATGTCTTCTTTATATTTGCATCATAAAGTTGACATATTTTTACTTTTGGAAGACATCAGAGGGCTCCAAAATATAGCAGCAATTTTCCAAATTTTCACAAAATTTTCAAAATCTAAATTTTTCAGGGACCAGTTCAGCTTTGAAGTGGATTTGAAGGGCCTTCTTATTAGAAATAACCCATAAATGACCCCATTATAAAAACTGCACCCCTCAAAGTATTCAAAATGACATTCAAAAGGTTTGTTAATCCTTTAGTTGTTTCACAGGAATAGCAGCAATTTGAGAAAATTCAAAATGTTCATTTTTTACACTGGCATGTTCTTGTAGACCCAGTTTTTGAATTTTTGCAAGGGGTAATAGGAGAAAAAGCCAAACAAAATTTGTAACCCAATTTCTCTCGAGTAAGGAAATACCTCATGTGTATGTCAAGTGTTCGGCGGGCGTAGTAGAAGGGAAGGAGCGACAATGGGATTTTGGAGAGTGAATTTTGCTGAAATGGTTTTTGGGGGGCATGTTGCATTTAGGAAGCCCCTATGGTGCCAGAACAGCAGAAAAACCCCCACATGGCAAACCATTTTGGAAACTAAACCCCTCAAGGCACGTAACAAGGGGTACAGTGAGCCGTAACACCCCACAGGTGTTTGACGACTTTCCGTTAAAGTTGGATGTGTAAATGAAAAAAAAAATGTTTTTCACTAAAGTGCAGTTATTTTCCCAAATTTACCCTTTTTACAAAAGGTAATGGGAGAAAATGCCCCCCAAAAATTGTAACCCCATCTCTTCTGAGTATGGAAGTACCTCATGTTAGGTTGTAAAAAGCTCTGCGGGCGAACTACAATGCTCAGTAGATAAGGAGTCACATTTGGCTTCCCCTCAATTAACATAACAAGGGGTATAAAGAGCCCTAACACCTCACAGGTGTTTCACGACTTTTTGTTAAAGTTGGATGTGTAAATGAAAAAATTAATTTTTCTCACTAAAATGCTGGTTTTTCCCCAAATTTTACATTTTTACAAGGGGTAATATTAGTTTAGTCGCGCGTCTCTGAACCCTTTCCAACTCCGCAGTGTCCCTTTTATGGACAGGTGCCCAAAACTGAACAGCATATTCCAGGTGAGGCCGTACCAATGCTTTATAAAGGGGGAGTATTATGTCCCTGTCCCTTGAGTCCATGCCTCTTTTGATACATGACAATATCCTGCCGGCTTTGGAAGAAGCAGCCTGACATTGCATGCTATTCTGTAGTCTGTGATCTACAATTACACCCAGATCCTTCTCTACCAGTGACTCTGACAGTTTAATCCCCCCTAAGACATACGATGCATGCAGATTATTAGTACCCAGATGCATAACTTTACATTTATCCACATTGAACCTCATTTGCCAAGTGGATGCCCAGACACTTAGTCTATCCAAGTCATCTTGTAACTTATGCACATCCTCTATAGACTGTACCGTGCTACATAGCTTGGTGTCATCTGCAAATATAGAAACAGAGCTGTTAATACCATCCTCTATATCATTGATAAATAAATTAAACAACAGCGGGCCCAGTACTGAACCTTGGGGTACACCACTAATAACCGGGGACCAATCAGAGTATGAATCATTGACCACCACTCTCTGGGTACGATCCATGAGTCAGTGTTCAATCCAGTTACAAACTAAAATTTCCAAACCCAAAGACCTTAACTTACCTGTCAGACGTCTATGAGGGACAGTATCAAACGCTTTAGCAAAATCCAGAAACACTATATCCACAGCCATTCCTCTGTCAAGGCTTCTACTCACCTCTTCATAAAAGCAAATTAGATTGGTTTGACAACTTCTATCCTTAGTAAACCTATGCTGGCTATCACTTATAATACAATTATCCCCTATGTATTCCTGTATGTAATCCCTTATAAGTCCTTCAAACAATTTACCCACAATGCACGTTAAACTTACCGGTCTATAGTTTCCTGGGGAAGACCTAGAGCCCTTTTTGAAGATTGGCACCACATTCGCCTTGCGCCAGTCCCTTGGCACAATACCAGACACCAGAGAATCTCTAAATATCATGAACAGGGGTACAGATATTACTGAACTTACCTCTCCAAGAACTCTTGGGTGTAGTCCATCCGGCCCTGGGGATTTGCTTACATTTATATCACTTAACTTACCTTGTACCATCTCTACATTAACCCCTTAAGGACGGGGTTTTTTCCGTTTTTGCATTTTCGTTTTTTGCTCCTTGCCTTTAAAAAATCATAACTCTTTAAATTTTGCACCTAAAAATCCATATGATGGCTTATTTTTTGCGCCACCAATTCTAATTTGTAATGACGTCAGTCATTTTGCCCAAAAATCTACGGTGAAACGGAAAAAAAAATCATTGTGCGACAAAATTGAAAAAAAAAACGCAGTTTTGTAACTTTTGGGGGCTTCCGTTTCTACGTAGTACATTTTTCGGTAAAAATGACACCTTATCTTTATTCTGTAGGTCCATACGATTAAAATGATACCCTACTTATATAGATTTGATTTTTTCGGACTTCTGGAAAAAATCATAACTACATGCAGGAAAATTAATACGTTTAAAATTGTCATCTTCTGACCCCTATAACTTTTTTATTTTTCCGTGTATGGGGCGGTATGAGGGCTCATTTTTTGCGCCGTGATCTGAAGTTTTTAACGGTACAATTTTTGCATTGATAGGACTTATTGATTTTTAAATGATATAAAAAGTGACCAAAAATGCACTATTTTGGACTTTGGAATTTTTTTGCGCGCACGCCATTGACCGAGCGGTTTAATTAATGATATATTTTTATAATTCAGATATTTCCGCACGCAGTGATACCATATATGTTCATTTTTCTTTTTATTTACACTGTGTTTTTTTTTTTTATTGGAAAAGGGGGGTGATTCAAACTTTTAGTAGGGGAGGAGTTAAATGATCTTTATTCACTTTTTTTTTCCACTTTTTTTTTGCAGTGTTATAGCTCCCATAGGGACCTATAACACTGCACACACTGATCTTCATTATTGATCACTGGTTTCTCATAAGAAACCAGTGATCAACGATTCTGCCGCATGACTGCTCATGCCTGGATCTCAGGCACTGAGCAGTCATTCGGCGATCGGACAGCGAGGAGGCAGGTAGGGGCCCTCCCGCTGTCCTGTCAGCTGTTCGGGATGCCGCGATTAGCCGCGGCTATCCCGAACAGCCCGACTGAGCTAGCCAGGAACTTTCGGTTTCACTTTTAGCCGCGCGGCTCAGCTCTGAGCGCGCGGCTAAAGGGTTAATAGCGCGCGGTGCCGCGATCGGCACTGCGCGCTATTAGAGGCGGGTCCCGGCTTCACTATGACGCCGGGCCCGCCGTGATATGACGCGGGGTTACTGTGTAACCCCGCGTTATTTCAGTAGAGCAGGTCCAAGGGCGTACCTGTACGCCCTTGGTCCTTAAGGGGTTAAGCCAGTTCAGTACATTACATGATGTGTTACCAGCACTGACCTGGCCAATTTAAAAATTACATTTTTACATATTTTATTAAGCTCCTTGTACTGTTTAAATGTTATAGCTGACCCATCAGATATGTATTTTTTGAAGGCTATTTTTTTGTTGTTTATTGCTCTTTTAACATCATGTGTCAGCCATGTAGGATTTAGTTTTAATCGTTTATATTTGTTGCCCTTTGGTATATATTTAGATGTATAGTTATTTAGAGTTGATTTAAAGATGTCCCATTTACCTTCTGTATCAGTATTTGAGAACTCCTCCCCTCAGTCTATGTCCTGTAGTGCAGCCCTCAGCCCAGGGAAGTTTGCCTTTTTAAAGTTATATGTTTTTGCCTTCCCCGCCTGTCTTTGTTTTCTACATTTTAAGTCAAAAGTAACTATATTGTGGTCGCTATTACCAAGGTTTTCCCGCACAGTTACATTACCAATCAGCTCTGCGTTGTTGGAAATGATCAGATCCAACAAGGCATCACTTTTTGTTGGGTCCTCCACAAACTGGCCCATAAAATTATCCTGCAATAAATTTAGGAATTGTCGCCCCTTTGTAGTTTTAGCCAACCCCGGACCCCAATCTATATCTGGATAGTTAAAATCTCCCATTATTACCACTGTACCTGCCCGGGCGGCCCTCTCTATCTCTTCAGTGATATTAGGGGGTCTGTAGATTACCCCAAATATTATTTTTTCAGTATTTCCCTCCTTTTGTAATTCTACCCACAGTGATTCCACCTCCTCAAAATCATCACACACTATGGCATCGTTCACACTGACTTTCATACCACTTCTTACATACAGACAGACTCCACCACCTTTTCTGTTCATTCTATCCTTGCAAAACAATGTAAACCCCTGCAGATTGACAGCCCAGTCATGCGAGGAGTCCAGCCATGTCTCAGTGACCCCAACTATATCAATATGTTCCTCCAGTATCAAGGCCTCAAGCTCCCCCATTTTATTTGCTAGGCTTCTGGCATTTGTGAACATACACTTTACATTTCAAACCTTTATGTTATTGGGGTTAATGGGATTCAAGGGTGTAAGTTTTATTTTCCTATGAAGCCTATTCCTATTAACTATTCTAACCCCTCCCTCCACTCCACCCCCAGGTACATTTATAATTCCCATCTCTCTATCTACACTATCTTCCCCCTCTTTGCTGTAGGTTCCCTCCCCCAAAGTGCCTAGTTTAAACACTCCTCCACCCTTCTAGCCATCTTCTCCCCAAGCAAAGCTGCACCCTCCCCATTGAGGTGCAGCCCGTCCCTACGGTAGAGCCGGTAACCAACAGCGAAGTCAGCCCAGTTCTCCATGAACCCAAACCCTTCCTTCCTACACCAGCTTCTGAGCCACTTGTTTACCTCCCTGATCTCCCGCTGCCTCTCTGGTGTGGCTCATGGTACTGGTAGTATTTCAGAAAATACTACCTTGGAGGTCCTTGCCTTAAGCTTGCGGCCTAAGTCCCTGAAATCATTTTTAAGGACACTCCACCTACCTCTTACTTTGTCATTGGTGCCAATATGTACCATGACTGCTGAGTCTTCTCCAGCCCCGCCCAGCAACCTGTCAACCCGATCTGCGATGTGCCCAACTCGTGCGCCAGGCAGACAACACACTGTTCGGCGATCCCGGTCTTTGTGACAGATTGCCCTGTCTGTCCCCCTAATAATTGAGTCCCCCACCACTAGTACCTGTCTGGCCTGCCCTGTACTCCTCCCTCCCTCCTTACTGGAGCAGACACCCCCCTGGCGGTCAGAGGCGGTATCCTGCTGCAGTTCTGCTAGCTCTGTAATGGCATCCCCCTCGTCTGCCAAGCGGGCAAACTTGTTGGGGTGTGCCAGTTCAGGACTAGCCTCCCTGACACTTTTTCCCCTACCCCTCTTTCTAACTGTAACCCAGCTAACTGCCTGACTGTCCTGCAACTCCGTCCCACTGTCCTCCCCCACCTCTATTCCCGAGAGTGCCTGCTCAGTGAGCAGGAGACTCCTCTCCATGTTGTTAATGCTTCTCATTGTTGCCAGTTGCCCCTCTAGATGCAGGATCTGGGCTTCCAAACAAACAACTAGTACACATCTCGCACAACAATATGCACCCTCAAACTGTTGTTCAACAAAATTTTTATTCCCAGACCCAGGCCCAACAGTGGTATCAGGAAACCATAAATTGCCTGAATGACAGCCTGGAGTTGGCTGAAGAATGAGGAGACCCTAGGGCTTCACAATCCCCCCCCCCCCCAAAAAAAAAATAAATAAATACATAACACAAGCATTTTGAAATTTAAAATGAAGATTTTGGATAGCTAGTGCTACCATAACAACATTTTCAGTCCCAGGCCCAGCAGCAGTATCAGTAAACCATATATTGCCTGAATGACACACACAGCCTTGAGTTGGCTGAAGCATGAGGAGACCCTAGGGCTTCACAATCCCCCCCAAAAAACACAACAATTTTTTTAATTTAAAATGAAGATTTTGGATAGCTAGTGCTACCATAACAAAATTTTCAGACCCAGGCCCAGCAGCAGTATCAGTAAACCATATATTGACTGAATGACACAGCCTGGAGTTGGCTGAAGCATGAGGAGACCATTGAAATGTATGATTTTGTTATTTAAATTTAAGATTTAGAAATCTAAATGAATGATTTTGAAATTGAACTTTTAACTTACCAAGTTTTAGTGTCCCGGACCCCGGCGTTTGGGTACAAAGGGCCAAATCTAACAAGCCCCCACAGGGCTCATGTGGCCATGAGATGTAGGCACAATGTCTCCATTGCCCTGAACAGCCATTGTTTCCAACACTTTTCGCCAAGGCAAACCATGTGAAGAACAGCGTGACCCCGGCATGCCCTGTACACATGGTATGCTGAAGGTCCACTGAGACTTGTCCGGGCAATGGAGGCTGAGGACATGGTGGAGGATGAGGAGGTGGAGTCTAACACTGTCACAGGACCAACGGGCTGACAGAGTGGAGCAGGAAGCAGCATGAGTACACAAGTAAAAGTAAAAGGTGAATGTTGAAATCTCTATTGAAGTGGCTGAAGTGCATGCATGTTAGGTAGTGCTACCATCCAAAAAATTAAGGCCCAAGCCCTGAAGCATCAGTAAGCCAAGTAGTTACTGAAAGACACAGTCAGGAAAAGGCATCAGCAGAACACAAGAGGATTTCATAACCCCTAAGATTGAAAGATCAATGTTGAAATCTCAATTAAGCATGTATGTAAGCTAGTGCAAAGCATCCATAAATTTAAGGCCCAAGCCCTGAAGCATCAGTAAGCCAAGTAGTTCCTGAAAGACAAAGGAGCAGTCAGGAGCAGGCATCAGAAGTACCTAAGAGGGTTTCATAACCCCTTACATTGAAAGATCAATGTTGAAATTTCTATTAAGCATGTATTTAGCTTGTGCTAAACATCCAAAAATGTAAGGCCCAAGCCCAGAAGCATCAATAAGCTAACTGAAACACACAGTTAGGAGCAGGCATCAGCAGTACCCAAGATGCTTTCATATCCCCTTACATTGCACAATCAATTTTGAAATTTCAATTTAGCATGTATGTAGCTAGTGCAAACATCCAAAAATTAAAGGCCCAAGGCCAGAAGCATCAATGAGGCAAGTAGTTCCTGAAAGACACAGAATCAGTCAGGAGCAGGAATTTGCAGTACCCAAGAGGGTTTCATAACCCTAATTGATAATCCAAGAGGGTTTCATAACCATAATTGTGAAGTGTTGGTGTAGAAGCATGGTCAATCTACTCTGAGGCATCTGGCATTGGTGGGTCGAAATCCTGGCTGATCCATGCCTGATTCATCTTCACAAAGTTCAGTCTCTCCACATTTTTCACGGACAGACGAGTTTGCCTTGGGGTGACTATGGCCCCGGCCGCACTAAACACCCGCTCTGATGGCACACTACTGGACGGTCAGGACAGCTTTTCCAGGGCAAACTCTGCTAGTTGCAGCCATAAATCAAGTTTTGTAGCCCAGAAGTCCAGCGGATCTTCAAGGTTTGTTGGCATGGCCATGTCAAGGTATGCCACCACCTGCTGGTTCAGGTCCTGTTATATGTCTACCTGCTGCTGATGACTTGCTTCACTATGCGAGTGAAGAAAGCTACTCATCAGCGACTGTAGACTTAGGCTGTTGATAATGGAGCTGGTACTGCTCCTGCCACCCCTCCCTTCCCCAGCAGCCATGGCGGTGGAAGGTGAGTGCAGAGGGCCCCCCGAGTCAGACCTGCGAGTGGATGGACCATGTCGCTGATAGGCATCGACCAACCGACTACATAGGATCTCTCTGTAGTAGGTCAGTTTGTCCTCCCTCTGTGAGAGTAAAAAAGGCCCCCATTCTGTGACGGTAGCGAGGGTCCAATAAGGTGGAGAGCCAGAAGTCATCCCGCTGATGAATTATGACAATTCAGGGGTCACTATGCAAGCAACTGAGCATGCATCGTGCCATTTGTGCCAGTGACTCGGAGAGACTCCCTGCCTCCATCTCCACTGCATACTGCCACTGTGTGTCTGGGTCCTCTGTCTCGCCTTCCTCATAATAACCCTCTAGCTGCTGTAACTGATCATGCTCCTCCTCTCCTGTCCAATGACTAGAAACACCGCCCATCTCATCAAACCTAAACTGTGCTCCACTCTACCCCTCATCCTCCTCCTCCAGTTCAGCCGCCACAGAGGCGCCACGTTTCCATTGCTGTGACCAGCCATCGTTTCAATCATTTGTTGTAGGCAATGTAGGAGTGGAATTACGTTGTTCATCCCGTAATCCAGGCGACTTACAAATAATGTGGCTTCCTCAAACGGCCTCAGCCCACGGCAGGTGTCACGTATGAACTGCCACTGGTTCACATTGAAGTTACACAGGGGAGTACCCCAATCTGCTTGGATCAGCAACAAATCGGTGATGGCTTTTCTTTGTTCGTAGAGTCTGTCCAACATATGGAGGGTGGAATTCCAACGTGTGGCAACGTCACAAATAAGACTATGTTGTGGGATACCGTTCTGATGCTGCAGCTCAAGGAGGGTGTGCTTTGCGGTGTACGAGTGGCTGAAGTGCATGCACAGTTTCCTTCCCATTGTTAGGATGTCTTGCAAATGGGGTGAAGACTTCAGGAAGTGCTTGACAACCAGATTCAACACGTGTGCAGGGCACATGTTTCACACTTCCTTGTCGCAGAGCGGACACAATGTTCTTCCCGTTGTCGGTCACCATGGTTCCCATTTCCAGTTTTCGTGGAGTAAGCCATACTCCGATTTCTTTTCGAATGAATTTTAGCAGTTCCTACCCTGTGTGACTCCATTCGCCAAGGCTAACCATGTGAAGAACAGCGTGACACCGCTGTGCCCTACACACATGGTACGATGAAGGGCCACTGAGATTTGGACGTGCAGTGGAGGCCGAGGACACGGTGGAGGATGAGGAGGCAGAGTCGCACACTGTCACAGGACCAACTGCCTGAGAGCGAGAGCGTGGAGGAGGAAGCGGTGTGATCAGTCCAAGTTGATGCTGTGGCTGTGCAGGAACCACATTTACGCAGTGGGCCGTAAAAGACACATGTATTGTCCCTGCCTGTAGTTACAGCTCCACACGTCAGCGCTGCAGTGCACTTTTGAACACACAGACAGGCTCAAGGACTGGCACACCTTCTCTTGTACAAAATTATGCAGGGCTGGTACTGCCTTCTTCGCAAAGAAATGACGGCTTGGGACTCTCCACCTCGGCTCGGCACAAGCCATCAATTCTCTGAAAGGTGCAGAGTCCACCACTTGAAATGGGAGGGACTGCAGCACCAGCCATTTGGAAAGGAGGACATTCAGCTTCTGCATTATTGGATTAGTGGGCTCATACTGTTGTCTCTTGGACATGGCTTCGCCTATGGATTGTTCGTGGAATGGCTGACTACAAGTAGGAGGAGCAGAAGCATCTGGAGCTACAGAAGGAGGGTATGACACACAGCTCCCTTTGCCTGAGGTGGTGGACCCTTGGCTGGCTGAAAGAGGGAGTGGCGTGCCACTGGGTGATGCGGCAGGCTGGACCACCACATCTGAGCCACGGTTGTCCTAGGCTGCTTTATGGTGGCGCATCATGTTGACGCAGGGCCGTGGTGCCAACATTGCTACCCTGTCCACCATTCACCTTCTGCCGACATATCTTGCATGTGGCTCTGCTAACTTCCTCCGGATGCTTGATGAAAAACTACCAGACCGCCGAGTATCTGATTTTACCACCAACAGTGCGCAATACATGACTGCTACTGCTGCCGTCTCCAGGAACCCCTGTTCCACTACATCCCGGGAAGGTAGGCTGCCGCGAAGCAGGTCTCCTACCCCGAGCATGTTTGGCTCCAGAATTTTCACTTCTGCCACTATGCTGACTGCCAACCATGCTACCACCTTGCTTGCTCATCTGCTGCCTCACGGGCAACCTGCAACCCTCTTCTGCTGCTGATGATGATGCCCCTCTGCACCTGGCTCCCAAGTGCGATCGGCTTCATCATCATCGAGTTCTGTCTGCACGTCACTGATGTTCTCCTCAGTTTCCTCAACAGTGTATGATTCAGGACCCTGAATGCTGGAAACACCACCTCCCACTTCACCCTCCTCATCAATAATTGCCCGCCTATCGTACGAAGCGGCAGAAGTCTCCTCTACTTCTTGGCTGGGCAGTAGTTGCTGACTGTCGTCTAATACATCTTCCTCACTGAATAGTGGAGCTGAACCCACTGCATAAGATAATTCTTTAGGGGTGGGAACAGCATAGGACAGAGGCAATGAAAGGACAGGGACTGCTCCCGGGCCATGCCAATTGAGGGTTGTGTCTGAGGAACCCACCAACTGTTGACTGGTGTTACTTGTGATAAAATTAATGACTGCGTCAACCAATCGACGACGACAGATGGGTTGTCAGTAGAGACACGACCGGTAACTGATACCGGGCGCTCAGGCTTCTCGCTGTGACTCCTGCTGCCAGTCGCCCCTAGTCTGCTGCGACCTCTGCCTGATAAATTTAGGCCGCTGCCACTTCTCTGAGCACGTCCTGGCACTTCTCTGCCTGACATACTTAGTGTGTATACAAGGGGAGTAAAATACGCTTCACTACACGCCTTTCACTGTATGTGGGCTTGTTGCAGATTACCAGGATCAAAAAAGTACACTACTTAGATGTAGCTATGTGGTATGCACATATGACAGAAAAAAAAGGCACTATAGTACACTTGGAAAATTTATTTTCGTAACACACCAGCTGGTGGTTGCTATTCCCTGGCCTTTCACTGTATGTAGATTTGTTTCAGATTAACAGGTACAAAAAAGCACACTACTTACTTGTAGGTATGTGGTATGCACATATGACAGGAAAAAAAGGCTCTATAGTACACATGGAAAACGTATTTTCGTAAAACACCAAACGGTGATTACTTTTGCCTGGACTTTCCCAGTATCTAGACTTGTTACAGGTTTACATGTACAAAATAGTAGACTCCTTGATGTAGGTATGTGGTATGCACTAATGAGGGCAGAAAAATGTGCTACAATAAGCCTAAAAACCAGCCGGTGAGTAATTTTGCTTAGACTTTCACAGTATGTAGGCCTTTCACAGATTGACAGGTACAAAATGGTACACTAATTAGATGTACGTATGCGGTATGCACTGATGAGGGCAGAAAATTGCGCAACAATACGCCAAAAAACTCGGTCTTTTTGTAAAACACCAGCCGGTGAGTAATTTAGCTTGGACTTGCACAGTATCTAGACTTGTTACAGATTTACAGATACAAAATTGTAGACTGCTTTGATGTAGGTATGTGGTATGCACTTATGAGGGCAGACAAATGCACTGCAGTCCACTGAAAAGACTTATTTTTGCACAGCAGCAGGACACAACAGTGCAGCAGGACACAACAGTGCAGCACCACAAAAAAAAAAAAAAAAAAAAAAAAAACGGGTAAATTACACTCACAGAGTGTTAAGAATGGTGTGAACTGGTTTTTATACCGTCTACAGACTAATATATGCAGCAGATAATTTCTTGTGGAAAAATACTCAGAATTGCACTGAAAAATCTTTCCTGCCTCCTGTGATAAGGTTCATGAAGTTCAGGTAGCTTGTTGATTTGTATGAGGCAACGAAAAGCTATCGGCACCTCTGATAAAATGCTGAATGAAGTGACTGGGAGCTTAATGGCTGGCATCAACATCCTTCTCAGTGACAACAAGCACTGCACTTCTCTCTGTCCACAACGATGATGTAACTAGCAGTTGGCAGTGGAACGCTGTGGTATAATCAATTCAGCGTCTCTGTGTAACACACACAGACACGCAGTCCGTCCTATCTCTGCAGTGTATATGGTATGAAATGAGCAGCCAATTATATAGGGCTGTGACATCACAGGGGTCAATGAATTCTGATAGGCTGCCTCTCTCATGTGATTCAGGGTCATCCCACCTACCTCCCTTCCCGCCTTACCTTACCAGCATCCCCTGCCCCATGTAATGACATGTGGATCCGCCATTTTAGGTGTCCTGGAGCCTGGAACGCTGTAAAATGGAGTTTAATGGGGCATGGTCTGCATGGCGGCCTGATCGGACGTGCGAGTGTGGAGCTTCTGCCATCCTGCCTGATCATCCTGTAACTATCCCTGCCTTCCTGCGTTGAATTTACTTCCATCCCTCCCTGGGCATACCCCACCACCTCAGGGACCCCTGTGGAGGCTCCATAGTGGGCTTCGGTGGTGTTTGTGAAGGGAGCTGAGGCCTGAAGCGTGCTAGGCCGCGGGGCCTGTGGTCTCCCGTATCTTCCTGCCCGGGACTGCCTGCTACTGCGCTCCTGGAGGAGTTGAAGGTCGGCTTACCTGTTCCGGAGCTTCGCACCGAAGGATCCTGGTGCCTGGTCTGGGCTGCGGCGGCTGGAGTGGGCGATCGGGTCTGCTGTCCTGCAGGGCCTTCCTCAACTTCCGGTCCGGATCGCGGAGGGTGGTGTGAGGCGCTTCGGTGCTGTGGAGGGGCGGCGGCTGACATCCCCTGGAGTTCCTGAGGGCCCGGTGCGTCCTTCATCTGCCTGCTGACCGGGACCACGCTGCTGGACTGCGGGTGGCGGCGTCCAGTGAGGGAGGGGCCGCGCTGCTGTTGGAGCTGCGGGGACTCTTGCCGGAGTCCCTGCTTAAGGTACCTGACTGGTCCGGCCGGGTTGCGGGGCTGTGGGGCGGACTGTCCTCCTCGGGGAGCACCTGGGAGATATCCCTGGGAGTTGGGGCTTCCTCTGGTGCGGCGGGCCTACTCTTGAATTGCTGAGAGCTGCTGGAGCTGCCCCACTGGACTGCTGCTGTACTTTGGGGGTCCCTCCTCTGTCCACCTTACACCATCTGGGACTGGGCACTTTGCAGGTGTTTGGAGGTACCGGCTGCAGGGAGCCAGCGGGCCTTCATCATCTAGGAATACATTAACCCTTCAGCAGGAAGAAGCAGCGAAGTTGGAGAGGTTTGCGCTGAGACGGTCGTTGTCTGTGTGGGAGCCCCTCTTCCCATGGTAGATATGGGGACCCCCCTAGACCCACTGGAGGACTATGACACATTTCTGCAGGCTTCTGTTGTGGAATCACATGTATCATTGCCTAATACCCCTCCTGCTATATCTGGTGCGCAGGCTGGTGCCCCGGATGTCCCTGCTGCTGAACCTACTCTGGCCGCAGTCTTTGCAGAAATACAACGATGTAACACTACATTATCACAGCTGACCATTCAGGTGGGCACAGTACAGTCTGCTACATCTCTCCTGAGTCATGATTTGCAGAAAGTGACGGAGCGCACCTCAGCTGTGGAAAGTCGGATTAGTGATATGGAGGATACTGTGGTGCCTATAGTTCGGGACTCTACTAGACACAGTCAGGACATTGATTTCCTCAAGGCTAAAGCAGATGATCTGGAAAATCGTATGCGCCGTAATAATGTGCGGATAATAGGACTGCCTGAGAAATGTGAGGGCCGTACACCAACAGAGTACATGGAAACCTGGCTGAAGGAGGTGTTTGGTGCTGATAATCTGACCCCTCTCTTTGCAGTGGAGAGAGCTCACAGAGTCCCTATGAGGCCGTTCCCTCCAGGAGGTCCGCCCAGATCTATGCTAGTGAAACTTCTACATTACCGTGACAGGGATTTAATTCTTAAACTGGCCAGAGAAAAACAACCGGTGACTGTGGACAACCATGTTATTTCCTTTTTTCCGGATTTCTCAGCCGAGGTGCAGAAGAAACGCGCCTCCTTTATGGATGTGAAAAAAAGACTGCGCACCCTGGATTTACTATATTCTATGCTCTACCCTGCCAGGCTGAGGGTGGTTGCTTTGGGGACTACCCATTTCTTTGAGAGAGTGGATGCTGCGGTCCATTGGTTGGACACACATGAAGCTCAATTGCGTCGGTGGGCCCGCAGGGGCTCACCGGAACCTGATCCGGATTGACTTTGTGCTGCCCTGTCAGATATGTGCTCTTAGTGCTCTGATGCTAAGCCTTGCTTTAGTTCTTATACCTGAAATTTTTTGAATAGGGGTACTGCTAATGTTACTTTTATGGTGGGGGGCGGTGGGGGAGAGTGGTTCTGCATTATTCTTTGTATAATTTGGAGATGTTATGTTTCATTTTCTGGAGGTGGGTGGGGGTCTTCTGGGTTGGGATCTGTTAACTAGTGTTCAGAAGGGATATATCCAGTATTGGAAACATAGCAGAAGAAGCTCAAATACTGCATGCTTGGGTATGGTTGGCTTGCTGTCTGACTGGTTGCAATATGCGCTCAACTTCATCCTCTCATCTTGGTTTCTTCCCTGGGTATGTTTAAACTGTGTGGATGTCTGGTGTGGGTATGTTTGCGCTCCTGGATGCCGCATGCCGCGGCGATTGGTGTGGTTATGTTGGTGTGTTGACTTTGGATGTTGGTTTATTCTTACCTGTTTGTTGGGTGTGTTTTCCGTCTCTCCCTCTGCTGCTATTTGCTCTCTACGACTGCTCCTTCTGAATGTGCTCCTGTTCCCCGTGTGGTTGTTCCTGGGCCCCGTGAGTGTGCTTGGTGACTCTGGGGCTACTGTCTGCCTATTTACTCCTTTAGGATGGCTACCTTTAATTTTATAGGGTGGAATGTTAGGGGGTTGGGTGATGTGTCCAAACGATATGCTGTTCTTAATGCGGTGAGGCACTTTCAACCAGCGATACTATGTCTTACTGAGACCCATCTGACAGGAACCACCACTGAGGTTCTTCATAGAGCCTGGGTTGGTCATTCGTTCCACTCTACCTTTTCTTCTCATGCTAGAGGAGTTAGTATATTGACCCGGAGGGTAGATATGTTTGTTTGTTGGGAGAGGTGTCTCGCCGCATGGTAATATTAGTGGGGTTATACATCCCTCCCCCTTATAGTAGTACTATCATGCACCGTGTTCTCTCTATAGTCTCGGGTTTCCCAGTAGCCCCCGTACTTATCTGTGGTGATTTTAATCAGGTCTTGGATGCCTCAGTGGATAGGTTTTGGGGATCTCAACCCCCCCCTTGCTCTAGTCCGACTGGAATTGCTAATATAATATCTGAGGTACATCTTTTTGACTTGTGGCGCTGTCACAATCCTTCAGTTCGGCAGTACTCCTGCTATTCGGCCACGCATAGGACCCTCTCTAGGATAGACTTGGCTATTGGGGATGGGGAAATGGCTAGAATGATCAGGAAGGTAGAATATTTGGCTAGAGGCCTTTCAGATCACTCCCCTATCAGGCTTCACCTTGACTTCATGGGCGGGGCGGGAGTGGTGCGCCCCCTGTGGAGACTGAATCCATTCTGGTTGCAGGTACTGACTACTGCTGATACTGTCTGTGCCGAGATTCGGGAATATCTTGCCCTGAATGTGGGTTCGGCCTCGGTCTCTACGGTGTGGGATTCCCTTAAAGCATACTTACGTGGGCTTTTTATCCGAGATATAAGTATACATAAATCGTTTACAAGGGAGAGGGGGGAGAAGCTGAGATTGTCTGTGGTGGAAGCTGAGCATGCGTATGTCTCGGCTCCCTCCCAGATGAAGTAGGAGGTTTGGTTGCAGGCACAAAGAGATTATAAAGTGTACCTGGAGGACGCTCCTGAATATAAACGCTTTTTTGTTAGGCAAAGGTATTTTGAATGTGGTGAAAGTGCTGGTAAACTGCTGGCCTCGGTTGCTAGAGCGCAGCAGGGGATTTCGTTTATTAGCTGTTTGAGGGATGAGCAGGGTTGTGAGGTCACTGATGATAATGGGATTATGGAGATAATGTTGGCTTTCTATAAGGGTGCATATTCGACTAGGGTCTCCTGTTCCGAGGGGGCTTTGGGGGAATATGTCTGTAGAGCAAGATTGCCTTGTCTTACTCGGGAGCAGAGGGGAGAGCTGGACTCTCCCATCTCTCTAGAGGAACTGGAACAGGCATTGAAAGATGCAAATAATGAAAAAGCCCCGGGCCCGGATGGCCTCCCTAGTGAGGTCTATAAAAAATTCTCAGGTGTTTTACTGCCACAACTGTTGCGGGTGGTTGAGTCAGCAGTTTTAGAGGGTTCGTTGCCTCGCTCCATGATGGAAGCCATCATTGTACTTATTCCTAAGCCTGGAAAGGACCCTCTTTGTGCGGGTTCATATAGACCAATCTCTCTTTTGTGTACAGATGTGAAGCTGCTGGCTCGGGTACTCGCTAACAGGCTGGCTAGGGTCATACTTTCACTGATCCATGGGGATCAGACTGGATTTATGCCTGGCAAATCTACAGTTGATAACATCAGGAGGGTGTATCTCAATTTGCAGATGTCTCCGGATGGTGCAGGGGCCCGCTCGGTTTTTTCGTTGGACGCTGCCAAGGCGTTTGACAGCGTCGAATGGAACTACTTGTGGAGCGTGATGAGTGCCATGGGGTTTGGTGACAGATTCCTTTCTTACGTTAAGCTTCTCTACCGGTGCCCAGCTGCCCGTCTCAGAATTAATGGTAAGACCTCCTCGACATTTGACCTGCAGAGAGGTACGCGACAGGGGTGTCCCCTGTCGCCCCTGCTCTTTGCCATAGCTATTGAGCCTTTGGCTAACATACTAAGGATGCCACCTGATGTAAGGGGGTTTCGATATGGGAATATGGAAGAAAGGGTGGCCCTATATGCTGATGACATGTTGTTATTTTTGGGAGACACAGCTCACTCACTTGCCCCGGTGATGTCACTTATTACAGAATTTGGGTCATACTCAGGTTTACTCATTAACTGGGACAAGCGCACTCCACATTGGGACCTACTGGTCGATTGTTTATGGCCAAACATGGGGGTAGGATACTGTTGCACATTTTGGAGATTGGGGCCCTTACCAGACCTCCTGACTCCTCTCCTACGACTCGTCTACTGTGTAAGCTCTGGGGCCACGCGAGAAGACTCTTGGGTATTACCAGTTATTTCAAATTTACTCCGCTGTGGCATAACCCTGGCTTGCCGGTCTTTAATTCCTATGTCGATGCTGAGTTCTGGGAGAGGAGGGGACTTTGTGAGTTGGGTCAGTTAGCGGATCAGGGAGTTTTTCGGTCATTTGAGGACATACGAGAGGAGTTCGCCCTACCGCATTCCTCATTTTACCGCTATTTACAGATCCGCCATGCCTATGAGTCGCAGAATCGGGTGAGGGTGTTACAGGTACAGTCTAATAGGGTTCTGGAATCTACTGTGACTAAACGTGTTTCTGCTGGGGTAATTTCTTGGCTTTATGGGGAATTCCTTGGCTTTCATCATGAGGGTTTCCCTTTGACGGTTCGGTCTAAATGGGAGAGGGACCTTGGGATCCTGACTGATGAGGACTGGAGTACTGTGCTGGCACTTACCCCATTTTTGTCTCTATCGGAATCTAATAGGCTGTCTCAATTGTTCTTTATTCACAGGGTTTATAGGACTCCCTCATTTCTTCATATGATAGGGGTAAGGTCTGACTCGGCTTGTCCGCGATGCGGTGAGTTTGAGGCTCACCTGGTTCACATGATGTGGTCGTGCCCTTGTTTGCTGACTTATTGGACTGAAGTGCTGCAGCTCATTAGAACAGTTTATGGGGTGACCATTAACAGAGCTCCCAGGGAATGCCTACTTGGACTTATAGGTTGTGGTCAGGAGCCCTCCCTGGCGGAGGTTGGGATCCTGAGAATCTTATATCAAGCCAGGAAGTTGATCGCACAGTTTTGGATCAGATCATCTCCTCCGGGAGTGGCTGATCTCATTGCAAGAGTAGCTCAAGTAGTGAAACTAGAAAAGGGGATCTATACTAAGCGCAAAGTGGAAAGGAAGTTTGATGGTGTCTGGGGTCCCTGGGTGCAGAGATTCGATCCCACTGCAGACGTATCTTAACTAAGGATGGGTCCCCTAATATGTGGTTCTGAATAGTAGGGCTAACAAGAGAGCTAATGTTGGGGTGCCTTGGTATGCTGCGTCTCCCTCCCTGATGTGTATGAGGATGGCTGTGTGAGTGATTTAGTGGAAGACGATTGCGAACGCTATTTTCCATGGCTTGGGGGGACTGAGTTTGTATATCCTTCTTTTTTCCTTTTTTTCCTTTGTTCTTTTTTATTCAACTATGTTATTGATGTGGAATTGCTGGAGCTGGTTTATGGTTTCTGACTTATGTACACTGAGGGTTGTGGGGCATTGGTGGGGAGGGGCTGAGACAGAATGGTTCTGTGTGGGTGTGGGGGGGGGGGGGGGTTTGGGGACTGTATGTTATTGTTAAACTGTGTTTAAAAACCTTAATAAAAACTATCTGATTTTTAAAAAAAAGGACTTTAATGAAGCGACTCGGACGATAGAATCACGGCGATATTCGCATTCGTTGCAAATCGAATAAATCATGAAATTCGGGTTCGTCTGCTTCGATTCGCTCATCTCTACTTGTGACATATTGTCTCTGGCTACATGGGATGCTGGGAAAGGTCAGAGACTACAGTAAAATAAAAAGACTACAGTAAAATATTGAAGAATATTGCAGAGTATAATAACTTGGCATCATGGGTTCAAAGGATGAAGAAAATCCTGGAATACCCTTTTACTTTCTCTGCTACTAACATAAAATTCTATATTTAGCCCCCATAAGGATATGCGCCATAAATGTATGGTGCTGCAGTAACTAAGGCTAGGTTTACATGTGGAGGTTAGCTGATTTCAGTTAACCTAATTTGTGGGAGGAGTTATGGGGCTATATTTACCCGGGTCCCGGTCCTAGAGCTCTGTAGCCGTGCATCCCCTCCCCTATTTCACAGGAGGTGGTTTTGGGTTGTTAGTGGAACCAGCATGTCACCCAGCCTGAGGTGAGTGAATGTTTAGGCCACTTCCACGTGAATGAGGCCACCTCCACGTGGTGGATGGGGGGACACGTTTTGATCAAAAAGTGCGCTAAGAGCCTCCATTTTGTTGACCAAGTGTGCTGCTGCTATTTTCCTTTTTTACTTGTTTTGTACTTGCCACAGCAGTGTGCACCCGTGTATTGGGTTTAGGTGCTGGCTACATTTTTGTCTTTTTTTGGTTTTGCTAATTAACTCAGTGCTTCACAAGCAGTGTGCCTCCAGCTGTTGCAAAACTTCAACTCCCAACATGTACAGTGCATGCTGGGAGTTTTAGTTTGCAACAGCTGGAGCCACACTGGTTGCGAAACACTGATTTAGGTAACAAACAGTGTGCCTTCAGCTGTTGCATAACTACAAACCCCAGCATGCACGGACAGCCCTTTAGTTTTGCAACAGCTGGAGGCTTACCACCCCCCCCCCCCCATGTAAATTTACAGGGTACATAAACATGGGCGGGGGTTTACAGAGAGTTTCTCGCTGCAAGTTTGAGATGCAGCAAATTTTCCACTGCAGCTCCAACTCCCAGCGGGAAACTCGCTGTTAACCCCCGCCCTTGTGAATGTACCCTAAAAACACTACACTACAGTGTACAAAATAAAAAGTAAAACACTACATATACATTTACCCCTGCACAGTTACCCCACTTGTTTCTAAAACAGAGCCTCCAGCTGTTGCAAAACAACAACTCCCAGTATTTCCGGACAGCCATTGACTGTCCAGGCATGCTGGGAGTTTTGCAACAGCTGGAGGCACCCTGTTTGGGAAACACTGCCATAGGGTAATTTTGGTATCGGAGGAAAGTGTAATTCTTGCATCCGGGTCCGTCCCTATGCAAATCCATAATCTAGGCCTCAAATGCGCATGGCGCTCTCCTACTTCGGAGCCCTGTCATATTTCAAGGCAACAGTTTAGTGCCACATATGGGGTATTTCCGTACTCGGGAGAAATTGCCTAACAAATTTTGGTGGCTTTTTCTCCTTTTACCCCTTATGAAAAGGTAAAGTTGGGGTCTACACTTGCATGTTATTGTAAAAAAAATAAAAAAAAATAATTACACTAACATGCTGGTGTTAACCCATACTTTTCATTTTCACAAGAGGTAAAAGGGAAAAAAAAGACCCCCAAAATTTGTAATGCAATTTCTCCTGAGTACAAGAAAACCCATTATGTGGGCTCAGGAGTGAGAACGCACTATGCACATTTGAGGCCTGGGTGATTTTGGTTGATGATTGCTGATTTGCACAGGGGTGGCTGATTTTACAGCAGTTCTGAAATAAATGCAAACAAACAAATGCCACATGTGACCCCATTTTGGAAACTACACCCCTCACGGAATGTAACAAGGGGTATAGTCAACCTTAACACCCAACAGGTGTTTGACAATTTTTGTTAAAGTTGGGTGGGAAAATGAAAAAACATACCCCATATGTGGATGTAAAGTGCTCTGCGGGCGCACACAGTGCTCAGAAGAGGAGGAGTGCCATTGGGATTTTGGAAAGAAAATTTGTCCGTAATTGAAGGCTATGTGTGTTTACAAAGCCCCCATGGTGCCAGAACAATGGACCCCCCCACATGTGACCCCATTTTGGAAACTAAACCCCTCACGGAATGTAATAAGGGGTACAGTGAGCATTTACGCCCCACAGGTGTCTGACAGATTTTTAGAACAGTGGTCCGTGAAAATAAAAAATGTATATGAACATGGCCACCCACCTTCCATTCCAAAAAAATCTCTCTCCATAAGCTCAATGGCGCTTCTTCTCTTCTGAGCATTGTAGTTTGCCCACAGAGAACTTTACATCAACATATGGGGTATTTCCACACTCAGTAGAAATGGTGTTACAAATTTGGGGGGGGGGGGGGGGGGGGGGGGGGGGAATTCTCTCCTATTTCCCCTTAAAAAAAATGCCAAATTTTCATCAAATTTTGGAATTTTTCAACAAGAAATGATGCAAGTATCGAAATTTTTTTTACCACTAACGTAAAGTAGAATATGTCACGAAAAAACAATCTCAGAATCAGAAGGAAAGGTAAAAGCATCTCAGAGTTATTAATGCTTAAAGTGAAAGTGGTCAGATGTGCAAAAAATGGCCGGGTCCTACAGTGAAAATTGTCTGGGTCCTTAAGGGGTTGAATGCCAAGAAAAATGCCAATTCTGCCTCATGGTATTTTTTTCAGCCAAAAAATGCTGAGGCCAGATGTTAGCTGTAAATCAATGAGAAATCGCTAAATTCTTGTTTCATTTGGCGTTTTTCACTTTAGCGTTTTGTTTTTTTTAAATCCTTTTAGAATTTTTTCACTCTTTTTTGGCATTTTTCAGCTCCTAGGCGGTTTTCCAAAATTGCAGCATATTGAGCCACTGGCGATTTTTTTTAGTCAAAATCGTGGCATTTTTCTCCTGTAGAAGTCTATGGGAGTGAAAAAACACCAAGATAAACGATATGTGGGTTTTAACTTTGGCGTTTTTGCAGGTGGTTTTTATTCTTTTTTGGACTTTAGCAATCCAAAAAAAGTGATGGAGATACCTGTTTTAATAAAATTTCATAGGTTACCATCAAAAAATAAAAATAAAAAAGATACAGTAGTCAAGGAAAAAGTTGTATCTAACGAAATGTATCTTTTTTTATAACAAAATTATAAATTTTTAAAACAGGGATCAATTTATGTGGGCCGGGGACCTAAAAATGTAGCAGACAATAATAAAATTGTGGTTCGTGTATGTTTTTCACTTTTTTTTCTTTATTTTCTACATTTTTTTTAGGTAGTACTACTACTCCCAACATGAAACACACTGTTCCATGATGAGAGTAGCAGTACCTGTACTAATTGACAGATCGCCCGTTGCGATCCTTCTGTATTATGTATAGATGCGGCCGGCCGCTCTTCTATGGTCCCCTGCACTGCCGTATATATACACCTATTCATATTTCCCGCAGAGAGCTGTGATTGGTCAGAATGTTCCAACCAATCACAGCTCAAATATGAATATGTGTATATATACGACAGTTCAGGGGACCATAGAAGAGCGGCCGTCCGCATCTATACATTATACAGGAGGATCACAGCGGATGTCAGGAGTGAAATCCACTGTGATCTTTCCTTAACTGCAGGTACTACTGCTCCCAACATGGAGCACACTCTGTTCCATGCTGGGAGCTGTAGTACCTGCATTAATAGACAGATCGCAACAGGTGTCAGAAGTTACACTCGCTGCGATCTGTCTATTAATGCAGGTACTACAGCTCCCAGCATGGAGCAGAGTGTGCTATATGTTGGGAATAGTAGTACCTGCAGGTAAGAACAGATCACAGCGGGTATCACTACTGACACCCGCTTTGATCATCCTATCTAATGCAGAGATGGAGCAGCTGTATACAGCACTCGCATCTCTGCACTATACTCTGGCCGGCCACTCCCTCATTCATATTTCCCGCTGAGAGCTGTGATTGGCTGCAACCATCCGGCCAATCGCCACTCTGGGCGGAAAATATGAATCAGTGATGTTCTATTCACATAACTGGCTGGAGTACAGAGCAGAGATGCCAGTGCTGTATAGAGCCGCTACGCATCTCTGCTATATTATGGACGATCGCATCGGGTGTCACGACTGACACCCGGGGCGATATGTCTATTAGTACAGGTACTACTACTCCCATCATGGAACAGTCTATTCCCTGCTGGGAGTAGTAGTACTACCTAAAAAAATTTAAAAATAGAGAGAAAAAAAGTGAAACACACACACTTTATTAACAATTAATTAAAATGTTGTTATAAAATATACATTTCGTTAAATAAAAAAAATTCCACCACTACTGCATCCTTTTTTTTTATTTATTTTTGGTACCAAACAAATTTTGGGTACCAAAAAGACTGCCAAGGTGCAATTTCCACACAAATGAAAAAAACGCCAGAAAGAACGTCAGAAAAAACACCAGACACAGGAAATTGCACTGGTGTTTTTTCAGGGAGTAGAAAAATGAGTAGAAACTTAGCCTAAGGTTTACAGGGAGTACCCTGTAAACACCCACAGCAGAGCGGGATTAGTGCTCTATACCAGGGCAGTAGGTATATTACCATGCTCTGGTCTGTACCTTTTTGAGAGTTGGAACAGGATTGGTGATGGTGTATTAAATTAGAGAAGAAATACTTTTGAAAACCTTGAAAAGTTGAAAACAATTATCTAACATTCTCCCATTTTGTGAGTTGCAACAGCTGTCTCTGTCTGAGGTTAGCCCACTGACTAATGCTTTGCTTAGCTTGCTTTTGAAATTCTATTGGATTTGTGAAGGATTTCTTGCATCGGTAGTTCTTGCTCTCATAATGCATTGCATAGGGCTTTATCAGCCTCTTTATCACCCCTACGCTGTCTCCTCATTGGCAATAGTCCTACATCACCATTTGTTTTATTCCAGAACAGCTCTATCCATGGAATTTGTAACAGTATCTTGGCTGCAGATGTCCCCTCTTTAGCTAGGCGGCAGATGTCCCCCACATTAGCTAGGTGGCAGATGTCCCCTGCATTAGCTAGGCGGCAGATGTCCCCCACACTAGCTGGGCGGCAGATGTCCACCGTATTAGCTAGGCGGCAGATTTCCCCCGTATTAGCTAGGCGGCAGATGTCCCCTGCATTAGCTAGGCGGCAGTTTTCCCACATTAGCTAAGTGGCAGTTCCCCCACATTAGATAGGCAGCCGTTCCCCCACATTAGATAGGCAGCCGTTCCCCCACAATAGATAGGCAGCAGTTCCCCCACATTAGATAGGCAGCAGTTCCCCATATCAGCTAGGAAGCAGGCCCCTAGCCCCGCCCTCTTCCTCTGGCATACTTATCTGCTGCTAGTCTTCTTCCCTGTAGGCTCCAGTGGCTCCCTCAGCGTGGCCTCTTCTTTCCTCTGCCTCTGCGCTCTGGTGTCTGATGACATAACTCGTGCACTGGAGCACAGAGGAAGGGTTTGGCTTCTTGTGAGTGATTGACAGGGCCAATGGCTCTTCACCCTGTCAACTTTCCCACCTTTAACCACATGTCCTGCTGGATCCTGGATGGTTGGAAGGTATGCAGGTTATATAGTAAATATATACCTCCCCTGAGGCTGTGTTCACACACTGCATTCTTTGCTGCATTTTAACCTGTTGGGGACAGAGGGCATACCTGTACGCCCTTTGCCCACTCCCTGTCTATAACGTGGGGCCACATCATAGTGGGTCAGGCCCGGCAATTGTTAATAGTGCGCAGCATTGATCGTGGTGCCACGTGCTATTAACCCTTTAGGTGCAGAGTTCAAAGTTGAATGCCGCATCTAAAGTGAAAGTAAACGAATGCCAGTTAGCTAAGGGGGCTGTTCGGGATCACCACGGTGAAATTGCGGCATCCCGAACAGCTGTAGGAAAGCAGGAGGGTCCCCTTACCTGCCTCCTGGTGTCCAATCGCCTAATGATTGCTCAGTGCCTGAGATCCAGGAATGAGCAGTCAAGCGGAAGAATCATTGATCAATGGTTTCCTATGAGAAACCATTGATCAATGTAAAAGATCAGTGTGTGCAGTGTTATAGCCCCATATGGGAGCTATAACACTGCAAAAAAAAAAAGTGGAAAAAAAGTTAATAAAGATCATTTAACCCCTTCCCTAATAAAAGTTTGAATCACCCCCCTTTTCCCATTAAAAAAAAAAACTGTGCAAATAAAGATAAAGATATGTGATATCGCCGAATGTGGAAATGTCTGAATTATAAAAATATATTGTTAATTAAATCGCACGGTCGATGGCGTACGCGCAAAATAATTCCAAAGTCTAAAATAGTGTATTTTTGGTCACTTTTTATATCATGAAAAAATTTTATAAAAAGCGATCAAAAAGTCCGATCAACACAAAAATGGTACCGCTAAAAACTTCAGATCACGGCGCTAAACATTAGCCCTCATACCGCCCTGTACGCAGAAAAATAAACAAGTTATAGTGGTCAGAAGATGACAATTTTAGACGTATAAATTTTCCTGCATGTAGTTATGATTTTTTCCAGAAGTACGAAAGAATCAAACCTATATAAGTAGGGTTTCATTTTAATTGTATAGACCTACAGAATAAAGAGATGTCATAATTTTTACCAAAAAATGTACTGCGTAGAATCCGAAACCCCCAAAATTTACAAAAAGGCATTTTTTCTTTAATTTTGTCGCACAATGATTTTTTTTTCTGTTGCACTTGAGACTTTTGGGTAACATGACTAATGTCATTACAAAGTAGAATTGGTGGCGCAAAAAATAAGCTATCAGATGGATTTTTCGATGCAAAATTGAAAGGGTTATGATTTTTAAAAGGTAAGGAGGAAAAAACTAAAGTGCAAAAACAGAAAAACCCTCCGTCCCCCAAAAGGTTAATGGTTTTTGCCATGATTTTCCCAAATTCTTGGCAAAAAATTATGTTTTGCTCTGGTTCACAAACATCTCTAAAATCTTACCACATAAAAAAGATAAGTACAAAGCACCTCTACACAATTCTGTAACAATAACCTTGTTGCACAATATAAGCAAAAAAAAAAAAAATACACATGTATAGAATCCAGTCTCCTGTACACAAACACACACGAGTTAATGCCAGAACTATGACTTTGAAGAATTAAAGTGGCTAATGTCTTGTTTAGGGTGACTGGATGAAAGTCTAGGAGCCAATGTCTGAACTGAGTGGGTGGCAAAAGGTTCTCAGAGGCATCATATTACTTAGGGTAATAACCCTAGTGCTTTTCTGTATGTTGGTGCAGGGTATGTTTCCTCTAATGAAATGGATGATGGAAAAATATATGGCAAAGAGTGAAAGTGGGTTGTGGTTTCCCTGTACACTGCTAACTAAGGGGAAAAAATTCCTAAAAAAATGCGCAGGGTGATTAGTAAAGTGACAAGTCTTACAGCCTTTGTTGTGGAGGGAGAGGGGAGCATACAGTATGTGCTGTCTGACGAGGCAGTTTTATGCAACTGAAACGGAGAATGTGGTGCAAAGGAGTCAGAGACAACACCAAGTACGTGTACTCCAATCCACATAGATGCGTTAATTCCACAGCTGCATTAAATTCAGCATTTTTTAATCATATGCCGAATTTCGACTAAATTCATGCTTGTATTCATGACAAAAGTTACATTTTGCGCAAATTACACATGAAGTTTGCCCTAAATCTGCATTAAGCAGAAAAAAAGCTCCATTGACTTCAATGGGCTTCCACAGCTGAAGTCCGCAAAAATATAAGACATGACTTACTGATATTTTAGTGGAATGCGAAATTCCGCTAAAATATCGGAACGACCACAACGAGAATTCTGAATATCCATGCGGAAATTCTGCAGTGTGAACATAGCCTAAGACCTGTCAGACCTCTGTTGAGAGAGTGTGGTTTCGCAGTGATGGCGCCCAACATGAAAAGACACAGGCAGTGCTCTGTGGGAGTTACAGTACAACACAAGACCAGGTCTGGTGTCTGGTATGTGACACGTGATGTGTGTGATATTTAGCAGGAAGTTAGGGCTACATCGATTTTGTGCGTGACAAAAATAAACTGAACAAAAATTACCATTTGGCACTATGTGGATTGCGCTACATTGCAGCTAAGGCAAGTAAACGGAGTCAAATGGCTTATTTGCCATATATCAGCCTCTTGACAATGCCGTTGTAACAGCGAAACATGTTGGGGGTGGCAAACAGTTTACCTTTTGAATTGTACTCTGTGATGGTGTAACGGCCGGTGGTCTGCAGCACTGTTTCCATACTAGGGAAGCAGGGAGATCCCATGTGACTTACAAGTGATATTTAGGACAAACACAATCACAGCACGATTTTATTCACATTAATAGGCTTTTTATTTTATTTTTCCGTACAATAAAAGTAATTTTTTAGGGGTGGGCACATTAAAGGGGTGTTAGTCACTCTGGGCGTCTGCTTAGGGGTTGGTGTGTTTATATTTGAGGACCCCTTACCCTCCTCAGGGTTAGTTGTTGTTGTACCTGCACTAAAGGACACATCATATCGGGTCTCTTGAGACCCGTTGCAATCTGGATTTATAATCCAGAGAAGCGGGTGGCCCTCTGCAGAACTCTGGCCGGCCAGTGATGTGAATGGAAATTCACATCACTGATTGGCCTGCACCATCTGGCAACTGTCAGTGGCAGACCGGAGCACTGCAGAGTGCCGCCTGCTTCTCAGGATTATGAATCCAGATCACAACAGGTATTAATTATGTATGCACATATAGTTGGGAAACAATATTACAGTGTATTGTTTAAAAAGAAAATTAGTTAAAGGAAGAAAATATATTATTAATAAAATTTTTTAATATAAAATAGAAGAAAATAGTTAAACAACAGGTATTAATTATGTATGCACATATAGTTGGGAAACAATATTACAGTGTATTGTTTAAAAAAAATCACATAGACCACTTTGACATTTCTTATATTGTTCGCTGCATTTTTAGTTCACTGCCCACTCACATAATTCCTTCCCTGATGGAACATGACATTTTGTTACAAAAAAAAAGAGAAAAATTGTTCCCTACAATTATTTTATTATATCATTTTTTTTATTTATACAAAAAAGCTATTGCCTATGTTTTTTTTTTAGATCGCTAGTATAAAAAAGTAAAAAAAAAAAACGCCCAAAAAACCGCCGATATTAAAACCCACATGGCCTTTTTTAATGGTGGTTTTTTAACTCCCATTGACTTCTATGGGACAAAAATGCCTCGATTGTCCAGAATAAACACCATAGTATCAACATGCAGTCGTTTTTGGAAAACTGTCACTGAGCTTAAAGAAAGCAGAAAAACACCAAAATGATTTTAAAAAAAACACCAAAATGAAAAACGCCAAGCGGATATGGCGTTTTGCAGTTCCCTAATAACTTGCAGCTAACATCCGGCCGCTGAGTTTTTTCACTGAAAAATTGCTGTGCGGCAGATTTTGCATTTTTCTTATGCCAAGTTTCCACTTGGTTTTTTTCTGGCAGTTTTTGGATATCTGCCACTGCAGTTTTTGAGCCAAAGTCAGAAGTGGATCCATAAGGGAGGAGAAGTATAAGTCCTTCCTTTATATTTCCCATTCCTTTTGAATACGCTGCTGGCTTTGGCTCAAAAACTGCCAGAAAAGAAAAAAGTGGAAACTTAGCCTTAGTGTTTAAAAAAAAAAATTGAAACCTAGCCTTAGAGCAAGATCCTATTACTTTTAATGGGATTCTGCTGCTGCACTGTGCATGTGGCAGAAATCCAGATTCTGGTCTCCACCGAAAGAATTGAAATGTCAGTTCTTTCTGCAAAGTCCGGTTTGAAATGCAATGCTGTCTATAAAGATAGATATTTAAATGTATGAATACAGAGTCAGCTCACCCTTCCATGGTTTGCGGGGGGACACAGGAAAGCATCTGTTAGAAGCATAGTCTATTGCTGGGCCGGTTCCCAGTTAGGAGCACGAGGAAAAAAAAGTAGAGTTTCCAGCTTCCACAAAAACCATTAGTTTATTTCAGTCCATTAAAAAGTGCAAAAAGGTATAGAGCGTGTAGATAAAAGCCAAATGGCATTTTATTTGGCTTTTATCTACACGCTCTATACCTTTTTGCACTTTTTAATGGACTGAAATAAACTAATTGTTTTTCTGGAAGCTGGAAACTCTACTTTTTTCTTCCTCGTGTCTACAAAGATGCCTCATTTCCGAGTGGTCCTAGCCCCAGGGACGACATTCCGCTACATTTCCACTGTGTAAACATGCTCTAAGGTTACATTTACACACAAGTTTTGCTACCATTCACATTAATGGGTTCACCAGCAAATCTGCCACTATTGCGGATTTTCCGCTAAGCCATTGAAATGATAAGTAGTGAAAATAACAGAGAATGCCCACAGCAAGTTGAGTTTGTGAAATTACTCTAACAAACTAAACTTCATACCAGGTTCTCTTCTGTATTGAAGGAGAACTCCAGCAAGATTTTTTTTTTTTTACTAAATATGGCCATTGTGTGGGATATAAAAAAATAAATGTCTACTTACCTTCATTGCTCCTGATGTGCCACAGTGTCCTGCTCTGTACCCCTGCAGCGATCATCTTCCTGGGCTTCAGTCATTTACAAAAGCACCCAGGCTCTTGATCGCTGACTGCAGCAATGCCCCACCCTCAGCCAGTAATGCGCTGAGCTGCATTTTGACACATTGGGCCGGTTGCATACGTAGACGACAATCATGTGGCAGCCCAGGAAGACTATCGCTGCGGGGTACTAGAGCAGGACACTGGAAGCACCGCAGGAGCGCTGGAGGTAAGTAGATGTTTTTTTTTATATACGTCCTAGACAATGGCCATAGTGTGTAGAAAATCCCCTCCCCAGGATTTATCCTTTAATCTCTTTCCTGGATAACTAAATAATTTAAATGTAAGAAATGTCATCCAAATTTCTTCTGTGCAGATATTGACCTTGTCTGTAGGTATATGAATCCACATTATGACAATTTCTGTTGCAGAAATAGCCTGGATTTGTTATATATTTTCCCCGATTTAATTCTCTGGTACTCTTATAGTGCGGCTTCTGTGATCCCCTGCTGGTCTCTTTGCACTGGCTTCAAATATGTCTTGTCCATGCGTGACTTCTGCAGCCAATCACAAGCCACAGTGATCACATGAGTCAACATGTCATGTGAAGCTTGAATACAGGATGACCTTACAATGGAAGCGGAGAAATCTCACCATGGGATCTTTATTGATTCATGAGGTGAACACCAAAAGCCACAGAAATTTGCCACTACAGGTTTCCTGTGTGGATGTACAAAAATCTAAGCTAATACAAAGAATGTTCATTAGAGTTTTTCTTTTTTAAGTAAAATACAAAGTTTGCTAAATCAAAATGCTATACAAAAAAAATCCAGATTTAGGGTATGTTCAGACAGGAGGATTTAATTTCAAACTTGTAATATATTTCCTGCTGCGAGCTTGAATGGGGGCGGGCACTCCGCAGACTGTCCGCAGCAAATTTTCAGCAGCAAAATTTCTGCTGTGGAAAATCTGTCGCAGTCCCTATTGACTATTGACTACAGAGAGCCCACCCCCATTCAAACGCTGCATGTTCTAAATCAAATCCGCCCGTGTGAACGAACCCTAAAGTAATTTGAATTACTTGGCTGAATCATTTTCCTGACATGTCTGCACACCAACTGCAGACACATACATGTGCTACGTACGTTATAGTTATGTGAAAAGTTCTAGTGACATTGTGAGCCTACAATCTCAATTTTAAATCTGCATACCTATGGGTATGAGAACTTTTTTTGAACTAAAACAAAATTGCACAATTTATCTTTTTTTTTTTTTTTTTAAGACTAGATTTTAAACTTTGTACCAGATCTAATAGATATTTGTATTACATCTTCATGGTTTCCTTCAACAATTGTGGTTTCATTTCTTCCTTTGTGACATTTCTAGAAGCATTACTTTGCTGTTTTTGGGGAAAAACTGACAACAATGCATGTTATATCAAATTAAATGTATCTAACATTATTTATTCTAACCGCTGTTCAATAACTATTATTTGGAAAATATTCAAATACAATTATGAAACATATTCAAAACTCTTTGCAACACTGATTTTCTGAAAGGTGAGTACACTAAAAGGTTGAAGTTTACATTACCTTTCTAATGGTGTGAAAATGTAAAAAAAAATTTTTTTTATTTGTTCCAATTTAATTTTATTTAATTTTTAAACTTGATATTGCAAAATACTACTAGAAAAATCTTCAAACTATATTTATTTTTAAATAGGGGTATGGGGGAATTTAAAAACCGGCTGCTGCTGTATACCATTCATTTGACTGAGCCAAATGGAGTCAGACAATGACTCCAGTTGGCTCATTTTTGTGCCATATCCGGTATTGTTACCAGACTGAAAAATGGGTCTGCCACGGTTTTTCGTCTGGCAATAAAACGGATACAGTTAAAAAATTAGTCAACCGGACTCACTATCTGACTCTGTTCAACTCATGCATATGAATGGGGTATGGCGCGGGTATGGCAGGAATACAGTTGTGGCCATTTTTAAATTCCTCCACTGTATTGCACAAGTGGAGTGTGAATGCACCTTTACTTTGAACTGGAGGCTTCGCTGCATTGAGGTACTGTGCCTGTTTTCGCCACTTTTTTAGGGCAAATTGCCAAATTTGCTGTAAAAATGCTGTGTTTTTAAACAATTTTCACATTAGTTGTAAATTGCTTAAAATTTTTTTTTTAAACTGTTCAATAAAAATTGGCAAGTTAAAAAAAAAATTGGGCAATTTTTTAACAGCAATTTTGTAAAATCATGGTGGTAAGTAAAACACAACGTGTGAACACAGCTTAAACATGCGAAACAGTATTCTGGTGACTATTCTTTGCTTACAGAATAATATTAAATTGAACTCCCCAGTTGGCAGCTATGTGATGGTGGGACCCCTACAGACCCCTTTTTAACACCTTAAGGAGGCTGCCAGTTATTGGGGTCATGTGAGCACTGCACCGACTAAGCGCTTACATGACCCGTGGCAATAAATATTCATATTGACCCGGCGGGCCCATCTCCAGTGCGCGATTCATGGAAGAGGGAAGAACATCTTACATATTAATAACATCTTACATATACATATTAAACCCATTAACCCCTTATCGGTCTCCTGTTCACCCACATTATAACCCGGTGTACTGGGTTTAGTGTGGGTGAACATATGACCGTTTTTCTTTAATGACCAAGCCCCATTTTTCAAATCTGATCTATGTGTCTCTTTAAAGGGGTACTCCGGTGTAAAAAAAATTTTTTAAGGTCTTTTTAGGTCAACTGGCTACATACAATATTTTTTATCCTTTCAGTACTTCTTATCAGCTGTATACTACAGAGGAAATTATTTTCTTTTTGGATTTCTTTTCTGTCTGTCCACAATGCTCTCTGCTGACACCTCTGTCCATGTCAGGAACTGTACAGAGCAGGATAAAATCCCCATAGCAAACCTATTGTTACGCCGAGCGCTCCGGGGCCCCGCTCCTCCCCGGAGCGCTCGCAACATCCTCGCAATTGCAGCGCCCCGGTCAGACCTGCTGACCGGGTGCGCTGCGATATCTCTCCCAGCCGGGGTGCGATTTGCGATGCGGGTGGCGCCCGCTCGCGATGCTCACCCCGGCTCCCGTACCTGACTCGCTCTCCGTCGGTCCTGTCCCGGCGCGCGCGGCCCCGCTCCTTAGGGCGCGCGCGCGCCGGGTCTCTGCGATTTAAAGGGCCACTGCGCCACTGATTGGCGCAGTTGGCTTAATTAGTGTGTTCACCTGTGCACTCCCTATTTATACCTCACTTCCCCTGCACTCCCTCGCCGGATCTTGTTGCCATTGTGCCAGTGAAAGCGTTTCCTTGTGTGTTCCTAGCCTGTGTTCCAGACCTCCTGCCGTTGCCCCTGACTACGATCCTTGCTGCCTGCCCCGACCTTCTGCTACATCCGACCTTGCTCTTGTCTACTCCCTTGTACCGCGCCTATCTTCAGCAGTCAGAGAGGTTGAGCCGTTGCTAGTGGATACGACCTGGTTGCTACCGCCGCTGCAAGACCATCCCGCTTTGCGGCGGGCTCTGGTGAATACCAGTAGCAACTTAGAACCGGTCCACCAGCACGGTCCACGCCAATCCCTCTCTGGCACAGAGGATCCACCTCCTGCCAGCCGAATCGTGACAGTAGATCCGGCCATGGATCCCGCTGAAGTTCCACTGCCAGTTGTCGCCGACCTCACCACGGTGGTCGCCCAGCAGTCGCAACAGATAGCGCAACAAGGCCACCAGCTGTCTCAACTGACCGTGATGCTACAGCAGCTACTACCACAGCTTCAGCAATCATCTCCTCCGCCAGCTCCTGCACCTCCTCCGCAGCGAGTGGCCGCTTCCGGCCTACGACTATCCTTGCCGGATAAATTTGATGGGGACTCTAAGTTTTGCCGTGGCTTTCTTTCACAATGTTCCCTGCACTTGGAGATGATGTCGGACCAGTTTCCTACTGAAAGGTCTAAGGTGGCTTTCGTAGTCAGCCTTCTGTCTGGGAAAGCTCTGTCATGGGCCACACCGCTCTGGGACCGCAATGACCCCGTCACTGCCTCTGTACACTCCTTCTTCATGGAGATTCGAAGTGTCTTTGAGGAACCTGCCCGAGCCTCTTCTGCTGAGACTGCCCTGCTGAACCTGGTCCAGGGTAATTCTTCCGTTGGCGAGTACGCCATCCAATTCCGTACTCTTGCCTCCGAATTATCCTGGAATAATGAGGCCCTCTGCGCGACCTTTAAAAAAGGCCTATCCAGCAACATTAAAGATGTTCTGGCTGCACGAGAAATTCCTGCTAACCTGCATGAACTTATTCATCTAGCCACTCGCATTGACATGCGTTTTTCCGAAAGGCGTCAGGAGCTCCGCCAGGATATGGACTTTGTTCGCACGAGGCGTTTTTTCTCCCCGGCTCCTCTCTCCTCTGGTCCTCTGCAATCCGTTCCTGTGCCTCCCGCCGTGGAGGCTATGCAAGTTGACCGGTCTCGCTTGACACCTCAAGAGAGGACACGACGCCACATGGAGAATCTGTGCCTGTACTGTGCCGGTACCGAACACTTCCTGAAGGATTGTCCTATCCGTCCTCCCCGCCTGGAAAGACGTACGCTGACTCCGCACAAAGGCGAGACAGTTCTTGATGTCAACTCTGCTTCTCCACGCCTTACTGTGCCTGTGCGGATATCTTCCTCTACCTTCTCCTTCTCTACTATGGCCTTCTTGGATTCCGGATCTGCAGGAAATTTTATTTTGGCCTCTCTCATCAACAGGTTCAACCAGTCTCGCCAGACCCCTCTACATCAATTGTGTTAACAATGAAAGATTGGACTGTACCGTGCGTTACCGCACGGAACCCCTCCTAATGTGCATCGGACCTCATCACGAAAAAAATTGAGTTTTTGGTCCTCTCCAATTGCACTTCCGAAATTCTCCTTGGATTACCGTGGCTTCAACGCCATTCCCCAACCCTTGATTGGTCCACAGGAGAAATCAAGAGCTGGGGTACTTCTTGTTTCAAGGACTGTCTTAAACCGGTTCCCAGTACTCCCTGCCGTGACCCTGTGGTTCCCCCTGTAACCGGTCTCCCTAAGGCTTATATGGACTATGCTGACGTGTTTTGCAAAAAGCAAGCTGAGACTTTACCTCCTCACAGGCCTTATGACTGTCCTATTGACCTCCTCCCGGGCACTACTCCACCCCGGGGCAGAATTTATCCTCTGTCCGCTCCAGAGACTCTTGCTATGTCTGAATACATCCAGGAAAATTTAAAAAAGGGGTTTATCCGCAAATCCTCCTCTCCTGCCGGAGCTGGATTTTTTTTTGTGTCCAAAAAAGATGGCTCCCTACGTCCTTGCATTGATTACCGCGGACTTAATAAAATCACGGTAAAGAACCGCTACCCCCTACCTCTTATCTCAGAACTCTTTGATCGCCTTCAAGGTGCCCACATCTTTACCAAACTGGACTTAAGAGGTGCTTATAATCTCATCCGCATCAGGGAGGGGGACGAATGGAATACTGCATTTAACACCAGAGATGGACACTTTGAGTATCTGGTCATGCCCTTTGGCCTGTGCAACGCCCCTGCCGTCTTCCAAGACTTTGTTAATGAAATTTTTCGTGATCTCTTATATTCCTGTGTTGTTGTGTATCTGGACGATATTCTGATTTTTTCTGCCAACTTAGAAGAACACCGCCAGCATGTCCGCATGGTTCTTCAGAGACTTCGAGACAATCAACTTTATGCCAAAATGGAGAAATGTCTGTTTGAATGTCAATCTCTTCCTTTCCTAGGATACTTGGTCTCTGGCCAGGGATTACAAATGGACCCGGATAAACTCTCTGCCGTCTTAGATTGGCCCCGCCCCTCCGGACTCCGTGCTATCCAACGTTTTTTGGGGTTCGCCAATTATTACAGACAATTTATTCCACACTTTTCCACTATTGTGGCTCCTATCGTGGCTTTAACCAAGAAAAATGCCAATCCCAAGTCCTGGTCTCCCCAAGCGGAAGACGCATTTAAACGGCTCAAGTCTGCCTTTTCTTCTGCTCCCGTGCTCTCCAGACCTGACCCTTCTAAACCCTTCCTATTGGAGGTAGATGCCTCCTCAGTGGGAGCTGGAGCGGTCCTTCTACAAAAAAATTCTTCCGGGCATGCTGTTACTTGTGTTTTTTTTTCTAGGACCTTCTTTCCGGCGGAGAGAAACTACTCCATCGGGGATCGAGAACTACTGGCCATTAAATTGGCACTTGAAGAAATTTCCAGTTATCATTTACACCGATCACAAGAATCTCTCCTATCTCCAGTCTGCCCAATGGCTGAACCCTCGCCAGGCCAGGTGGTCGTTGTTCTTTGCCCGTTTTAACTTTGAAATTCATTTTCGCCCTGCCGACAAGAACATTAGGGCCGATGCCCTCTCTCGTTCCTCGGATGCCTCGGAAGTAGAGGTCTCTCCGCAACACATCATTCCTCCTGACTGTCTGATCTCCACTTCTCCAGCCTCCATCAGGCAAACTCCTCCAGGGAAGACCTTCGTTTCTCCACGCCAACGTCTCGGGATTCTCAAATGGGGTCACTCCTCCCACCTCACAGGCCATGCGGGCATCAAAAAGTCCTTGCAACTCATCTCTCGTTTCTATTGGTGGCCGACTCTGGAGACGGATGTTGTTGATTTTGTGCGGGCCTGTACTGTCTGTGCCCGGGATAAGACTCCTCGCCAGAAGCCTGCTGGTCTCCTTCATCCTCTGCCTGTCCCCGAACAGCCTTGGTCACTGATTGGTATGGACTTTATTACAGACTTACCCCCATCCCGTGGCAACACTGTTGTTTGGGTGGTCGTTGATCGATTTTCCAAGATGGCACATTTTATTCCTCTTCCTGGTCTCCCTTCAGCGCCTCAGCTGGCAAAACAATTTTTTGTACACATTTTTCGTCTTCACGGTTTGCCCACGCAGATCGTCTCGGATAGAGGCGTCCAATTCGTGTCTAAATTCTGGAGGGCCCTCTGTAAACAGCTCAAGATTAAATTAAACTTCTCTTCTTCTTATCATCCCCAATCCAATGGGCAAGTAGAAAGAATTAACCAGGTCCTGGGTGACTATTTACGGCATTTTGTTTCCTCCCGCCAGGATGACTGGGCAGATCTTCTACCATGGGCCGAATTCTCATACAACTTCAGAGTCTCTGAATCTTCTGCTAAGTCCCCATTTTTCGTGGTGTACGGCCGTCACCCTCTTCCCCCCCTCCCTCCTTGCTTGCCCTCTGGTTTGCCCGCTGTGGATGAAGTGACTCGTGATCTTTCCACCATATGGAAAGAGACCCAAAATTCTCTTTTACAGGCTTCATCCCGCATGAAAAGGTTTGCCGATAAGAAAAGAAGAACTCCCCCCATTTTTGCTCCCGGAGACAAGGTATGGCTCTCCGCTAAATATGTCCGCTTTCGTGTCCCCAGTTACAAACTGGGACCACGCTATCTTGGTCCTTTCAAAGTCTTGTGCCAGATTAATCCTGTCTCTTACAAACTCCTTCTTCCTCCTTCTCTTCGTATTCCCAATGCCTTCCATGTCTCTCTCCTTAAACCACTCATCATCAACCGTTTCTCTCCCAAACTTGTTTCTCCCACTCCTGTTTCCGGTTCTTCTGACATCTCCGTGAAGGAGATACTGGCCTCCAAGACGGTCAGAGGAAAAAGATTTTTCTTGGTAGATTGGGAGGGCTGTGGTCCAGAAGAGAGATCCTGGGAACCTGAGGACAACATCCTAGACAAAAGTCTGGTCCTCAGGTTCTCAGGCTCCAAGAAGAGGGGAAACCCAAGAGGGGGGGGTACTGTTACGCCGAGCGCTCCGGGTCCCCGCTCCTCCCCGGAGCGCTCGCAACATCCTCGCAATTGCAGCGCCCCGGTCAGACCTGCTGACCGGGTGCGCTGCGATATCTCTCCCAGCCGGGGTGCGATTCGCGATGCGGGTGGCGCCTGCTCGCGATGCGCACCCCGGCTCCCGTACCTGACTCGCTCTCCGTCGGTCCTGTCCCGGCGCGCGCGGCCCCGCTCCTTAGGGCGCGCGCGCACCGGGTCTCTGCGATTTAAAGGGCCACTGCGCCACTGATTGGCGCAGTTGGCTTAATTAGTGTGTTCACCTGTGCACTCCCTATTTATACCTCACTTCCCCTGCACTCCCTCGCCGGATCTTGTTGCCATTGTGCCAGTGAAAGCGTTTCCTTGTGTGTTCCTAGCCTGTGTTCCAGACCTCCTGCCGTTGCCCCTGACTACGATCCTTGCTGCCTGCCCCGACCTTCTGCTACGTCCGACCTTGCTCTTGTCTACTCCCTTGTACCGCGCCTATCTTCAGCAGTCAGAGAGGTTGAGCCGTTGCTAGTGGATACGACCTGGTTGCTACCGCCGCTGCAAGACCATCCCGCTTTGCGGCGGGCTCTGGTGAATACCAGTAGCAACTTAGAACCGGTCCACCAGCACGGTCCACGCCAATCCCTCTCTGGCACAGAGGATCCACCTCCTGCCAGCCGAATCGTGACACCTATGCTGCTCTGGACAGTTCCTGACACATACATAGGTGTCAGCAGAGAGCACTGTGGACAGACAGAAAATAAATTCAAAAATAATTTCCTGTAGTTTACAGCTGCTAATAAGTACTGGAAGGATTAAGATTTTTTTAATAGAAGTAATTAACAAATCTGTTTAACTTTCTGGCACCATTTCATTTAAAAAAAAAAATGTTTTCCACCGGAGTACCCCTTTAAGTAGTAATAACTTTGGAATGCTTTTACTCAGCAAAGCAATTCTGAGATTGTTTTATCGTGACATATTGTACTTTATATTAGTCCTAATATATTGTTGAATACATGCAGCTTCAAAATATTGTTTAAAATTAGAAAATTTCCAGCATTTCTTTAATTATTTTTTTATCACGTTTCCTGTGTGGTAAAAAGGATGTTGTATTTATTCTGTGGGACGTACAATTATGGCAATACACAATTTATATAGCTTATTATGTTCTTTTTCCTTTTCACAACACAATTTTTTTCCCTTTTTTATGTTGCCATGTTCTGACAGCCATAACTTTTTATTTTTATATAGTTTTTAAGGTTGAAAAGAGACCATAGTCCTTCAAGTTCAACCTACAACCCTAGTTCAACCTACAACCCTAGGCTGTCCTGTGGGCTGCGGATGTCCTGTGGGCCTGCGACACATGTGTTGGGCCCACCGAGATACTGTCTGCTGTATTTCAAATGTTCCAGCACCTTATCATCCGTTTTATTATGTTTCTCATGTGCACTGTAAAATATGTTATTTATGTGTGTTATACCTTTAAGAGCAGAGGAGTGGTGGAAGCCATGTGAACTTGCCTGCCCAATGGGAACCCTTAAATTGTTCTGTATGTAGTGTATGTTTCTATGTAGTGGGGAAGGAGTTACCCCAGTTCCTGTGTGAGCTCAAGTGGGGAAAGGAGGTGAAGTTGTGGGGAGAAATATGAGGGAAGCCTAAGAAAATACCTCTTCTAAAGTCTACCAGTCATTCTGCAAGTGATCTCCCGTACAGCGGAAAGTCAAGCCTTGGCGGAGAAAGTAGTTGGACCTTGTCAGAACCCTAGCCGGCGTGGAGAATCTACAGTCTCTAATCTCAAGTTAGTATCATTCCAAGTGGGTGAAAAGCACTATAAGTTCCAGCAAGGTAACAGGGCTCACCAACTGGTTACACTGCATCCCTTCTACTCTGCTCCAGACTATGTGTAATAACATTTGCACCCTGCTCAGTAAAAGGCAGTTATCCGTAACCCGACATCGGTGTGTTTCTTTACTCCCTGTGTCTGGCCCAGGAGAACTGCCTCCACCTCGGACCGTGTATAGGATAACGGTGCCTTGGCGTCACAAAGTGATTAGGCATTCCTTGCAACCCCGTGTCACCACATGTGTCCCTACCGTGTTGATCCAGAAGAAGGCAAAAAACCCTTATGAGACTGATGCCAATTGCCCCATTCAAGGGAAAAAAACATTTTCCCTGGATCAATGTTCTATCCAGATAAGTCTAGTATCCATAACCTGTAATGATATTCTCCGAGAACATGTCTAGGCCTCTTTTGAACTCTTTAATTGAATTCACTTCCTCAGAGAGTTCCACAGTCTCACTGCTCTTACAGTAAAGAACCCCTCTCTGTGTTTGTGTAGAAACCCTCTTTCCTCCAGACATAAAGGATGCCCCCTTATTATAGATACAGTCCTGGTTTTTAATTTTATATTTGTAGGACAGGCAGTTCTTTTTATAGCCAACATTTTTGCAATACATGTTAATTTTTATATATTTTATTCCCCTTTTTGGACCAGAATTAGCAATATTTGCAGCGTTCCGCGCAGGAATTCGGATGTGTTTATTGAAAAACATTTCATTTTTATAATTTTTACCTGTTATTCTATGTGGCAGTACATCGGAACTGCAGCATAGTATAACTGTCAGCATTACACTGACAGCTTGAATGTGAGATGCTTTTTTTGAGCCTCACTTAGTAACATTGTCATCTTTGTTGCCTTTTCCCCTCACACATTGATAATGCCCCCTTTATTTTCCTCGTAATGTGTGCTAGAATTATCCTTCTATCCTATTATTGGATGTGTCCATGGTTTCTGATACTGGATTAATGGACATACAATGTTTTAGAGAATTTATTATGACACAGATACATTTTATTTGAAAAATAAATAAAAGAAAAAAATCACCTATAAAAATAAAATATTAAAACTACCCCTGTCTATACCTAGTTAATGCCTGCTTTTTGATTACACTTTTCTCTGACATATTATTTTTCACAGTTAGTTGTAGGAAAAAAACATTATGTAGAGCATTTATGCTGATATATTGTCTTGTTTGTAAATTTCATTCACCCTACAATAGAACTTAATGAATCAATAGACAACCCTGGCACACCAATCTGACAAAGCAACTGAGCCAAGCTTCGAGGGCTGCAGGGTGACACTGGAAGTAAAACCACTTGAAATAGTACTTGTCATCAAACCATATTTACTAAACTAACTCAAATGATATTCTCTAACTACTCCTAACACCCCTCCTTCTCTTAAAAAATTTATCAGAGCTTTAAAAAGCTCTGTATAACACCTTTCCCCTTGCTCACATTGTGTGAGGTCCTGGCAGGGGAAAGTGGGCTTTCCCCAGCAGACGCAATGTCACTGAAGCCTGCAAGAGCTGTGCCTCACCATGCCTCGCACGCCCTTCCTGAGTTTGGTCACTAGCTAGGCTAGGAGGAGACCAAACTAACTGTTTGACTTGTGCAGGGAACAGAACAGAGCCACCTAATGGCCGTTTTTTCAATCACATTAAAAAGATATACAGGTTGAGAATTTTAACAGCAGTAAATTGCAAGGTGTCTTATAATTACATAAGGAAAAATATATTAAAAGTTTAGTTTGGTGACAGGTACTCTTTAAAGATGACTTCAAAGCAAGCAAGAAAGCACTCCTTACTTCAAGTCTGCACTAATTTCTGCCAAACAAGACTACTTCACCACTGGCATATCTTCTCTATGCCACAACCCCAGGCAACTCTTTAACATTTTTAAAGTGCAACTGTCATGAAGTTTTGGGCATATAAACTAATCATAGTCTGTGTATTGTGAGTAGACTATTTCCAGCATTACTTTTACCTTCTTTATTTCAGTTGTAATTACCACAAAAAACACTTTTCTTTGCAGTCACTGACAGTCGGATAGGCGTGGCCAGGAGTTTGCTATGCCCTCCTGCCACCACGCCTATCCCCTATACCTCAGCACTGGACTGCTTTGTGATTGACACACAGGTCCCAGCGCTCCGATAGGAGACACACAGGTCCCAGCGCTCCGATAGGAGTTTACACAGCATTGCACAGGCACATGTAGAGGTGAAACAGCGGAAGCGTGTGCTTGGTGGGGAAGCGATAACAGTGCCCGTTCTCCTCTTCTTTGTGTGTGCCTGCATTCACTAGAGGCAGAGAGCTCACTCGCTCCCTGCCTCTAGCACTGTACTGGGGGAGCCAGCGCTTGCTGTGTAAATTCCTATTGGTCGGCGCATACATAAAATCAAAGGGGGCGGATGTGTTGGGACCTGTGTGTCAATAACACAGCCAGGGACGTGCACAAACATTTAGGACGGCAGGGGCTCAAGGAAAAAAGAGGGCACTTTTCATAATTTAAAAAAACGGCTGCCAGACTTAATGGGCAGATGTACTGCGACCCAGGGATACAGTGGACTCCTGCCGGGCCTCCTCGACATTCCTATCCCCCATAAAAGTTGGTGTTTTTGTAAAATCGAGTCAAGAACAGTTTCTATGAAGGTCTGCCATGTGTATATACACTTTGGCTGTGCTGTCAGTCTTATTTACAGAAAACATGTGACAGCTGCCCTATAATATACTGTATTATAAAGGAGATTCATCAGAACCTGTGCAGAGAAAGAGCGGTGCAGTCGCCCATAGCAACCAATCAGATCATTTTGCTGAGGGCTTTTCCTCTGCAAAGGTTTTAATAAATCTCCCCCTATATGCCCCCACCTGAGCTCTATATGACAGAACCCACTAAAGTCATAGATTGGTCTAAGGTGTCATATCCTTTAGGACATCAGATAATCCCAGTCTGAACTGACAAATCAAAGCTGGTGTGTTCCATTTGGAGGCCACACACCACTTACTAAAGTCTGCGCAGTACTCCTCAACTGGTGTGCGTCCTTGCTTTAATGTACGCAGCTGAGATTCAGCAAACACAGCTCTGTCAGGGTCTGCATATAAAAGACCCAAACCAGCAAACAGAGAGTCCACGAAAGACAACTCAGGGGCATCAGGATCAAGAGAAAATACCCACTCTTGGGGACCCCCTTGCAAAAGGGACATAATAATACCAACTCTCTGGGTCTCAGTACCAGTACCAAAGTACCAAAAGTATAGTTTACAACTTTCACAAAAAGTTTTAAATGCTTTCCGGTTGTCTGAAAAGTGCTCAGGAAGATTAACCTGAGGTTCCAAAGGAGCTGAAGGAGGAGAAGTAGGAACAGTAGCATGAGATGATTCAAGCTCCAAGATTCTGGACAACAACCTCTGAATCCCCTGCTCCTGATGTTCAAGCCTCAATCAAGTCCTTGTTTATTCTAGACTGAGATGGAGACGACTCTTGCTGCTGTACCTTCTCAGCTAGAAATATACTAAACAAACACACAATAAAGTAAAAGTCAACTAGCAGAGTCTGTAACAGGAAATGTCGAGGTACCAAGATGTTAAAATGAAAGAGAAGTCAGAAAGCCAAGCCGAGATCAAATAACAGATAACAGAAATCACAGGATAGAAATGCTAGTTACTGGAGTCAAACTCTTTTACATGCGAGGACTGAAAGCACACTGCAGGTTTAAATAGCCAGCTGCACAAGTGATCCCAGAAAGGTCAGCTGACCAACCCAGACAACTAGATGTAGCAAAAGCAACCAGATAAAAAAAAGACTCTTAGGGCAGATTAACTCTACGGGTTCTGACAACAAGCTGTCCGAATTACTCTCCACATCGCATCTTACAACCTGTGCACTTGAATCTCTCATCGCACCTTAACCCAAACCTTACTACAATGTTTATGTTTGCTCTAACTCCCCTTTTTAACCTATCACTAAACACTGGCATCTCCCCTTCTTCGTTTAAGCATGCAGCCATTACACCCATCTTCAAGAAGCCACCTCTCTTTGTCCAAAGCCTCAAATCAATACAGTGATCCCCCGACCTACGATGGCCCTGACATACGATAGCCTCTCTTTCTATATTATTATTGCATGGATCCCTTAACATACGATGGATTCAAGTAACGATGGTTCATTTGGAACGAATTACCATAGTATGTTGAGGGATCACTGTCCTTTGTGCTTCTTCTCCTTGACCTTTCCTCTGCCTTTCACACCATTACCCGATGCTACAAACTCTTATCACTCGATGTCACAAATTGTGCCTTCTCCCGGATCTTCTTATTCTTCACCAACCTTATATATAGTATCTCCCACTCACAAGCCACCTCCTCACCTCACCCTCTTACTGTTGGAGTCCCCCAAGACTTAGTCCTGGGACCCCTACTCTTCTCAATGTATACTTTTCAACTAAGATTTCTCAAATCAAATGGCATCAAGTACTACTTCTCTGGTCCAGACATTATCTCCCTTACTATCCAGGATCCCAGAGTATCTGTCAGCTTTACCTTCCTTCTTCTTTCTAAAACTCATCATGGGAAACACATGATTTTTCCCTCATCTCACTCCATCAACATCCCCCTCCGATCGATCTATATATCAGTCTATCAATTGCAGGCAATGGCTTTACTTACTCCCCAGTCCCACAAGTTCGCAGCCTTGGGGTCCCCTTTAATACTGCCCTGCCCTTCAATCCGCACAACCAGACCCTTACCACCTCATGCTGCCTCCACCACAAAAAAAATCTCTTGAATCCACTCCTTTCTCAACTTTGAATAAGAAACATTATGATTGTTCCCCCCCCCCCCCATCTGCACATCATACAACCATCTCCAAGATTTCTCCTATGCCTTCCCCATACACTGGAGACTACCTGTCACATCCAACTCTTAGCCACCGTTGATGAATATTCGCTTCTGATTGTTTGGCTCCACCTTTTATGGTTGCGGCCTTCTGTGGTTACAGCTGTGATAGGGTGGTATTTGGCCAATCAGTGCGAGGACCCACAGTTTTTTTTTTCTAAGCGTCTTAGTGCGCATGTGCATTTGCTTCAGCCAGCATCTGAGCTGACATATGGATCAAGAGGGAGAATTCATTGACAGCACGGGGGAAAAATCCAAAGGGCGAGTCATGGGCGGCAAGCACTAGTACAACGTGCAAAACGGGAGGAATAACTTATATGCATGGGTGGAGATAGGGCTTGGGTCTGAGACCAGAGAGGTGGTTTTACCAGTCTAATATAATAAATATTATGGGCATGGAATCTCAGAGGTTAACTAAATTGTAACACAATACCCTTTTAAAATATAACATTTTTATATATATTTTTTTTAAATACCAAACACCAATATGTGAAACGGGCTGCTGTTCTCAATAGGATTGTAAGGTGTGCAAAAGTATGATCAGTATATGTGTATATAGTAAATATAGGTACAAAACAATATTAATCTATGTGGCGGTGAACTTTGCCTAGAAGACCCTAGATAACCCTATTGACCATCAATGTATACTGCCCTAATGATGGTGCGTCACCATTTACAAACCTAGACATTAATAGAAATAAATGTGCCAGAAAAAGTTCTCAAACTAAATGTGGCAAACAATCATTAAAAAATGGAACTCCTCAACGCATTTCCCCCCATTGAAGGTAGAATTGGGGTTCCTCAGGAGGTAGCAACAGATGGAAAAAAATTTTTAAGCTATACAGGGAGAAAGATACAATGCATATGATGCATGATGCTAAGATGCATCCCTGCTGCTGAGGTGCACAATGATCCCGTGCGTCCCTAATTATGAGCGCACCCATTGCCTCTTTTATAATCCCAATATTCAAAAGGAAGGGGAGGTTCCAAAAGATGTTATATTTTACACACCTGTTTTATCCATGTATCAGTAGACAGTGTGAGGCGTTGTGGTAGGGTTCCGCAATGGCGCCTGTGCCGTGGCCAGGGACGCCGGCATACACTTGGCATTGCACTATGACGTGTGCCTATACTCCCCAATCAGTCAGCGGCATTTGCCGGATACTGGCGCTTCATCATCCCGGATATGATATATGCGCTCCAGCAGTTGTCTATGTGGAGCGCGTAAACCGGAACTGACATACATGCGTCGATTAAGCCTGCAGCCAAAATGAAAAGGAAATTACGTATGTGCCCCACTACAATCCCTGAATGGACACTAATGATAGATCATGTGATAAAAAATGGTCACATGGTAAACCGTGGTCACATGGTCTCTGTTTATAAACAAAGAGCTCATGTGCATACCACATATATTCATTAGTTAGATATAAACAATATTAGGTGCATATAATTATAAATGTACACCATATACAAATACACAATGAGATCATAAACATACCGATCCCATGTATAAGGGCAAAATGGAAAAAAGGTGTAGAAGGATCATATAAACATATTCCCCCTATTCACACAATATTTTACAAATGTTGACATCTATAAAAGCATATCTGAAAGTTATTAATGTATAGCCGTATTTTAATATAGTTTGTTCTGGGGGGAACATCTGCAACCAGGTTTTCAAGATATTACCCCCAACGATAGAATTATATATATCATAGTCATCGGAACTAGGATCGGTCAGTTAACTAAAAAAAACTAAAAAATCCTACCCGTTTATGCAGTCCACATAGACAACTGGTGGAGCGCATATATCATATCCGGGACAAAGCATCGGTATCTGGCAAATGCCGCTGACTGATTGGGACGTATAGGCACACAACATAGTGTAATACCGGAAGTGCATGCTGGCGTCCCTGGCTAGGCACAGGCACCATTGCGGAACCATACCATGGCACCTCACACAGTCTACTGATACATGGATAAAACAGGTGTGTAAAATTTAACACCTTTTGGAACCTACCCTTCCTTTTGAATATTGGGATGATAAAAGAGGCAATGGGTGCGCTCATAATTAGAGACGCACGGCATCTATGTTCACCTCAGCAGCAGAGATGCATCTTATGCAGTGTATATTTCTCCCTGTATAGCTTTAAATGGTTTTTCCATCTGTTACTACCTCCTGAGGAACCCCAATACTACTTTCAATGGGGGGGAAACGCATTGAGGAGTTTTATCTTTTAATGATTGTTTGCCACATTTAGTTTGAGCACTTTTTCTGACACATTTATTTCTATTATTGTTTAGATTTGTAAATGGTAATGCAGCATCATTAGGGCAATATACATTGATGGTCAATAGGGTTAGCTAGGGTTCTCTAGTGGACAGCCGGCGATTGAAGTGTGGGCTCATTCTCCACTGCTAGGCAGGGAAAGTATAGGAGTAATTGATCAGGTACAGGAATTTTTTATTGACCTGTTTATTGCATACACTGTTCCTTCATCAGAATTAGGTGACAATGCTGGCTCCAACTGCCCACATCATATCACCGCCTCTGCAAAATCGTGAGTGACCATTAATATTGCTCTATATGATTTATATCTATTGGACCATTGCAATTGCCCTTTTTTGTATGGTAGAGTAATGTGGGAGAAGCCTTTTCTGCACACACACCACAAGATTTATTTTGGAAGAAAGTGCTGTGGATGATGAAACAAAGTTGGGGTTATTTTGTCATGGCAAGGGGCGTTATGCATGGCATCAAAACAACACAGGGTTTCAAAACAAACACTTGCTTGGCCATTGCTAATGCTGGAAATATTGTTAAAGTTGAGGGTTGCATGGATTCCACTCAATAGAAGCAGATACTTAGTGACTGATTCATCTACATTATTCACAAGTTGAAAATACGCTGGGGCTACATAGTACAAAAAGACAACGACCCAAAACACTGCTCAAAGTCTACTCTGGCATTTACAGTATGCAGAGGAACAAGTCCAATGTTCTGGAATGGCCATCCCAGTCGCAAGACCTGAATGTCAGTGAAAATCTGTGGTGTGATTTGAAGAGAGCTGTCCATCCTGGGAAACCATCAAACCTAACAGAAATGGAAATGTTTTTAAAGGTGGAATAGTCCAAAATACCTACATCCAGAAAAGAGGCTCAACTAAATATTGATGTGATATTTCTGATGGGATGCCCAAATTTATGCACCTGTCTACTTTTGTTTTGATGCAAAGAGGAGAATTAAAGAGACCAACAAGTTGCAATTCGCCACCCTGAGTACCTTTTCTCATGATTGGGAACACCAAACCCAATTGTGTGTTCCAATTAAAGGAGAACTATAGCAAAAACAATTTCACTACCTCTGTGCCCAGGCTGCAAAAGCTAAAAAAACAAACTTTAACTCACCTTACGACGTTCCCCAGTTGCGCCGATATCAGTCTCCCGGTCCTCTGGTGTTGGTCTTCTTCCTGCTTCTTGGGGACTGTTACGCCGAGCGCTCCGTGTCCCTGCTCCTCCCCGAAGTGCTTGCGGCGTTTCTCTCCCTGCAGCGCCCTGGTCAGACCCGCAGACCGGGAGCGCTGCACTGACATTGCCGGCGGGGATGCGATTCGCATAGCGGGACGCGCCCGCTCGTGAATCGCATCCCAAGTCACTCACATGTCCCGGTCCCCGGCTGTCATGCTCTGGCGCGCGCGGCTCCGCTCTCCAGGGCGCGCGCGCGCCAGCTCTCTGAGATTTAAAGGGCCAGTGCACCAATGATTGGTGCCTGGCCCAATCACCCTAATTAGTTTCCACCTGCTCCCTGGCTATATTACCTCACTTCCCCTGCACTTCCTTGCCGGATCTTGTTGCCTTAGTGCCTAGAGAAAGCTTCTTCTGTGTTTACCGTTACTGTGTTCCTGACCTCCTGCTATTACCATTGACTACGAACCTTGCCGCCTGCCCCGACCTTCTGCTACGTCTGACCTTGCTCTTGTCTACTCCCTTGTACCGCGCCTATCTCAGTATTCAGAGAGGTTGAGCCGTTGCCAGTGGATACGACCTGGTTGCTACCGCCGCTGCTAGACCATCCCGCTTTGCGGCGGGCTCTGGTGAATACCAGTAGCAACTTAGAACCGGTCCACCGACACGGTCCACGCCAATCCCTCTCTGGCACAGAGGATCCACCTCCAGCCTGCCGAATCGTGTCAGTAGATCCGGCCATGGATCCCACTGAGGTCCCCCTGCCAGTTGTCGCTGACCTCACCACGGTGGTCGCCCAGCAATCCCGACAGATAGCCCATCTAAGTCACCAGCTGTCGCAAGTGTCCACCATGTTACAGAAACTTCAGTCGCAGCTACAGCAGCTGCAACAGCAGCCACCATCTCCTGCACCTCCTCCGCAGCGAGTGGCCGCTCCTAACCTCCGCTTGTACCTGCCGGACAAATTTGATGGGGACTCTAGACTCTGCCGTGGTTTCCTGTCACAATGTTCCCTACATTTGGAGATGTTGTCGGACCAATTTCCTACAGAACTGTCGAAGGTGGCTTTCGTGGTTAGTCTCCTGTCTAGGAAGGCTTTGTCTTGGGCCACACCGCTCTGGGACTGCGATGATCCTGTCACCGCCACTGTACACTCCTTCTTCTCTGAGGTTCGCAGTGTCTTCGAGGAACCAGCCCGAGCTTCTTCTGCCGAAACTGCCTTGTTAAACCTGGTCCAGGGTAGTTCTTCTGTAGGCGAATACGCCATCCAATTTCGTATCCTCGCCTCTGAATTATCCTGGAACAACGAGGCTCTCTGCGTGACCTTTAAAAAAGGCCTATCCAGTAACATCAAGGATGTGCTGGCCACACGAGAAATTCCTGCCAACCTGCATGAACTTATCCATTTGGCCACCCGCATTGACATGCGTTTTTCTGAAAGACACCAGGAACTCCGCCAGGAAAAAGACCTTAATCCCTGGGCACCTCTCTCACGGTATCCCTTGCAATCTACCCCTGTGCCTCCCGCCGAGGAGGCTATGCAAGTGGATCGGTCTCGCCTGACTCTTGAAGAGAGGTCTCGCCGTAGGGATAAAAATCTATGTCTGTACTGCGCTAGTACCGAACATTTCTTGGTGGATTGCCCTATTCGTCCTCCACGTCTGGAAAATGTACGCACGCAACCAGCTCACTTGGGTCTGGCGTCTCTGGGTACGGAGTCTGCTTCTCCATGTCTCACTGTGCCCGTGCGGATTTCTCCTTCTGCCAACTCCTCCTTCTCTGCCGTGGCTGTCTTGGACTCTGGTTCTTCTGGAAATTTTATTCTGGCCTCTTTGCTTGATAGGTACTGCATCCCGGTGACCCGTCTCATCAAGCCGCTCTACATTTCTTCGGTCAACGGAGTCAAGTTGCACTGCACTGTGCGTTACCGCACAGAGCCCCTGCTTATGAACATTGGACTGCATCTCGAGAAAATTGAATTTTTGGTTCTGCCCAACTGCACCTCTGAAGTCCTCCTCGGTCTGCCATGGCTCCGGCATCATTCTCCCACCCTTGACTGGACCACCGGGGAGATCAAGAATTGGGGTCCTGCTTGCCGCAAGAAATGCCTCACGTCTGCTCTCAGCCCCGTCTGTCGAGCCTCAGTGTCTCCTCCTGAGCCTGGTCTCCCCAAGGCCTATCAGGACTGTGCCGTGCCTCCTCATAGCCCCCATCCTGGTGACACTCTGCCCCGTGCCAAGCCTCACCCTCTGCCCCCCCCTCCCCATTCCCACTCTTTCTGAACTGTATGCCGTTCATGAGTATACCCAGGACTTCACTGTCCCCCAGAAGGAGACTCTACAATCGCTCCCAATGTCCTCGTCCCATGTGGAGCGACATCCCGACAAAAAGAGGGGGAGACCTAAGGGGGGGGGGGGGTACTGTTACGCCGAGCGCTCCGGGTCCCTGCTCCTCCCCGAAGCGCTCGCGGCGTTTCTCTTCCTGCAGCGCCCCGGTCAGACCCGCTGACCGGGAGCGCTGCACTGACATTGCCGGCGGGGATGCGATTCGCATAGCGGGACACGCCCGCTCGCGAATCGCATCCCAAGTCACTCACATGTCCCGGTCCCCGGCTGTCATGCTCTGGCGCGCGCGGCCCCGCTCTCTAGGGCGCGCGCGCGCGCCAGCTCTCTGAGATTTAAAGGGCCAGTGCACCAATGATTGGTGCCTGGCCCAATCACCCTAATTAGTTTCCACCTGCTCCCTGGCTATATTACCTCACTTCCCCTGCACTTCCTTGCCGGATCTTGTTGCCTTAGTGCCTAGAGAAAGCTTCTTCTGTGTTTACCATACTGTGTTCCTGACCTCCTGCTATTACCATTGACTACGAACCTTGCCGCCTGCCCCGACCTTCTGCTACGTCTGACCTTGCTCTTGTCTACTCCCTTGTAACGCGCCTATCTCAGCAGTCAGAGAGGTTGAGCCGTTGCCAGTGGATACGACCTGGTTACTACCGCCGCTGCTAGACCATCCCGCTTTGCGGCGGGCTCTGGTGAATACCAGTAGCAACTTAGAACCGGTCCACCGACACGGTCCACGCCAATCCCTCTCTGGCACCGAGGATCCACCTCCAGCCTGCCGAATCGTGACAGGGACGATCCTACTGTGCTCAGTGTGTCGCCGGATGCAGCAATGTCCAGCCTCAGCCAGTGATAGGCTGAGCATGCTTTCATGTAAGGAGTATGCGCCATCGTCCCCAGGAAACAGGAAGAAGACCAGCACTGGCGGACCGGAACACAGATATCAGCGCAATAGGGGAATGTCGGAAGGTGAGTTAAAGTGAGTTAAATGTTCACTACAGTTCTCCATTAATCAGTAGTTACACATATTCCAATCAACAAAATGACAAGGGTCCCCAAAATCATGCACCTGTCTACTTTTGTTTTGATGCATATTGCACATTTTCTGTTTATCCATTAAACGTCATTTTACAACTGAAATATTACTGTGTCTTTCAGATATTAAATTGCTTATCCAAACGCCTAATTATTGTTACGAGTAGTGCTGCGGCCAGGCGGGCTTGCCGCGAGCGCACTCCTGCCCCGTCCTCCCGCGCTGGCTCTGCTGCGGTTGGCATCGCGGGGTGCGCCCGCATGAGAACGCCGGGCCCTCACTCACCTCTCCACGTCTCTTTCCCCTCAGCTGTCCCTGGCTGCCGGTGCGTGTATCCCCGCCTCCCACGGTGTGAGGCATGCTGGCTTCCTGTGATTTAAAGGGCCAGCGCACCATTGATTGGTGCTTGTCTGGTCCTGACCTTATTTAACTCTGCACTTCCTCTTGACCCCTGCCGGATCTTTGTGCCATTTCAGCCTAAGAGAAAGCATACTGTTTATGTCTTGCCTTGCCGTGTATCTGACCCCATATCCAGACCTTGCTCCTGTGCCGCCTGCCCTCTGACCTCTTGCTTCATGACCTGACCTTGCTTCAGTACTGCCAGTCCTGACCTCCTGCCAGTCCCTCCCTACGACTCTGTTTCATTTCTTCTGTGCCACGCATCTCCTCAGCAGCCTTTGTGGATGAGTCGTGCCAGGGGTAGCGTCCTGAGAGCCGCCTGCTGCAGCTAGTCCGTCCCGCTTTGTGGTGGGCTCTGGTAAAATCCAGCAGCTCCTGACACTCCGCTTTCTGGTATGGCTCACGCCATCATCTACAACAGTTGAATCAATTATCCACAATGATGCATCAGCTTCTCTCCGTTCAACAGCTGCAGCAGCCTTTACCTGTTCCTGTGGCTCCTTCAGTATCTGCAACTTCTGTGGCCTCCGTCGGCTCCAAGCTACGTCTGTCCCTGCCAACAAAGTAAGAAAGGTGATCCAAAATTTTGCAGAGGGTTTGTTCCATGCATCTCAAATTAATGGCTGACCAGTTCAAAACGGAGCGGGCTAAGGTGGCTTTGTGGTCAGTCTACTCTCTGGGAAAGCCCTGGACTGGGCTACTCCTCTCTGGGACCGAAATGATCCTGTATCTTCCAATTTGCAAGCTTTCCGCAGTGATTTTGAAGAGCCTGCACAGGCCTCCTCGGCCGAAACCGCACTACTGAACCTCCGCCAAGGGGACTCTACTGTTGGTGACTACGCGGTCCAGTTCTGCACCCTACCCTCTGAATTGGCCTGGAATGATGAGGCCCTGTGTGCTACCTTTAAAAAAGGACTTTCCAGTAGAGTGAAGGATGCTCTTGCTAAACGAGATCCTCCATCTTCCCTGAGCGACCTCATTCAGTTATGCACTTGAATAGATGTGCGTTTTGCCGAGAGGAAGGAGGAACTTCGCCAAGAACTTGAACCAATTCGGACACGTCATCTTTTCTGTTTGGCGCCTGTGTTCCAGCGGCCACCTCAAACATCCTCCGTGCCCTCAGCTGAAGAAACTATGCAGGTGGATCGTGCCCATCTAACCCAGCAGGAGAGGTTCCGCTGACGAAATGAAAATTGTGTCTCTACTGTGCCAGCCCGGAGCATTTCCTCAAAGATTGTTCTTTGCAACCACCACATCCGGGAAACGCACACACCTAGGAAATGTGGGAGAGGCGTCCCTAGGTGTGAATTCCACCTCTCCTCGATTGACCACACCGGTTCAAGTCTATACCTCTACCAATGCTTCATTCTTCACCTACGCCTTCCTGTACTGATCCTAAGTTATATCCTGTATTATACATCAGAGCTGCACTCTCAGGGACCGACCAGGAGACAGGGAGAGTGAGCCCTAAACTGACCCTAAAACCGCTCTCCCTGCCTACTGGCCTATCCACCCTAAACGGTGGATCGACAACTGGGTGCCGGTCCCTCCCTGAACTAAAGAGCAGAGGCCTAATAAAAACACATACTAATAAATAGTCGGTCACAAACCAGAAACATAACAGGAACATAGAACTCCATAGTATTAAGTTCAGAGGACACAGATCAGTGAGCAGCACAGGGGACACTATATCAGCTGACATGAACAGAGAACTCAGTGGTCGTGAACAGAGGACACTATAGATAAGCAGTCATGAACAGAACCCCAAAGATCTGAATAAAGAACTAATAAACATATAGAGTTCAAAACAATAGAAAGGAAAATGGATAAGTCTTAAAGGGGTACTCCGCCCCTAGACATCTTATTCCCCTATCCAAAGGATAGGGGATAAGATGTCAGATCGCTGCTGGGGACACCCAGGATCGCCGCTGCAGCACCCTGCTTTTATTACTGTACAGAGCCGGAGCATCAATGCATCCCGGCTCCGCCCCTCGTAACGTCACTGCCCGCCCCCTCAATACAAGTCTATGGGAGAGGACGTGGCGGTCATCACACCCCCTGCCATAGACTTGCATTAAGGGGGGCAGGCCGTGATGTCACGAGGGGCAGAGCCATGACGTTGGCCTGCTCCATCCCCTGTATCGCCCCTCATTATGCACAGAGCGAACTCGATCTGTGCAGTAATGATAGAGCGGTGCTGCAGCGGCGATCCCGGGGGTTCCCAGCAGCGGGACCCCGGCAATCTGACATCTTATCCCCTATCCTTTGAATAGGGGATGAGATGTCTAGGGGCGGAGTACCCCTTTAAGTCTGAACATACTCCAGAACAAAACAGTAATAAGATCAATCCCCTAGAAAAACCTCCGGTAGACACAGAAATTACAATCCCTACGGAGAGGTAAACGGGATCTAACGCTAAACAGGAATTATCGCAATCCCTCCGAATACCTCCAGTAGACACGGAGTCCCCATGGACAGGTAACAGGGATGCCAAGTTGCAACTCACAAAAACAGATACAACAGAATATATTTATAGAACACTGTTCACACTGAACATAAGACAGGAATAATCGCAATCCCTTTAGAACACCTCCAGCAGACGCAGGAATAACAATACCCTCTGAGTCCCCATGGACAGGTAAAAGGGATGCCTAAATACACAAGATATAATTAAAGAACACTATTCACACTGAACACAAGACAGGAATAGCAATCCCTACGAACACCTCCAGTAGAAAAGGAGTCCCCATGGAGCGGTAACAGGGATCTAACAGAGGACACTGTTCACACTGACACACAAACTGGACACTCCACTCCACTAATGAAATAGCCATTAATAATAAATCTAAATAGACTACTGGCCAGTGGCACACTCCACAGTGTGGTCAGAAGCTGACCCAGTAGGAAAACAGAGATTTAAAACACAGAACTTCATATAAACGGATACAAGAGAAAACACAGTGTGAACACATAGCAAAAAGGACATACAAAGCCCAAAACCGACTAAACAAACACATCTTAAAACATACGATAAGCATGCCACTTAACCATGGCTAAAACCAGAAAATACAAAGTAGACATGTGCAATTCGGTTCGGCACAAATATCTAATTTACCGAATGTTACCGTTTTCGGGCATTCGGACCGATTCGAATGCACAAAAACATATTTTGAACATTTCTGAATAGCCACGATAATACGAATAGCAAATTAACAAATGTATTTGTTATTTCCCGAATGCATGCGGTAAATAACGAATGCATTTGTTATCCGTAAACGAACGTAAAGAATTCATTCTAATAACAAAGATAATAAAAAGGATACAGATAGTTTTATTTTTCGGATACCTTCGGTATTCAGGTACATTCGGTAAATCTTTTTATTCTTTTTTGGACTTTAGCGATCCTAAAAAATTATGGAGATACCTTTTTTATTAAAATTTCGTAGGGTACCATAAAAAATAATAATAAAAAGATACAGTAGAGAGGGAAAAAATTGTATCTAACGAAATGTATCTTTTTTATTATGAAATGTTTATTAATTTTTAAACAGGGATCAATTTATGTGAGCGGGTAAAGCACTAAAAATGTAGCCGACAATAATAAAAATGTAGTGTGTGTGTTTTTCACTTTTTTTAAACATTTTTTTAGGAAGTACTACTACTCCCAGCATGGAACACACTGTTCCATGATGGGAGTAGTAGTTACCTGTACTAATTGACAGATCGCCGGGGTGCCTTGCGATCCTCTTGTATAACGTATAGATGCGGCAGCCGCTCTTCTATGGTCCCCTGCCCTGACGTATATATACACTCACTCATATTTCCCGCAGAGCTGTGATTGGCCAGATGATTCCAGCCAATCACAGCTCTCTGTGTGAAATAGGAATATGTGTATATATACGGCAGTGCAGGGGACCATAGGAGGGCGGCTGCCGCATCCATACATTATACAGGAGCATCACAGCGGGTGTCACGTAGCCGTAGGTATACATCATATATATACTGCCCAGCAAGAACTTACAGTGAGCCTGCAATGTGTATACAGTATACACATTGCTGGCTCACTTAACCCCTTGCTGAGCTGTGCGCTATGCACAAGCCCAGCAAGGAAAGAGTTAACTTACACTGCTGGACAGTGTAGGTTAACCCTTTGGGCGGTATACACTATATACAGCTATCTATAGATAGCTGTATATAATGTATACAGAAGACGAAGTCCGCTTACTTCCCTCGAGTACCGGGCAGGTCCGTGTAGCTCCGCCCCCTAGTGATGATGTCATTAGGGGGCAGAGCTACAGAAGGGAACAAGGCTAGTTAATCTGAAGCTCTGTTCACATTGTCTGCTTTGTATAATGTGAACAGACCCTTCTGGCAGTGTCTACCCACACAGGGAGACTCCAGCTGTTGCTAAACTACAACTCCCAGCATGCCCAGACAGCCAAAGCCTGTCTGGGCATGCTGGGAGTTGTAGTTTTGCACCAATTGGTGATTCCCTGTTTGGGTAGACATTGCATCATGGGTGCTCTCCCCAGCGGACAGCGCCAAAAATGTCATAACCAATTTTTTGTGTTTTTTTTCTTCTCGTTTCAGATCCGTGTATGCAGAGGATTACTGCGGATTTGATGGATTACGGCGGATTATTATTTTTTTTTCTTTTAATAAAAATGGTTAACGAGGGCTGTGGGGGAGTGTTTTGTTAAATAAAATAATTTTTCCATTGTGTTGCGTTTTTTTTAATTGAATTTTCAGGCTTAGTAGTGGAAGCTGGTCTTATTGACTGAATCCATTACTAAGCCAGGGCTTAGTGCTAGCCCCAAAAACAGCTAGCGCTAACCCCCAATTATCACCCCGGTACCCACCGCCACAGGGGTCCCGGGAAGAGCCGGTACCAACAGGCCCGGAGCATCAAAAATGGCGCTCCTGGGCCTAGGCGGTAACAGACTGGCGTTATTTAGGCTGGGGAGGGCCAGTAACAATGGTCCTCGCCTACCCTGGTAACGTCAGGCTGTTCCTGTGTGGTTGGTATTGTGCTGAGAATGAAAATACGGGGAACCCTATGCGTTTTTTTTTTAATTTATTTAAATAAAAAAAATGTATAGGGTTCCCAGTATTTTCATTCTCAGCACTATACCAACCAAACCTCTAGAAAGAGAGGGCTCTTCTGTGGGTATTCTCCTGTAGGGGATGGTTTCGTCCTTTCTTGGCAACCAATCAGATCGCTTCCTTCATTTTGCAGAGGCCTTGTGAAAAACTGAAAGAAGCGATCTGATTTTCAACTTTTCCTCTGGACAGGTTTTGATTAATCTCCCTCTATGGGGGAGATTCATCAAAACCAGTGTAGAGGAAGAGTTGTGCAGTTGCCCATAGCAACCAATCAGATTGCTTCCTTCATTTTTGAAAAGGCCTATGAAAAATGGAGGAAGCAATCTGGTTGCTATGGGCAACTCAGCAGCGTTTCCAGAAAAGTAAAGTTAAACCACAACACTGTAAAACTTTGCCCCACCCCGGGACTTGAACCCATGGAGGTCTCCCACCCACTGTCCTGCCAAGACAGTCCTGCTTAGCTTACTGTTTTACATGCCATGAGACCCCCATAGACCACAATGGGCCTATTGCTTTCAATGGGCAAAAAAATCACAGTTAATGCACTAGTCACAGTTCCCTATACCATTAAATAAGGGAGGACTCAATATTCGCTAATATGCGCATATGCGGAAAACCAGTGTAGAGGAAGAGTTGTGCAGTTGTCCATAGCAACCAATCAGATTGCTTACTTCATTTTTGAAAAGGCCTCTAAAAATGAAAGAAGCGATCTGATTGGTTGCTATGGGCAACTCAAACTTTTCCTCTGGACAGGTATTGATAAATCTCCCTCTATGGGGGAGATTCATCAAAACCAGTGTAGAGGAAGAGTTGTGCAGTTGCCCATAGCAACCAACTTGATTGCTTCCTTCATTTTCGAAAAGGCCTCTGAAAAATGAAGGAAGCAATCTGGTTGCTATGGGCAACTCAGAAACTTTTCCAGGAAAAGTTTCTGAGTTGCCCATAGCAACCAATCAGATTGCTTCTTTCATTTTGCAGAGGCCTTGTGAAAAATGAAAGAAGCAATCTGGTTGCTATGGGCAACTCAGCTGCTTTTCCAGAAAAGTAAAGTTAAACCACAACATTGTAGAGCTCTGTCCTACCCTGGGACTTGAACCTGTGGTGGTCCCCCATCCACTGTGCTGCCAAGACGGTCCTGCTTGGCTTACTGTTTTACATGCAGTGAGATCCCCATAGACCAGAAGAGCCCTATTGGTTTCAATGGGCGAAAAATCACAAAGGTAATGCACCAGTCAAAGTTCCCTATACCATTAACCTCTTAAGGACCCAGGACGTACGGGGACGTCCCCGTACGTCCTGGCGTTTTCTGGTCTCTGCCGCTCGCCGGGCAGAGATCGGAACCGGATGCCTGCTGAAATCCTTCAGCAGGCATCCAGAGCAAACGCCGAGGGGGGCCATGTAGGCCCCCCATGTCGGCGATTGCCGCAAATCGCAAGGGAAATCGCCCTTGCAATCTGCGGCGATACCGGGCTGATCGGGTCTCTGGGACCCGACCGCCCGGTAATTTCGCATGATCCCGGCTGTCACAGACAGCCAGGACCATGCTAATGTATAGGAGCGAGGTGGCAAGCCTGCCACCTCCTCCTATACCATGCGATCTGTCGGTTTGTTAACCGACCAATCGCAGGAGGGGGGGCAGTTACTTCCTCCCGTCCTGCCCGGCCCCTGAAAGTCCGGAGAGGACGGGAGGAAGACCGGAGGACGCGGCGGGGGACGGGGGAGTGCTGGGGACCGGCCCCGGTACTTACCTCGTCCCTTAAGACCCCGATCCAGACGATGAAGATGGCGGCGGCGGCGACAGGTGAGTATATCTTCAGCCGCGGTCGGGCCCTTTACAGCAATGCACGTCGCCGTAAAGCGACATGCATTGCTGTAATAGGACCCTGTAAACTACAACTCCCAGCATGCCCAGACAGCCCTTGGCGTCTGGGCATGCTGGGAGTTGCAGTTTTGCAACATCTGGAGGTCCACAGTTTTTGGACCACTGTGCCCTTCCAGATGTTGCAAAACTACATATCCTCAGCATGCCCTTACTGTCCAGGCATGCTGGGAGTTGTAGTGCTGTAACATCTGGCCCTTCAGATGTTGCAGAACTACAACTCCCAGCATGCCTGGACAATTTTGGCATACTGGGGGTTGTAGTTTTGCAACATCTGGAAGGGCACAGATTGGGAACCACTGTATTAGTGGTCTGCAAACTGTAGTCCTCCAGATGTTGCAAAACTACAACTCCAAGCATGCTGGGAGTTGTAGTTCGGCAACAACTGGCTCTAAAGATGTTGCCGAACTACTTCTCCCAGCATGCCTGAGAATGTTTGGGAGTTGTGATTTTGCAACAGCTGGAGGCACACTGGTTGGGAAACATTGTTTCCTAACTCAGTGTTTCCCAACCCGTGTGCCTCCAGCTGTTGCAAAACCACAATTCCCAAACATTCTCAGGCATGCTGGGAGTAGTAGTTTTGCAACAGCTGGAGGTCCCCCCCCCTGGGAATGTACAGGGTACATTCACATGGGCAGGGGGCTTACAGTGAGTATCGGGCTGCAAGTTTGCAATGCAGCAAATTTTGCGCGCCAGCTCAAACTCGCTGTAATCCCCGGCCCGTGTGACTGTACCCTAAAAACACTACACTACACTTACACAAAATAAAATAAAAAGTAAAAAACACTACATATACACATACCCCTACACAGCCCCCCTCCCTCCCCAATAAAAATGAAAAACGCCTGGTACGCCACTCTTTCCAAAATGGAGCCTCCAGCTGTTGCAAAACAACAACTCCCAGTATTGCCGGACAGCCGTTGACTGTCCAGGCATGCTGGGAGTTTTGCAACGGCTGGAGGCACCCTGTTTGGGAATCACTGGCGTGGAATACCCCTATGTCCACCCCTATGCAAATCCCTAATTCAGGCTTCAAATGCACATGGCGCTCTCACTTTGGAGCCCTGTCGTATTTCAAGGCAACAGTTTAGGGTCACATATGGGGTATCGGGCTTTCACCCCTTATGAAAAGGTGAAGTTGGGGTCTACACCAGCATGTTAGTGTAAAAAAATAAACTTTTTACACTAACATGCTGGTGTTGCCCTATACTTTTCATTTTGACAAGAGGTAAAGGGGAAAAAAGCCCCCCAAAATTTGTAACGCAATTTCTCCCGAGTACGGAGATACCCCATATGTGGGCGCAAACTGCTCTGGGGGCGCACAACAAGGCCCAGAAGGGAGAGTGCGCCATGTACATTTGAGGTGATTTGCACAGGGGTGGCTGATTGTTACAGCGGTTTTGACAAACGCAAAAAAAACAAAACCCCACATGTGACCCCATTTCGGAAACTACACCTCTCACGGAATGTAATGAGGGGTGCAGTGAGAATTTACACCCCACAGGTGTTTGACAGATCTTTGGAAGAGTGGGCTGTGCAAATTAAAAATGTTGTACAACCCACTGTTCCAAAGATATGACAGACACCAGTGGGGGGTAAATGCTCACTTTACGCCTTCTTACGTTCCTCAAGGGGTCTAGTTTCCAAAATGATATGCCATGTGGGGGTTATTTTGCTGTTCTGGCACCATAGGGGCTTCCTAAATGCGACATGCCCACCAAGCAAAATTTGCTCTCAAAAAGCCAAATATGACTCCTTCTCTTCTGAGCATTGTAGTTCGCCCGTAGTGCACTTCAGGTCAACTCATGGGGTACCTCCATATTCAGAAGAGATGTGGTTACAAATTTACAAATTTTGGGGGTATTTTCTGCTATTAACCCTTGCAAAAATGTGAAATTTGGGGGGGAAACACACCTTTTAGTGATTTTTTTTTTTTTTTACGTATGCAAAAGTCGTGAAACCCCTGTGGGGTATTAAGGCTCACTTTATTTCTTGTTACGTTCCACAAGGGGTCTAGTTTCCAAAATGGTATGCCATGTGTTTTTTTTTTTTTTTTTTGCTGTCCTGGCACCATAGGGGCTTCCTAAATGCGACATGCCCCAGAGCAAAATTTGCTCTCAAAAAGCCAAATGACTCCTTCTCTTCTGAGCATTGTAGTTCACCCATAGTACACCTCAGGTCAACTTATGGGGTACCTTCATACTCAGAAGAGATGGGGTTACAATGTTTGGGGGGTATTTTCTACTATTAACCCTTGCAAAAGTGTGAAATTTGGGGGGAAACACACATTTTAGTGAAATTTTATTTTTATTTTTTTACATATGCAAAAGTCGTGAAACTTCTGTGGGGTATTAAGGTTCACTTTATTCCTTGTTACGTACCTCAAGGGGTCTAGTTTCCAAAATGGTATGCCATGTGGGGGATTTTTGCTGTTCTGGCACCATAGAGGCTTCCTAAATGCAACATGCCCCCCAAAAACCATTTCAAAAAAACGTACTCTCCAAAATCCCCTTGTCGCTCCTTCGCTTCTGAGCCCTCTACTGCGCCCGCCGAACACTTTACATAGACATATGAGGTATGTGCTTACTCGAGAGAAATTGGGCTACAAATAAGTATAAGTATAAATTTTCTCCTTTTTCCCCTTGTAAAAATTGAAAAATTGGGTCTACAAGAACATGCGAGTGTAAAAAATGAAGATTGTGAATTTTCTCCTTCACTTTGCTGTTATTCCTGAGAAACACCTAAAGGGTTAAAACGTGGACTGAATGTCATTTTGAATACTTTGGGGGGTGCAGTTTTTATAATGGGGTCATTTGTGGGGTATTTCTAAGATGAAGACCCTTCAAATCCACTTCAAACCTGAACTGGTCCATGAAAAATTGTGAGTTTGGAAATTTTGTGAAAAATTGGAAAATTGCTGCTGAACTTTGAAGCCCTCTGGAGTCTTCCAAAAGTAAAAACACGTAAATTTTATGATGCAAACATAAAATAGACATATTGTATATGTGAATAAAAAAAATTATTTGGAATATCCATTTTCCTTACAAGCAGAGAGCTACAAAGTTAGAAAAATGCAAAATTTTCAAAATTTTCCTCAAATTTTGGGATTTTTCAACAAGAAAGGATGCAAGATACCACAAAATTTTACCACTATGTTAAAGTAGAATATGTCACGAAAAAACTATCTTGGAATCAGAATGATAACTAAAAGCATTCCAGAGTTATTAATGTTTAAAGTGACAGTGGTCAGAATTGCAAAAAATGGCCGGGTCCTGAGGTGTAAAATGGCTGGGTCCTTAAGGGGTTAAAGAAGGGAGGGCTCAATATTCGCGTATATGCGGAAAAAAAACAATATTAAGAATATGCGCATGTCGCGAATATATGACAAAGATTTGTCCATATATTCACGAAATATCGCCTATGCCGCTCATCACTAGTGGGAAACTCTCTGCCCCTACATAAAAGGTCTTAAGCCAATCAACAAACCCCCTCCGGCAGGCCATATCTCAGAAGAACAGACCAGAGGTACTCATGGTTAACCTGATCAAATGCTTTTGCCTGATCCAAGGACATCAAGTACCCCTTCCAGTGGCCAGCCCTACCCTGCTCCACAGCCTCTCGGACACTGATCACAGCACTAAATGTACTGCGGCCCGGAACAGAGTAATGCTGAGCCCCCGAAAGGAGCTGGGGTGCAAACTCCACCAGCCGGTTAAACAGCACTTTTGCCAGTATCTTTCTGTCCGCATTGAGAAGTACTATGGGATACCAATTCTCAATGTGGGACGGGTCATTACCTTTTGACAGGATGATCAGTGCTGACCTCCTCATTGACTTTGGCAGAGTGCCCAACGATAGACACTCATTAAATACCTCAGTCAACAGGGGAACCAAAGTGTCCCTAAAGGTCTTATAGGACTCAGATGTTAAGCCATCTGGATCGGGTTACTTCTCGAGGGCAAACCCATCAATCGCCATCCTGACTTCCTCTTCCCGGATCATCTCTGACAAAACGTTAAGAGAGGGGTCTACTCCTGGTTCAGGGATGGTTTTACCCAAGAAAGCTGATACCTTGTCCCGATCTAGATCCTTCCTTCCCAAGAGGTGCAAGTAAAAGGATCTGACGACCTCTAGGATCCCTGATCTGGACCTTTTCAAGGATCCCGTACTATCAATCAGTCCTGAGACTACTATTCACCAACATCTTGCAGTTTCTGTAAGGGTCGGGCGAGCGGTACTTCCCTCTCAAAAACCAAAGATGCGTGTCTGTCATACTGGCACTTCATCAGCAAGGACTTCACTCTGGAGATATCATCATGACTACCTCCAGTTGAGACAAGGTGCTCAAGTTTCTTCTTCAGGCCCTGGTACAAACGGTACCTGTTTAGGCTTCTGAGGTCTGAGAGCTGGCAGAAGAATCTCACAACCCTTTTTTTGAAGATCTCCCACCACTCTGACTTACTGCTACAAAGGCACAGCAATGGTACTTGGCTCTGAAGAAAATTCTCAAAGGACTGTCTTATCTCCGCTTCTTCCAAGAGAGAAGAATTGAGCTTCCAATAGCCTCTGCCCATCCGGGGGGGTCTCTGTAACATTCAGAGAAAACTAAATTAAACAGTGGTCGGAGAACTCCACCTCAACAACAGACACAGCTGAAGAGACGGCTTCCTCCTTTAAATAAAACCTGTCTATTCTGGACCTACTTGATCCTCATAAAGAGACACTTCTGGTCCCACTTAGACTGTGCGCCATAGATGTTAATAAGGTGAAGTTCTTGTCCCTTCATGAGGACATCTAAGATCAGGCACCTCCCCATTTCTAACTCGATGACCTGTCGGCATTCTACCCCTACTCTAAAAAGGACCACCACTCCGCTATACAGCTCTGCCGCAAGAGACCAGTAGCAGGGCTCATTCTTTCACTCTCTTTTAGCCTTATATATAGATGACATGTCTGTAAGCCTGGTGTCCTGCAAAAATAAATTCAGAATTAATATGGGGGAAAAAAAATCATAGGCCGCAAATCGAGCCATATCTGACTTAATGCTGGCAACGTTAATGGATGCCAGAGTCAAGAGAGAGGGTGCCGTCATGGAGTGTGATTGAGTTAGACAGCTTTCTTTTTCCCACCACCCTCCTCATCAGATGATGGTTTACCCCTTTTTAGTGAGATGTATGTGTCCATTTTCCCTCTATTTACATTTTCCTCATCCCCTGACTCTGGGCCAGTCCCCCACCCTGAAGACATAGGTTACCCAGGGAGAGAGGACTCTGGGTCTCCTGTGAGCCCGATGGCAACATCCAGAACCTCACCCCCAGCCTCCTTCTCCAAAGAGGAAATGTCGCGGAGGGCTCGGAACCTGTTGGAGAGACCAATCAGAAGGGGTCAGTTGTACCTTCCTTTGGCATCTGGCGGGTGGGAGAAGATCTTAAATCTCCCTTTTTTTATTCCTCCGATTACCCCGCTTTGTTTCTACCCATCTCCCACTGTCCTCATCCGTGCTCTAACCATGGGAGGACAGCGAGGAGACAGCATCCTCCTCTTTGTGGATCCTCCCAATCTCCTCATCCAGTTCACTATCCCCCAGGGCCTCAGCAGTAAGACTGGTCGCACGGACAGGATCAGAAGTCACCTCAGTGTGCTGATGCTCCTGTGACACCCGAATCTCCCTATCCCTTTGACGCTTCTTGAGACGCCTCAGTTGGGCAGGCGTCTTTTGCTTATTTTTCTTCCCTGGCCTTTGCACCCCACCATCCCCGCCAGCCATCCCTCCAGCAGAATCCACCTCACGACTTACTCCCACTGGGGCAACAACCGCGTTGACAAAGGAATGTGGGCAGCGACTGAATGGGTGACCTAAGTCATCACACAGGTGACCCCTAATCTCCGCACAAGATTCAGTGAGATGGCCTATTTCCCCACACAAAGTGCACTTCTGCACAGAACAACTGGCACTAAAATGTGTGGGGTCGCCTCATCTGTGACAGAGCTTCAGCTGACCCTGGTAGAAGATCTGGATACGATCTCTTCTGAGCATGTTTCCTGAACGCCTAAGCTTGACCATAAACGTCCAGGCCCCTGACCAGATGCCGTATTCATCCCTGTTCTTTTTTGAGACCTCCACTACCTCTCCATACCGACCTAGCCACCTCATGATGTCAATTCAAGAGAGTTATTCGTTACGGGTTAAAACGGTCACTTTCTTGACATTGTTTTGGCGAGACTACGCCTGAATGGCAAAATCTCACCAGCCTGGCTCGTTCTTTACCAGCTCATAATTCAACCAGAAGAGCTCAAGTCCCTCCAGCCGAACAAAGCTGATATTGAACTCAGGGTTACCATAAGGATGTATCAAGGCGTAGATGTCAGCTGCCTGAAAGCCCAACTTCAGCAGAAGCTCAACAACTTTATACATTAGTGACATGTATCACTGCCTCTCCATCTCAGCCGGACCACATTCCTCCGGAGACCAACCGGCCAGGCTGTCCGGAGGGACCACATAGTATCCCCCCCTCTTTCCTCTCGGAAGGCTGAAAGACCATATTTCTCTATCCAAAAGGATAGATCAATCTCCCTACCTTATACATTGATTGATCTCTCCCCTCTCCTTAGGCCTTCAGGAGACGCTGCTGCAAATTGTTCTCCCCAGAGCCGGGAGACAAGGAAGTTGCCCCCCAGCGGCAACATTTGCGTAGCTGCGTACCAGTGCTGCCACCGCTGGGGGTGCAACTGGAACAGGCCCTACATCCCCACTACTAATCTGTACCCCTTCACCTCCCTCCTCCACATAATCCATAGTCAAACCGTTATTACCTGTTTTAGCTGATGTGCCCCCCATACCTCCACCCTTGCTAAAGCCCATACCACCATTCATGGCTGGACCGGTGCGTTCTGGTGAAGATATTGTACCATCAACTTTGGGTACCAGAGCTGGAGCCACCGCCATAAGACAGGCCACCGGTCCCTTATACAACGACCGGGAAGCCTGCCTAGCCTGTTTATTAGCAGCCCCAGCCCTGTTTTTACTGGTACCCTCTGCCTCATCAGTACTGGAGTTTCATGCTCCTGGGCGCTGCTGATCCGGATAAGCGGCGCCAATACAAAATAAAAGGTTGTAGTCCAGTCTTTCTGGGAGGCGAAAGCATCTTAGCTCCGGCAACTCTTTCATGGCGACACCGCTGCTCCAAAGGAACAGCAGTGCCAACGCTCAGAGCCACCGGAGCTCCCCCAGCGGACTCTTGCACAAAGCTGCCCCTCCCCCTCCCGTTAGGGAGCAACCTAATGTGCCAGAGCCTTTACTGCCTATCGCTGGGCCAATATCACTGTCCAACCTCTCAGCCGAAACCTTGTCTACTCCACCACTGTTACTGCAAACAGCGACGGAGCTCACCGCCACACTAGACTCCATACTATCCCCACTCTCCTGCACTGAATCCACAGAACTCAGGCCAGGCTGAGATATGGGGTTCACACAGTGAGCTGACCCTGCAGCCAGTCCAGGGAGCTCAGGGAGGGGGGTATATACAAATGTTACCTGCTCCTGGAGCTTGATCTTCTTTGGCTTCTTCCTTTTCCTTCCCCCAGGTGCCTCCTCTAGTAACTCATTCCCAAACGTGAAGTCCTGGAGATGACCTGGGGACTCCAGGAGCTGGATCTGGGCCAAAAGTACCCCTCCCTGGTGACTGGTGCTGCTCTAATCCTCCGAACCGCCAGAGCCATGGCTAGATGACATTGCCACTTGCCCTTCAGGGAGCCAACTGTATGGGGTCAGATGTTGCATACCCCCGGTTGGATTCGGCTCAATATTATCGGCCTCCACAGCTGAAGCCCCCTCAGCTGTCTCTGCTTTTCTCTCTCCATTGTTTCATCCCCCCCCCCCGGTTCCTACGCCCATGCATGTGAATGTACCCTAAAAACACTACACTACATTAACATAAGATAAAGAGTAAAACACTACATATACACATACCCCTACACAGTTACCCCCATCCCCCCTCCCCAATAAAATTGAAAACGTATCTTATGGCACTGTTCCCTAAATGGAGCCTCCAGCTGTACAAAAACAACAACTCCCAGCATTGCCAGACAGCAATTGACTGTCCAGGCATGCTGAAAGTTTTGCAACGGCTGGAGGCACCCCATTGGGGAAACGCTGCCGTAGGGTATTTTTGGGTGACAGAGGTCCCTATGCAAATCTTTAATTTAGGCCTCAAATGCGCATGGCGCTCTCTCACTCCTGAGCCCTGTCGTATTTCAAGGCAACAGTTTAGTGCCACATATGGGGTATTTCCGTTCTCAGGTAAAGTTGGGGTCTACACCAGCATGTTAGTGTAAAAAAATTACATTTTTACACTAACATGCTGGTGTTGCCCCATACTTTTCATTTTCATAAGAGGTAAAAGGTAAAAAAAAGCTACCCCAAATTTGTAAAGCAATGTCTCCTGAGTACGGAAATACCCCATATGTCGACAAATAGTGCTCTGCAGGTGCACTACAGGCCTCAGGAGTGAGAGCGCACCATGTACATTTGAAGCCTAAACTGGTGATTTGCACAGGGGTGGCAGCTGGTTATAGCGGTTCTGACATAAACGCAAAAAAATATACCATCCACATGTGACCCCATTTTGGAAACTACACACCTCCTGGAACGTAATAAGGGGTGTAGTGAGCATTTGCACCCCACAGATGACTGACAGATTTTTGGAACAGTGGTCCACTTTAATTTTTCATTTGCACAGCCCACCGTTCCAAAAATCTGTCAAACGCCAGTGGGGTGTAAAAGCTCACTGCACCCCTTGTTACATACCATAAGGGGTGTAGTTTCTGAAATGGGGTCACATGTAGGGAGGGTCCACTGTTCTGGCACCATGGGGGTTTTGTAAATGCACATGGCCCCTGACTTCTATTCCAACCAAATTCTCTCTCCAAAGCCCTCTAGTACACCCGCAGAGCACTTTACATCCATATATGAGATATTTCCCTACTCAAGAGAAACGGGGCTACAAATTTTGGGGGACATGTTCACCTATTACTCCTTGCAAAAATGAAAAATTTAAGGTAACACCAGCATTTTAGAGAAAAAAATCTAATTTTTAATTTTCACGTCCAACTTTATTAAAAATTCGTCAAAAACCTGTGGGGTGTTAAAGCTCACTGTACCCCTTGCCACGGTTCTTGAGGGCTGTATTTTCCCAAATAGTCTGCCACATGGGATGTGTTTTGCTGTTCTGGCACCATGAGGGCTTCCTAAATGAGACATGCCCCCCAAAAACCATTTCTGCAAAATTCGCTCTCCAAAATTCCATTGTCGCTCCTTCCCTTCTGAGCCCTCTAGTGCACCCACAAAGCACTTTACATCCACATATGGGGTATTTCCTTACTCGAGAGAAATTGGGTTACAAATTTTGGGGACATTTTCACCTATTACCCCTTGTGAAAATGAAAAATTTGGGGCAACACCAGCATTTTAGTGAAAAAAATCAAATTTTTAATTTTCCCATCCAACTTTGTTGAAAATTCGTCAAACACCTGTGGGGTGTTAAGGCTCACTGTACACCTTGTTATGCTCTTTGAGGGGTGTAGTTTCCCAAATAATTGCCATGTGGGGTGTTCTTTGCTGTTCTGGCACCATGGGGGCTTCCTAAATGAGACATGCTCATGCTCAAAATTCTCTTTCCAAAAGCCCATTGTCGCTCCTTCTTTAGAATTTTGCCTCCACTTTGCTGCTAATCCTGTGAAACACCTGAAGGATTAACTTTCTGAATATCATTCTGAATACGTTGAGGGGTGCAGTTTTCATAATGGGGTCCATTATGGGGTATTTCTAACATAAAGACCTTCAAATTCACTTCAAAACTGAACTGGTCCTCGAAAAATTCAGATCTCGAAATTTACGTGAAAAATTGGAGAATTGCTGCTATTCTTTGAAGCCCTCTAATGTTTTCAAAAAGTAAAAACATGTCAACTTTATTATGCCAACATAAAGTAGACATATTTTATATGTGAATGAATACATAATTTATTTGGTATGTCCCCTTTCCTTACAAGCAGAGAGCTTCAAAGTTAGAAAAATGCTAAATTTTATACATTTTAATGAAATTTTAGAATTTTTCACCAAGACATGATGCAAATTTACCACTAAAATAAAGTAGAATATGTCATGAAAAAACTGTCTCGGAATCAAATTCATAAGTAAAAGCATCCTAGAGTTATTAATGCTTAAAGTGACAGCGGTCAGATGTGCAAAAAATGCTCTGGTCCTTAAGGTCATAATGGGCTTCGTCTCCAAGGGGTTAAACAAGATAGAAAGGCATCAACTATATAAGGATTCATACCCACAAGGATAAATTGAAATGTAAAGTCAATAAATTTTTATTAGACACAAACAAAGCACAACACAATTAAAAACATTTAAAATATACACACCAAAGTGGAGGAATGTAATCCTACTAGACTAAACCCTGTGCAGGATACAATAACCCTTACAGGGGGTACTCCGGTGGAAAACATTTTTTTTTTTTTTAATCAACTGGTGCCAGAAAGTTAAACAGATTTGTAAATTATTTCTGTTAAAAAATATTTGTCCTTCCAGTACTTATTAGCAGTGTTACGCCGAGCGCTCCAGGTCCCTGCTCCTCCCCGAAGCGCTCGCGGCGTTTCTCTCCTTGCAGCGCCCCGGTCAGACCCGCTGACCGGGAGCGCTGCACTGACATTGCCGGCGGAGATGCGATTCGCATAGCGGGACGCGCCCGCTCGCAAATCGCATCCCAGGTCACTTACCTGTCCCGGTCCCCGGCTGTCATGCTCTGGCGCGCGCGGCTCCGCTCTCTAGGGCGCGCGCGCGCCAGCGCTCTGAGATTTAAAGGGCCAGTGCACCAATGATGGTGCCTGGTCCAATCACCCTGATTAGCTTGCACCTGTTCCTTGCCCTACTTATACCTCACTTCCCCTGCACTCCCTTGCCGGATCTTGTTGCCTTGTGCCTTGAGAAAGCTTTACTGTGTTACCCATACTGTGTTCCAGACCTCCTGCTATTCCACCAATGACTACGAACCTTGCCGCCTGTCCCGACCTTCTGCTACGTCTGACCTTGCTCTTGTCTACTCCCTTGTACCGCGCTTATCTCAGCAGTCAGAGAGGTTGAGCCGTTGCCAGTGGATACGACCTGGTTGCTACCGCCGCTGCAAGACCATCCCGCTTTGTGGGGGGCTCTGGTGAATACCAGTAGCAACTTAGAACCGGTCCACTGACACGGTCCACGCCAATCCCTCTCTGGCACAGAGGATCCACCTCCAGCCTGCCGAATCGTGACAGTAGATCCGGCCATGGATCCCGCTGAGGTCCCGCTACCAGTCGTCGCTGACCTCACCAGGCTGGTCGCCCAGCAATCCCGACAGATCGCCCAACAAGATCACCAGCTGTCGTACTTGACCACAATGACTCAGCAACTTCAGTCACAGCTACAGCAGCTTCAGTCACAGCTACAGCAACTTCAGTCACAGCTACAGCAGCAACAACCATCTCCTCCGCCGGCTCCTGCACCTCTTCCGCAGCGAGTGGCCGCTCCTAACCTCCGCTTGTCCCTGCAGGACAAATTTGATGGGGATTCTAGACTCTGCCGAGGTTTCCTGTCACAATGTTCCCTACATTTGGAGATGTTGTCGGACCAATTTCCTACAGAACTGTCGAAGGTGGCTTTCGTGGTTAGTCTCCTGTCTGGGAAGGCTTTGGCTTGGGCCACACCGCTCTGGGACTGCGATGACCCTGTCACCGCCACTGTACACTCCTTCTTCTCTGAGGTTCGCAGTGTCTTCAAGGAACCAGCCCGAGCTTCTTCTGCCGAGACTGCCCTGCTGAACCTGGTCCAGGGTAATTCTTCAGTAGGAGAGTACGCTATCCGATTTCGTACTCTCGCTTCCGAATTATCTTGGAACAACGAGGCTCTTTGCGCGACCTTTAAAAAAGGCCTATCCAGTAGCATCAAAGATGTGCTGGCCGCACGAGAGATTCCTGCCAACCTGCATGAACTTATCCATTTGGCCACCCGCATTGACATGCGTTTTTCGGAAAGACACCAGGAACTCCGCCAGGAAAAAGACCTTAATCCCTGGGCACCTCTCTCACGGTATCCCTTGCAATCTACCCCTGTGCCTCCCGCCGAGGAGCCTATGCAAGTAGATCGCTCTCGCCTGACTATTGAAGAGAGGTCTCGCCGTAGGGACAAAAATCTATGTCTGTACTGCGCTAGTACCGAACATTTCTTGGTGGATTGCCCTATTCGTCCTCCACGTCTGGAAAATGTACGCACGCAACCTGCTCATGTGGGTCTGGCGTCTCTGGGTACGGAGTCTGCTTCTCCATCTCTCTCTGTGCCCGTACGGATTTCTCCTTCTGCCAACTCCTCCTTCTCTGCTGTGGCCGTCTTGGACTCTGGTTCTTCTGGAAATTTTATTCTGGCCTCTTTGCTTGATAGGTACTGCATCCCGGTGACCCGTCTCATCAAGCCGCTCTGCATTTCTTCGGTCAATGGGGTCAAGCTGCACTGCACTGTGCGTTATCGCACAGTGCCCCTGCTTATGAACATTGGACCACATCTCGAGGAAATTGAATTTTTGGTCTTGCCCGGCTGTACCTCTGAAATCCTCCTCGGTTTGCCATGGCTCCAGCACCATTCTCCCACCCTTGACTGGACCACCGGGGAGATCAAGAATTGGGGTCCTGCTTGCCGCAAGGAGTGCCTCACGTCTGCTCCCAGCCCCGTCTGTCGGTCCTCAGTGTCTCCTCCTGTGCCTGCTCTCCCCAAGGCCTGTCAGGACTGTGCCGTGCCTCCTCATAGTCCCCGTCCTGGTGACACTCTGCACCGTGCCAAGCCTCACCCTCTGCCCCCCCCCCATTCCCACTCCTTCTGACTGGTCTGCCATTCTTGAGTATACCCAGGACTTCACTGTCCCCCAGAAGGAGACTCTACAATCGCTCCCAATGTCCTCGTCCCAGGTGGAGCGATATCCCGACAAAAAGAGGGGGAGACCTAAGGGGGGGGTACTGTTACGCCGAGCGCTCCGGGTCCCTGCTCCTCCCCGAAGCGCTCGCGGCGTTTCTCTCCTTGCAGCGCCCCGGTCAGACCCGCTGACCGGGAGCGCTGCACTGACATTGCCGGCGGAGATGCGATTCGCATAGCGGGACGCGCCCGCTCGCAAATCGCATCCCAGGTCACTTACCTGTCCCGGTCCCCGGCTGTCATGCTCTGGCGCGCGCGGCTCCGCTCTCTAGGGCGCGCGCGCGCCAGCGCTCTGAGATTTAAAGGGCCAGTGCACCAATGATGGTGCCTGGTCCAATCACCCTGATTAGCTTGCACCTGTTCCTTGCCCTACTTATACCTCACTTCCCCTGCACTCCCTTGCCGGATCTTGTTGCCTTGTGCCTTGAGAAAGCTTTACTGTGTTACCCATACTGTGTTCCAGACCTCCTGCTATTCCACCATTGACTACGAACCTTGCCGCCTGTCCCGACCTTCTGCTACGTCTGACCTTGCTCTTGTCTACTCCCTTGTACCGCGCTTATCTCAGCAGTCAGAGAGGTTGAGCCGTTGCCAGTGGATACGACCTGGTTGCTACCGCCGCTGCAAGACCATCCCGCTTTGCGGCGGGCTCTGGTGAATACCAGTAGCAACTTAGAACCGGTCCACTGACACGGTCCACGCCAATCCCTCTCTGGCACAGAGGATCCACCTCCAGCCTGCCGAATCGTGACAAGCAGCTGTATGCTACGGAGGAAATTCTTTTCTTTTTGAATTTCTTTTTTGTCTTGTCCATAGTGCTCTCTGCTGACACCTGATACCCGTATCAGAAACTTTCCAGAGCAGGAGAAAATCCCCATAGCAAACCTTTGCTGCTCTGGACAGTTCCCGATATGGACAGAGGTGTCAGCAGAGAGCACTGTGGACAACACAAAAAAAGAAATTAAAAAGGAACAGAATTTCCTCTGTAGCATACAGCTGCAAGTAATTTACAAATCTGTTTAACTTTCTGGCACCAGTTCATTTAAAAAAAAAGTCTTCCACTGGCGTACCCCTTTAACCCCTTAACGACGAAGGACGTATATTTTCATCCTCCGCCGGACGTGACATTTTTAACCTCTTAAGGACCATGGGCGTATGGATACGCCCTCACACCCTGGGCCTTAAGGACCCAGGGCGTATCCATACGCCCTGGCGTTTTCCGGTCTCTGCCGCGCGCCGGGCAGAGATCGGAACTGGATGCCTGCTGAAATCCTTCAGCAGGCATCCAGGGCAAACGCCAAGGGGGGCCATGTAGGCCCCCATGTCGGCGATCGCCGCAAATCGCAAGGGAAATCGATCTTGCGATCTGCGGCGATACCGGGCTGATCGGGTCTCTGGGACCCGACCGCCCGGTAATTTCGCATGATCCCGGCAGTCACAGACCTATACCTATACCCTGCGATCTGTCGGTTAGTTAACCGACCAATCGCAGGAGGGGGGGCGGTTACTTCCTCCCGTCCTGCCCGGCCCCTGAAAGTCCGGAGAGGACGGGAGGAAGAACGGAGGACGCGGCGGGGGACGGGGGAGTGCTGGGGACCGGCCCCGGTACTTACCTCGTCCCTGAAGACCCGGATCCCTGCGATGAAGACGGCGGCGGCGGCGACAGGTGAGTAGATCTTCAGCCGCGGTCGGGCCCTTTACAGCAATGCACGTCGCCGTAAAGCGACATGCATTGCTGTAATGGGACCCTGTAAACTACAACTCCCAGCATGCCCAGACAGCCCTTGGCGTCTGGGCATGCTGGGAGTTGCAGTTTTGCAACATCTGGAGGTCCACAGTTTGGAGACCACTGTGCCCTTCCAGATGTTGCAAAACTACACATCCTCAGCATGCCCTTACTGTGCAGGCATGCTGGGAGTTGTAGTTCTGTAACATCTGGCCCTTCAGATGTTGCAGAACTACAACTCCCAGCATGCCTGGACAGTTTTGGCATACTGGGAGTTGTAGTTTTGCAACATCTGGAAGGGCACAGATTGAGAACCACTGTATTAGTGGTCTGCAAACTGTAGTCCTCCAGATGTTGCAAAACTACAACTCCAAGCATGCTGGGAGTTGTAGTTCGGCAACATCTGGCTCTAAAGATGTTGCCGAACTACTTCTCCCAGCATGCCTGAGAATGTTTGGGAGTTGTGGTTTTGCAACAGCTGGAGGCACACTGGTTGGGAAACATTGTCTGTGTGCCTCCAGCTGTTGCAAAACTATAATTACCAGCATGCAGTGATACTGTGCATGCTGGAAGTTGTAGTTTTGCAACAGCTGGAGGTCCCCCCCCCCCCTGTGAATGTACAGGATACATTCACATGGGCAGGGGGCTTACAGTGAGTATCAGGCTGCAAGTTTGCGATGCAGCAAATTTTGCGCGGCAGCTCAAACTCGCAGCGGGAAACTCGCTGTAACCCCCCGCCCATGTGACTGTACCCTAAAAACACTACACTACACTAACACAAAATAAAATAAAAAGTAAAAAACACTACATATACACATACCCCTACACAGCCCCCCTCCCCTCCCCAATAAAAATGAAAACGTCTGGTACGCCACTGTTTCCAAAATGGAGCCTCCAGCTGTTGCAAAACAAAACTCCCAGTATTGCTGGACAGCCGTTGACTGTCCAAGCATGCTGGGAGTTTTGCAACAGCTGGAGGCACCCTGTTTGGGAATCACTGGCATAGAATAACCCTATGTCCACCCCTATGCAAATCCCTAATTTAGGCCTCAAATGCACATGGCGCTCTCACTTTGGAGCCCTGTCGTATTTCAAGGCAACAGTTTAGGGTCACATATGGGGTATCGCCGTACTCGGGAGAAATTGCCTAACAAATTTTGGGGGGCTTTTTCTCCTTTCACCCCTTATGAAAATGTGAAGTTGGGGTCTACACCAGCATGTTAGTGTAAAAAAAAAAAAATGTTTACACTAACATGCTGGTGTTGCCCTATACTTTTCATTTTGACAAGAGGTAAAAGGGAAAAAAGCCCCCCAAAATTTGTAATGCAATTTCTCCCGACTACGGAGATACCCCATATGTGGGCGCAAAGTGCTCTGGGGGCGCACAACAAGGCCCAGAAGGGAGAGTGCACCATGTACATTTGAGGTGATTTGCACAGGGGTGGCTGATTGTTACAGCGGTTTTGACAAACGCAAAAAAAACAAAACCCCACATGTGACCCCATTTTGGAAACTACACCCCTCACGGAATGTAATGAGGGGTGCAGTGAGAATTTACACCCCACTGGTGACAGATCTTTGGAACAGTGGGCTGTGCAAATTAAAAATGTTGTACAGACCACTGTTCCAAAGATCTGACAGACACCAGTGGGGATAAATGCAATTTTTTTGCTATTAACCCTTGCAAAAATGTGAAATTTGGGGGGGAAACACCCATTTTAATGAAATTATTACACGTGAAACCCGTGTGGGGTATTAAGGCTCACTTTATTCCTTGTTACGTTCCTCAAGGGGTCTAGTTTCCAAAATGGTATGCCATGTGGGTATTTTTTGCTGTCCTGGCACCATAGGGGCTTCCTATATGGGACATGCCCCCGAGCAAAATTTGCTCTCAAAAAGCCAAATATGACTCCTTCTCTTCTGAGCATTGTAGTTCGCCCGTAGTGCACTTCAGGTCAACTTATGGGGTACCTCCATACTCAGAAGAGATGGGGTTACAAATTTTGGGGGGTATTTTCTGCTATTAACCCTTGCAAAAATGTGAAATTTGGGGGGAAACACACATTTTAGTGAAATTTTATTTTATTTTTTTACATATGCAAAAGTCATGAAACACATGTGGGGTATTAAGGCTCACTTAATTCCTTGTTACGTTCCTCAAGGGGTCTTGTTTCCAAAATGGTATGGCATGTGTTTTTTTTTTTGCTGTTATTGTACCATAGGGGCTTTCTAAATGCAACATGCCCCCAAAAACCATTTCAGAAAAACGTACTCTCCAAAATCCCCTTGTCGCTCCTTCGGTTCTGAGCTCTCTACTGCGCCCGCCGAACACTTTACATAGACATATGAGGTATGTGCTTACTCGAGAGAAATTGGGCAACAAATATAAGTATACATTTTCTCCTTTTACCCCTCGTAAAAATTCAAAAATTGGGTCTACAAGAACATGCGAGTGTAAAAAATGAAGATTGTGAATTTTCTCCTTCACTTTCCTGCTATTCCTGTGAAACACCTAAAGGGTTAAAAGGCTGACCGAATATCATTTTGTATACTTTGGGGGTGCAGTTTTTATAATGGGGTCATTTGTGGGGTATTTCTAAGATGAAGACCCTTCAAATCCACTTCAAACCTGAACTGGTCCCTGAAAAATAGTGAGTTTGGAAATTTTGTGAAAAAGTGGAAAATTGCTGCTGAACTTTGAAGCCCTCTGGTGTCTTCCAAAAGTAAAAACTCGTCAATTTTATGATGCAAACATAAAGTAGACATATTGTATATGTGAAAAATGTTTTTAAAATATTTTGAATATCCATTTTCCTTACAAACAGAGAGCTTCAAAGTTAGAAAAATGCAAAATTTTCAAATTTTTCATAAAATTTTCAAATTTTTCACCAAGAAAGGATGCAAGTTACAAACATTTTTTACCACTATGTTAAAGTAGAATATGTCACGAAAAAACAATCTCGGAATCAGAATGATAACTAAAAGCATTCTAGAGTTATTAATGTTTAAAGTGACAGTGGTCAGATGTTCAAAAAATGGCCGGGTCCTAAGGTGTAAAATGGCTGGGTCCTTAAGAGGTTAAACATATAAATTTTCCTTCATGTAGTTATGGTTTTTTCCAGAAGTACGACAAAATGAAACCTATAAGTAGGGTACCCTTTTAACCATATGGACCTACAGAATAATGATAAGGTGTCATTTTTACCGAAATATGCACTGCATAGAAACAGAAGCCCCCAAAAGTTAAAAAATAGCGTTTTTCTTCAATTTTGTCGCACAATGATTTTTTTTTTTCGTTTCGCCGTGGATTTTTGGGTAAAATGACTAATGTCACTGCAAAGTAGAACTGGTGACAAAAAAAACAAAAACTGAAAAACCCTGCATCTTTAAGGGGGGAAGGAGCCCCAGTCCTATGTAAATCGAATAATCAGCAGCACTCACAGCAAAAAAATATTAAACCATATGAACTGGTCATATGGTTACCGGGACTCCATACCCCCAACACAGGGAAAGCAAGCTCCACGTGTTCCGCTGCACGCTACCGCAGCTTCTTTAGGAGTGATCCAATGGTCAGTGTGTCCCCATTATATACGTAATAGCATTAATAATAAATAGCACCGGTTTTGGTTATTGTAGTCACTATAGCACTTTTTTTTGTATTTGCCACTTTGTGAACTTTAAAGCACTTTTTTTATTATGTGATCCTGTTTTCACTATATAGACTCATATTATGTGATTGGGTTTTTATTGCATATACTTGGAGGATTATTGTGAATAACATACTCTTAATTTTTTTTTTGCTGTGAGTGCTGTTGATTATTCAATTTATATAGGACTCGGGCTCCTCCTCTTCCCCCCTCAAGGGTCATTGTGCCCTGCACAGGGTTTAGTGTAGTAGGATTACATTCTTCCTCTTTGGTGTGTATATTTTAAATGTTTTTAATTGTCTTGTGATTTTTCTGTCTAATAAAAATGTTATGACTTTATATTTCAATTTATCCTTGTAGGTATGCATCCTTATATAGTTGCTGCCTTTCTCTTGTAGTATCATAAATATGTCACATATAAGCAAAAAGTAAAAAAAAAAAAAAAAAAAAAAAAAAGGGGGGATATTTATCAAAACCTGTGCAGAGGAAAAGTTTCCCCGTTGCCCAAAGCAACCAATCCAATCGCTTCTTTAATTTTTCAGAGGCCTTGTTAAAAAAGAAAGAAGCAATCTGATTGGTTGCTTTGGTTTTGCTTATGTGTGACATATTTATCTTTACTGTGGACTACTTTGGATTCGGTGGAGTACGATGACGAGCGTTTTTTGGGTTTAATATTATTAAAATGGTTAACAAGGGCTTGTGGGGGAGTGTTTTTTAAATAAAAATGTTTTTATCTTTGCGTTGCGTTTTTTACTTTATTTACTTTACAGGCTTAGTAGTGGAAGCCATTTTCTAGACGGAGTTCATTACTAAGCCGCATATTAGTGTTAGGCACAAAACAGATAGTGCTAACCCCCAATTATTACCCTGGTACCCACCGCCACAGGGGTACTGGGAAGAGCAGGAACCAACAGGCCTGGAGCATCAAACATGGTGCTCCTGGGCTTAGGTAGTAACAGGCTGGCATTATTGCGACTTCCGCACTTGATAAATCCCTGACCACTGCAAAGTGAAAAATGAAATTCACTTTTGTAAGCTCTTTTGTATTTTTTTGCTTACAGCCAAAAATCGCACAAAAACTTGCTTAGGCGCTTATGCGACTTTTTGTGTGACTTTTGTAAGCAAAAAAAGAGCTCTAAATCCCTTTATAAATGTCCCCCAGTGAGCTTTTTCACCTGCTGAGAGATGCTAATAGGGCCATTACTATGAACAATATAGTACTTGTAATGTGGCGGTTCAAGGCACCATTTATCTGTGTAACACTCACGTTTCAGAAGACAGGAAACCCGGTGGATGGATTCGCTGGACCTGTGAGGCAGATGTGTGGCGGAGTTTAAGGTGCCGCTGGTTTTCACCAGAGCCTGCCGCAAAGCAAGATGGACTTGCTGCGGCAGGCGGCACCCAGGTCGCTACCCCTGGCAAGGCTCAACCACATAGGCAGCTGAGGAGATGCGAGGCACAGGAGGGATAAGGCAGCTCGTAGTCTGGATAGCAGAAGGTCATGGCAGGCGGCACGGTTGTGTAGTCAGGACGTAGCAGGAGGTCAATGGGCAGGCGGCAGAGAAGCAAGGTCGGGTCACAAACTGAAGGATCAGATACATGGCAAGGCAGAAACAGGAATGCTTTCTCTCAGGCTCAAGGCAACAAAGATCCGGCAGGGGAGTGAGGAGGGTGGAGGAATATATAAATGAGCCACAGGTGAATCCCACTAATGAGCGCACTGGCCCTTTAAATCTTAAAGCTCTGGCGTGCACGCCCTAGGGGACGGGGATAGGCGCGCCAGAGCAGTGAGGCAGAGACTGGGGCAGGAGAAGCACCAGGTGAGTGACAGACTGGGGCTCGCATGCGGGCGCATCCCGTGATGCGAGTCCCAGCCCCCCGGCAGCAGCAGGTAACGGGTCCATGCGCTCATGGCCAGCGTGTGCAGCCGGAGCGCATAACGGAACAATCTGTAATAATAACACATTTATTGGTCTGCAAATTAAGCGTATCAATGGACTAGGGGCATTCCTTTAATGCTCTATGCACCAATACAACATTATGTGTACCAATAGAAGTTACTATTGGAGTCGGGAAGGACTTTCTACCTCTAGTATGAGGGTTTTTTGCCTTCCTCTGGATCAACTCCGCAGGGACTCATTAGGGATAGAGGTTGAACTTGATGGACTCTGGTCTTTTTTTCTACCTTATGAACTATGTTACTATACAGAGGACTACAAATATTCAGTGTAAAGACTTTAACCTGACCTTAAGGACTAACTTCTTTCCTTTGAACTTTCTATCAGACTGAGGGGATAACAATTTTCACGGCCCCATAAAAAATAAGTGCCTTTGTGGACCTTTGGTCATGCCAGATGAATGTTATATAGGAAGACAAGGTAGAACAAAAAGGAATATCCAGTGCAAGCTCTATTCCGAACACTGCAATTTATTGAAATTCACCAAGGTGGCAAGACAGTATGGACATAAGTGACACGTTTCGGCCTTACAACTGGGACATAGTCAGACTAAGGGCCAGTTGTAGAGCCGAAACGCGTCAGCTATATCCATACTGTCTATCTGTATTGGTGGAGTCCACACTAGTCTGTGTGCAACAGGACATGGGGGTAAGCTGGGAATTTCTGCAATTTTTCATAGTAAGTCAACATACAGAGATTTCCAAATGTCTAAGAACCTATGCATACTAAAAAAGTCACTGCACTTCTGTACTTGTCATTCCCACATGCAAGAACTTGTCCAGGAGTTTACATCTACATAAGACAGGCATAGACAGAAGTTCAGCAACAAAGTACAATATCCTGTTAATACATGCAACTTTGAAGCTAAAATCTGACATGTTTTGGGCAACCAGTCCTTATTCATAGCCAGACATGTTCAAAAGAAAGGGCTCATTACACTGTTATGCAAAATATATAATATATACTTAGTTGGCAGTTACCCATATCAACCTAATAGAAACTATGTCAATAAAACATCTCTAATGCTAAATAACATTTTTATTTGCATAAAGAAAAGGTTAAAAGCACAAATTGCATTGTTTAGCGAAAAATGGAGGGATTTATCATTGATATACACTTTGCTTTGAATTTCTGCAAAACATAAAGCAACCAGCAAACTGTAAAAACATTTGAGCCTTTTTAGAAATGGTCATTTGTGCACAGAATCTGCAACTTATGAATATATATATATATATATATATATATATATACACTTCTTGCAACACTAAGTAACTATCCACCATTATGTTGTCTTGTGCTCAATATAAAAATCCCAAATTAGTGCAGTATGTAGAAATAGGGTAAGTTCCCATTGCATAATTTGATCGGAATCTCCGCTCATAGAATTTCGTGTGAGGAGATTCCATCTGGTGGCCACCAACGAAAACCTTCGGAAGTAGGACCATCCGGTCTTGCTCTGCCACCATTGACGGCAATGCAGTGTTCGCTGAATTCTGCGTGAAGAATGAACAGGTTCATTCTTTGCACTGATCAATTCTCCACCGCTAAAACTCCACAGTGTGGACAGATCCCATTCACACCAATTCACAGCATGAATTTCCTATGCGCACTTCAGCGTGAGGAAATTCAGCTGAAAGTACTCAGTGTGAACATACCCTTAAGCAACACATCCCAACTAAAGTCAATGTCTGGAGGATTTTACATAAAACAGGCAAATACTTTTAATTCCATGTGGATTCTTTGTGCTATTTTTCCTCTTGAACAATTCCCCTAGATCAGACATAAAATGTATTCTACAGGGTGGGCCATTTATATGGATACACCTTAATAAAATGGGAATGGTTGGTGATATTATCTTCCTGTTTGTGGCACATATGGCACAGTATATGTGAGGGGGGAAACTTTTCAAGATGGGTGGTGACCATGGCGCCCATTTTGAAGGTGGCCATTTTGAATCCAACTTTTGTTTTTTCTATAGGAAGAGGGTCATGTGACACATCAAACTTATTGGGAATTTCACAAGAAAAACAATGATGTGCTTGGTTTTAACATAACTTTATTCTTTCATGAGTTATTTACAAGTTTCTGACCACTTATAAAATGTGTTCAATGTGCTGCCCATTGTGTTGGATTGTCAATGCAACCCTCTTCTCCCACTCTTCACACACTGGTAGCAACACCGCAGGAGAAATGCTAGCACAGGCTTCCAGTATCTGTAGCTTCAGGTTCTGCACATCTCGTATCTTCACAGCATAGACAATTGCCTTCAGATGACCCCAAAGATAAAAGTCTAAGGGAGTCAGATCGGGAGACCTTGGGGGCCATTCAACTGGCCCACGATGACCAATCCACTTTCCAGGAAACTGTTCATCCAGAAATGCTCAGACCTGACACCCATAATGTGGTGGTGCACCATCTTGCTGGAAAAACTCAAGGAACGTGCCAGCTTCAGTGCAGAAAGAGGGAAACACATCATGTTGCACCCTTGTACCCTAGCTGCCCTGTCTGGCAGCCTCCATACAGTGACCCCTGGGCCCCCTTACACCTGTCCCCTTGTCTATTTATCTCTATGCTGATGTTGTACAGCATAATGAACATATAATGTGTTATAGCTTTAAGACCTGTTGTCATGTGATTAACCTGTTGTCATGTCATTGTAACCCAGTGAGGTATCAGTGACCATGTGACCTAAAGGTGACCTATGGGATCCCTCAGAGTCTCCCCCATATAAGCCCTGGTGGAGCCTCTGTTCACTCTTTTGTAACTGAGTTGCAGTGAGGTCAAGTCATAGGTATGTGTCTGGAGTCCAGAGGAGGCTAAAGTCAGTAAAGCAGCCATGGATTATCAAGTCCATTGATCCACAGGTCAAGTTAAAGCCTGGTAAGCTACAGAAGGACTGAAGTCAGTCATAGTCTGTCATAGTCAAGTCAGTCCAAGTCATCCTGTCTCACATCAGCTTGGCCTGCATCCAAATTGTCCACTATAAATCCCAGTAAGCCCTAAGGTCTCTGAAGTCACTGGTCACCTCCATGGACTTAGCCAAGCTGTATAGACTGTTACACCTGTCTGACTAAGTAAAACTGCCATTGTTCCATAACTTGGCGTCAGAGTTATGGTGTCCTGGCACCGCATCCTATGCGGTCCCTTTATGTGTATGGTTCCCCATAGCCAGAGTCCCTAGGACGTAGGGGTCCATGTTGTATAGTCTACCCTTTGTCACCTCTATTCCATCTAGTAAACCAGTAACTTATGCAAGGTTTATGTAAATATAGTTATATAAATGTAAATGAATAGTTAATCACCTGCGCATAGCGTACCAGGACCTGCGGGTCACGTGACTAGGTGAACTCTATGATATTTCTGCTTGAGGACCTGTGGAGATCCCTATGACGTATGCAATCCCATCATTCTGTGTACGAGTGAATGACGGGTATTCGGACCAATCGAATTCACCCCGCCCCTGTCCATATAAGGGAGCGGCGGCCATTATTCTCTCTCTTGCTCCTGGGCTGTCAACCGAGAAGGACCTGCGCAGCTATTCTCGCAGTGAGTTAGGCATGAGCCTTGCAGCGACGGCTGATCAATGCTAAATCGAGAGTGTATCAATCCCCAGACACTCTGCAGCATCACCGGACCTAATCTAACCCCTAAATCCGGACGGATCTGCAATATCTACCCTAAATTCAGAGACTTTCTAAATACCTCAAGGTCCGCAACAACTGTCAGTCACTAAGCAATATAAGGACTGTTATATTAGACTGTTACTGTGCCTTGGATGTACCGTAAGCACTTAAGTAAAGTTGTTCAAGTTGAAGTTAAATCTCCTTGTGGACCTTCAGTCATTTCATGCCCCTATCGTTACTGGGAAGGGCGGCGATAGGCCAGAGAATTACCTTAGCATACTAGCCCTCAGCCTGGTGTCACGAACTATAGGGTAAACATTAACCCCTCATATACCGATACAACATCCCCACTACTATACACCCCCCAAGGGCTACCACAGAGTCATTATTTTCCCCCGTGCCTAGCCCAGGATCATGCTGTATACCTCCGGGTGGTGTAGAGGATAAACACCGCCCTGGTGTCACGAACACAAGATGTTAATGCCATCTGCTCCTAGGGTAATTCCATTTGCCCTCAGCACACCCTTACCACATATGAAAACAGCCACCAGCTAAGAGATAACTATCATGAGTGTTATCTCCAACAATACAACTAATAGGTGATGACTGGAGCAGGGATAACCCACAAAGATTAGGTATTTTAGGGTACCTGGCACTTGCAGTTCTTGCATTAGCCCACATGCACTTCACTAGTCCATGTTTTCTGCTCAGTCTATATTTTTCTTCCCTCAAAAATGACGATGACCAGGGCAGTTCCAAGCTTTCCTGGGTCTCTAACTTACTCTCTGAAAAAGGGAGGCAAGTCTGCACTCTACATCAGACTTCTGCCAAAGATCCTGTTCCTTTTAGTAGCGTAGCAGGTATAGAGTAAGCTCCTCCCCTCACCTAGTGCAAATGCAGTTACACAAGAAAGCATGGCAAAGTAGTATAAACCATGGCAAAATCCCAGTACAGCAATGTAAATATATAAAATACACATGAAATGAGGAACAGATTGGCAAAAACCTGAATAAACATACCTTGCATGAATAAACATACCGTGTTAGCCATTAATCATCATGTAAGAAGGCATCAGCTTTCCATAGCTCCAAATGCATAAAAAATACATAGCAATATTTTTGACATAAAGTGGTAACTCCCCCCTAGTATTCCTGCAGGGGGAATTTTTTCACCCCAGCTAACCTACATTCAAACATTTTAAGCCAATTCACTATTGCAGATGGGTCATGTGATCCCACTCAGAACACCTATAAATGATATGCTTTCTATAAGATTACATAATCACCTATCAACACCCGCCTGGCATTTCAGAGTGCTGCCCTATGTGTATGTCTCCCCCCCCCCCCCCCCATACATAAGGTACTTCTGGAGATATTTCTGCGTTATTTAATGGACCAGAGGTGCGATTATATAGTAGGTGAGTCTATTTAATGATTAGATGCAGAGGTGTACAACTACCTGGACTCACATTGTCTTCTCTGATTTCTGCTGTGTGCAGATTCTGTAGTGTTTCCTTTGAGATTCTGGTTGACAGTTGAAACTTCTCTCCCTGTCACCTTATTAAAGGGATTTGATAGGAATAGGCCCAGGCTTAAGCTGCATCATACAACAGTACACTGAGACCCTGTAGAATGTTTAGAGAAAAAATGTTTGTCCTTCATCTAATGTCATAGATCATGTCTGGCCAGTATGAACAACTTTAATGCCTAATACGGTCTACATGGCTGAATCCGTGAGACAGTTGTCCATCACAATTATTTGTTCAACTGTTGTTCAACCAACAACTTACTTTTATTTCATGCATATGGCCACCAAGGGATAATGGTGGATTGTAAACTTCACTCTAACAGCTATGGCAAATAAAATAATGTTAGTCTACATGTAATATATAATTGTGGTGAATAATTTTGGACACCAGTGTATAAGAAGCACACAACTAAACTTTAGTGGGTGCATAGAAAGTCGGCCAATTTAAGGAAGGGAGATGGTACCCAGACTTATCAAACATGGGGTTATTCAGTTTGGTAAAAGGATGGACTTGTAAACAAATATGAATGTGCACTACATTTTCACACTTAGACTTGCAACCGAGACAGGTGGGCATTTTCTATGTCTACAGTAAAAATGATTTCTCATCTTCACAGACAAGAGCAGTAAAAACTCACAATGTTGTGATGGTTGATTCATCGAACAAGAGGGACCTATATGCCTTTATTGAGGACTATCCAGAATATTTCTCCCTAATAGGAAGAAGTATTTATCTGCCCCTTAGAATGTTTTTTCTTTCTTCTTAAACATTATGGTGAGATTATAAACTGGACTTTTTACTACTTTATCAACTATTTAAACTATGCTCGGTAAATGCTTTGTATATAGAACGCTGCAGTATGAGAAGATCAGTTTCCTTCTCATTTACAATCTGTAACAAATCTTTTGAATATACTTGTCTTTTTAAATAAACACAATATTTAGAGTTTCAGACACCTACTATCTTTTATCTACAATGATTTAAGAATTAACATGTGGATAAGCATTTGTGGTTTCCCTCCTTTCTAAATTCCATCATTATCAGTGAAATTTACCAATATTGAAAGCTTATTAGGAAATACTGTGTCATGTATTTGAGGCACCAACTTCCCAGTACACCTTATCTTAGATGCCATTTATGGTATTTCCTCAAGTAAAAGCATTTAAAATGACTGAGAATAATGCTTCAAAGTCACAAATAGCATCAAACTGCTTATGATGAAGATCCTATTTTATCTTGTGGTGCTTGCACTATGTGCATGTGGAGCCTCTAGTCGCCCCACCACTAAAATAACTGTTCAATGTCTAGAGGCTGAGGATGGATCATATTTCTTCTCAAAACCAATTATTTCATTTACTTTAATGAAGGTAAGAATTCCTTTCTGCTATGTCATATTAAAATTTATCTTTGTATGGTCATTTATATCATACATATTTATGATGTAAATTAATTATTATTATTTTTTTTTTTTCTAGCAAATGAATCTTTCAACTCCAGTTGATGTCTCTTGCACAGTGAGTAAAAGTATATTTTACTATGCACTATTTTTTTGAGTGTTTGGAGCTGAGAGTTGGGATTGACAAGTGACACCTATATTGAAGACGTCACCTTTGTTGCAAAGATGTGTAAAAAAAAACTGTGAAAATGTAAGGATGATATTTGCATAATGCATGCACTGATAAACATTATTGGGGTATTCCGGTGTATTTTGTTATATACATATATATTATTCTGGGGCTAGTGTAAAAATGAATAAAAAAAGGGACACTTAGATTGGTCCCCAGTTCTCCCACAGCTCATGTTGCAGCTCCTCCTGGTCCCCCGCTGCTCGTCTCTTTTCCCTGCTTCCAAGATGAGATGTCTCAGCAGGACCAGCCCTCAATCACTGGCGGCAAGAGTATCCCATCTTGGCCATAGATTGGCTGAGTGGGAAAGTCCTGCTGAGATGGGAAAGAGGTGTGGGGAATTGGGTAGGTCTCGCTTTCTTTATTGGAATACCCCTTTAATACCAGTGAGAAGTAAAGTAAATAATATTGCTTATCTCCTTACCATGACACCTGTCAAGCAGGGGGCTATATTAGCAACAAATTGTCATACATTGTGTTTTTTAACAGGTATTATTTGAGAAAATGATGGCCCTTTTGTAGTAAAAGATGGCTGCAAAAAATGTATGTGACCATGGCCTTTGGGTGAATTCACAAGTGGCAGATTCATTGCAGAAATTCCTACAACTGTCATATATATCTGAATGAGGCTTGCCAAAATCCATTCTCTTGGAGCCAAAATGACCCCTTTTAGAAGAACGGAACTGATTTTCAGTCACAAAAACTTCTGTGAATACACCCTTAGGCCACGTTCACATATTTAGGCCATGTTCACATCTTTCTGCCCCCAAAAAAGGCTGTTTTTGTAGACATCCTTTGCTCTTCTCAAATATAGGCTGTTAAAAAAATACAATGGGGGAGATTTATCAAAACCTGTCCAGAGGAAAAGTTGCTGAGTTGCCCATAGCAACCAATCAGATCGCTTCTTCGTTTTTGAAAAGGCCTCTGAAAAATGAAAGAAGAAATCTGATTGGTTGCTATGGGCAACTCAGCAACATTTCCTCTGGACAGGTTTTGATTAATCTCCCCAATGTGCACATTACCAGCCATTTTTTTTCATAGAATTCCAATGAATTAAGTACCATGATTAAGATGGCTATTTCTTCCTCTGTCTTTTGTACCATTAAACAACCAAATAAGACCAGTTTTTTGGTACAAAAGGAAAATGTTAACAACTTAGTTATGTATAAATGTGACTTTTTGCTTTTCCTATAATTTGATATGTCTTATTTTTTTTAGAGTGTAAAGAGCCCAAAGAAATGTATACGGATATATTATGATGGACTAGTAAAGGTGGGGAAGCAAATACCAGGCATAGAAAAACTAGAAAAAATGCTAGCCAGTATTAGCCAAAAAGACAATGAGGTAAGTTTATTGTAAATTCCTTTATATGACATGTCAGGAATGCAAGGCAAAGCCTAGGTTTACACAGTTTTTTGTTTTTTTTTTTACATCCCGTTGAAAGCTCATTTTTTGGTTAGGCGTCTGCCCAAGAAGGATGCAGGTTGCAGGTTCATTTTTCTGTCTTGTCTTTGTAACACGAAGATCAATGGCAACTGGATGCAACAAGATACCTTTTTTTCTAATTTTGGAAAAAAAACGGTACCTTTTAACAAGGGCCAAAAATAGGGTTTAAAAATGGCCTTATAGAAGCAATTTTCATTCTAGTTTAAAAAGAGCATACATCTTCCAAAATCCTTCAATAGCACCACTGATCAATAGATAAGTTTATGTTACAACCTAGGTGCTTAAAGGGGTACTCCGCCCCTAGCATCTTATCCCCTATCCAAAGGATAGGGGATAAGATGTCAGATCGCCGGGGTCCCGCTGCTGGGGACCCCCGGGATCTCCGCTGCGGCACCCCGCTATCATTACTGCACAAAGCACACTCGCTCTTTGCGTAATGACATGGGCCGGAGCATCATTATGTTGCAGCACCGCCCCTTGTGATGTCACAGCTGCTCCCTCAATACAAGTCTATGGGAGGGGGCGTGGAGGCCATCACGCCCCCTCCCATAGACTTGCATTAAGGGGCGGCCGTGATGTCACGAGGGGCTGAGCCGTGATGTCACGTTGATCCGCCCCTGTATCGCCCGTCATTACGCACAGAGTGAGTGTGCTCTGTGCAGTAATGATAGCTGGGTGCCGCAGCGGAGAGGGGATAAGATGTCTAGGGGCAGAGTACCCCTTTAAATATTATAAATTATTCTATTGGCTTTTGGTGATGTTTAATAACAAATATACTGTGATATAGTTTCCATGATTAAAACGTTTCTTTGTTTTAGGGAGAAATTGACCGGAAAGTAGGTAATCTACAAGAATTTTTTGAAAACTTGAAAACATTTGTGGTGAATCTTGGTAGAAATTGTACATGACAAGAAAAACGTGGATTCTCCAATGAGGCAAAGTTCAATGGTTGTTGTCAATTGAAGAACCTCTTTCAATGACCTTATGGACCTCAAGAATTTTTTTTATTTTTATGAACTTTACAAAGTTTACTTGACCCATCACTACAGATGGAAAGTGGCAGCTATATAATTTATTTTATTTATTTATTATGACTTATTATTATTGTTCAAGTGGAAGCAGGAAAAAAAGCCAGGATGTGTTGGCGCATGCCGCAATAATGTTCAGAAATCCAGTATTACTGGATTTCTGAACATTATTACGGCATGCGCCAACAGATCCCGGCTTTTTTTCCTGCTTCCACTTGATGTTCCAGATCAGAAAGGGACACCCCCCCTCTGATTCCCGGGAGGCAATCACTGACAAATGCTTCATGGTTGTTGTGTCTGGCACACAACCCCACAAGGTGAGCGGACACCTATAGTGGAATATATCCACACTGACCATTATCTGATGTTATAAAACATACTACTCTTAGAGGAAGCTCTGCTCTCTCCTTTTTCTATATCTAGCTTGCTTATTATTATTGTTATTATTATAGTGACCTCTGGAACTGGTACACTAGCAAGAGCAAAACATTTATTGAATTGGTGATTTTATTATAATATCATTACTCATTGCAGGTCTTAGTGTGTTATTAGAATAGAAGCACTATTTAATTAACCAAGATTTTCCAAAAGGACTGTAGGTAACCACATAGAGATTTATACTAAATGAGTCCTCCAGTCAAATGTATTTTATTATAGGATCTTTACTGGAAGAATTTGTCTCACCTGGATCACCCCTGTTTATATAACTGGATGTCATGGAGAGGGACTGTACTTAGTAATAGCTATATGTTGATTTAAAGCAATACGAACAGGTTTGGTTTATTCTTGGCTATATGACCCTGCTGACTCCTCCCATGTGTGTATATATACATTTTCGTATTTATGTATTTATTTATTTCAATCATCAGAACACAAAAGCTAAGTGCATTGTCAGGCCACATGTCCAAGTCACTTTTTTATTAATTTATTATGTGATATTTAGCTCTATTTTTAGTTTTTACTGAAAGTGTTATTTAAAAATGTAAAATGATAAATCTAAAATACAATAAATAAATAATTTAATTTATACTAAAGATGTTTTTACTTAAAAAAAAAAAAATGATAGCAATAAATACTGATATATCCTCACCTAAAACCACAGTCACATTACCTTACTATATGTTGATGATAACCATGTTATCCACAGTTGGTTATAAAAGCATCACACAAATGCGTACAGTATGTTTGTTATGTTTTCATGGATGGTTAAGTGGGTAAATATACTGGGGAAGACTCAATAGGGGAGATTTATTAAAACCTTATCAGAGGATACGATGACCAGTTGAACATAGCAAACAGATAGCTTCTTTAATTTTTAAACAGGCCTATGAGAAATGTAAGAAGCGATCTGATTGGTTGCTATGGGCAACTTTTTACTCTGCACAGGTTTAATAAATCTGCTCCATTATATTTAGCATTTTCAAACACCACACATAAATAAAGCACTACCCATTTTCAGTTTGCTGGATTTACTAAGAGGTACACAACTCTTAGTAAATCCAGCAGATCCGTGGCTGACATTGCACCCAGTGCAGATATATATATCAGCTCTACACTGGTGTAGATTTCTGCGATTTTTGGTGTTGCATATCGTCCCTAAAGTTGCATGTGAGAAATGTACGCTCCCTTTATTTTGAGATCAAGAATAGTGGGAGAAAAAATTGTTAATCTTTTTCTCCCGCTATTCTCTCTGAAAATAGTGGCACCCTACGGACCCCATTGACTATCATGGGGTCCACCAGAACCCGACATTGCCCGTTATGACCCGTCAAAATGACAGCCATCAAACTCCAAAAAAATTTAAAAGAGAGTTTGACGGACTTATTTGACAGGGCATAACGGTAGTGTGAAAGGGTCCTTAAGCGGTTGTTTACTATTGAAAAAAAAAATAGGTCAGCTTCTTTCCCCCCCCAAAAAAGGGGACTGCTTTTGTCCATGGGCTGTGGGCAGAGTTTATTGACGTCACTGCTGCTGTTTGCTAGCAGCGGACCCAGCAGAGAACAGCAGCGGTGATGTCACTAAGCTCTGTCAATGCTCCAAGTCAGAACGAGAGCAGAAGATACAGTGGAAGATTGCGGAAGAACCATAGCACAGAACGGGACCAGGTAAGTATCATTGTCATCAGTGTCACCTGCACTACTTGTCTGTATTGACAGGTTAGTGCTGGTGAAACAGATGACAGATTTCCTTTAACTGTATATGGCTTAGCTGCAATTACATGATCCAGTATTAAGCAATGAGTAAGGGGAGGACACTGCCAAAGTATAAGTTATAGAGGATATTGATGAAAAGTGCCTAGCTTCTTGACTCTGTATTCTTATAGTATCAAGGGGGTTAAACTTAATTTACTTTTTGAATATAGTGAATATTGCTGGAGATTTTGCAAAAAAAATAAAAAATCATTCTGTGAAACAGCAACTTTACTATAAATTCTGGTGCAATTCAAATTGCAGTTACTTTGGTATAGTTTGAAATGTTACATCTTTTGAGCCAAAGAAATGGATAGTTGGTCACTGACCTTTTAGTGATGCCTTTATAGCTGTTTTACAAAATTTTGCAATCTTTAGCTGCTTCTTAGAACGTCTACATGTAATAACTAATGCAGATTTATATGCTCCCAGGTTCTTAAGTTCTCTGTTTAACCCCTTAAGGACTCAGGGTTTTTCCATTTTTGCACTTTCATTTTTTCCTCCTTACCTTTAAAAAAATCATAATTTTGCACCAAAAAATCCACATGATGGCTTATTTTTCGTGCTACTTTGTAATGATATTAGTCATTTTACCTAAAAATCTACGGAGAAACGGAAAAAAAATCATTGTGCGACAAAATTGAACAAAAAACGCCATTTTGTAATTTTGGGGGCTTCCATTCTACACAGTACATTTTTCGGTAAAAATGACACCTTCTCTTTATTCTGTAGGTCCATACGATTAAAATGATACCCTACTTATATAGGTTTGATTTTGTCGTACTTCTGGAAAAAATTATAACTACATGCAGGAAAATTTATACGTTTAAAATTGTAATTTTCTGACCCCTATAACTTTTTTTTTTCCGCGTACAGGGCGGTATGAAGGCTAATTTTTTGCCCGGTGAAGTTTTTAACGGTATCATTTTTGTATTAATCGGACATTTTGATTGCTTTTCATTACTTTTTTCAAGATATAAAAAGTGACCAAAAATACGCTATTTTGGACTTTGGAATTTATTTTTGCGCGTACGCCATTGACCGTGCGGTTTAATCAATGATATATTTTTCCGCATTTCCGCAATTCAGACATTTCCGCATGCGGCGATACCACATATGTTTATTTTTATTTTTATTTACACAGTTTTTTTTTTTTAATGGAAAAAGGGGGGTGATTCAAACTTTTTATCAAATGAGCGAAGGGGTTAAATCATCTTTATTAACTTTTTTTTTACTTTCTTTTTGCAATTTTATAGCTCCCATAGGGGGCCATAACACTGCACACACTGATCTTTTACACTGATCATTGTTATCCCATCGGATAACATAGATCAACGATTCTGCCGCTTGACTTCTCATGCCTGGATCTCAGGCACTGAGCAGTCATTCAGCGATCGGACAGCGAGGAGGCAGGTAGGAGCCCTCCCTGTGTCCTGCAGCTGTTCGGGATGCCGCAATTTTGCAGCGTCGGTCCCAAACAGCCCACTGAGCTAGCCGGGGGTACTTTACTTTCACTTTAGACACGGCGATCAACTTTGAACGCCGCATCTAAAGGGTTAATAGTGCGTGGCACCGCAATCAGTGCCACACGCTATTAGCCATGGGTCCCGGCCTCTATTGTTAGAGGCCGGGCCCAACCCGCTATGATGTGGGGCCACGCCGTGGCCCAGCGTTATAGAAAGGGAGCGGACGTACAGGTACGCCCTGAGTCCTTAAGAGGACTAGAATACTACTACTGACTAGAATCCTCACAGGTTGATTAACTTTGGTGCAAGATGAAAAATGTAGACATCTTTTTTCAAGCTGTGGTCATGTGACAATAGACAGGCAGACAGGCAGCACATGTTCCTGATGTGGGTATAAGAACTGCACTCACAAGCTGAGCACTCTTCATACATGGGGAGGTTAAGAGCAGTGGATAAGTGGATAACCTGTGTTGCAAACCAGCAGTGTAAACAAATGTACCTGCGATAATTCAATAGAGTACTGAATTTCATTGAATGTGTGAAACTAGATGGCATCTTAAAGGGGTACTCCGGTGGAAAATATTTTTTTTTTATTAACTGGTGCCAGAAAGTTATACAGATTTGTAAATTACTTCTATTTATATATCTTAATCCTTCAAGTACTTGCAGATATATGCTACGGAGGAAATTCTTTTATTTTTGAATTTCTTTTTTGTCTTGTACACAGTGCTCTCTGCTGACACCTCTGTCCATATTGGGAACTGTCCAGAGCAGCATAGGTTTGCTATGGGGATTTTATCCTTCTATGGACAGTTTCTGATACGGGCATCAGGAGTCAGCAGAGAGCACTGTGGACAAGACAAAAAAGAAATTCAAAAAGAAAAGAATTTCCTCTGTAGCATACAGCTGCTAATAAGTACTGGAAGGAGAAATATTTGTTAACAGAAGTATCACCTTATCAGCTGCTGTGTGCTCCACAGAAAGTTCTTTTATTTTTTGAATTTCATTTCTGTCTGACCACAGTGCTCTCTGCTGACACCTCTGTCCATATCAGGAACTGTCCAGAGCAGGATAGGTTTGCTATGGGGATTTGCTCCTACTCTGGGCAGTTCCTGACATGGACAGAGGTGTCAGCAGAGAGAACTGTGGTAGAATAGAATTTTTTTTTTAAAAGAAAAGAACTTCCTCTGTAGTATACTGCAGCTGATAATTACTGTAAGGGTTAATATTTTTAAATAGAAGTAAAATACAAATCTGTTTAACTTTTTGGCACCAGTTGATTTAAAAAAAAAAAAAAATTCCCCACCCGAGTACCCCTTTAACCTGTTAAGGACCCAAGGCGTACCTGTACGCCCTGAGTCCGCTCCCGATCTATAACGCGGGGCCACGACATTGCCCCGCGTCATAGCGGGTCGGGCCCGGCCGTTGTCTAACAACGGTCGGGACCCGTGGCTAATAGCGCGCGGCATTGATCGCGCTGCCGCATGCTATTAACCCTTTAGACGCGGCGTTCAAAGTTGAACGCCGCGTCTAAAATGAAAGTGAAACCATGCCGGTTAGCTCAGGGAGCTGTTCGGGATAGCTGCGGTGAAATCGCAGCATCTCGAACAGCTTACAGGACAGCTGGAGGGTCCCTACCTGCCTCCTCGATGTCCGATCGCCGAATGACTGCTCAGTGCCTGAGATCCAGGCATGAGCAGTCAAGCGGCAGAATCATCGATCACTGGTTTCTTATGAGAAACCAGTGATCAATGATAAAGATCAGTGTATGGGAGCTATAACACTGAAAAAAAAAGTGGAAAAAAAAAGTAAATAGAAATCATTTAACCCCTTCCCTATTAAAAGTTTGATTCACCCCCCTTTACCCATAAAAAAAGTGTAAATAAAAATAAACATATTTGGTATTGCCGCATGCGGAAATGTCCGAATTATTCCAAAGTCCAAAATAGTGCATTTTTGGTCACTTTTTTATATTATGAAAACGATCAATAAGTCCTATCAATGCAAAGCCCTCATACCGCCCCATACGCAGAAAAATAAAAAAGTTATAGGGGTCAGAAGATGACAATTTTAAACGTATAAAATTTCCTGCATGTATTTTAGATTTTTTCCAGAAGTATGACAAAAATCAAACCTACATAAGTAGGGTATCATTTTAACCGTATGGACCTACAGAATAAAAAGAAGGTGTCATTTTTACCAAAAAATGTACTGTGCAGAAATGGAAGCCCCCAAAAATTACAAAACGGCATTTTTTTTTCCAATTTTGTCTCACATTTTTTTTTTCCGTATCGCCGAAGATTTTTGGGTAAAATGACTGACGTCATTACAAAGTAGAATTGGTGGCACAAGAAATAAGCCATCATATGGATTTTTAGGTGAAAGTTTGAAAGAGTTATGATTTTTTTTAAAGGTAAGGCGGAAAAAACGAAAATGCAAAAACGGAAAACCCCCGGGTCCTTAAGGGGTTAATAAACAATTCACCCTGAGAGTGCTACTGAGTGGTTTGTGCACAAGTGGAGTTAAAAAGAGGAGTTGAAAGAAGGAGTTAAAAGTCCCTGTTAAAAAGTACCATTCTATTTCACTGACTTTGCAGTTTTTTGTGCAACCATCATATTGGGTAGCAAAGTTGGAGGACTCATTATTGAACAATGTGCCATATGTATAAACAAATGGAGCATGTTCCAGGTTAAATATGCCATCTGGATTAGATATGTTATATTAGAGATATATTATATATGTGACACTGAGGCAGGATTGAGAGCAATGAAAGGGTGCTTTTCCCAGTCCCTTATCCAAGATGAGCTAGCCGCAGAGCCAACACCTGCTAGCTAAATAATCAGAGGGTGGATATATAAGAAGACAGGAGACCAGAAACTCTCTCTGGCTGAGCACACAGGCATAGAGTTCTGTGTAGATGAGCATACAGAAAAGAGGCTGCGTAAAGACTAGAGATGAGCGAACTTACAGTAAATTTGATTCCTCACGAACTTCTCAGCTCGGCGGTTGCTGACTTTTCCTGCATAAATTAGTTCAGCTTTCCGGTGCTCCGGTGGGCTGGAAAAGGTGGATAGAGTCCTAAGTAAGAGTCTCCTAAGACTGTATCCACCTTTTCCAGCTTACGGGAGCACCTGAAAGCTGAACTAATTTATGCAGGATAAGTCATCAACTGCCGAGCCGAGAAGTTCGTGACGAATCAAATTTACTGTAAGTTCGCTCATCTCTAGTAAAGACTCAAAGTGAGGAGTGTTCTTTCTCCGGTCTATGAGACAAACAGACAAGTTATTTGAGGAACACATAACAAGAGGCTGCAAACGCTAATGGGAACTATGAGTTAAAAGGTTGCAGGAAAACCTGTGTTTCTGAGCAGGCAGAGACTAGCTTATCAGCGGATAAAAAGGGAAGTAGTCAGGGGCATTGCTAGATCTCCAAAAGACCCGGGGCTAGAGCCCATAACCCAGGAACGCCTTCTAACACACACCCTCAAACACGCCCGTAACCACACCCCTCAGGCACGCCCTTACCACACCCTCAGACATGCCCCTAATAGAATGCAAGAAGCATTATCAGGGACAATACTCCTACTTTCTCGTGATTGGTGGGTGACCCAGCAGGCAGACCTCACCTAGCTATCCCCTATCCTGTGTATAGGGGATCATTTAAAATTCCCAGCATGTCACCTGACACACAGACACTTATCTAGTAAGAATTTCTTTTGATTGCCGCACGTCACGCAAGTGATATTATGTGATGTCATAGGCAGTGAGGACACTGGACAGACACTGTAGGAGACTTTTACCATCTCTTGATAGGAAAATGGGAAGCAGGTGAATCATACACTGCAATGTTGAGTTTATATGAAATATTGAATCTATTACAAGTCCAAAACACAAGAAAACTGATCTAGATAGCACTCACCAGTCATAAATATATAACTGTACTTTATTCAAGCTTCAGAAGTCACATAATGGTACACCGTGTGCAGGTAGGGAAAGAAAGCGGCCAAAGCTGCAAGCAGGAGGGCAGCAAAGGAAGACTGTTTCACGTCAGTGACACTTCATCCGATTCATTTTTTATCTTAATAAACGGGACCTTTTTTTTGTTTTTCAAATCTGACCTGTCTCTCTTAGGCTAGGTTTCCACTTGTTTTTTTTTTTTTGCAAACCTAAAAAAACACCAGCAAAAAGCCAGAAAAACTGCCACAGGTTTTTCCTGCGTTTTGGCAGTTTTTCTGGCGTTTTTCCTGGTGTGTGGAAACAGCCAAATTTGTACCCTGTGGCAGTTTTTTCACTGTCTTCAGGGTACCACTCTGGGGGTCGGATGCTGAGCGCCCGGTCCACAGAGTGTAAGGAGATGAGGAGTGATGTACAGCATCACTACTTACCTCCCCCGGCCTTATAGTATACAGTGGGGCATAGTGTACCCGTGTATACTATACAGGAGCAGGGAATCCTGTCACTATACTGACAGGACTTCCTGCTCCTATAGCCCCTTTGGGTGGTATACAGAATATATAGCTATCTATAGTATAGTGTATATAGAAGCTGACGTCCACTTACCTCCCTCGCTCCTGTTGTGGCCGGGTCCGTGTAGCTCTGCCCCCTAGTGATGACATCATTGGGGCGGAGCTACAGACGGGAGCAAGGCTAGTAAAGCTCTGTTCACATTGTCCGTTTTGTATAATGGGAACAGACCCTTCTGGCAGTGTCCTCCCAGACAGGGAGACTCCAGCTGTTGCTAAACTACAACTCCCAGCATGCCCAGACAGCCAAAGACTGTCTGGGCATGCTGGGAGTTGTAGTTTTGCACCAATTGGAGGCTCCCTGTTTGGGAAGACATTGCATTATGGGCGCTCTCTCCCAAAAATGTACTAACCAATATTTTGTGTTTTTTCTTCTTCTCGTTTCAGATCCGTGTATGCAGAGGATTACGGCGGATTCCATGGATTACGGCGGATAAACTGGATTTTTTTCCTTTTAATAAAATAGTTAACAAGGGCTGTGGGCAGTGTTCTTTAAAATAAAATTATTTTATAATGTGTCGTCTTTTTTTTATTTCATTTTCAAGCTTAGTAGTGGAAGCCAGTCTTATTGACGGAATCCATTACTAAGCCAAACAGCTAGCGCTAACCACCAATTATTACCCTGGTACCCACCACCACAGGGGTGCCAGGAAGAGCTGGTACCAACAGGCCCGGAGCATCAAAAATGGTGCTCCTGGGCCTAGGCGGTAACAGGCTGGCATTAGTTAGGCTGGGGAGGGCCAGTAACAATGGTCCTCGCCCACTCTGGTAACGTCAGGCTGTTGTTGCTTGGTTGGTATCTGGCTGGTAATGAAAATACGGGGAACCCTATGCGGTTTTTTATTTTATTTATTTTTAAAAAAATGCAAAGGGTTCCCTGTATTTTTATTCTCAGCACCATACCAACCAAACAGCAACAGCCTGACGTTACCAGGGTGGGCGAGGACCATTGTTACTGGCCCTCCCCAGCCTAAATAACACCAACCTGTTACCGCCTAGGCCCAGAAGTGCCATTTTTGACGCTCCGGGCCTGTTGGTACTGGCTCTTCCCGACACATCTGTGGCGGTGGGTACCGGGGTAATAATTGGGGGTTAGCACTAGCTGTTTTTGGGGCTAACGCTAAGCCCCAGCTTAGTAATGGATTCCGTCTATTAGACAGCTTCCACTACTAAGCCTGAAAATTCAATAAAAAAAGACGACACAATGGAAAAATTATTTTATTTTAAAAAACACTCCCCCACAGCCCTCGTTAACCATTTTATTAAAAGGAAAAAAATCGAGTTGATCCGCCGTAATCCATGGAATCTGCCATAATCCTCTGCATGCATGGATCGGAAACAAAAAGAAAAAAAACACAAAATATTGGTTAGTAAATTTTTGGCGATGTCCGCTGGGGAGAGCGCCCATAATGCAATGTCTTCCCAAACAGGGAGCCTCCAATTGGTGCAAAACTAGAGCCATACTAGCCCGACTCCTGTCTGTAGCTCCGCCCCTAATGACGTCATCACTAGGGGGCGGAGCTACACAGACCTGCCTGGGCTTGGGCGATCTATAGATAGCTGTATATAGTGTATACCGCCCAAAGGGTTAACCTACACTGTCCAGCAGTGTAAGTTAACTCTTTCCTTGCTGGGCTTGTGCATAGCCACAGCTCAGCAAGAGGTTAAGTGAGCCAGCAATGTGTATACTGTATACACATTGCAGGCTTACTGTAAGTTCTTGCTGGGCAGTATATATACGATGTATATATACTGCTCAGCATCAGCTGTTCTCCCGGCTCTGTAGCTGTGATTACAGCTGATCCCAACATTCACATCAGGAGCATCGCAGCGGGTGTCAGAAGAAGTGACATCCGCTGTGATCTGTCCCTTACTGCAGGTACTACTGCTCCCAACATGAAGCATACTCTGCTCCATGCTGGGAGCTGTAGTACCTGCATTAATAGACAGATCACAGCGAGTATAACTCCTGACACGCCCGGGCGGCCGCTCTTCTATGGTCCCCTGCACTGACGTATATATACACCTATTCATATTTCCCACAGAGAGTTGTGATTGGCTGGAACCATCTGACCAATCACAGCTCTGCGGGAAATATGAATATGTGTATATATACGGCAGTTGAGGGGACCATAGAAGAGCGGCCACATTTATACATTATACAGGAGGATCGCAAGGGACCCCGGCGATCTTTCAATTAGTAAAGGTATTACTACTCCCATCATGGAACAGTGTGTTCCATGCTGGGAGTAGTAGTGCTACCTAAAATATAAAAAAGTAAAAAACACACGCACACTACATTTTTTTTTATTGCCGGCTACATTTTTAGTGCCCTACCCGCCCACATAAATTGATCCCTGTTTAAAAAGTAATAAAAATGTTGTTATAAAAAAAATACATTTCGTTAAATACAAATTTTTCCATCACTACTGTATCTTTTTTGTTATTATTTTTTTAATGGTACCCTACTAAATTTTTATTTAAAAAAAAAGGTATCTCCATCACTTTTTTGTATCGCTAAAGTCCAAAAGAGAATAAAAAACGCCCCCAAAAAACCCTGAAAAAACGCCAAAGTTAAAACCCACATGGTGTTTTTCTTGGCGTTTTTCACCCCCATAGACTTCTATGAGTGAAAAAACGCCAAGATTTTCCAGAAAAAACACCAAAGTCTCGACAAGAGGACGTTTTTTAAAAACTGCCAAGGAGCCCAAAAATGCCAAAAGGATAAAAAAAAAATGCCAAACTGAAAAACGCCAAGTGGATTTGGCATTTTGCAGTTCCCTATTGACTTGCAGCTAACATCTGGCCGCAGCGTTTTTTCACAGATTGGGCGTTTTTATAGGCCTTTTTGTAGAAAAAACTAGTGGAAACCTAGCCTAAATCAGCTTAAACACATTCCCAGGTGACCCTAGCAGTGTTATACCGGGCTTTAGGCAGTGTTATACACGTGTTTTGAGGGTTATTGCATTGCCGGTTCAAGTCGAATTTGTTCACTACAAATCGAACCAAACTTTTGAAAAGCTGGATCGACTCTAATTATTATTATGGAACCAACCAGGATCTGCTATCCAAATGCTCTAATAGTCTGCGTTTACTGAAGTACATATCTATTTTCTTCTTAAAAGAAAAGAAAGAAAAAAAAAAAAAGAAAAAAATCTGTAGCCTAAACTCTTATTCCTAGAAAACTGTTTTCCTTTTTTAGGAGATGAACTTTATGGCTACATCATGATGCTTGCAAATGAATGACAGCAACAAAATGTTCCAATAGGGCCACCTCCTGGCTGATCTAGGTATTGCAGGACAATAAAACACCATAACTGTCATGGAGATAAGAGAAGTATCATGACCACGACTGCACGCCCTTCATTGTTTCCACTGCAATTTATAAAATTAGGTGAATTAAGAGGGATATCTCTTTTTGCCAACAACCATTCAACCAGACTCAACCATTCTGCAGGTACTATTACCTCCATCATCCTCTACACTTGCAGGATGGTATGAGATGACATATATCTCATAATTTCTTTGCACTGCTCACCTTTTTAATGATTCTTACAGTGAACACTGAGTAGTAGTTCTATTGGCATTGGTCACAACATCTAAAGGGTTAATTGAGGCTATCGCTATGATCGCAGATATCTGTTATTAGTTGTGAATACCTGACTGCTAATAGCTTCGATAAAAAAAGTCATCCCAGCCTACGGTTGCTTCATAAACAGTAAAAGGGGTACTCCGGCGCTAAGACATCTTATCCCCTATCGAAAGGATAAGGGATAAGATGCCTGATCGCGGGGGGTCCCACCGCTGGGGACCCCCGTGATCTTCCACGCCGCACCCCGTTAGAATCAGCCCCCGGAGCGTGCTTGATCCGGGTCTGATTACTGGCGATCACGGGGACAGAGCATTGTGACGCCACGGATCTGCCCCCGTGTGACGTCATGCTCCGCCCCCTCTATGCAAGCCTATGGAGGGGGCGTGACATTAATGTATATCCACCCATGATGTAAATATACGTTATGGGATGGGAAGGGGTTAAAAGCAAAAAACACCAACCATCATCACAATTCTCTAGTTTTTAAGCAACGGTATTGATAAACAATCAATGTCAGTCGGTTTCACAACCACAGAGATTCTTTCAGATCGTAACAAGAGGGTGTCATGTTCCCTGGTTAAATGAAGCGGCAGAGGGGCATGTTGCATCTTCTCTATTCAAAACTGTGGGACCAACTGAGATATCTTTATTAGTCCCCAGGGCCGGTGCAAGGATTTCTGCCTACACAAGCAAAGCTCCATTTTGGCGACCCCCCCCCCCCCCTTACCTGTGCATGCTGGGAGTTGTAGTTATGCAACAGCTGGAGGCACACTTCATAGAAAAAATTTGCTGCCAGCTATTGCATAACTACAACCCTCAGCAGATACAGACAGCTAAAGGGCATGCTGGGATTTGTAGTTATGAAGCAATTGGAGACACAGTATGTGGAAAAACTTCCCTATAGGACAAAAAAAAACAAATTGAAACAACAAAGGCAATCATTGTAAAAAAAAAAAAACTCCCCTAATAAAAGCATTAATCACTCCCCTTACTCCCCATTTTTTTTTAAAAATAAGTAAATACAAATAAACCGACATATTTGGTATCACCGCATGCATAAATGTCCAATAAATGAAAATATAAGAATTCCCACAGTCAATGGCATTAACCTTTATTTAACCCCTTAAGGATTCAGGGTTTTTCCGTTTTAGCATCTTCAATTTTTCCTCTTTAAAAAATCATAACTCATCTTCAATTTTGCACCTAAAAATCTATATTGTGGCTTATTTTTTGTGCCACCAATTCTACTTTGTAATAAAATAATTGTGCAACAAAATTGAAGAAAAAACACAATTTTGTCACTTTTGGGGGCTTCCGTTATGTACGCAGTACATTATTCGGTAAAAATGACACATTATCGTTATTCTGTAGGTTCATGCGGTTAACCTGGAAAAAATCCTAACTAGAAAATTTATACGTTTATACGTTTAAAATTGTCATCTTCTGACCCTATAACTTTTTTATTTTTCCGCGTTCAGGGCTCTTTGAGGGCTCATTTTTTTGTGCCGTGATCTGAAGTTTTTATCGGTTTTATCGTTTTTGTATTGATCTGACTTTTTGATAGCTTTTTTTCATGATATAAAAAGTGACCAAAATTACGCTATTATGGACTTTGGAATTTTTTCGTGCATATGCCATTGACCGTGCGGTTTAACTAGAGGCAATACCACATGTTTATTTACACTTTTTTTATTGCTGGGGTGAGGGGGGGGGGGGGGGGGGTTAACCGGGACATCCTTGTGTCCCGAAAAGATCTTTCAGGACACAGGGATGTCCTGCTGAATGTGAGGGGGGAGGGGGAATTACAGTATTTATCTGCGTATAACACGCACTGGCATATAACACGTACCCTCATTTTCACAGGAAAATTTGAGGGGAAAAAATTAATGTAAAATAAATGACTATAGCTCTGAACTATATGCCTCATCATCCCCCCCAACTTTGATTCCCCTTGATCCTCAGTTTGCTTCCCCCCTTCCTCCCCCTTTTATCAGCCCCTGTGCCATATTTAACCACCCCCGCCTCCTTCCCCGTGTTTTCCCCTGCTCATCATTCTCCCCCTCCTACTGATCATTCCCCCTTACTTATCATTCTCCCCCCTGCGCATCATTCTCCCCCCTGCTCATCATTCTCCCCCCGCTCATCATTACCCCCCCTGCTCATCATTCTCCCTCCTGCTCATCATTCTCCCCCCTGCTCATCATTCTCCCTCCTGCTCATCATTACCCCCCCCCCCCCGCTCATCATTACCCCCCCTGCTCATTATTACCCCCCGCTCATCATTACCCCCCCTGCTCATCATTACCCCCCATGCTCATCATTCCCCCTGCTCATCATTCCCCCCCTGCTCATCATTCTCCCCCCTCATCATTCCCCCACCTGCTCATCATTCTCCCCTGCTCATCATTCCCCCCCTGCTCATCATTCTCCCCCCTGCTCACAGGCCCATCGGAACCACCAGGCGGACCAAGTGGACGCTTAGGGGCGGGCAGGTCCGCAGTCGGGGGTGGGGCGGGAAAATTAACCTCTTTTTTTTGGACATCCCTGCTGGCTGCTCAGTAGCGGATCGGGGCCCCCCGATAGCCCGACTGCGGCCACTTTAAAACAGTGACCAGCGGCGGCTCCTGTGGGCCCGCCCCGGACTCCTCCTGCTTTTTCTATATTTCATATTTCCTTACCTGGCCGCGCTCGGCAGGCTCAGGTGATGCGTCGGGTCATGTGGGCTGTGACGAGTGACATCTCCTGTGGCTCCTCTGCACAGCGTCAGGGGCATCACTCATCATTTCCTGCAGGGCACAGTTTTCTTCATTACACCCCAGCGCTGCAGGAAATGATGAGTGACGTCCCTGACGCTGTGCAGAGGAGCCGCAGGAGATGTCACTCGTCACAGCCCACAAGACCCGACGCATCCCTGAGCCTGCCGAGCGCGGCCAGGTAAGGAAGTAAGGAAATATGAAAAATAGAAAAAGGAGGAAGAGGGGGGAGCAATGAGCAGGGGAGGAGTATGAGTGGGGGAGGATGATGAGGCAGAGGGGGGGTAATGATGAGCAGGGGTGGTAATAATGAGCAGGGGGGAGGATGATGAGGCAGAGGGGGGGTAATAATGAGCAGGGGTGGTAATAATGAGCAGGGGGGAGGATGATGAGGCAGAGGGGGGTAATGATGAGCATGGGGGGAATGAGGAGCAGGGGGGGTTAATGAGGAGCAGGGGGGGTTAATGAGGAGCAGGGGGTAATGATGAGCAGGGGGGTAATGATGAGCAGGGGGGGTAATAATGAGCAGGGGGGTAATGATGAGCAGGGGGGTAATGATGAGCAGGGGGGGTAATGATGAGCAGGGGGGGGGTAATGAGGAGCAGGGGGGGTAATAATGAGCAGGGCGGTAATAATGAGCAGGGGGGGGTAATGATGAGCAGGGGGGTAATAATGAGCAGGGGGGTAATAATGAGCAGGGGGGGTAATAATGAGCAGGGGGGGTAATGATGAGCAGGGGGGTAATTATGAGCAGGGGGGAGAATGATGAGCGGGGGGGAGAATGATGAGCAGGGGGGGTAATGATGAGCAGGGGGGAGAATGATGAGCGGGGGGGGGTAATGGTGAACAGGGGGGAGAATGATGAGAGGGGGGGAATGATGCGCAGGGGAGAATGATGAGCAGGGGGGCAATGATGAGCAGGGGGGAATGATGCGCAGGGGAGAATGATGAGCAGGGGGGGGGGGGAATGATGAGCAGGGGGGAGAATGATGAGCAGGGGGGAATGATGCGCAGGGGAGAATGATGAGCAGGGGGAGATTGATGAGCAGGGGGGAGAATGATTAGCAGGGGGGAGAATGATGAGCAAGGGGGGAGAATGATGAGCAGGGGGGGAGAATGATGCACAGGGGGGAGAATGATGAGCAGGCGGGGAATGATGAGTAGGGGGGGATGATGAGTAGGAGGGGGGAGACAAAGTGAGGCAAACTGAGGATCAAGGGGAATCAAAGTTGGGGGGGATGATGAGGCATATAGTTCAGAGCTATAGTAATTTATTTTACATTAATTTTTTTCCCCTCAAATTTTCCTGTGAAAATGAGGGTACGTGTTATATGCCAGTGCGTGTTATACGCAGATAAATACTGTAATTCCCCCTCCCCTCTCACATTCAGCAGGACATCCCTGTGTCCTGAAAGATCTTTTCGGGACACAAGGATGTCCCGGTAACCACCCCCCCCCCTCTCCGACCAGTGCAATAAAAAAAAGTGTAAATAAACATGTGGTATTGCCACGTGTGGAAATGTCCAAATTATGAAAATAATACCTCTAATTAAGCCGCACGGTCAAAGGCATATGCACAAAAAAATTCCAAAGTCCATAATAGCGTCATTTTGGTCACTTTTTATATCATGAAAAAAAGGTCGCCAAAATAGAGCTTTGCTTGTGTAGGCAGAAATCCTTGCACCGGCCCTGCCTGCTCATCATTACCCCCCCCCCCCCCCTGCTCATCATTCTCCCCGTAGCTTTAGAGGTTGCAAAGGTCGCCATGGCGACCGGGCCCCTTGCCATATCTACAAAAAAAAACACCTCCCTGGCAGTTCTGCTCTCCGGGAAACCACCTTCTCTGGTGGCGCTAAAAGGGGGCCTCATTTAGTCCGGTCCCCCGGCCCAGAGTAACGTCGGCTGGGGGAAGGGACACTGCTGTGGTGTCCCAGTAAAGGTACATTGTGTCAAGGTATTGTAGGCCCTGTCAGATTGAGACCTCCAGTGTCCTGGGGGCTCCCCTGCAGGGACTCAACAATTTCTAATGTGTATTTGCACTGTTATAACTTAATAATCTGTTATTAGGTATCTGTAGCTTTAAGTAAGTTACCTAGCAACTTCATGTTCAGACAGGGTATGTGAGAGTGGAGCACTGAGGGCTAGATTAAACTTTTGTGTAAGGTATTATGTTATTGCTTGTATGTAACTTTATTGTTAATCATAAAGGGGATACAGACAACTCTATGATCCACAGCTGCCTGGCCAATGGGCTTTAGTTTAGCCTTCCCTCATAAGGGGTGGCATTTCCTGTGTAGTTCAGTTCTGGTGTGGAGTTCAGAGGTGGAGTTCAGAAGGGTTCAGAGTTCAGGTGTGGAGAGAAGCTGAGTCTAGAGGAGTGCAAGAGTTCAGAGTGAAGAAACAGCAACTCATTTCAGTTCAGAGTACAGAGTGGAGAAATACCAAGCCTTTACTTCAGCCTTGATCAGAGAATTCCTAAAGGACAAGTCACTATCTTCTGGCGAAAAGCCACAAATCTACCGACACTTCAGTAAGTGACTTTAATCTCAAGCCTAACATAGCGCAGAGCTAAAACTCCTAGTCCGGCCGTGAGAGCCAAGCATATATGCAATATCAAGTCCAGGCACTGCAAGCTGTGTGGTCCTCTAGAGACTGTCTGTTAAACCTTTGGGAGACTTTGGTTGAGCGCTGTGAAGATTGTACCACCTATTCTCAAGTTAGTAAAGCCTCCGTTAAACTGCAACCTTAAGTGGAGTCAATTCTTTCCTTGCTAGCCTGTGGGGAGACGGAGTTCCCCGGACCTGTAGTACCCCGGGAGATACCAAGACTACAGTGGCATCAAGTGACATTAAGGGTTAATACCATCCGACCCTGGGTTCATAACCCCCCCAAGAACCAAATAACTAACCCCAGTGTAGCGGTGGCTGCGGACCTCACCCGTGGCCACCACAACGTTTTTGGCATCCACGAACAGGATACGGGTGTACGCCTTAACTATTCAGCCACTAAATCAAGTCCTTCCCCCAAGTCTGAACTGTGTACGGGACTGTGTTATTGAAAGAAATTTATCTGCCGAGGTGCAAATATAAGTGGTGGGGAAGGTGAAGTTTATTGCATTCTCTAAAGTCAAAGAACCAGCATGTGTAAAGGAAAGACAGAAATGATACTTCGCGCCCAAAAATTCCCGGTACCTGAAAGAGTTAAAGATCCTCTGGAAAAGAGCGCCAAAGACTCCCACCAAAGTCTTCGCCCCGCCCCTGGGCGAGGAAATAGTGTGGTTGTGTCCATAGCCAAGTGGAACGGAAGAAGTCCAGCCCCTGTTGCCAGGGGGGCGGATGAAGAGGATATGCTGTTGTGCAACTTCCGGTCCCAGGCGCAGCCGATGACGCACTTCCGGCTGGCGGCCATTTTGGTGGAGACCTTCATAAAAGAGAAGACACAGAGCGGCCTCTTCAGTCTGCAGGAAGTACATAGGAGAGCAGAGATGGCGGAGACCAAGAGCGACACGTGTGCCGAGAGTTCCAAGATGGAGTCCGAGGGGTGGAAGATTGCCGCCGCGGCATCGGAGATGTTCCGGGAACTGGCGGAGTAGTTGCAGCGACTGTCCCTCAGGGCCAATGAGGCCTACTGCCAAGTGCCGTTGCCGGAGGATGACGGCAAGTGGGCCGCAACACCGACCGGGAGTTCCAGAGACCCGTCGCCTGTGAGGTTGTCGCCCCATCACCGCACCTGGGGCTTGTGGGAAGAAATTCCGACAGAGTCGGACGTGAGTACCCTAGCGGAAGCTGATTTCTCCACTCCCTCTTCTAATAGCCCCGAAGCCAGCCCCGACGCAAAGGTCCCGCCACCTCCACAGGCCGCGGCCTCCCAAGATCAGTCAGCCCCTCAGTCGGCCGAGCACCCACCATCACCCCCGCTCCCTAGATGGTTGTTCGGGTATGAGCCTGCCATCATCAAATACATGTGGGACAATATCCTCCTGTTGCCTGGGAAATCCCTGCCTCCCATCCCTCCGGCCCGGTCAGAAAAAGCCCAAAGAGATGCCGAAGTGGCTGCCATTCTAGAGCAGATGAGGGCAGAGAAGCTAGAGCGCTACGGGCCGAAGCGGTTATCGTATGAAGAGATGGAACACCAGCAACAGGACACCAAACAGTTGGAGGCATATTATATTAGGAGGCTTGAGCAACCAAAAGAAGGTGAGCCCCCCCTCGAGCGCAGGAAAGCTACAGTCATCAAGTTTGACCGCATCAGGGGCTGAGGCACTATAATGGAGTGTCACCACGGAGGCACCCTCTTTGTGAACCGGAGGGCGGTGCAGAGATCCTATCTGCCTCCTGAAAAGCACTCTCTAAAACCTGGGGAAATCGTTGAGAGGGGAATGGGCTGCAGCAATCACCAGGCCCAGCCATCCTACTCAGATTCCCTTTGCTTATTTCCCCTCAGAAGACTGGGACTCTGATCCCTTTGGACTTTTTACTCCAAATGTCAAGGAGATCCACGTCCGAGAGGACTACCCTGACACTTCTGCAGCAGTTATCCAGTTTCAAGAGACAACGCTCTCAAAGACAACGCTCTCAAAGACGGCGCACTCAAAGACGGCGCACTCAAAGAGGGCGCACTCAAAGACAGCGCACCCAAGTCATCCACAGTGCACCAATGTACCCGGGCCTACACCACCGGAGGGCCGGCCCCCAACATGGGTACCCACGAAAGTGCCAGGGCCCCCTCCTGCAGTGGCGGAGGTTTGGCCCCAAGAGCAGGCACCAACTGATCATCCTTCTGTGGCACAGGCTGCTGCAGTCCAGGTGGTAGTGAATGTCCAACCTACCATCTCAAATTCTACTCTGTCCTATGTATCCTGGGATACCCACATCGACCCCTTGCAAGGGGCCCAATCCCGAAACCCTCGCTTCATCAGTCAGCCGAGGGCTCCTCCTAGTAGGCGGGATTGGAAAGAAAGAGGACATCCCGTTCCTGCTGCATTAAAAAGAAAGAAGAATAAGGCACCAGAGTGATGCAATCTGAAATTTTTTGTTACTTATAGTCATAGTACTAACTGTGTTTTGTTCCAGGTTCAGCAATGGTTTAAGTCCAGTGCCTGACACATGGTGTCAAGAAGAGTTTACAGAGAAGAAACCGGAATTATAAGTGTTGTGCCCGGCCTAGCCGAGAGACTCCCGTATTGGAGATTCTTGTGTGAAAAGTTTTGTGCCAGGCCTAGCCGAGAGACTCCCATATTGGAGATTTTTGTGTGAGAACTATTGAACTCCTTCATAAAACTTCTTAATGACATTTTCAAGTTTATTTCAAATCTAGTAAACTTAAGTGGTTGAACCTTTCCAGTGTCTGCTCCATATTTGTAAGACCTCTAACCTTCAGTAGATATTGTACACATTCATTGTACACCAAGTAGTATTATCATGTATATAAGTCACACGTAAACAGGTAGAAATGTATATATGTGAATTCGGGTAGAAAACAGACATGGTGCACATCCACAATCTTGTATAATGATCTGATTGCTTCTCAGCATAATATCAAAAACTAACAGGTTGTTAGTATACATTTTTGATCAAAAAGTACAAGCCCACTCGCCACTTCAAGGCCACCTATTTAGAGTGGGTCCTTAACGTCCCTAGCATAAAATGGCGTAGCACTGGGCGGCGACCACCACCGCCGCGACACCAGTGCCCACGGGGGGAAATGGCCCACTGGCAGAGCGGCTCCAATGCCACTCACACCAGTCTATGGGTCGCACCTCCCCGCAGACACGGCGCCACGGCAGCAACGGACGCCGCACAGCACCACACCAGTGTGAACAAGGTGTAATAGCTCACTTACCATGCTCTCCCAGTCAGACTGGGAGGTTGCTAGGAAAGAAATGGCCCTTGTGTAGCTAACTACTACTTATATAGGGTTGGGCTGAGGGGGTGGGGAAGAGTGCAGCACATGTTCAAACATAAAAAAGGAGGGGATTGAAAACACATTGTGAATTCGGGTAGAAAACAGACATGGTGCACATCTACAATCTTGTATAATGATCTGATTGCTTCTCAGCATAATATCAAAAACTAACAGGTTGTTAGTATACATTTTTGATCAAAAAGTACAAGCCCACTCGCCACGTCAAGGAAACCTATTTAGAATGGGTCCCTAACGTCCCTAGCATAAAATAGCGTAGCACTGGGCGGCGACCAACACCGCCGCGAAACCAGTACCCACGGGGGGGAAATGACCCACTGGTAGAGCGGCCCCAATGCCACTCACACCAGTCTATGGGTCGCACCTCCCCGCAGACATGGCGCCATGGCAGCAAAGGACGCCGCACAGCACCACACCAGTGTGAACAAGGTGTAATAGCTCACTTACCATGCTCTCCCAGTCGGACTCGGAGGCTGCTAGGAAAGAAATGGCCCTTGTGTAGCTAACTACTACTTATATAGGGTTGGGCTGAGGGGGTGGGGAAAAGTGCAGCACATGTTCAAACATAAAAAAGGAGGGGAAAGAAAACACATTGGGGGACATGTATCATTTCCAGTGTATAATAGAAGTTTTTTACCCCTCTGCTTGTTGTCTAAATTTGGCGCAGCTGCGTTAAATTTATCATTCTTGTGCAGCTACTTTCTTGAATTGCGTTTAAATTTAGAATTCTCCTCAGAGCATAAATTTACACCGCAGCTCTATTTATTAGGAGCTTTGTCTGCAGCGTATCTGGTCCTAAACAGTAAGTGTGTCCTCGTTATTAGTTTTAGAATTTTTTTCTTCATTATGTAGAGTTTTAATCTCACAATAATATCACTTTTTGCACCCAATTATAACACATCAATTATACCAATGTCCTTATTCTTCATTTAACATCTGTGACACCCCTGTGCAAATCACCTCAAATGTACATGGTGCACTCTACCTTATGGGCCTTGTTGTGCACCCGCAGAGCACTTTGCGCCCACATATGTGGTATCTCCGTACTCCGGCTAAATTGTGTCCCAAAAAATGGGGATCTTTTTTTCCCATTTACCTCTTATGAAAATGTAAAGTATGCGGCAACACCTGCATGTCAGTGTAAATAATTTTATTTTTATACACTAACATACTGGTGTAGACACCAACTGTTCCTTTTCATAATGGGTAAAAGGAGAAAAAGAACACCAAAATCTGTAAGGCAATTTCTCCCGAGTACGGCGATACCCCATATGTGACCCTAAAATGTTGCCTTGAAATACGACAGGGCTCCAAAGTGAGAGACCGCCATGCGCATTTGAGGCCTAAATTAGGGTTTTGCATAGGGGTGGACATAGGGGTATTCTATGCTAGTATTTCCCAAACAGGGTGCCTCCAGCTGTTGCAAAACTCCCAACATGCCTGGACAGTCAATGGCTGTCCGGCAATACTGGGAGTTGTTGTTTTGCAACAGCTGGAGGCTCCATTTTGGAAACAGTGCTGTACCAGATGTTGTTCATATTTATTGGGGAGGGGAGGGGGGCTGTGTAGCGGTATGTGTATATATAGTGTTTTTTACTTATTTTATTTAAGTGTAGTGTAGTGTTTTGAGGGTACAGTCACACGGGCGGGGGTTGACAGCGAGTTTGCTGCATCTCAATCTTGCAGCACTCCCTGTAAGCCTCCGCCCATGTGAGTGTACCCTGTCCATTCACATTGGGGGGGAGGGGGGGGGGGAACATCCAGCTGTTGCAAAACTACAACTCCGAGCATGCCCTTTGGTTGTCCGTGCATGCTGGGAGTTGTAGTTTTGCAACAGCTGGAGGCACACTGGTTGTGAAACACGGAAACAGACTCAGTGTTTCGCAACCAGTGTGCCTTCAGCTGTTGCAAAAACTTCAAATCTCAGCATGCAGTGACAGCAGAAGGACATGCTGGAACTTGTAGTTATGCAACAGCTGGAGGCATACTGCTACAACTCCCAGCATGCCCTTTGGCAGTCCGTGCATGCTGAGGGTTGTAGTTATGCAACAGCTGAAGGCACACTGGTTGCAAAACACTTGAAAGTTTTTTACTTAACTTAGTGTTTCCAAACCAGTGTGCCTCCAGCTGTTGCATAACTTCAATTCCCAGCATGCATGGTCTGTCAGTGCATGCTGGGCATTATAGTTTGGAGGCACAGCTGGAGGCACACGGGTTGGGAAAAAGAGTTAGGAAACTAACAATGTTTCCCAACTAGTGTGCCTCCAGCTGTTGCAAAACTATAATTCCCAGCATGGCCAGACATGCTGGAAGTTGTATTTCGGCAATATCTGAAGGGTCAGATGTTGACGAACTACAACTCATAGCATGCTTGGGCAGTCTGGGCATGCTGGGAGTTGTAGTTTTGCAACAGCTGGAGGTCCACAGTTTGTAGACCACTGTATAATGGTCTCCAATCTGTGGTATTCCAGATGTTACAGAACTTCAACTCCCAGCATGCCTCGACAGAGTGGGCATGCTGAGATTTGTAATTTTGGAACATCTGGAAGAGCACAGATTGGAGACCATTATACAGTGGTCTCCAAACTGTGGCCCTCCAGATGTTGCAAAACTACAACTCCCAGCATGCCCAGAAAGCCAAAGGCTGTCTGGGCATGCTGGGAGTTGCAGTTTTGAAACTCCCAGAGGCAGCGGTGAGATCGCTTTACGGCGATCTCACTGCTGCTAATGAAGATGCCGCCCTGCTGTGCAAACTCACCGCGGGGACGCACCACCCCCGGGACCGCCTGGAGGACGCCGCTCGCACCGGGACCGCTCAGGACACCACATGGCCGGGTAAGTGACGCCGGTGGACGGGTAAGGGACACTTAGCAGAGCGGTGTGTGTCCCGATCCCTGTGATCCGGACTCACACACCGCGCTGCTAAGTATTCTCATAGCGAAACGCTGCTATCAGCTAGTCAGATTTGAAACCCCCCGTGGTCACATGGTAAGATGGCTGGATATCAGTGATAGCCACCATCTTACCGGGCGCTGGGGAAAAGTATAACAGAAAGCAGTAAATTGTAAAAATAAAAGGAGAATGATCTACAGTGTTAAGTGGATTACAAAGCTATTTAATGTGACGGAGCTTGTTCAATGATAAGTAAGATATCAAACATTTCCTATGTAAATGTATTAAATTGTTGGATCATAAAATAACAATATCCAATATACAAGTGATCTAGTGAATAACTGAACTGTAAACAAATATTCTATATGCAAATTATTTTAAAAGTGCTTTGGAATAACCAAGGAGTAAAACGCAATATAAAGCAAACCAAAGGAGTAATTGAGATAGGAAAGTAAAAATATTCTGGTGGTTCCTTAGTAGAACTATCCTTCAGAAATAGAAAGGATCGCTACGTGCAGTTAAAATTGGCTTATATTTGCTGTGAAAAAGACGCACTTGCGTCCAAATTTTTGGTGCAAAGGAAAAGAACGCAGGTAATAAATCCATGTGTACTATAGATGTCACTCCAAGGTACCCTGATTCAGCCACATCTGGACGACATGCTCTACCAAAACGTGCGCAAAAAAATGCGCAAAAAAAAGGGCTTGCGCAAAATTTTGCGCTAAAAAATACACACAAAACAGGGGTAAAATCTTTGATACATGTCCCCCATTGTGAATTCGGGTAGAAAACAGACATGGTGCACATCTACAATCTTGTATAATGATCTGATTGCTTCTCAGCATAATATCAAAAACTAACAGGTTGTTAGTATACATTTCCTTGACGTGGCGAGTGGGCTTGCACTTTTTGATCAAAAATGTATACTAACAACCTGTTAGTTTTTGATATTATGCTGAGAAGCAATCAGATCATTATGCAAGATTGTAGATGTGCACCATGTCTGTTTTCTACCAGAATTCACAGAAATGTATATATGGTTGTACCCGAGAAGGGTAATATGTATAAAATTATTGTGCTATCCAGTCAAGGCACAAAATCCTCCGTGGTGGTTGGTTGTTTTCTCTAGGGGTCTATCCAGACACAGTCAGGAGTTACTTATACTGCCCCCATCGCCAACTTCACGTGTAAATAAAGATGGCGTAGATCCACACGTTCTAATTTTGGACAACCCCCAGCAAGATATAGGGATTAGTCTAAAAACATGTACATAAACATATGTAGATAAACTACATACACATAAGTCAGTATACACCTCAAGTATACATAATTGATAATTCACTACAAGTGTATCTAATGGGTAAACCATTATCAGCTCAAAACCTTTTAACCCTTTTTTGTGCACAGGAACCTACCTGGCCAGTAAGTATCCTGTCCCTAACCTAAGCACTACAGTTAAGAAAAAGGGTTATACAAAAATGTCTAGCTTTGTATTACATGCATACATAGAAGTGTCTAGCATAAAATAAAATGTGTTCTGGGGAGAAGTGCTTGATCGCCCAAGGTCCCCAGTAGCCAAGGCATTGAGTAGAGAGCCTCCGGCAGCCCAATCCGCACCTATTAGTATAAGAAATGTATCTAATGTTACGTAATATAAGGTGATATAATGTACAGTAAAGTTATATAAGTCTGTATATTCAGCTACAAAACTGTCTAGTTAGACATGTCAGTTGTGTATAGTGTATCATATGCATAGTCCACTTATAGAAAGTACATAGAAAGGTCTTTACAAATATATATACATGTCTACAGGTTATAAATCGTAAAATAGCTAAATCTTATTACTAAGAACCTTCAATACTCTGGATAATCAGTCTTCTAAACCAGTCTGTTAATATGCTTAGATAAATGCTATCCATTTACACCTACTTATTATACAGGTGACATAGCAAAGCATATAATGACAATAATATCCTAGTGATAACTATAAATATAAATAGTTTATACCCATAGGTATAGTCTAAAGGTTATGTTAGAGATCAACTAAAAAAAATAAAAAATAAATCCTGTTCGAAGCACTTTGATCAGATATAATAGGTATATATTCTGTCTGGGACCCAGATAACCACGTATCCTACACCAATAATGTTTCGTATTCTACCTCTAAAAGCCTGACATGGACGTTTGTGTGTAAAATGACTCAGGACTTATTATGTGTTTATTTCTCCAAAGCCTGAAATGGATGTTTGTGCATAAAATGCCTCAGGACTTCTTATCTTCTTATGGCCTTCAATCCGACAGTACCTTTATCGTCGAGGACGACTTCTGTTTAGTGGTGGGGTTTGTGGTGTCCCAGTAAAGGTACATTGTGTCAAGGTATTGTAGGCCCTGTCAGATTGAGACCTCCAGTGTCCTGGGGGCTCAACTGCAGGGACTCAACAATTTCTAATGTGTATTTGCACTGTTATAACTTAATAATCTGTTATTAGGTATCTGTAGCTTTAAGTATGTTACCTAGCAACCTCATGTTCAGTCAGGGTATGTGAGAGTGGAGGACTGAGGGCTAGATTAAACTTTTGTGTAAGGTATTATGTTATTGCTTGTATGTAACTTTATTGTTAATCCTAAAGGGGATAAAGACAACTCTATGATCCACAGCTGCCTGGCCAATGGGCTTTAGTTTAGCCTTCCCTCATAAGGGGTGGCATTTCCTGTGTAGTTCAGTTCTGGTGTGGAGTTCAGAGGTGGAGTTCAGAAGGGTTCAGAGTTCAGGTGTGGAGAGAAGCTGAGTGGAGAGGAGTGCAGGAGTTCAGAGTGAAGAAAAAGCAACTCATTTCAGTTCAGAGTACAGAGTGGAGAAATACCAAGCCTTTACTTCAGCCTTGATCAGAGAATTCCTAAAGGACAAGTCACTATCTTCTGGAGAAAAGCCACCAATCTACCGACACTTCAGTAAGTGACTTTATTCTATAGCCTAATATAGCACAGAGCTAAAACTCCTAGTCCGGCCGTAAGAGCCAAGCATATATGCAATATCAAGTCCAGGCACTGCAAGCTGTGTGGTCCTCTAGAGACTGTCTGTTAAACCTTTGGCTGTCTGGGCATGCTGGGAGTTGTAGTTTTGCAACAGCTGGAGGTTCCATGGTTAGAAAACACTGGCTAACAGTAAATATCTTAAAGGAGTACTCCAGGATGCAAAAATTGTCATTCAGACTGCCGGCAGTAAAATAATAAATATACATACCTGCTGTTGCTCCCCTGGTGCCTCCATGGGAGTGACCTCTGCCACGATCCTTTTCCTGGTTGCCGGTAGTTGTTGAGGCATACTGACAATCACCGGCCGCAGCGCAGTCCTGCCTTGGCCGGCGATAGGCTGAGTGGCAGTGTGACTCACCGACCACCGGAAATCAGGAAAACGATTGCGGCAGAGGCTGCTCCCCTGGTGCGTATATATATATATATATATATATATATATATTTATTATTTTACTGCCGGCAGTCTGAATGAAAATGTTTGCATCCTGGAGTACTCCTTTAAGTTAGAGTAAATAAATTATATATTGTGGAAACATCTCTTATCATAAATCATCCAGTACAGATTAACATTAGGGTAGGGTTACATGTCTGCGGATCCGCCGATGACTCTATAGAGGGCCTTTTGTTGTTTCCCTCACAACAGCAATCTGCCACTAACAAGCAGCCACACAGGGACCTGCGAGTCACCGTGGGCACTTGCAGTGTACTCTGAGACATCGTGTAGCGGCAGATTGCTGCTGCAAGCAGGACATGGGGGAAAACAGCTGGAAGCACATTATAGGGTCAGGTCATTGACGGATCAGCAGAGTAACATACACTATTGATCTGTTACATGTGACCCTACCGTAAGGGTGCATTCACGTGTGCGTATTTTTGCTGCATATTTGCTTCAGCAGATTTTGCTGATGTGTGTGCATGTATGATGTGTGTATGTACTGTATGTATGAATGATGTGTGTGTATGTACTGTATGTATGATGTATGAATGATGTGTGTATGTACTGTATGTATGATGTATGAATGATGTGTGTGTATGTATTGTATGTATGAATTATGTGTGTGTGTGTGAATGATAGATGTGTGTAAACAAGATGTTTGTATGATGTGTGGAGATGTATTCTGTGGGGGGGGGGGTCTGGAGGCGGTGGGTGTGTAATGTATGTGTGTGTATGTACTGTATGTATGAATGATGTGTGTATGTACTGTATGTGGCAATATTCAGGGGATACAGTGTGTGGAAGTATTATATTCAGGGGTACAGTAGGTGGCAATATTATATTCAGGGGGTACAGTAGGAGGCAGTATTATATTCAGGGGATACAGTGTGTGGAAGTATTATATTCAGGGGGTACAGTACATGGCAGTCATATATTTAGGGGTACAGTGTGTGGCAGTATTATATTCAGGGGGTACAGTGTGTGGCAGTATTATATTCAGGAAGAATATCGGTCCCGTTGTCCCGAGAAAAAAGAGAAGTGCTTCTGTGGGCGCTCACCTCCGTCACAGATGTAGTCCGTCACAGGTATGTGGAAGTTTCCGAGAACTTGGTAAAATAAAACCGCTTGGACACGGATGTATTTTGGAAAATAAAAAGAAGGTTTATTCCTTCAGCATGCAATACAGCAACGCGTTTCAAGGGGCAGGGACCCCCTCTTCATCAGGCTATCTGATTGGGCAGTGTGGATGTCCTTTATTTATACCTCATTTGCCCGCGAAAATCACATGTGTGTGTTACATAACATGAAAATAAAACAATAAAGAAAAAAAAAAATTTTAAATAAATAAATAATCAAAATAAATAAATAAAATCCATAGAAAAGAAGACATTTACATTAAAAATGGAAGTGAGCATTCTGTAAAATAACCCACAGATGGTCAGTTTGACTAACCATTATATTATGCACCTTATCTTGTATTGCATATGTGATATGTACTTACCAATTGTCTGAAATTCATTCTGGAATACAATTTTTTCTCAAACAATGGCACCCTATACCATCAAATAAGGGGGACGGCCATGGGGACCAGAGTGGCACCATCATATGCGAACCTCTTTATGGGTTGCTTTGAAGAACAGGTGATAAAAAAAACATCCCCTGTATAAAAAACATGTTACTATATACAAAAGGTATATAGATGATTTGTTTTTATTATGGCGTGGCCACCCAGAGAACATCAAATCTTTTGTCACGGATATTAATACCAACCACTGGGGTTTGACATTCACCCCCGTTTTTTCCTCCACTTCAATTGAGTTTTTGGACCTCCACATCACCCATAAAGGGGATAGATTCATCACATCCACCTTTTTCAAGAAAGTTGATTCCAATAATTATATATCCTTTACCAGTGGCCACTATAAGAAGTGGAAACAAAACATCCCCTTTGGACAATTCAAGAGAGTAAGAAAAAATTGTACAGATTTTGCCACCTTTTCCGAACAGTCCAAAATCTTAAAGTCCAGATTCATAGCAAAAGGATATCCGAAAGAATTAATTGAAAATGCATATGAAAAAATCTGTGCACTTACCCAAGAGGAATGTCTTGAGGCAACGGACCCGGGAGCCTTCCACCTACAAAAGAAAGAAAAAGAAAAGGAGAATGAGGAAAAATCCAGATGCAATTTCATCACCACATATTCAGCGGGTCAAACAAAAATCAGAAACATCATGAAGAAACATTGGGGAATACTACTAAGTGATCCACATCTAGGAAAAATTCTCCCAAAAAATCCGGGATTGACTTTCAGGCGGGCACCAACCATAAAGGGTATGATAGTCCCAAGCAATCTCAAATGCCACAACAAATCCTCCCAGAAAAACGACAAAACTGGAAACGTGGGAACATACAAATGCAGAAAACCTAGATGCCTATGTTGCTTTACCATACGCCATAACCAAAAATGTTTTTCCAGTACCCATTCGGGTGAAACCTTCCCCATCAAACATCTGATGACATGCCAAACGGAATATGTCATCTACCTTATAGAGTGCCAATGTGGTAAACAATATGTTGGAAGAACAACACAACCATTACATTTGAGATTGAATCAGCATCGTTCCAACATAAAGAAGAGATTCATGCACCATAGCCTATCTAGACATCTGAGCCTGATGCATGAGGGAAACATGACAGCCATATCCATAACCCCAATTGAGCACATTCCACCGGGAAAGAAAAATAGGTTTGAAATCCTGTCACGCAAAGAAATGTTCTGGATTTACAGCCTCCAGACATTACAACCACATGGCCTGAATGAAGCGGTGGAATTAATATCTTAAAAAGATGAGATAGTTAACAACTGACACAACAACCACAACAAACAAACTGAATTAAAACAAAACAAACAGCTGATAAGTACACATCCATCCACCATGCGTATGGATGTGTGTGTATGTACATACACATACACATTAAATAAATGTAATCATCCCTGTGTGGGGAAATGGGTTTGACGCCGGTCCCCCATCCAATAAGCGGCCAGGAGGACGGATGTGTGGACAGACCGGCGGTCGGTGCCTCAGACCTCTCATCCAGCCACTGTAGATCTCCGAAGGGAGAGCATTTGAAATGGCCCGACGCCTGCAGAATTATTACATATCACATATGCAATACAAGATAAGGTGGATAATATAATGGTAAGTCAAACTGACCATCTGTGGGTTATTTTACAGAATGCTCACTTCCATTTTTAATGTAAATGTCTTCTTTTCTATGGATTTTATTTATTTATTTAGATTATTTATTTATTTAAATTTTTTTTTTCTTTTTCTTTTTTTTTCTTTATTGTTTTATTTTCATGTTATGTAACACACACATGTGATTTTCGCGGGCAAATGAGGTATAAATAAAGGACATCCACACTGCCCAATCAGATAGCCTGATGAAGAGGGGGTCCCTGCCCCTCGAAATGCGTTGCTGTATTGCATGCTGCATGCTGAAGGAATAAACCTTCTTTTTATTTTCCAAAATACATCCGTGTCCAAGCGGTTTTATTTTACCAAGTTCTCGGAAACTTCCACATACCTGTGACGGACTACATCTGTGACGGAGGTGAGCGCCCACAGAAGCACTTCTCTTTTTTCTCGGGACCACGGGACCGATATTCTTCCATTCCAGTGACCGTCCTCCGCCGGTGAGAACGGGTCTAGTGCCTGCTGCACTCCTCCAATCTGTGTCCCCCAGAATAGTGGGAAACAAGCGTCTACTGGTGTTGTGCCCACGGTACAACACAGAAAGGTGAGCAAACCTAACATAACAACTGAAAACACGAATCTGGAAACGGCTGCTCCCCCCCTTCCTTGGAGCCGACATCCATTTTTTATTTAATTTAATTATTTTCTTTTACACTCAGATTATCTATATATATATTTATATATTTTTTTTTACTACGCTTAGATGCGCATTGTGTCTCCTCTGTCTTTTTCTATATATTTCTGTTGACTGTGGACCGAATCACCGCTGGGTTTTTCGGGTTGCCCGCCAAGGGCCAGAGTTGTGACTACTGCGGCACTAGCAATTTTTCCTGGTTCCCCAAAGATGGAATATTTCTCCAAAAGACATACGGTCAGAGACCAACTTATTTCTGAACTGACTGACACAACCCAAGAAAACAGAATGTCTTCTGGGGATAACAATGACTGTATTAGGCAGGAATCTGCTGAAATGACAAAACTGTTTAATGATTTAGAAAATCATATGTTGGATGAACTACGCCATAGTGTGGACATCGATTTTCTTAACATATATCTCACAGAGAACTTGGCCCCGAGGGGGTTAAGATTAACTTTTGATCCCACCTTCAAAGAGGACACTGCATATGTACAGGAATGGGATACTTTGTTAAATACATGTTCAAATATGTTGATTGACCATATAAAAAACAAACGCAATAAACTGCACCAGGACATCACTAACAAGATAGAATCTATAATACATAAACTAGAGTCCCATTCATATAGGAAAGAATTCCACACACTTAACCACAATATATCTAGTCGAATTGCCAAAATACAAAAAGAAATTATCACGAAAAAAGCAGGCAAACTGGTGCGAGATAGAGGCGACAGAAATGAAGGGATTTACAGATGTTGGCATAAAAAGAACCATTCCACATCCAACACCACAATCCACCCTGCCCGAAGTGAATATGCGGATCCTGGAGCAGCTACAAACAGGGACCCATACACAGCCCGTACACCAGGGATACATAGATTCCACAAAAAACCTTTCAAACATCTTAAAGGAACATATACCCAAAAAAAAAAAAACTGGCACAATTCTAAGAACACATACAATAAGAAACCAGCGACCCCACTCCACAACAAAAAAAATAACAACACAAGGAGGGGCAATGAAACACAGAAAACACCTGCAAATCCAATCCCCCCTCTGATCCTGGAGGATCCCCTAAAGGACCTGATAAGTACGGTCGAACAAATAAAGAAGAAATTAAAGGAGAACATCAATGCAGAGGCTGAAAATTTCACCCCCACAGTATTGTTCCTTTCTCCATCTCCCACTGAAGCCACGGGTTTTTCTCTATTAGATGTCTCCATATGTCCCACCCCCACGCATAATGAGAGCTCTAATTCAAATTCCCTTTTAGAGAGTAATAAAAAGGACCAGGAATCGGAGAAAATATGCGCCCCGCTCCAACACTTGGTCCCATGCCACGCTCCACCACAGAACACATCAGGGATCACCCTGATTGATAATACAGAAGCAGGAAGAGGAGCGTCAGTCCCTTTTCTAAAACCCCTAAACAACAAAACAGCAAAAGATGGAACTAAAGAAAATACAATACCGATAGACCAGAGTGAGGTCGATTTAAACCCTGGAGAAGGTCCCAGTCAAAACCATCTTGACATCCCTGTCTCTTCCACACACGGAGAGTCTTTTTTAGGGGCCAGTCCTGCACGACACAGGACTATCAAAGATTACTTCTTTGTAAGAAAACCGACAAAAAGAAAACTAGAAGAGGAACCAGAGGAGGAACAACGGCCAAATCTAGAAAGCTGCATCAAAAAAGACAGAAAATAAAAAATACTCCGAATAGAGGGGGAAAAAAGGATGAAGATTCTCTAATCAAGATTTTCAATCTATCCAACCACACTTTAGAAGTAGATGAAAAATCCCTTTTACAAAGGGGGTTGTCTTTTTGTCCACACTATAACCCCAAAAAATTTGATCTATTTTTAGACCTCCACCGATTCACACGCCACCTAACTTTAAAACGGCATTTCTCCCTTCCAAAAAACCAGAAGGATCCTGAACGGACCGTAGGTCCTGAGAAAAAAGATGAACAAATTCTCCTGGGGAAGCACCCAGAAATTCATATAAAAACTGAATTTTATCCCACTGAGAGTCAGGGCAATTTTATAAAAACATTCCATGAAATGGTGGCAGATGAATTCAAAAGCCTACCAGAAGCTTTCCCAAGAAAACAAAGCGAAGGAAGATTGAGCAAAGGTGAGCAAAACGCCCTGAGAAATCTGAAAAAGAATGAAGACATTGTCATTCGTGCGGCCGACAAAGGAGGAAGCATAGTAATCCAAAATTACACAGATTACAACAAAGAAGCCAACCAGATTCTTGGAGACAATAACTACTATAAAACGATCAGCACAGATCCTTTTCCAAAATTACAGAAAGACATTCTAAGTCTTTTAAACAAAGCTCTGGAGGATAAAATCATATCAAAGAATGAAAAGAAATTTATTTTTAATCCTAACCCTGGGACACCATATTATTACCATCTACCAAAAGTACACAAAGACACTCAAAACCCCCCAGGCAGACCCATCATTTCTGGGATACATAGTCCCACATGTAACATGTCCCAATATCTAGATAGGATATTGCAGGAATATGTGGCAGATCTACCAAGTTACCTGAAGAATTCAGATCAGCTGATCACCATCTTAAATGATACACCCTGGGAAGATGACATGGTTTTACTCACCATGGATGTAACGTCGTTATACACGAATATCCAACATGATCTGGGAATTCGATCCACCATTTCCTTTCTGGAAAAAGACAAAAACATCCCAAACGAACAGGTAATTTTCCTTACCAATTGTCTGAAATTCATTCTGGAATACAATTTTTTCTCATACAATGGCACCCTATACCATCAAATAAGGGGGACGGCCATGGGGACCAGAGTGGCACCATAATATGCGAACCTCTTTATGGGTTGCTTTGAAGAACAGGTGATAAAAAAACATCCCCTGTATAAAAAACATGTTACTACATACAAAAGGTATATAGATGATTTGTTTTTATTATGGCGTGGCCACCCAGAGAACATCAAATCTTTTGTCACGGATATTAATACCAACCACTGGGGTTTGACATTCACCCCCGTTTTTTCCTCCACTTCAATTGAGTTTTTGGACCTCCACATCACCCATAAAGGGGATAGATTCATCACATCCACCTTTTTCAAGAAAGTTGATTCCAATAATTATATATCCTTTACCAGTGGCCACTATAAGAAGTGGAAACAAAACATCCCCTTTGGACAATTCAAGAGAGTAAGAAAAAATTGTACAGATATTGCCACCTTTTCCGAACAGTCCAAAATCTTAAAGTCCAGATTCATAGCAAAAGGATATCCGAAAGAATTAATTGAAAATGCATATGAAAAAATCTGTGCACTTACCCAAGAGGAATGTCTTGAGGCAACGGACCCGGGAGCCTTCCACCTACAAAAGAAAGAAAAAGAAAAGGAGAATGAGGAAAAATCCAGATGCAATTTCATCACCACATATTCAGCGGGTCAAACAAAAATCAGAAACATCATGAAGAAACATTGGGGAATACTACTAAGTGATCCACATCTAGGAAAAATTCTCCCAAAAAATCCGGGATTGACTTTCAGGCGGGCACCAACCATAAAGGGTATGATAGCCCCAAGCAATCTCAAATGCCACAACAAATCCTCCCAGAAAAACGACAAAACTGGAAACGTGGGAACATACAAATGCAGAAAACCTAGATGCCTATGTTGCTTTACCATACGCCATAACCAAAAATGTTTTTCCAGTACCCATTCGGGTGAAACCTTCCCCATCAAACATCTGATGACATGCCAAACGGAATATGTCATCTACCTCATAGAGTGCCAATGTGGTAAACAATATGTTGGAAGAACAACACAACCATTACATTTGAGATTGAATCAGCATCGTTCCAACATAAAGAAGAGATTCATGCACCATAGCCTATCTAGACATCTGAGCCTGATGCATGAGGGAAACATGACAGCCATATCCATAACCCCAATTGAGCACATTCCACCGGGAAAGAAAAATAGGTTTGAAATCCTGTCACGCAAAGAAATGTTCTGGATTTACAGCCTCCAGACATTACAACCACATGGCCTGAATGAAGCAGTGGAATTAATATCTTAAAAAGATGAGATAGTTAACAACTGACACAACAACCACAACAAACAAACTGAATTAAAACAAAACAAACAGCTGATAAGTACACATCCATCCACCATGCGTATGGATGTGTGTGTATGTACATACACATACACATTAAATAAATGTAATCATCCCTGTGTGGGGAAATGGGTTTGACGCCGGTCCCCCATCCAATAAGCGGCCAGGAGGACGGATGTGTGGACAGACCGGCGGTCGGTGCCTCAGACCTCTCACCCAGCCACTGTAGATCTCCGAAGGGAGAGCATTTGAAATGGCCCGACGTCTGCAGAATTATTACATATCACATATGCAATACAAGATAAGGTGCATAATATAATGGTTAGTCAAACTGACCATCTGTGGGTTATTTTACAGAATGCTCACTTCCATTTTTAATGTAAATGTCTTCTTTTCTATGGATTTTATTTATTTATTTTGATTATTTATTTATTTAAATTTTTATTTTTATTTATTTATTTTTCTTTATTGTTTTATTTTCATGTTATGTAACACACACATGTGATTTTCGCGGGCAAATGAGGTATAAATAAAGGACATCCACACTGCCCAATCAGATAGCCTGATGAAGAGGGGGTCCCTGCCCCTCGAAACGCGTTGCTGTATTGCATGCTGAAGGAATAAACCTTCTTTTTATTTTCCAAAATACATCCGTGTCCAAGCGGTTTTATTTTACCAAGTTCTCGGAAACTTCCACATACCTGTCACGGACTACATCTGTGACGGAGGTGAGCGCCCACAGAAGCACTTCTCTTTTTTCTCGGGACCACGGGACCGATATTCTTCCATTCCAGTGACCGTCCTCCGCCAGTGAGAACGGGTCTAGTGCCGGCTGCACTCCTCCAATCTGTGTCCCCCAGAATAGTGGGAAACAAGCGTCTACTGGTGTTGTGCCCACGGTACAGCACAGAAAGGTGAGCAAACCTAACATAACAACTGAAAACACGAATCTGGAAACGGCTGCTCCCCCCCTTCCTTGGAGCCGACATCCATTTTTTATTTAATTTAATTATTTTCTTTTACACTCAGATTATCTATATATATATTTATATTTTTTTTTTTACTACGCTTAGATGCGCATTGTGTCTCCTCTGTCTTTTTCTATATATTTCTGTTGGAGTATTATATTCAGGGGGTACAGTAGGTGGCAGTATTATATTCAGGGGGTACAGTAGGTGGCAGTATTATATGCAGGAGGTACAGTGGATGATAGTTTTATATTCAGGGGATACAGTATTTGGCAGTATTATATTCAGGGGATACAGTGTGTGGCAGTATTATATTCAGGGGATACAGTGTGTGGCAGTATTATATTCAGGGGGTACAGTAGGTGGCAGTATTATATTCAGGGGGTACAATAGGTGGCAGTATTATATTCAGGGGGTACAGTAGGTGGCAGTATTATATGCAGGAAGTACAGTGGATGATAGTTTTATATTCAGGGGATACAGTGGGTGGCAGTATTATATTCAGGGGGTACAGTATTTAGCAGAATAATAATGATTATTGTCTTCATACAGAGGATGAGAATCTACTGACAAAGTGAGGAGCCGATGGTGTCCGGGCGTGAAACTCTGTAGAGAAGATGGAGCTGGAAGACGTCCTGACGTCTGGACCAGATGAGGAAGAAAAGAAAAGACAACAGAGAAGACATCACTCAGGTCATTCATATCATTGTGTATTCTCCTGACTGTCCCATCAAAGCTGGAGTCAAGTTCCGCAGTGATGACGGTGATGCTGTACCCTAATCTGTGGCTCTCCATCTGTTGCAAAACTACAACTCCTATAATGCCTGAGGTTCTCCAGACATGATGGGAGTTATAGCTTTAGAACAACTGTAGAGCAACTGGAACCAAGTTGATTGATGGGGGTCCCAGCAGTTGGACCCCCTCCAGACAAATGGGCTGCTTATTTTTAAATGTCTGTTTTGTCTGTCTGGCCCTGCCTGTTAGTCACTTATATTGTTGTGTGTTGTGACTGTGTCCCATCAGTGCTGTAGTCACTGATATCTTTGTGCGGCTGAGTAAGGGGTCGTCCGGGATTGGGGAAGCGGGTCGTCAGGTGGTAGGGGGGGGCCCAGGGCAATTTTTTGCACCGGGGCCCTGGGGTTTCTAGCTATGCCCCTGCCCCCCTGCTCATTATTACCCCTCTGCTCATTATTACCCCTCCCTGCTCATCATTACCCCCCTGCTCATCATTACCCCCCTGCTCATCATTACCCCCCTGCTCATTATTACCCCCCCTGCTCATCATTACCCCCCCTGCTCATCATTAACCCCCCCTGCTCATCATTCCCCCCATTCTCATCATTACCCCCCCCTCTGCCTCATCATCCTCCCCCCTGCTCATCATTACCCCCCCTCTGCCTCATCATCCTCCCCCCACTCATACTCCTCCCCTGCTCATTGCTCCCCCCTCTTCCTCCTTTTTCTATTTTTCATATTTCCTTACCTGGCCGCGCTCGGCAGGCTCAGGTGATGCGTCGGGTCTTGTGGGCTGTGAGAGTGACGTCTCCTGCGGCTCCTCTGCACAGCGTCAGGGACGTCACTCGTCATTTCCTGCAGCGCTGGGGTGTAATGAAGAAAACTGTGCCCTGCAGGAAATGAGTGACGCCCCTGACGCTGTGCAGAGGAGCCGCAGGAGACGTCACTCGTCACAGCCCACATGACCCGATGCATCACCTGAGCCTGCCGAGCGCGGCCAGGTAAGGAAATATGAAATATAGAAAAAGCAGGAGGAGTCCGGGGTGGGCCCAAAGGAGCCGCCGCTGGTCACAGTTTTAAAGTGGCCACGGCCGGGCTATCGGGGGGCCCCGATCCGCTACTTAGCAGCCTGCAGGGATGTCCAAAAAAAAAAAAGAGGTAAATTTTTTCGCCCCACCCCCGGCTGCGGACCTGCCCGCCCCTAAGCGACCGCTTGGTCTGCCTGGTGGTTCCGCAGAGCCTGTTAGTCCCCTAAAGTTGACTGAAGTAGCACTAAATATGCTCACAGTTTGGTAGAGGTACCTGGGTAAACATTCTAGTAAGTGTTCCCCCATAATTTTAGTTTTTAATAAAAACCTAGGGATGAAGGCGAGCCAAGAGCAAAGTACCTAGCGCGGAGTTGCCTGGAAGTGAAGTGTAAATTGGTATGTCGTGGGCATGTTACAGGGCTTGTCCGAGAGTTAATAAAATAAAATTAGCAATGGCAAATGAAAATGGCAAAAAATGTCTCCACCTGACTTTGTTCAAGTTTCTGAAGCAATAAACAAGGAAATTACTAGGACACAACATTGTTCCTGGACTGTACACAAAGACTGGGAAAGACCACCAGAACATTGGCTCTATAGTGGCGGAGGAGTCCTGCTGCACAGTGTACATGACACACATGCAACATATTATACCACACTACATACACGATACACATACACTACATACACTACACAAACACATCATTCATAGCATATACACTATACACACTGCATACACTTTATACACACAGCGTTTAAAACATATACACTATACACTCTACTGTACACTATACACACTGCATACACAGTGGTATAGCACCCATAGAGGAAGACCACGCAACTGCTATAGGGCCTGTTGGACAGGGGGGCTTGATGTGGTATGCCTCTATGGGCCTCCCACATTGGAACCTCATCTCCCGCTGACAGTGCTGCCATCAGGGAAGTACTAGCATGAAGGGCCCTGGTCACATTAAACATATTATAAAGTGGCCCTTTTCTTTTCCTTCCCCCTGCACTGTCTGCAGGGAACTCCCCCTCCTCCCAGACTGCTCTCTCCTCTTTGTTGTCAGAACAGAGGGGAAGGAGAATGGCTCAGGAGAGAGCACATGGCAGTCTGTGAGGAGAGGACCTGCTGTGTACTGACCTCTCCATGGGAGCTTTTGTGCATTAGTAATTGTACTCGGGGCTTCACAATCGTGCTCATGGCTGCAAGCGATTCGTACATCCCTGTATGAAAACATTAACCTTAGCAAAGCGGTCAGAGGTGTGCCATAAACTGCGACTGAGGGCACTCCTGTAAATAATAAATGAATAAAATAAGGGAGGATTGGGAGGCTTCCGCAGACATCACGTACACAAGGGGGCTTTATATACTCAAACTCCTATATGCCCTGCCTAGAGGTGCAGGGGTGTAAAATACTCACACCCCTTGCACAAATACAGCCCTAACTGGCTTAAAACTTGTACTCAGTAGTGTTGAGCGGCATAGGCCATATTCGAATTCGCGAATATTCGCGAATATATGGACGAATATTCGTCATATATTCGCGAATATTCGCATATTCGTTATATTCTCGTTTTATTTTCGCATACGTGAAGATTCGCGTATGCGAAAATTAACATATATGAAAATTCGCATATACAAAATTAGCACACGTGAAAATTCGCATATGCGAAAATTAGCATATTCGAATTTTCGCATATTCGAATTTTCGCACGCCAGTCTCACACAGTAGTATTACAGCCTTCTTTACACCACACAAGCTGGAAGCAGAGAGGGGTGATCACTGTGATGTGTACTGTGAAGAAGAAAAAAAAAAATAAAAAAACGAATATTCGTAATTACGAATATATAGCGCTATATTCGCGAAATTTGCGAATTCGCGAATATGCGATATTCGCGAATAATATTCGAATTGCGAATATTCGCGAGCAACACTAGTACTCAGGGCTTCACACTCGTGCTCATGGCTGTAAATGTTGCATACATACTGTGGGAATTAGCTGCATAAATAATAGGTAAACAAGCAGGATGTTGGTGCAAAAAAAAAAGGTTTTATTAAAAACAAACCAGCAGGAACATAACAGTTCTTCAGAAGGCTTTACAACAGCTGTTAAACTGAGAACAAACAAAAACGTGACTCAACCCTAAAGTCCATACATGACCATGTAGTGGTGGTTAGTCCTGGTGCAGAGACGCCAGTCTATCTCTGTCCTGATTCCTAGGGCACCTTTGTGTACTCCAGCTTGTAGCACACTGTGGAAGAACTGGCAAACGACTGCTCAGGTTCACACTCTCCTCACCTGAGGTCTAGAAGCAGCAGACTTTAAAGGCCTCAAGAGGTCCAGTAAAGCCCGGACTGGACTCTGGGAACGACCTCCCACCCACACTACAGCCGTCCCAGAAAAAGAGCCCGTTATTGGTTCAGGTATCTGCCTTCCTTAAAAGAAGACTTTTCCAAGTAATGGAGGTAAAGGAATTTATTAGGGCAATTAGTAGACTGTGCCCTACAGTGATTAGATTTGCAACCAGTGGGACCTCTCTTTGGTTCTAAGCCAGTTGTGTCTAATGTTATGTCCCAGTACGGGATATGCTCCTACAGTCCTGTCAGGTTGAGTCCCTGTATGTCCTCAGGGCTCTCCTGCAATGTTCCTCCATAATGTGTATAGGTTGTATATTAAGTGTAAAGGATCTTTGATAAGGTCACATGATTGTTAGTCACATGATAATGTTTGTCACATGTGGCCAGGTGACCCGCAGTTGGTCTATGGGCTCCTTGCTCAGCCCCCCTTTATAAGAGAAGGAGGTAATACAATCTCTCTCTTACACCACACTTTCTGCTGAGGTCAAGTCCAGTCCAGACGTCTCAGAGCCAGTGTCCAGCACATCTGGAGGCTTCAACCTAAATTGCAGCCACAAGTCAGTAAGTGAAGTCATCTTCATCATCTTCAGTCAAGTCAAGTCAATTGTAGTCAGCGTGGCCTGCGCCTATAGTCTCAAGTCACTGCAAGTCCCAGCAAGCTGCGAGATCCCCCGTGTAACCGGTCACCTTTCTAGAATCCTGGCCGAGCTGTGTAGACTGTAACACCTGTCTAACTTAAGTAAAAGCTACCGTTTACCTTAACCTGGCCTTGGACTATTATTTGCCCCTGCCTAACCTAGGACTAGTGGTGTTACCTTCGGGTGGTTACGTAGGCAAACCATACCCTGGCGCCACGAACACGAAGGGGTTCTGCCCCTTACAGCTCACATCACACCCCGATGACACCACAATTTCTTTTGGCGTCAGGAACAGGAGTCGGGTGTGTGCCATATGCCACAAAGCCACAAGTCCTCCCCCATTATGTGCAAGATGAAGCAATGTTTCCTGCCAAAATGTCTGCCGTTGTACCTGAAAGTGTTAATCTATTGGTGCAGAAGCGCACAAATTCTCCCACCAAAGCTGACATCCCACCCCTGGGCGTGGAAGTCAAGTCGCTGTTCCTAGTCCAAAGTGGAATTTGAAAGGTCCGCCCCATGTTGCCAGGGGACGGGGGTGAAAGAAGAGGATGCACCGCTGAGTCACTTCAGGTCCCAGGCCCCGCTGATGACAAAATTCCGGTCGGCATCCATTTTGTTGGAGACCAGTATAAGAAACTATGCGGAACCTGACCTCTTCAGTACCGTGGAAGTGCTGGCTGAGAGTAAGAAGATGGGGGAGGGGCAGCTGTCCAAGTGTGCGTGGAGTCCCAAGATGGCACCGAAGGACCGACAGATTGCTGCAGCCGCGGCACAAGTGTTCCAGAAGTTAGCAACTTGCCTGCACAAGCTCTCCATCAGGCCGAAGACATCCACCTGAAAGTGCCGTTGCCAGAGGACGATGGAGAGTGGGCCGCAACCCCCGGCGGAAGGTACACCGAAGTCATCACGAGAACTGTCGCCGGGGAGGCTGTCACCCCATCACCGGACCAGAGGATCCTGGGCGGAGATCGACACAGAGGATTCAGGAGTGAGTACCCTGGCCAAGGCCGCGATCTCTACCCCTTCTTCTACCCACAGTTCAGAGCCATCGCCCCAAGGTCCAGCAGCCCCCAGCACGTCCCCAGTCACCACCACTACCCAAGTGGCTATTTGGCGACCATACTAATTTGATCCAGTACATGAGGGAACATCTTCTTCCCCTGCCAGGGAAGTCCCTTCCCCCAGTTGCTCTGGCCCAGTCTGAAAGGGATAAAAGAGACGCTGAGGTGGCCGCCATTCTGGAGAAACTGAGGGTTCAGTGGATAGAGAGATATGGGCCAAAGCAGCTGCCATTTGAGGTGCGACAGGAGCAGCAGCTAGATACCAAAAAGTTGGACGCCCTGTATATTAGAAAGCTAGAGCACCCCCAGGAGGGTGAGCCACCCCTGGAGCACCATTGCTCAACAGTAATCAAGTTTGCAAAGTGAGGAGATTTGGCACCCTTATGGACTGCCATCATGGGGGGCATCCTCCTAGTGAACAGGAGGGCAGTGATAGGGACTATCTCCCCCCAGATATGCATTCTCTAAAGAGCGGGGAGATTGTGGAGTACACGCCTGTACAGTATCTGCTAGGGGAATGGGCAGCAGCCGTCACCAGACCTAAGAACCCTACACAAATCCCCTTCACCTACTTCCCCTCTGAAGATTGGGACTCAGATCCATTTGGTCTCCTGCCACGAAGCGTCAAGGGAGCAGTTGTTCAGGAAGAGTATCCGGAGCCACCTTCCATGGACCCCAAGTATCTGCGTCAAGGGTCTTCTGCAGAAGTGCCCAGGCTTACTCCAGCTGTTAAGGAGGTTTGGCCTGACCATCAGGCACCAACAGAAGTGCCCAGGCCTACTCTGTTTGTCCCAGAGGTTTGGCCTGACCAGCGGGCACCAACAAGAGTGCCAACAAACTGTGAGTCCGACCAACACTGAATCCCGTTTGTCCCATGTCTCATACACATATCAACCCTATGGAGGGGACCCAGCCTAGAAATGTTCTATTTGTGTACTCGTGTACATAGTCAAGTGTTATATTGCATAGTAAAATGTCATACTATGCAGTCATAGTCAAAAGTCATAATATGCATAGTCATAGTCCATAAGTCATGTTTATACTATAGTCATAGGAATGTTGTCATTGTTATACATAGTCCTTATTCTCCAGTAATCCTAAGGTTATTCAGTTATACAATTTGTGGTCGTGGCCCATAGTACTAGAATTGGATGTACTTACCAATGCTTGTATTGATCTGTTTCTTGACAAATCGTCCACCTGTAAAACACATCTTGCCACTGAACACACATGCCTTAACCTGGACTGACACTAACTGACCCTATCACTGTATCTTAACAGCGGTTGAATTGTGCCCAAACCGTGAACGAGGGCACGCCTATAGTGGGCATGCCCTGTTAATGATAAATAGAAAATGGGTTGGGAGGGTGGGCAACGCTGAGCGATGAACGTGCCGGCTTGCAGGGAGGCCGGACGTTAAATACACCCGGCCCCTCCCACAAATTCAGCCGTAGGCTTCCCACTTGTGGTTGTGGCCCATAGTACTGGAATTGGACGTACTTACCAATGCTTGTCTTGATCTGTTTGTTTTGACAACTCGTTAACGAACGAGGGCACGTCGAACGAGGGCACGCCTATAGTGGCCAAAAATGATAACACAGTTAGGTTAATGGTGAAAGCAAATAACTTTTATTTGTTACAGAACTAAAAATCTGAATACATTTGCCATTTCTAACTGGGGGTTGGGAATGTATGCCGTGTAGGCATTTGAATTCCATCATTATCTGAATCGCGAAGGCCAGCATACCTAACAAGCTCAACCCTTGATGTCACCCGTGTTCTCATGAATTTCTGGATGGTTTCCTTGATTCTACTGAGTTTGTCCGCGGGCAGGCTGGCCTGCATTCTCTCCGTGTCTAGTACCACACCGAGGAACGTGATAGTGACCGATGGACCCTCCCTTTTTCCATGGGACACTGTTATACCCAGGGTGTTGAACAATGACCTCAGTGCTGGCAGGCTGTTGGGATTGCAACCTGGGGGATCTAACAGGAGAAAATCGTCCAAGTAATGTATGACGTGTCTACAACCTGTCACATTTACCAGTACCCAGTGCAAGGCTCGTGCCAGCTGTTCGAACAACCAAGGGCTGCTCTTTGAGCCGAACATTAGTCTTGAGGTGAAATAGTGCATGCCCTGCCACTTTATGCCATACCACTTCCACAACTCTTCTGCTACTGATAACAACTTGAAGGCATCGGCAATATCTGCCTTTGCTAACCATGTGCCTGGTCCCAACTGAAGAATAATTTGTATGGCGAGGTCGACAGAGGCATATTTCATAGAAAATTCTTCAGATGGGATCAGGGCATTTAAACTGGGTACTACAGAGGAATACGGGGCAGATAAATCATAAATTAGACGTTTTTAATTGGAGAAATTCCCCGCCACTACCCCGACCGGACTGACCCTCCAAACTTCGAACGGTGACGTCTGGAATGGCCCGATGATGAAGCCCTTGGCCAACTCCTGCTGTATCAATTCTGTAACGACCTTGGGTTGTTTCGTGGCTGATAGTAAATTCTCACACTCAAAAGTAGATTGAGGTAGCGCCACTAACCCTGTGTGGAAACCCATTCTGAAGCCTGTGAGTAACCATTGTACCCAGTCTTGTTCCGAGGGATCTGCCAACACACAAGCCAACGCATCCACCTGGACCCTGCCTAGTCAAGACTGCTGTGACCTCTGGGAGCACATTGAGCTGGGATGGGCCCGGAAGCAAAGCAAGCACACGTGCAACAACCTGCAGTTGCTGAAGTTGCAACTCGACAAGTGGTAATTTTATCACAGACAGGAGGCTCGTATCAGATGCATATTCCTTCTTTATTTTGCCCAATAGCAGAAAGAAACGCAAGTGTTAACAATATAAAAAAGAAAAAATGCTGGTAACTAGGTACCTAGCAACCATAGTGACTCCCCTTTCTCTCTTCCACCAATGACCATACACAGGGAGTCCTATATAAACTGGCTGCAGCTCCTCCTCCTCCTCTTTCTTTCTGCTCAGTAGCAGTGTGCATACCAGATAAGTACTCTAATTGTGATTCATTCTGTATTTCTAACTATATAGGACCGCTTCTTGCGGTCTCCCATATATCTTGGCCTCTACAGATATTGAGTTTCCAATAGGATTTTTTCACCACTAACTTTCATACTTCTGTATATCTATACTATTTTGTCCTGCCTAGTGTCGGTACTGTAGACACCGGGCCCCCTCTGCGTTCCCTTTTAATACCTGTTCCCTCATTTCCATATTTCTGTTACCTGTCTCCCTTCTGGTACGGCTTTCAGCTTGCCGTTACCTCCCGTTGGGCCCGCGCCATTTTTTCCCCCACGTCGGCGCTTCTTCTTCGCCGCTGTTCTCGCGAGAGCCGGAGCGCGCGTCTCGCTCGCTCTAATTGGGGCGTGTCGCTGACGCGCGGCTCTCGCGGAGACAGGGGAGTGGAAGGAGTGGAGACGACTCCCGCTCTGACTGCAGCGCAGAACGGGTTTTGAGTGCCCGTTCGGCTGCAGTAACACGGCAGTCTCGCGATTCTCCGGGTCGTGCGCTTCTCGGAGGCGCACGTCTCGCTGAGGGCGCGGACATAGGCGCCCTTACTACTGGCCCTAGTCCTCTCAAATCCCTTTGCCTCCGCACCGCTGCCGGGGGCGGAGCTTCTCGTACAACACCTGTCTGCGCGATAGACAGGATTGTACACACATATTATACATCCAGGTCTGTAGGTATATATATGTATATATACATATATGTATATAGTTTTTAGATATATATATATATATATATATATAAGGTTATATAACTACTTTTTATTTATATATATAAAGTATAATACACTACTATACTTCAATTACACCAATTAACAGTCCCTGTTACCCCCTTTTGTCTTCACAGCCCCGTATTCTCCATATACTACAACTCACCATGTCTGTGCATAATGTGCCTACTCCTCTGGATGGTGCACCAACCCCCACTTTAGAGGCAGAGGTCCCCTCCTCTGACTTGCTACAGCAACTCACCAAATCAATGCACTCAGCCATTGCGTCTGCTATGTCAGCAGTCAACGCTAATATATCCCGCTCTGTCTCCCTGGCGCTGGCTACGCCTCGCCAGGAGGAGACGACGGTGATTTCTGTCCCGCCCTCTGTGCCCCATGCTTCGGCCCAGGTGCCCAGCCTTTTAAGACCCGGTAAGTCCAGCCGGAAGAGACGACATTGTTTGGACATACTTACCCGTCCCGTTGCCTTATCAACTGAAGGAGACGGTGATTCACATTCTAAGACCTCAGTACCGCCTGAGGAAAAACATGTTGCGGTTATCAGACCCCCAGCCCACGGGGATTACATCAATAGTCGGGCTTCTCATGTCTCCAAACGAGTTAAACCTAACTCTTTCGTAGAGTTGTCGGAAGACGATTCTGACATGACGTCAGATCATCAGGGCACGGATTGGAGTGAGGACGACGAGAGCCTGGAGGAGGAGGCGGGCCCTTCCTCTGCCCCTGCTCCCCAGGCAGAACCCTCCGGAACCCCGGTGGACTCATTGGGTGTTCCCTTTTTTAACCCGGATGATATTACTCATCCTAGATCCGGGGAGTGGACACCTTCTCCCCAAGTGTCTAAGTACATTGAGACCTGGTTACGCAGATCGTTGGATCGCGCAAACCGCAGCAAATTGAGGGCGGAATGCCCAAGGCCATCTATTGGCAATAGTGTTGCGAAGACCCCCGATCTGGACCCCATCCTGGTCAGATATCTCCTCAAATCGGGGAAGAACCCCAAGAAGGGGATTGATAAGTCCTTCAAAGGGGTGCAGGACAAACTCCTGGACATTCTGGGTCCATTGACAAAGATCTTGGACATGTCCGAACAGGCGGTGGCTTCTGACGCCCCTGTAAATGCAGAGATCCTAAGGGGGTGGGCGTTGCGGGCAATCTGCCTGCTCGGCAACGCCAACACGGCCATGTCGGCGGAACGTCGCAGGTCTATCTTAATGCGCTTGGACCCTCAACTGACCCATCTGGCCTCTGACGAGCCGGGCCCGAGTGCAGAAGGACTGCTCTTTGGCGAATCCTTCATAAAAAACATTAATAAATTTGTCGGGCTGTTCTCCAGCCTCGACAAGGCCCAGTCCTCTCTGAAAAAGTCTTCTCAGGGGAAGGTTTTCAACAAGGCTGGAAGGGGTAGGGGTCGCCCTTCCAGCCGCGGTTCGTATTACCGACCCTACCATAGAGGAACTGTCCACTTCACACCAGACAGACAACACTATACACCCGCCCCACCTATGCAACCGGCTACCCCGTTCTTCCCGACCAGAGGTCGTCCATGGAGGACCCGAGGTTCCACACGTGGTTTCCCCAGAACCAGAGGCACAGGTGAGACTTTCTACCCCACTACCGGATGTACCGGTAGGGGGCCGTCTGATGTATTTTTTCCACGCTTGGTCCCGGATCACTTCAGACCCGTGGGTGCTACAGGTTGTGTCGGGTTACTGCATAGAATTCACATGCAATCCTGTACAGACCCATTGGCCGAGGGCCATTCAATTTACAGACGCGGACAGGGATCTGGTCCACGCGGAACTGTTGGAGCTAAACCAAAAGCGTGCCATCAGGGAAGTGCCTTGGAACACTCCGGGTTTTGTCAGCAACGTCTTCCTGGTCAAAAAGAAAGACGGCGGACACCGACCCGTGATAAACCTGCGCTATCTCAACGACTGCGTTGTCTACCGCCATTTCAAAATGGAAGGTATACATCTGCTCAGAGACCTGCTGCAGCCGGGCGACTGGCTGGCAAAGGTAGATCTGAAGGATGCGTACCTTACGGTACCAATCCATCCCTCATGCACTCGATACCTGCAGTTTTGTTGGGAAGATCGCAAATGGGAGTTCACATGCCTCCCGTTCGGCCTCTCCTCGGCTCCATGGTGTTTCACCAAATTGCTGAGACCGGCCATGGCGGTCCTCCGGAGTCGAGGTGTTCGGTTGATCGTCTACCTCGACGACATTTTGATCATGGCTCCTACATGCGTGCTGGCCAGGCGGCATGTCCAGTGGACAATTTCGCTCCTCATGGATTTAGGTTTTTTGGTCAACAGGAAGAAGTCGGTGTTGTCACCGGCGAGGAACTTGGAGTTTTTGGGCTTTCTGGTGGATACTCAGTCTGCCACTCTAAGTCTTCCGGTCAAGAAGTTGACCACGATACGCAAGGAGATTCGGAGTATCCTCCGCAGGACGAGGGTATCCTTGAAGGCTATCGCACGGATTGTCGGACTGCTGTCAGCATCAGTCCAGGCGATATTTCCGGCGCCTTTACACTACCGGGCCCTGCAACGTCTAAAAATCAGACATTTGCAGGAGGGCCTGTCGTACTCGGACGAGGTTCCGATATCTCTGGAAGCCAGGGAGGAACTCCTCTGGTGGCTCCAACATGTCCAGGATTGGAATGGGAAGACCATCTTCAATTCCAAACCAGACCTTGTGATGGAGTCGGACGCCAGTCTTTCCGGCTGGGGCGCTCGTTGCGGGACTTCCTCCACGGGAGGCAAATGGTCAGGGTCGGAGGCGCAGTTGCATATCAATTGCCTGGAACTCCTAGCGGGATCGTTCGCGCTCCGGAGTTTTGCATCCCACAGATCCGATTGTTGCATCCTGCTGCGTATGGACAACGTAGCGGCGGTGCAGTATATCAATCGACTGGGCGGGACGAAGTCGAAAATCCTCGCGGATTTGGCGACGGAGTTCTGGGATTTCTGTCTTCAACGGAACATTGTGTTGAAGGCGGAATACCTACCCGGGATTTCCAACTCCATTGCGGATTGGAATTCCAGATACCTCAGGGATTCCAGCGACTGGATGCTGGATCCGGCGGTGTTCCAGTCGATACAGTCTTTGTGGGGGCCGTTGGCCGTGGATTTGTTTGCCTCTCGGCTCAATCGCCAATTGGAGATATTTTTCAGTTGGCGTCCGGACCCAGAGGCCGCAGCTACGGACGCGTTTCTTCAGCATTGGCCTCAAGGGATACTTTATGCCTTTCCGCCTTTCGCAATGATCCCAAGAGTACTGTGGCAGACGGAGAATCAGGAAGCGACTTTGGTGTTGATCACCCCTTGGTGGCCGACCCAATCGTGGTTTCCGCAGATTCTGGGTTTGGCCATGGACGTACCGAGACTATGTCCGAGCCTCCCTTCATTGTTGAAGGGCCCGAAAGGAGAATCACACCCCTTGATTCTTCTCGATCAGTTGCCACTGTTGGCGTGGCTGATTTCGGGTCATCGTCACTTGGGGGACGTATTTCGCAGACGGCTAGCAACCTCATTAACGAAGCATGGGCGCCGGGTACCAGATCGGCTTATCGATCTGCCTGGGGACTTTGGCTACGTTGGTGCACACGACGGGATTTGGATCCCGTTCGCGCCCCTCTAGCTGAAGTCATAAATTTTTTATCGGATTCTTTCGAAACGGGTAAGGCCTATCGCACTATCAATGTGTACAGGTCGGCCATTTCTGCGCACCATTCCCTGGTGGATGGTTTGCTGATCGGTCAACATCCCGTGATCTGTCGCCTCATGAGGGGGATTCGGTTTAGGAGACCGCCTTCCCCTCGTTATCAGTCGACTTGGGACGTTTCTCTCGTTTTACGGATGTTTGAGGAGTGGGACGACAATGATCAGCTATCATTGAAACACCTCTCCTTCAAGTTGACCATGTTGCTGTGTTTAATTTCGATAAAACGTATATCCGATGTGCGCGCCTTGGACGTGTCCAGGAGACAATTTGTCCCGGATGGAGTTAGGTTTTCGGTCTGCCGTCGGACGAAGACCGATCTGCGTTCGGTTTTTTACCCGTGTTTTCCGTCTCATCCAAGATTGTGTGTGGTACGTTGTCTCCGATCCTACGAGAATCGGACCGTACCGTTTCGTACGGGGCGCGATGCGCAACTGTTGATTTCGTTTTGTTCTCCGCACTTACCTGTTTCATCCCCTACGCTAGCACGGTGGGTGAAACAGACGATGACGCTGGCGGGGATCAATGTGTCCGTCTTTCTCGCCCACTCCACTAGGAGTGCTATGGCGACCAAGACTTTTCAGTCTGGAGGCTCGCTTGCTGACATTCTGAAGGCGGCCGATTGGTCGTCTGAAGATGTCTTTAAGACCTTCTACTTTAGACCTACTCAGCATGTGTCTATGTCAGTATTGTGATTGTATTGCATTGTATTATTATTGCTTTGAACATGCATCTGATACGAGCCTCCTGTCTGTGATAAAATTGAAGATTTTCCTAGTATTTTGACGGAAAATTTAGATTTTATAAAGACAGGAGGCGATTATCATCCCTCCCATTGTACCCTACCCTATTCTATGGTATTCTTCTCTCTTTTTCAGGCTATTGAAGATTTTATCTTACACGTCGGTTTTACAGTTGGAGTTACTCGTTAGTAACATTGCTATCCATCGAACCTGCGATGTCCCGACGGACTCACCACGTTGATGTTGATGGAAGTTCCGGTGGATAGTTTGGAGATCCACGCGGTTAGCTCGGTTCTGGTTGGGGAAATCTCCCAGTGCCCGAGAAGTGATGATCTGTTCCAGTAAAGAGGCTGCCTGAGATAAAGAAAGAGGAGGAGGAGGAGCTGCAGCCAGTTTATATAGGACTCCCTGTGTATGGTCATTGGTGGAAGAGAGAAAGGGGAGTCACTATGGTTGCTAGGTACCTAGTTACCAGCATTTTTTCTTTTTTATATTGTTAACACTTGCGTTTCTTTCTGCTATTGGGCAAAATAAAGAAGGAATATGCATCTGATACTCGCCTCCTGTCTTTATAAAATCTAAATTTTCCGTCAAAATACTAGGAAAATCTTCAATTGTTGCACACCTGGCTCTTGCCCAGGTACCTCACAGGGTGCCCCAGTTTGTCTACAGCAGCCAAGAACTTGTGCCCGGGAGCAGATGAGGCCATGACCCCCCTACTGGTACTTGGCTCTGGCTCATGACTGATGCTGAACACCACGGGGCTGTGTGCGAAATAGACTGGCAGATGGAGCAGGTAGGTGCCTTCAACCCAGCGAAATGCTTACAAAACAGTTCAGTGTCTACCACGCTCCAGTCTGTTTCGTGAGCGAACTGACAGACCCCTGCCGCTGCCTTTGCCGCAAAGGACTTGTGGTACTCGGAGAAGTATGACCCGCCATATTTGTAAGCAAACTCTGATAATTTGTATAAATACAGATCCAGCTCCTCCCTCCTTTCTGGTTTCTCTGTGCAGATCACATCCCTGTATAGACTGAAAGCAATCACGAACTCAACTATTGTGAGCTTGCGGTTTAACCTGGCATCCTTGCTCTTGAAGACCACTGAAACCTCCCCACATGCTACTGTCTTCGTCTCAGTGACGTCTTGGGTGCTGATAAGCAAGGATGCCAGGTTAACGTCTTTGCCGTCAAGAATATCCTTACGGATGGCTGAGGGAAAGAAGTGCGATGGCGTGATCTTTGGAGGTGTTATTCCCCTACCTACAGGAGCCGCCACCACGGGTGTAGCTGGGGTTGCTGGTGCAACCGCAGCAGGAGGGACTGATGCCTGGGACGCACTACCCCTCTCGAAAGTGTCCATTCTGGATTCCAGGCTGGACAAAGAGGACATCATGCTGTTCATCATAGTGTAGTTGTGCCAGAGACGTGGCCACGGTCTGCCCCGACATGTCCTGCTGACTACCGCTAGCTTCCTGTCCTGACATTAGCAGCTTGTACAATTCCGCTTTCCTGGCTGACACCGGAAATGGAATTCCTTTCTTGGGAAGCTCCTGCATCATTCTGGGAATTGTCCAGGATCTGTACGCAGTGCCTACTCCCTGCTCGGAACTCCTGGCAGGGGTTTCTGGGACAGACAATGTGTCTTCAATGTCTGATGCGTTCCACATGATGCCCCCACCTGTCCGGGCCATAACGGGTGCCGGGGAGAGATTAACGAGACATGAAAACCATGTATGCCTACCAATTCTACTTGATGACCCCCTTAGCTACTGACCTACCAACTACCACCGTCAACCGCCAGACAAGGACCTGGAACAACACGACATATTAAGCATGCTACAATATTCCTACTTCTGGCCCAGGTGCCTACCATCTCACCGTGTACCACCTGGAAAAACAACTCTCCTGGCCCGGTAAACCGTGACTACACTAGACCGTCCCAATTGTCATGAAAAAACCCTGATCGGGGAACAGTGAAGCCGCCAACATTGATACCACCGTGGCACAATCCTCACATGAAATTCTAAGGCCAGAAGAAAGCGCAAGCCCTTGTTGTGAACCGTGTGAACGCAACGTGTTGCATCGAGCGATTTGCTCTGAAAACTATGTCAGCAGCTGGCTTGTCGTGGCTCCATCCTGCAATATATTCAGGAGATAGTTTGATTACTTGTTGTTGCCGTGTATTCGCTCTGAAAACGTGTCAGCAGCAATCAGTCGTAGTTACCCTCCTGAAAAACGTGTCAGGACAACTGGATACGCGTCTAGTCATGTGTATACCGTGTGGTAGGCTCTGAAAACGTGTCAGCAGCAAACCAGATGTAGGTTACCCCCCTGAAAACGTGTCAGGACAACGGGTTAAACTTCTACACATATGTATAACGTGTGGTACGCTCTGAAAACGTGTCAGCAGCCACTAACTGTTGTTCCCCCCCCGCCACCCTGAAGACGTGTCAGGGCAATGGGTTCACTCCTACTCATATGTGTAAAGCGTGGTATGCTCTGAAAGACGTGTCAGTAGCAAACCAGCTATAGGTTACCCCTCTGAAATCGTGTCAGGACAACAGGTTAACTCCTACTCGTGTGTAACGTGTGGCATGCTCTGAAGACGAGTCAGTAGCAAACCGGCTGTAGGTTACCCCCCTAAAAGCGTGTCAGGACAACGGCCTAAATTCCTACTCATATGTGTAACATGTGGTATGCTCTGAAAAACGTGTCAGAAACAACCAGCTGTGGATTGCCCCCCCCCTGAATCATGTCGGAAATACAAGTTGATAGTTATTCCTATGAGTGCCGTGAAGTAAGCTCTAGAACGTGGCAACCCGCTGAAAGCGTGTCAGGATAGTGGATTAAATGCGTACGGTGTGCTCTGAAAACGTGTCAGTAGTCATAATCGTGCGAGAGTGTGTCAATAACATCTACTCCTGTGTGGCGTTCTGCATGTCCTTTGAAGCCAGTCATGGGGCCAGTCATAGGAATAAACACTTTTTTATTTATTTATATATATATATATATATATATATATATATACACATATGCATATATATCAGGCATACCCTGATGCATCCGAAGCCAGTAAGTTGTCACTGAGGTTTGGCCAGTGCTATGCTACTGTCCTTTTGTAGTATGCTGGGATCTGTCCAAATAATATGTTGCTGCTGACCGCTCTGGAGACATGACCTCCGCCCCACTGAATGCAGTACCCCCGTGACCATGTCTCCAGAGCCATCACAGCATGCGCCCTGTCCCAGTCGACCACCGCTGTCAGTATATATCAATAAATTGTGCATCAATTGTGACAACCTCTAGTTTCCAAGTACTAATACATATACCTTGGAACATACCTATGAGTCTTTGACTGTGTTGACAGGACTTGCCCCAAGCACTTTATGCCTGCAAAGTATAAATGCACAATATGACAATACCCTGCCACATAGCAAGCTATATAACCATCATCTGCTGCTTAAATGACCTTATGCCATCCTTATGTTTGCAACCGATATGCAGTTTGCCGATAATTACTTATATGAAGCAACGGTTATGTGCCGCAGAATCCAACACCCTCCCCCTCCACCCCCCCCCCCCCCCCCCCCCGCACAAACTCCGGCAACTACCACACACGTACCCCCGGCAGAATCCCGCGTCTGCGAACCTGCAGTCCCCACTGACGGGGAACCGTTCCCGCAACGGAGCTATGCATCAAACGAGCACCGATAATCACGAAAAGGCGCCAGTATCCGGCACTTACCCGCCCTCTGAATTCGGTCCTGGAGACAGAGATGTCTAACCCTCGCTCAATGCACGCCGCTCTCCGATCGGAACCGGAAGTCCCAGCTTGCTGACGTCACCTTCCTCCGACGTCCACCAACGCTGATCGATGAACGTGCCGGCTTGCAGGGAGGCCAGACGTTAACCTGTTCAGGACCCAGGGCGCAATTTTACGCCCCGGCGCCCTGGTACTTAAGGACCCAGGGCGTAAAATTACGCCCTGGCGTTTTCCGGTCCCTGCCGCGCGCCGGGCAGAGATCGGAAGCGGATGCTAAAATTTAGCGGCTGCTAAAATTCTTCAACGGGCATCCAGGGCAAACGCCGAGGGGGGCCATGTAGGCCCCCCATGTCGGCGATCGCCGCAAATTGCAAGGGAAATCGCCCATGCGATCTGCGGCGATACCGGGCTGATCAGGTCTCTGGGACCCGACCGCCTGGTAATTTTGCATTATCCCGCCTGTCACAGACAGCCAGGACCATGCTAAAGTATAGGAGCGAGGGGGCAAGCCTGCCACCTCCTCCTATTCCCTGCGATCCGTCAGTTAGTTAACTGACCAATCGCAGGGGGGGGGGGTTACTTCCTCCCGCCTTGCCCGGCCCCTGGAAGTCCGGAGACGACAGGAGGAAGACCGGAGGACGCGGCGGGGGACGGGGGAGTGCTGGGGCCTGAAGACCCGGATCCCGGCGATGAAGACGGCGGCGGCGACAGGTGAGTTCCTCTTCAGCCGCGGTCGGGCCCTTTACAGCAATGCATGTCGCCGTAAAGCGACATGCATTGCTGTAATGGGACCCTGTATACTACAACTCCCAGCATGCCCAGACAGCCCTTGGCGTCTGGGCATGCTGGGACTTGCAGTTTTGCAACATCTGGAGGTCCACAGTTTGGAGACCACTGTGCCCTTCCAGATGTTGCAAAACTACACATCCTCAGCATGCCCTTACTGTCCAGGCATGCTGGGAGTTGTAGTTCTGTAACATCTGGCCGTTCAGATGTTGCAGAACTACAACTCCCAACATGCCTGGACAGTTTTGGCATACTGGGAGTTGTAGTTTTGCAACATCTGGAAGGGCACAGATTGGGAACCACTGTATTAGTGGTCTGCAAACTGTAGTCCTCCAGATGTTGCAAAACTACAACTCCTGCTACATCTGGCTCTAAAGATGTTGCCGAACTACTACTTCCAGCATGCCTTAGAATGTTTGGGAGTAGTGGTTTTGCAACAACTGGAGGCACACTGGTTGGCCTAACTCAGTGTTTCCCAACCCGTGTGCCTCCAGCTGTTGCAAAACTATAACTACCAGCATGCACTGATAGACTATACATGCTGGGAGTTGTAGTTTTGCAACAGCTGGAGGCCCCCCCCCCTGTGAATGTAGAGGGTACATTCACATGGGCAGGGGGCTTACAGTGAGTATCAGGCTGCAAGTTTGCGATGCAGCAAATTTTGCACGGCAGCTCAAACTCGCAGCGGGAAACTCGCTGTAATCTCCCGCCTGTGTGACTGTACCCTAAAAACACTACACTAACACAAAATAAAATAAAAAGTTAAAAACACTACATATACACATACCCCTACACAGCCCCCCTCCCCAATAAAAATGAAAAACATCTGGTACGCCACTGTTTCCAAAATGGAGCCTCCAGCTGTTGCAAAACAACAACTCCCAGTATTGTCGGACAGCCGTTGACTGTCCAAGCATGCTGGGAGTTTTGCAACAGCTGGAGGCACCCTGTTTGGGAATCACTGGCGTAGAATACCCCTATGTCCACCCCTATGCAAATCCCTAATTCAGGCCTCAAATGCGCATGGCGCTCTCTCACTTCGGAGCCCTGTCGTATTTCAAGGCAACAGTTTAGGGCCACATATGGGGTATCGCCGTACTCGGGAGAAATTGCCTAACAAATTTTGGGGGGCTTTTTCTCCTTTCACCCCTTATGAAAAGGTGAAGTTGGGGTCTACACCAGCATGTTAGTGTAAAAAATTAAATTTTTTACACTAACATGCTGGTGTTGCCCTATACTTTTCATTTTGACAAGAGGTTAAAGGGAAAAAAAGCCCCCCAAAATTTGTAATGCAATTTCTCCCGACTACGGAGATACCCCATATGTGGGCGTAAAGTCCTCTGGGGGCGCACAACAAGGCCCAGAAGGGAGAGTGCACCATGTACATTTGAGGTGATTTTCACAGGGTGGCTGATTGTTACAGCGGTTTTGACAAACGCAAAAAAAAAAAAAAACACATGTGACCCCATTTTGGAAACTACACCCCTCACAGAATGTAATGAGGGGTGCAGTGAGAATTTACACCCCACTGGTGTCTGACAGAGCTTTGGAACAGTGGGCTGTGCAAATAAAAGATTTTGTACAGCCCACCGTTTCAAAGATCTGACAGACTCCAGTGGGGGGTAAATGCTCACTGTACCCCTTGTTACGTTCCTCAAGGGGTCTAGTTTCCAAAATGGTATGCCATGGGGGGTTATTTTGCTGTCCTGGCACCATTATTTTCTGCTATTAACCCTTGCAAAAATGTGAAATTTGGGGGGGAAATTTTTTTTTTTTACGTATGCAAAAGTCGTGAAACCCCTGTGGGGTATTAAGGCTCACTTTATTCCTTGTTACATTCCTCAAGGGGTCCAGTTTCCAAAATGGTATGCCATGTGGGGGGGGGGGTTTCTGTCCTGGCACCATAGGGGCTTCCTAAATGCGACATGCCCCCGAAACAAAATTTGCTCTCAAAAAGCCAAATATGACTCCTTCTCTTCTGAGCATTGTAGTTCGCCCGTAGTGCACTTCAGGTCAACTTATGGGGTACCTCTATACTCAGAAGAGATGGGGGTTACAAATTTTGGGGGGTATTTTCTGCTATTAACCCTTGCAAAAATGTGAAATTTGGGGGGAAACACATTTTAGTGAAAAAAATTATATAATTTTTTTACATCTGCAAAAGTCGTGAAACACCTGTGGGGTATTAAGGCTCACTTTATTCCTTGTTACGTTCCTCAAGGGGTCTAGTTTCCAAAATGGTATGCCATGTGGGGGGGGGGGGTTTGCTGTTCTGGCACCATAGGGGCTTCCTAAATGCAACATGCCCCCTAAAAACCATTTCAGAAAAACGTACTCTCCAAAATCCCCTTGTCGCTCCTTCGCTTCTGAGCCCTCTACTGCGCCCGCCAAACACTTTACATAGACATATGAGGTATGTGCTTACTCGAGAGAAATTGGGCTACAAAAATAACAATACATTTTCTCCTTTTACCCCTTGTAAAAATTCAAAAAATTGGTCTACAAGAACATGTGAGTGTAAAAAATGAAGATTGTGAATTTTCTCCTTCACTTTGCTGCTATTCCTTTGAAACACCTAAAGGGTTAAAATGCTGACTGAATGTAGTTTTGAATACTTTGGGGGGTGCAGTTTTTATAATGGGGTCATTTGTGGGGTATTTCTAAGATGAAGACCCTTCAAATTCATTTCAAACCTGAACTGGTCCCTGAAAAATTGTGATTTTGGAAATTTTGTGAAAAATTGGAAAATTGCTGCTGAACTTTGAAGCCCTCTGGTGTCTTCCAAAAGTAAAAACACGTCAATTTTATGATGCAAACATAAAGTAGACATATTGTATATGTGAATAAAAAAATGTTTTTGGAATATCCATTTTCCTTACAAGCAGAGAGCTTCAAAGTTAGAAAAATGCAAAATTTTCTAATTTTTCATCAAATTTTGGGATTTTTCACCAAGAAAGGATGGAAGTTACCACAAAATTTTACTACTAGGTTAAAGTAGAATATGTCACGAAAAAACAATCTCGTAATCAGAATGATAACTAAAAGCATTCCAGAGTTATTAATGTTTAAAGTGACAGTGGTCAGATGTGCAAAAAATGGCCGGGTCCTAAGGTGTAAAATGGCTGGGTCCTTAAGGGGTTAAATACACCCGGCCCCTCCCACACATTCAGCTGTAGGCTTCCCACTTATCAGAGCATGTATGGACATTGATACAGAGACTCTCTTGTATTATCAGTTTTTGTCAACAACAGCCTGGAATATGGACCTTAATTGCAATGTCCCAGGACTGTATGCAGCCCCAGGCTGTTTCTCTCCTCAAGCCTTCAAGGACGGATGTCGAGGGCGACTTTGCTTAAGTAGGGGGGTTTGGGATGTCCCAGTATGGGATATGCTCCTAGTTATGGCATCGGGCACCAACGGGATGTGCTCATAGTCCTGTTAGGTTGAGTCCCTGTACGTCCTCAGGGCTCTCCTGCAATGTTCCCCCATAAGATTTATAGGTTGTATATTAAGTGTAAAGGACCTTTCATATGGTCACATGATTGTTAGTCACATGATAATGTTTGTCACATGTTTAAGTTATATGTTTTGTTACCCAGAGAGCACTAGGTGACCCGCAGTTGGCCTATGGGCTCCTTGCTTAGCGCCCCTTAATAAGAGGGGGAGGTACTACAATCTCTCTCTTACACCACACTTTCTGCTGAGATTAAGTCTAGTCCAGACATCTGAGAGCCAGTGTCCAGCACATCTGGAGGCCTCGTCCTAAATTGCAGCCACAAGTCAGTAAGTCAAGTCATCTTCATCATCTTCAGTCAAGTCAATTGTAGTCAGCATGGCCTGCACCTATAGTCTCAAGTCACTGCAAGTCCCAGCAAGCTGCAGGGTCCCCTGTGTAACTGGTCACCTCTCTGGGATCCTGGCCGAACTGTGTAGACTGTAACACCTGTCTAACTTCTGTAAAAGCTACTGTTTACCTTAACCTGGCCTTGGACTATTATTTGCCCCTGCCTAACCTAGGACTAGCGGTGTTACCTTTGGGTGGTTACATAGGCAAACCACGCTCTGGCGTCATGAACATGGAGGAGTTAATACCATCTACCCCTGGGCAACACCATCTGTTCCTTACAGCTCACATCACATCCTGAAGACACCACACTAACACCATTTTAAACTTTTATAACCAGGAACTTCCTCTTTTTCCTTGCCATAACTACAGCTGAAAGGGTTAGGGAATAACAGGCCTTGTCATCTTTTCCTCCTTACATATCTTATTTTCCAGACAAAGTCATTCTTAAATTGTTGCCACATTTTATTCCTAAAGTGGCATTGGCAGTTAACCAGTCTAAAATGTTATCTGTCTTTACTTTAGAAGAGGTTCTTGGTAATCCTGACACGGTAAGATGTCTAAAGATCTATTTGGACAGAAAATAAAGAAGTAAACCTCTTCATTCCATACTTTGGAAGTAATAAGGGGAACAAAGCCTGCAAACCCACTATTTCAAGATGGATCTGTGAGACTTAAAATCTGCCATTTAGTAGCAAAACTTTTCCCTTCTTAGTTCACAGCTGCCCACTCTACCAGGGCTATGTCTTCATCTTCATCAAAGAGTAAATTTGTCTTGCAGCCAAATGGTCGTCCCCCATGACTTTCTTCAGAAAGTATAGAAAAAAATGCTCTCTCTGTCAGTCAGACAGTTTTTGTAAGTTCTTTTTTGAATACAACCCAGCATAGGCCCCTCCCAATTGGGGTACATTTTTCCAGATCCCTATCATTGTGCTGCTGTTGGATGCTAAGAAAGCATAGATTAGGAAGGTTAATTTTGTTTCCCTTAGTCCCAACTGCATCACCAGACTCCCTCTCTATTTTACTTCCTACTTTATAATTACACTATTTTCACCTGTCTCTTTATTTTTAGATTTATTGTAAATGGGATCTATATATCAAAATGCAACTGGCCTGGGGGGGGAGGGGGGGCAACTGAGCGGGGAGACGTGCCATTGCACCTGCTTTTGTATCTGCAGCTGTGCATCTGATTTGCTCGGCTGTGGAGAGTGAATAGTGATGAAGGGTAGGATGGGCAGTAGGTAGCGGCGGGATTGTTACAAAAAGCGCAATGGGAACGTCCTCCATTGCTAGTTTCTAATTGCTAGATAATTTGTATGCTTCTACTTTTGCTCGTACCTTTGCAACGGGCCCACAGATTCGGGTGAGTGATACCTCATTTAAAAGAGGGCCACCCACACTATAAACCTATATGTTTACCCTCTAGTCAGTTTCTCTTTAACTTTTTGTGGGCTTTCAGCTGGAGTTTCTGCCACCTGGCTAACATGTCACAATCATCTGTATCTTACATCCTGTGATAGAGAACCATAATACCAGCAACCATGAATACAAGTTTTCTCAAATATATCTTCAATACAGTCAGCCAAACTGGGTAGGCTCTTCTTGGTAGAGAATTATCTACATTGGTCTGTATCCCTCACTATTAGCAACACTAAAGTGCATATAGAATATTAAAGGGGTACTCCGCTGCTCCAGCGTTCAGAAGATTTTGTTCCGAACACTTGGAGCGGGCAGCGGGGTCGTAATGTCACAACCATGCCCCCTTGTGATGTCACACCACGCCCACTCAATGCAAGTTTATGTGAGGGGGTGTGGCGGCCACCATGCCCCCTCCCATAGACCTGCATAGAGAGGGCATGACACAAAATTGCAGGGGGGCGTGGCCATGATGTCACGACCCCCACCGCCTGCACCCAGCATTCTAAACAAATGCCAGGAGCTGCACAAATATTGCGGGGTCCCAGCTGCGGCAACCCCGCAATCAGACATCTTATCCCCTATCCTTTGGATAGGGGATAAGATATCTAGGGGCAGAGTACCCCTTTAAGTATTACTGCTAACAAACCTTGTTAGTTGTGCCCAGTGGACTTTTTAGAGCTTGCTCCTGTTTTGCAAGTTACATGTGGACTAATTTAATTGCACAGACCACCTCCGGTGCAACCTCAAAAAACCTCACCTGAGTGTACCCTGAGGTCAAAGACTACCACCTATTGTGCAGACCTCCCAGTTAAAAAAAAGTTGTAAGTGTCTACTGGGGAATATACAGGGTTAGCCAGCCACAAAGCCACCCTTGACCACAGAAGACACTTTGCCAGGGGGACTACTACCCTCAGCTACCCTAAACTACTTCACCTGTCCTCCTTGTGGGCACCATATACACATTCCTTGCGCATTAAATATCCATCCTTACAAATTAACCAGTTGTGCTTTTCTTTATGCTTCAGCCATGCTTGCTATTACATATTGCTATGTGTATGTGTTATGCTAATACATTTCCTCATTGCTAGTACTTTGTTTTCATTACAGTTTCCTCTATTCTCTCTATTGTGAATTTGCATCTCTGCCCTCCTATGTGTAAGTAAATCTATTGAAAGTGTTTTTATTGGGTTTTTCAAGTTTTAACACAATTACAGAAACTACAATAAGTAATAAAGAAAATAACATTAAACAAGAATTTAGAAACGATGAAAGGATATTGTAAATTCAGAAATAATTAAGTACACAGATATCATCCTTGCGCCCGTTACTTCGCAGCCTTGGAATATTGATTAATGCAAGTAATTGTAATTCCAATCCAACTATTCTGTAACTGTATACATACAAGTGTTATATCTTCATATCGTTGCTACTGGTTTTGAGGTATGAATAAAGTATAACTTAGGAGTCATAATCCAGAATTTAGAATTCAGAATTTAGAATTTAGAATTTTCCCCCCTCTCTCCACGCAGGTTATATGAATAAAGAAAATAAAAATAAAAAGTAAAAGAATTGTATTATCAGCATATGTTGAGTTAAATCGTATTTCCAAGGTGATGAATCCTATTATCATCGTCTGTGTCAAAAGTAAACTAGACAAATATTGGGATCTAGGTGTCGGATAATGATCCAGCCAACTTTTCCATTTTAGAGTACATTGAGGACCTCTTTGTTCTTTCCATGCATAAGTCCTCTCATGTGTGCAATTTATTGAGACTGCTTCTATAATTTCTGATAAAGAGGGAATTTCAGCTGAATTCCATTTGGAGGCAATCTTCATTCTATAGGTTGTAGTGATGTGACATATTGGTGTCCTATATGCCATGTGTACTTTTTGTAAACCAATGTTCAATAAAGCTAGTTCTTTTCTGAGAAAAGTTTTATTATCAGATATTAGTCTTATCAATGCGTCCACATCTTTTTTAAATTTTTGTAGTTTAGGACAATACCAGAAAATATGACCAATAGAGCCGTATATTCCGCATCCTCTCCAGCATAAGGGTGAATGAGAAGGGATCATAGTGTGTAATCTAGTGGGAGAATAGTACCATCTAGTGACCATTTTAAAATATTGTCCCCTATGGCTTATACATGAAGTAGCTTTTTTAAGAGTGTTATAAGCTTGGCTCCATTCAGACAATGAAATAACTAACTTCAATTCCTTCACCCGTTTTGCTCTATATTTGTTGGTAGATGAGAAGCTATCACCATTATAAAACTCATATAAGCTTTTCGTTTTTACTTTAGAGATGGAAGTTGTTGATAAGTTGATGAGATCTAAAATAAAATGAGGTATTTTTGTACTGGCTGACGGGAATGCATTCAGGTGATTTTTTATTAATGCATAGTTTTTTTTTTCACTAATAGGGATATCATGGGATGATCTGAGTTCATCGAAGGGAATCACCTGATCATTCCTCATTAAATTTGACACATGGGTAATCCCTTTTTCTTTCCATACTGTGATGTCAGAGATGTTCGTGAATAAACACAAGGATTCAATATTGAGGTTTATGCGTGAGGAGATATCGTCTAGGTTATCAATTTTGGGACGTACATTCCATAATCTAATAGTGTCCTTAAGGATTTTATTAGACTTAAATGTTGCTTTGTGTATTTTATGGGAGTTTATTGGAACATCCTTCCAATTATCAATGAAACTTAAAGACTCTTCTAGTCGTGCCCATGAATTCTTTTCTGTTGTAGGCCTTAACCATTCTAAGGATTGTTTTATTAGAATAGCTTTATGGTATGCATAAAGGTCGAGCATCCCAGCACCCCCATTTTCTGGTTTCTTACTAATTAAATTGGCGGGAATTCTGGGCTTGCTTCCGCTCTAGATGAACGTGGACATCTGTTTTTGGAACTTTTTTAATAGATAATCTGGTATTGTTATAGGGATAGTCCTCATAAGGTACAGAATTTTAGGTAATATAAACATTTTGTACAAATTAATCCTGCCAAACCAACTCCATGAAAATTTGTCATAGGAATTTAGATCTTGCTGAATTCTTGCACACAGTTTAGGGTAATTTTCATTTATCAAATGGTTAATGTTTGCCGTCAGGTTGATACCTAAAAACGATATTGAGTTTGTTACCCATTTGTATGGAAATTTTAGTTTCAGATTTGTGGTTTCTGTTTTTGTTAAGAGTATTGGTAGTATAAAGGATTTATCTGTATTAACTTTGTGGTAGGAAATTAAACTAAATAGTCTGAGTTCTGTGGCCAATTCCTGTAAAGACCTTTGTGGATTGGAGAGGATTAATAGAATGTCGTCAGCAAATAAACTTATTTTATTATGTACTCCCGGCGTATATATATGCCTGTCAAATTTTCGTTTTTTCTGATGTTTATGGCTAGAGGTTCTATTGCTAAGACGAATAGTAGGGGGTAAAGTGGGCATCCCTGACGTGTACCGTTTGTAATGGGGAATGTCTTTGAGAAATGGCTGTTAATAAATATTTTAGCTGTAGGATTTGTGTATAAGGCGAATATCGCTGTCACAAGTGACGTCGGGAGTCCTATTTTTTATTAATGTGGCTTTCATATATGCCCAATTAACCCTATCAAAAGCCTTCTCTGCATCAAGTGATAATAATAGGGAAGGCATACCACGTTTTTGATGCCCAATTTATGAGATTTATGATTCTCCTAGTTCCGTCTCCAGCTTGTCTACCCGGTGTAAATCCCACCTGATCTGGGTGTATGACATCTGGAAGTATGCGCTGTATTCTATTAGCTAATAATTTGGCGTACATTTTAACATCTGTGTTTATGAGAGAGATAGGCCGGAAATTTGCTGGGGTTGTTGGTTCTTTACCCGGCTTAGGGAGGGTTTCTACATTTGCTGTTAACATTTCTGTAGGGAAAGTTCCCGTCTTAAATGCACAGTTAAATATATCTGTTAAATGAGGTTCTAGAATATCTGAAAAGGACGTGTAATATTCTGCAGAGTATCCGTCTGGCCCTGGTGCTTTTTTGCGTTTAAGGTTATTGATGACATTTTTTACTTCGTCTATTGTGATAGGTTTTTGAAGATCATTAATATGATCATGGGGTATTGTGGGAATATCACATGAATCTAGATATTTTTGTATATCTTCATCGGTGGGTTGGTGGGTATCCTTGTCTTCTCTGAGATTGTATATTTTTTCATAAAAGGATGCGGTTTCTTTTGCTATGAGTTTTGGATGTGTTATTTTGGAATTGTCTATTTTGTCTCTCAAATACGGAACTCTACATTTAGTTCTAGGTCCTTTGGCTATGGTGGCAGTTAGTTTAGTCGGTTTATTGAGTAGATGGTAACCATTACACTTTAAATTTCTGAGATGTTTATCCGCCTCCGCAGTGAGGATTGTATATAGCTCTAACCTTTTCCCCTTGAGAGTTTGTAGTGTGATTAAATCTTTATTTCTTTTGTGAGATTTTTCTAATTCTGCAATATCTTTAAGAAGCGCGGTCGTTTTCTTTGTAGTTTCTTTTCTATGTTTGGCCTTTAATTGAATCAACATACCTCTAATATATTCTTTATGAGTCAGCCACAGTGTGGTTGTATTTGTTCTAGTCGGTGCATTTAGTGTGTAGAACTCAACAATATCTTTTTTGATCTTCTGTTTATATTCTGGGTGGGAAATAAAAAATGGATCTAATTTCCACTGGAAGGTCTCAGCCGTTCCTACTTTTGAGGAAACATTTATAGAGATTGGTGCATGATCCGACCACGTTATTGATCCTATTTCACAGTTGGTTATATCTAAGATCTGTCTAATAGGTGTGATAAACATATCTAGTCTGGTGTAAGTGTCATGTGTTGCAGAATAGTACGTGAAATCTTTTTCGTTATTATGTAAGCATCTCCAAATATCACAGAAACCGTTGTCTTGCAACCATGAAAATAGTTCCGTCCTATGACTAGGGTTAGTGTTAGTTGTGTCCATTTCAACTTCGCTAATGCAATTGAAGTATCCGCCTATTATTAGTAGTCCTTCTTGTAGTTTATTTATTTTTTCAATAACTTATTAAGAAAATGAAGTTGTTTAGAAAGGGGAGCATAAATATTAACCAATGTTTATAGTTTGTTATTAATGCTACATACTACTATAAGATATCTGCCCTGTTTGTCTGCTGTAAATGATTTAAGTTCAAATGTAAGAGAGTTTTTGAAAGCTATGGCCACTCCTGCTGATTTCTTTGGAGAATTTGCCAGAAAAATATGTGTAACATTTTTGTGTTGTAAGGAGGGATGGTTGTCATTTTGGAAATGAGTTTCTTGAAGAAACAGGATCTCAGCCTTAGAAATTTTAGCTTGTTTCCATACTAGTGATCTTTTAGTCGGGTTATTTAATCCTCTGCAATTAATGCTCAGAATTAAATGTGACATTACTTTTTCTTTATGTCTAGTTAAAGAAATCTATCTAGAGGAATGATTATGAGTGTAGAGGTGGACTTTAGTTTGTGTTTACCTTTTAGTGTGGATGGATGAGATGAGGGGGGAATTCTCCGAGTCCAGGCTGCGAATATAACCAAGGCACTGCGTATTATAATCAGAAAGTTCTCAGTAAACTATCTTTTACAACCGTAATATAAAGGTAATAGAGAGAGAACAGGTAAATATTAGTACAGGAAATGAAATGAAAACTTATGTCAGAGAAGAATATAGTGCTGTAGAGCACGTACTATGTAAAACTTATTTCTAGAAAAGAATAGAATAGAATAGGTAAACTTATAATGTAGCTAGGTTACTCGAACTGGGGGAAGTTCGAAAAATAAAAGTGTAAATAGCAGTACACTTAGGGTTATATGAAAACCAGAGAGAAAAGAAAATAGAAAACATAACCAGCCTGCATAGCACATAATATAGGTATATCACCCCTTCAGACTTGACAGGAACAAACAATCAGAGTCCTCATTTAGTCAAGTATATCTATCTCTTCTTCTGTATAGAGTTCATTGTTCTGCATCTGATGCCAGGTTCCATTTTCTCAGAAGTTCCAGATCTTGTTCTAAGTTGTGTACGATTCTCGTTGAATGTCCATCCGGGATTAACAATTTCACTGGAAATCTCCATCTATAAGGCACGTTGTTTTTCCTTAAAATGGAGGTGACTGGATGAAATGATCTTCTATGTTGTATAGTAGCTTGGGATTAGTCTATAAAAACTTGAATATTATCATATGGTTCTGGAAGATGGGTTTTCTTCTTTATTGCTTGTAGTAATTTATCTTTGATTTTGTAAAAGTGAAATCTGGCTATCACATCTCTAGGTAGTTCCGGATCGACACTTCTCGCCCTTGGTAATCTGTGAGCCCTGTCAATTTTAAGCTCAAGTTGAGAACTATCAGGAAGTAGTGATTTAGTAAAATTGGTTCGGTAATTCTCCAATTCTTTGGGTGGGACGTTTTCTGGTATTCCTCTAAATTTCAAGTTGTTTCATCTGCTCCTATCTTCGATGTCTGCTAACTTGAGTTGAATGTCAGAAATTTCACATTTAGTATTATCGTGGTCATCAGCTAAATTGTTTTGCGCTGAAGCAAACTCTTCCATTTTGGATTCAATATGTGAAACCTTTGAATTTAGAACAGTAATTTGTTTTGTGGTGGGTTCCAGCTGTTTTTGTATATCTTGTAAGAATGATCTTCTTAATAATTGCATGGATTCCTTAATAAATTGTTCTGATGCTGTTTCAGTTGATGACGGTAGGCAATCAAAGGGGTCCATTTCTGTTTGTCCTTTAGGCGGAGGTATTTCAGATTCTAGTTCAGTTTCTGTTTCTTTCCTGGTCTTTAGTTTCATTGGACTTTTAGTAGGGGAAGATTCTGCCGATGACATGGTGTTTTCAGGTTCCTGCGGATTGTCAGGGATATACAGTGCGGAAAATCTGTTAACATTCGGGTTTTTATCTTTTCTAGAAGATGTCCCAGTACTAAAGTATAGAGGTTTGTGCTTTTGAGATATCTCCATCGATTTGTTGTCTCTCTTCAAGTAATTCTGAGAGGATTTTTGATTCCTAGTACTCTTCCTAGGTGTGTTATAAGACATAATGCAGCTTCAAATATTTCCTTAATTCTGCTAAAGGTCTTAGTAGATTTTCAGTATCTCACTTGTAACTTTTCAATTGCTGAGTTTATTGTTCAAGATGGAGCTTATAGGATTTTTATATATATGATATTTATTTAGTTGCAGGTGCTTTGTCTTTGCCGTCTATCTCATCCGCAGCGGTTAAGATATTATTGTTGTGAGGCCCGCAGTAGTAGTGTCTATTACTGGTATTATAAAGTTTAAACCAAAACAGTAACTGTTCCAATACTGCAGAACTACAGTTCAGATTTGTGAGTACAGCCGCAGCAATTAAAATATTTTAGTTGTGAGCTTAGTAGTAGTAGTGTCTATTACTGGTATTATAAAGTTTAAACCAGATTAGTGAAAGTTCATATGATGCAGAACTTCAGTTAAGATTTGTGAATAACGCAAGTATTTTCAGATCTCACAATGATGGTACAGTCTTGTTTAATTGCTGCAGGTCTTAGGTTCATAGCAAAAGTAGCATACTGAGATGGTGGTATTATGGCTTTTATATAATATGCACTACAGGTGGGTTGCACCAGGGTGAGGACTCCAAAGCTCTAGATTTATACAGCAGCAACTGTCTAATGTATTCTAGCTTTACAGTGCACTATTACTCCTCAGTGTCCTTTTGTATAATCTTCACTTACTTGTGCTACAAGGGTATTTGAGTCCTGGTATCTGCAGGAGCTGTTATTTTTCAGCGCTGAGTGTTGTGAGGAACTGCTATTTCTTATCTGCGGCGTCTAATTCCATCAGCCCTTTCCTCAAGATGGCGCCTGTCGTTCAGTGTGAAGGAGCTTTCCCCACACTGCACTCTTTTCCTATGGAGGATCTTCACAGGAGGCTCAGGTACCTTCTGTTTATTAGGTATTCTGTATGTCTCTAGTACTGTCCGGTACTAGATAGGAGCTGGAGGTGTTTAAACAGTGAGGACTGATGTAGCTCAGCCTGTGTCACTCACTGCGCTGTGTGTGGCTGTTCCGTCCTTCAGCGTGTAGCCGCCGCTGCTGCAAATGGCGCCGGTCTCCTGCTATAATCTTCTCCTTCGCTCCAGGGCTTCCCTGTTGTAACGATCTGCCCGATATTAGTGTCGGAGGATAGCTGGTACTCTTCTCTTTCTAGCTATATAAGTTATAGTTTTTAGTGCTCAGATAGCCGGAGCTTACTCAGACACGTCCTCTCATAGCAAGCTCAGGCTACGCCCCTGTAAGTAAATCTAGAAAAGTGTGCTAGGCTTTTTATTCCCTCTGTATCAAACTATATTAAAATGACAGTTTACAACTGTACGTGTTTGATTCTGCATTGAAGTGGAACATGTTCCGTGCTTTCAGTGTTTTCTATATGTGTTCATGTTCATAGTTTGCCACAAGATGTCATCATTGCCTTTTACAATTATGTTAATTAGAGATGAGCAAATTTTTTGGAACATTCAATTCGGCCGATTCTCCGAACTTCCCAAAAAATCTGGTTCGGTCTGAATTTATTCATGGTGAATTGCTATTAACCCCTTAAGGACGCAGGGTTTTTCAGTTTTTGCACTTTCGTTTTTTCCTCCTTACCTTTTAAAAATCATAACCCTTTCAATTTTCCACCTAAAAATCCATATTATGGCTTATTTTTTGTGCCACCAATTCTACTTTGCAGTGACATTAGTCATTTTACCCAAAAATTCAAGGCGAAACGGGAAAAAAAATCATTGTGCGACAAAATCGAAGAAAAAACGCCATTTTGTAACTTTTGGGGGCTTTCGTTTCTACGCAGTGCATATTTCGGTAAAAATGACATCTTCTCATTATTCTGTAGGTCCATATGGTTAAAATGGTACCCTACTTATATAGGTTTCATTTTGTCGTACTTTTGGAAAAAATCATAACTACATGCAGGAAAATGTATACGTTTAAAAATGTTCTGATCCCTTAAACTTTTTTCAACGTACAGGGCGGTATGAGGACTCATTTTTTGCGTCGTGATCTGAAGTTTTTATCGGTACCATTTTTGTTTTGATCTGACTTTTTGATCACTTTTTATTCATTTTTTAATGGTATAAAAAGTGACCAAAAATACGCTTTTTTGGACTTTGCAATTTTTTTACGTGTACGCCATTGACCGTGCGGTTTAATTAACGATATATTTTTATAGTTCGGACATTTATGCACGTGGCGATACCACATATGTTTATTTGTATTTTTATTTACATTGTTTTATTTTTTTTATGGGAAAAGGGGGGTGATTCAAACTTTTATTAGGTAAGGGGTTAAATTACCTTTATTAACACTTTTTTTTTACTTTTTTTTTGCAGTGTTATAGCCCCCATAGGGACCTATAACACTGAACACACTGATCTTTTACACAGATCACTGGCGTGTATTAACACGCCTGTGATGAGTGTTATCGGCGCTTGACTGCTCATGCCTGGATCTCAGGCACGGAGCAGCCATTCGCCGATCGGACACTGAGGAGGCAGGTAAGGGCCCTCCCGGTGTCCTGTAAGCTGTTCCGGATGCCGCGATTTCACCGCGGCTGTCCCGAACAGCCCGACTGAGCAGCCGGGATAATTTCACTTCAGACGTGGCAGTCAGCTTTTATCGCCGGGTCTGAAGGGTTAATACAGGGCATCACTGCGATCGGTGATGTCCGGTATTAGCCGCGGGTCCTGGCCGTTGATATCGCGGGAGCCGGCAGAGGACGTAATTATACGTCCTTCATCGTTAAGGGGTTAAAACAGCTATTTCTGGGCTACAGAAAGCATCAATAGGGGTGAAGAACACTTTGCCTTGTCGTAACAAGCATAGGGAGTGTGCTGTGTTAGTGAAATAATACTGTTATTCAGTATGACATGCAGATTACAGGCATCACTATTAGAATCACTGCCACAGAGCTACTGGATGTGGCAACAGGTTCGAGGACCATATGGAATCACAATTGAAGAGATTAAAGAGATTTTTTAATTTAATTTTAATTTATTTACATATTTTAAAATCCTTTTTTGAGGACCCATTCTAGTGAGCATCCAGTTGGCGGTTTGCCGCGAGGCGAGCTACCACCTATCCCAACACCTGCCTCTCAGCACATCCCCATGCTCTGAGTGTCCACTTGAAAAGGGAGGGACTGCAGTACCAGCAACTTGGACAGAAGCACATTCAGCTTCTGCGCCGTGGGCTAAGTGGGTACATCAGGGGTCAAGTCCTGGGAAAAAAAGTGTGGGAATTCACCCAAGATTTCCACTCATGGGCTGGTCCTGCTAATGGGAATTGTGTTCCTGCTGGGGAAAAAGTGCAGGAACTCGGTTCCCATGCATTCTTGCAGGACTTGAGCCCTGGGGCGCATACTGCTAGAAGTTGCTGCAGTGAAAAAGCTCGTATTTGTATCTTAAAATCGAGCTGGCGGTCCCCCGCGAGGCCAGCTACCACCTGTTCCAGCCCCTGCCTCTCAGCACCCTTCCGACTGTGAAACTGTAAATGTTTCATTTAATTATTTATGGTTCATTGTTAACCCTTCAACCTGTTTAATTGGATTCTTGTGGTAATTCCACAGGTAATATATGATGACGACCATAGGGCCTCACAATTGAAAAGATTGAAGAGATTTTTTAAAATTTAAATTGAATATTTTGATTAGATTCACAATTTTAATGTCCCGGGTGCCTGAAGCGTTTACTTTGAACTAATACTGTATGACCACAAAACCCAATACAATAAGGAGACACATGACAGCACAATGAAAGAGCCTAGAGGTGGCAGCAGCTCAACAAGACCATAGGGCCTCACAATTGAAAAGATTAAAGATATTTTTTTAAATTTCAATTGAAGATTTTAAAAAGATTAAAATGTAAGTTAAAAGTTTAATTTAATGTGCCAACAGCATGAGACCATATGGGGGCACAATGACACAATGACACAGCCTGGAGGCACAATGACACAGCCTGGAGGTGGCAGCAGCATGAGGAGACCATAATGTGGCAGAAAGACACAGCCTGGAATTTGAGTCAGCAAGTAGAGACCATATAGTGGCAGAATGACCCAGCCTGGAGGTGGCAACAGCCTGACTGTAAGATGACTATAAAAACCACCCATTTTGCAAAACCTTGCCTGTGCTCCACTGTCCTCCTCCCCCTCCCCCTCCTCTTCCAGTTCAGCCCCCGCAAGGCTCATGTGGCTGTGAGATGTAGGCGCCATGTCTCCAGTGCCCTGACCATCCATCGTTTCCAACATGTGTTGTAGGAAATGAAGCAGTGGAATGATGTTCTTCATCCCATAATCCTGGGGACTGACTAATAATGTGGCTACCTCAAAGGGCCTGAGCAAACGGCAGGTGTCACGTATGAGCTGCCACTGGTTGACATTTAAGTTACACAGGGGAGTCCCCCTATCTGCTTGGATCATCAAGAAATTGGTGGTGGCTTTTCTCTGTTCGGTCCAATATATGGAGGGTGGAATTCCAACATGTGTCAATGTTGCAAATCAGGAGGAAAAAAAATGGTAGAGAGGCTCGTGTTAACCTACTGACCAATGGATCGAGCTACCCAAATAGCACCAATACCCACGGTGCCGAAAGGGGGGAGATACAAATTAAAGAAATTGGGGCTCAGAGTCTTGAATATTGGATTAAATTAAAATGTTTATTAAATATGATATAAAATTGTACATATAGGTATAATATACTGCGGATCACAGGGCCCTTGTGATCCCACAGTAAAATTGGTAAATATTTAATCCTTGGCAATTTAATATATAATGTTAAAATACAATAATTATAATAAACAAATAAAAATGTACAACAATAAATAAGTGTCCACGTATCTATAAAGATGATCGGAATTGGTGATTTGTGAATAGCGGTAATATAACAGTTTGAGTTGCTATTTTCACAAATATTTGTATCCAGTTGGAAGAGAAAGTGGTTAAAGTCTTGAATAGAATACAGCAAAAATGAATGGCAATTTTATCCGGTAACGGCTCAACCTCACTGACTGCTGAGAGTGGCGTGGGACAGAAGGACTAGACAGAGGCGAGGTCAGATGTAGCAGAAGGTCAGGGCAGGCGGCAAGGTTCGTAGTCAAGGGCAACGGCAGAAGGTCTGGTAACACTGGTAAGGGCATACACAAAATGCTTTCACTAGGCACTGAGGCAACAAGATCCGGCAAGGACAGGAAGGGGAAGTGGGTTTAAATAGGCCTGGGGCCGAAGGAAGCTAATTACACTGATTGGGCCAGGCACCAATTACTGGTGCACTGGCCCTTTAAATCTTAGAGAGCTGGCGCTCGCGCGCCCTAGAGAGCGGAGCCGCGCGCGCCAGGACGTGACAGCCGGGGAACGGGACAGGTGAGTAGATTGGGATGCGACCCGCGAGCGGGCGCATCCCGCTAAGCGGATCGCATCCCCGCCGGCGGTGACAGTGCAGCGCTCCTGGTCAGCGGGTCTGACCGGGGCGCTGCAGAGAGAAGAACGCCGCGAGCGCTCCGGGGAGGAGCAGGGTTCCGGAGCGCTCGGCGTAACAGTCTCCTGATTTATACAGCGGTAAAATTGCAGTGTTTTGTAATATGTTCGAATCCTCTGTGCCGAGGATTCGCTGCTGGAGACACTGCCGTCTCCTATATATGCAGTGGCAATTTTGAATGTAAAACAGCGCTTATAAGATAAGTTCCGATCCTCTATGCAGAGGGCTCGCAGCTGGAGACACTGTCGTCTCCTAGTATGCATCGGCAGTACGATGTAAGGTACAATGCTTATGTCTTATAATCAAAGTGGGTACCTTATGTGGTTAGTGCTGGTCGTCAGACGGGTCCTGGTCCCTGAATGGAGGGTGCGCTGCTGGAGGCTCGGCAGCCTCAGGTATGCAGCGGCAGAAGTGGGCTCCGTTTATGGGTACTGCAGCAGTTCTCCTGCTGGCAGTAAATACTGGGCCGGCGGTATCCTCGTGGTGGGAAGTAGCACATACTGTCAGAGGTTGATTGACAGATATGGTGAATCCTTTAAAAAAAGCTATATTCTTTGATAAAGATGATGTGGCACTTAGAATAAGTGGTTAAAGCTGGACGCATTTCAGGTCATCCGTAGGACCTTTCTTCAGCAGCAAAGATAAATGTGATGTTCCTAGAGATCATTTGGCTGGGTTATATATCCATTGCTCCTCCTTTTTATGCTGTCACATCCAATTAACCAAATGGGATTCATGTAAGACATGGAAAGCTTAGGTAATAAACACTACAGGTGAATAGAATACATGCCTAGATAACAGTGTAAATATCATTGAAAGTGTCATTACGGTGAGACTTATGTAATTCATTCTATGATTTTATACATGGCTGTGTTATATTGAAGGATTGTTCCTAGTGTGAATGTATGAATGATTTGGAAGAATATATATCTTTAACTTCCATTGTTTATTTCAATTTATCTGAGAAAAATGGGAATAATAGCATGAAATATGGGATAGGAAAAAAATATAGATATGGGGAATGTGTAGTGAAAAATTGTAGTGAAAATTGTAGTGAGTGGAATAGGATACATAGATAAAAAATGTTGTGGGATATTGAATATGTCTACAAGTGACAAAGGGAATGTGTCAGTGTATTGATGTGTGTATATATTATAGGTGTATTTGGTAAATGAAACAGGATTGCATGTTCCGGATTGGTTTAAATTAATAATTTAATAGATTTCATAAAGTGATATGTGGTAAGAATATGACGTTTAAATTTATGTATGTATGTGTGTATGTTCTAGCATCACGTCCAAACGGCTAAAGATATTAACATGAAACTTGGCACACATGTTACTTATATGTCTACAACAAACATAGGATAGGTGATTTAACCCTTACTCACCCCCATTTGCCAGGGTTGGGGTTTATGTTTGAAATCCCATACAAGTCAATGGGAAATATATGTTACTGCACAACTTCCAGACGCCTGGAGATATTTCGATAATGCTTGGTCACATGTTACTTATATGTCAACTTAAAATATAGGATAGTTAATTTAATCCGTACGGCTGGAGATATTTCAATACCTGGTACACATATTACGGGTCGGGATAGGAGGTCGGGATAGGAGTCCGAGATAAGAGAACGGGATATGAGGACGGGATAGGAGGACGGGATAGGAGGACGGGATAGGAGGACGGGATAGGAGGTCGGGATAGGAGGTCGGGATAGGAGGACAGGATAGGAGGTCGAGATAGGAGGTCGAGATAGGAGGTTGAGATAGGAGGTCGAGATAGGAGGACGGGATATGAGGACGGGATAGGAGGATGGGATAGGAGGACGGGATAGGAGGACGGGATAGGAGGTCGGGATAGGAGGTCGGGATAGGAGAATGGGATAGGAGGACGGGATAGGAGGACGGGATAGGAAGTCGGGACAGGAGGATGGGATAGGAGGTCAGGATAAGAGGTCGGATATGGCAACAATATATGAGGATGGGATATGAAGTCAAAAGCTAACGCTTTTGTTTATTGTTCTCCCCAACAAGGATTAGGAAAAAACGGGCAATGCCAGGTACTCAGCTAGTATATATATATAAATATGAAAGTATAAAATCTAAAAAATCTATAAACATTAATATGTATGAAAATATGTAAAAAAAAATATCTATTATAAAAATTACTAAAATCAATAGAAAAAAGCTTTTTATTTTTCATTGTTGTGGAAATCTACAAAAAGTGCGAATATTGGTGTTTTATGTTTTTCTTGTGCTGCAGCTCTGTTTGATGAATGTCAGGAGAGGGGTCCCGACCAAGGACACGCCAGAGTGCTGGAGTGTACAGCCAAACACCGGTGGATCGTCGGAAGGGACCACCTCCTAATCTAAAAATCTGAATATTTCAATTACACTGTTGAGTCCTTTAGGGGCTAAAGAGTCAAACTCGAATATTTGCCTGGACTCCGCTCTTGACATTTTGCCTATGAAATTGCCTCCTTGCCAATCTTGCTGAATTGTTTGGATGGCCGCATATTTCAATTTATTAGGATTCCCTTGATGGAATTGTTTGTAATGGGCCGAAAGTGGGTGTCATTTTGTTTCTTTATATTGTATCTGTGTACTGTTTATTGCAGGGACATTCAATTATATAAATAACCCCTTTGCTGGCGCAATTCAGAAATTCATTAATTTTATGTACAAAGTTATTGATAGAGGACTTAATTACTAAAATTCTTTTATTGAATTGGGTTGTTTTACAATTAGGGCATTAAAGAGTCAAAGAGTCAAACTCGAATATTTTCCTGGACTCCGCTCTTGACATTTTGCCTATGAAATTGCCTCCTTGCCAATCTTGCTGGATTGTTTGGATGGCCGCATATTTCAATTTATTAGGATTCCCTTGATGGAATTGTTTGTAATGGGCCGAAAGTGGGTGTCATTTTGTTTCTTTATATTGTATCTGTGTTCTAATATACGGGTTTTTAATGCCATTGATGTGCGGCCTATGTACTGTTTATTGCAGGGACATTCAATTATATAAATAACCCCTTTGCTGGCGTAATTCAGAAATTCATTAATTTTATGTACAAAGTTATTGGTAGAGGACTTAATTACTAAAATTCTTTTCTTGAATTGGGTTGTTTTACAATTAGGGCATTGTCCACATCTGAAAAAGCCTTTCAAGTCTATAATAGTGGATTTTGGTTTGGGATTTGAAGTGCGAACCGTGGGTGCTATTTTAATGCCTAAGTTTGGGATAGGCATTTAGTGTCCTATCCTCACATAATAATGGCCAATATTTTTTGATGATATTTTCTATTTTATGGTGATGTGTATTGAATGGAAAAATTAGTTTCGGGACATCATTCTCTTTTGATGGGGGTATGTCTGGTATTTTAGGGGCAAAAAATTACGATCTGTCTAGACTACGTACTTTGGTGAGTGATTGTTGTAAATCTGCTTATGGATATTGTTTGGCCAGAAATTGGTTTGTCAGGGAAATGGCTTCTTTTTCGAATTGTTCTTCATATGTGCAGTTGCGTTTTAGCCTGCGAAATTGGCTAGTGGGTACGTTAACCAGCCATCGGGGGAGGTGACAACTTGAATGCAGTATAAATCCATTTTTAGCTACAGGTTTGTGATGTGTGCTGCAGATTAGTTTATTGTTGAGGGATGATATTAGTAAGATATTAGACTTATTCTTACCACATATCACTTTATGAAATCTATTACACTATTAAAGGGGTATTCCAGGAAAAAACTTTTATATATATATATATATATATATATATATATATCAACTGGCTCCAGAAAGTTAAACAGATTTATAAATTACTTCTATTAAAAAATCTTAATCCTCTCAGTACTTAGGAGCTTCTGAAGTTAAGGTTGTTCTTTTCTGTCTAAATCCTCTCTGATCTGTCCTGTCTCGGGAAACACTCAGTTTAGAAGAGGTTTGCTATGGGGATTTGCTTCTAAACTGGGCATTTCCCGAGACATGTGTCATCAGAGAGGATTTAGAAAGAAAAGAACAACCTTAACTTCAGAAGCTCATAAGTACTGAAAGGATTAAGATTTTTTAATAGAAGTAATTTACAAATCTGTTTAACTTTCTGGAGCCAGTTGATATATAAAAAAAAGTTTTTTCCTGGAATACCTCTTTAATTTAAACCAATCCGGAACATGCAATACTGTTTAATTTACCAAATACGCCTATAATATATACACACATCAATACAATTACCATTCATTTTTGCTGTATTCTATTCAAGACTTTAACCACTTTCTCTTCCAACTGGATACAAATATTTGTGAAAATAGCAACTCAAACTGTTATATTACCGCTATTCACGAATCACCAATTCCGATCATCCTTTTAGATATGTGGACACTTTTTTATTGTTGTACATTTTTATTTGTTTATTATAATTATTGTATTTTAACATTATATATTAAATTGCCAAGGATTAAATATTTACTTATTTTACTGTGGGATCACAAGGGCCCTGTGATCCGCAGTATATTATACCTATATGTACAATTTTATATCATATTTAATAAACGTTTAAATTGAATCCAATATTCAAGACTCTGAGCCCCAATTTCTTTACTTTTGCAAATCAGACTATGTTGGGGATGCCATTCTGATGCTGCAACTCAAGGAGTGTGTGCTTTGTGGTATATGAGTGGCTGAAGTGTATGCAAAGTTTCATTCCCATTGTTAGGATGTCTTGCAGATGGGGTGAACACTTCAGGAACTGCTTGTCAACCAGATTGAATACGTGATGTTCTTCCCATTGTCGGTCACCATGGTTCTCATTTCCAGTTTTTGTGGAGTAAGCCTTGATTCGATTTCTTGATGAATTAATTTAAGCACTTCCTCCCCTGTGTAATTCTGTTTGCCAAGGCAAACCATGTGAAGAACAGCATGACACCGCCGTGCCCTGCACACATGGTATGCTGGAGGGGCACTGAGACTTGTCCGTGCAGTGGAGGCTGAGGACATGGAAGAGGATGAGGAGGCGGAGTCGCACACTGTCACAGGAGCAAAGGCCTGAGAGAGTGGAGGCGGAAGCAGCGTGACCTGTCTAAGTTGCTGTTGTGGCTGTGCAGGAACCACATTCAGCCAGTGGGCTTTAAAGGACATGTATTGTCCCTGATCGTAGTTACAGCTCCACACGTCGGCACTTTGGTACACACCGACAGGCTCAAGGACTGGCCCACCTTCTGTTCCACAAAATTGTGCAGGGCTGATACTTCCTTTTTAGCAAAGAAATGACGGCTTGGGACTCTCCACCTCGGCTCGGCACAAGCCATCAGTTCTCTGAAAGGTGCCGAGTCCACCACTTTAAAAAGGAGGGGCTGCAGCACCAGCAACTTGGATAGGAGCACATTCAGCTTCTGCACCATTGGATGCATATTTTTCCATAATTTGCAGCAGTTAAAAAGTTGTACTTGTATCTTAAAATTGAACTGGCGGTCCGCCGCAAGGCCAGCTACCGCCTTTCCCAGCCCCTGCCTTTAACCCCCCTCCCATACTTATGACTGACTGTCCCGGGTGCCCGAAGCGTTTACTTACAAAATACTGTCAACCTAAAAGATCAATATAACAAGGATATCCCATGGTGGCACAATGACAGAGCCTAGAAGTGGCAGCAGCATGATGAGACCATGGGGCGGCACTATGATAGAGCCTGGAGGTGGTAGCAGCACCATGAGAGCCATGCCAACTGAGGGCTGAGTTTGAGTAACCCACCAACTATTGACTGGGGGTGTCAGATGTCACTTGGGATGAAGTGGATGACCGAGCGAACCAATTAATCACGGCTGCTGGGTTGCTAGTCGAGACACGACTGCTAGCTGACATCGGGAGCTCAGACCTCTCGCTGCAACTCCTGCTGCCACACACCCCTGCTTTGCTATGACCTCTGCCTGTGCCTGATGAATTTATGCCTCTGCCACTCCTATGTGCATGTCCTGGCACTTCTCTGCCTGATATACTTATACACCAGCTGAGTGTGTATATGATACACTTATGAGAGGAGGACAATATGATCCACTATGCTTAAAACTGTATTTGGCTACAATAGCAGGTGTGTAGTTTTGGCTGGCCTTTCAGAGTAACTAGGCCCTTATGACTTTAACAGGAACAAAATCGTACACCACATAGGTGTACGTACAGTATACACTTATGAGAGGAGGACTATGCGCTCCACAACACTTAAAACTGTTTTAGACTACAGAAACAAGTATGTGGCTTTGGCTGGCCTTTCACTGTAACTAGGCCCAAATTATTTTAACAGGAAAAATATAAAGGATACCACGTAGGTGTATGAACAGTTTACACTTATGAGAGGAAGACTATATGCTCTGCTACAAACTGTATAAGGCTACAAAAACAAGTGTGTAGCTTTGGCTGGCCTTTCACAGTAACTAGGCCCAAATTAGTTTGACAGGAAAAAAACGTACACCACCTTTGTATGCACAGGTTACACTTATGACAACACTCTCTGCTATGCAACCTGTATTAGGCACTGAACTCAGGTTACAATGGCTTTTCGTGCTCACCCTAACTGGCCCCTGTTAGCTTTAGAGTTGTAGTACACACCAGTGCTGCAGCAGAGAGTCGCTGTGTGGTACAGCCCAGTACAGTATTAATATGCACTAATAACAGGTGACAATGGCTTTTAGTGCTCACCCTAATTCGCCCCTGTTAGCTTTAGAGTTGTAGTACACACTAGTGCTGCAACACAGAGTCGCTGTGTAGTACATCCCAGTACAGTATTATTATGCACTAAAAGCAGGTGACCATGACTTTTAGTGCTCAGCCTCGCTGTGTAGTACACGCAAGAGTGTACTTTATCTCTCTCTCTCTCTCTCACGTCCTTCCCTGTCAGTGCTTTTCTGCAGTGATTTGGGCTTGTGGTGAATCGCTGCTGTGAAGCTGTTTTTCTGTGCAACACACACATTGCTCTATCTCTGCCTGCAATAAAATGCTCTCTCTGAAATACAACGCTGGAATGGCTGGCCACAAGATGGCTGTAACATCACAGGGCTGGCTGGCTGCTGATAGGCTGCATGCAGCATGTGATTCAGGGTCATCCCGCCTACCCGTCTTCCCAGAGTTCCTTGCCCCATGTCCTCACATGTGGATCCACCATTTTAGATGCCCTGGAGCCTGGACCACACTAAATGGAGTTTAATGAAGACATTGGATTCACCGAATCGCGGCTGGTATTTGGATTTGTTCCCCCACATTAGGTGCAGTATAGTTCCCCCACATTAGGTGCAGTACAGTTCCCCCTCATTAGGTGCAGTATAGTTCCACACATTAGGTGCAGTATAAGTCCCCACATTAGGTGCAGTATAGTTCCCCACATTAGGAGCAGTACAGTTCCCCCACATTAGGTACAGTATAGCTCCCCACATCAGGTGCTGATAAAGGATTTATAAAAGGGTATTCTAATGTTATAGGATGCCAATGATAAAGGGAATGTATAAATATATTGATATAAATATTGTATACTATTCCTCCTGCCTTCCTTCCTTCTCTAAGTGTTAACAACCTTTTCTAGTTTCCCTATGTAAATTGTACGTTTTAAGTAATTCCCAACACAGGGTTAATAATACAAAGGTTTATTCACTAATACACTATATATCGTATTTATCGGGGTATACCACGCACCGGCCTATAACACGCACCCTCATTTTACCAAGGATATTTGGGTAAAAAAAGTTTTTTACCCAAATATCCATGGTAAAATGAGGGTGCGTGTGTGCGCGTGTATACCCCGATACACCCCCAGGAAAGGCAGGCGGAGAGAGGCCGTCGCTGCCTGCTTCTGCTTCGCCTGCATAGCAACAACGCAGGGGGCGCACACCGGAGGCAACCCGGCAACAGGTAATTATGCCACCGGGGATGGGGTGAGGCAATGGGGCAGTGGCGCCGGCAATGGGTGCCGCTGCCCCTTCTCTCCCCCTGGCTGTCGGCGCCGCTTCTCTCCCCTGGCTATCAGCGCCGGCAATGGGGCGCCGGTACCGATAGTCAGGGGGACAGAACGGGCAGTGGTGCCGATAGCCAGGGGGAGAAAAGGGCCGGCAGCAGGGCTCTAGCCCCCAGGAAAGGCAGGGGGAGAGAAGCGGGCAGCGACGGCCTCTCTCCCCCTGCCTTTCCTGGGGGGTGTATCGGCGTATAACACGCACATAGACTTTAGGCTAAAAATTTTAGCCTAAAAAGTGTGTGTTATACGCCGATAAATACGGTAACTTTAGCTAACATATATACATATATATACATATCCGTATAATGTCAATGTATCTCAGTGTATACAACAATGGCAACTTCAATACATTAACATTATACTAATTACATTACAATTTAACCCAATACAATATCTTCTCCGCCCACCTAATTACACACCAATACACAAGCACTCAATCCAGAACAGCTTTCTGTCCCTAGGGCTATAGGAGTTTGTGATATACAGATAACAGGGATGGAAGGGGTTAATGAGTCTTGGTAGAGAGGAGTGGAAAGCAATTAGTGCTTGGGATGAGAGGGTAAAGGATTAGACTATGGAAGCCAAGAGAGAGTGGAGGTTACTAAGAGAGAGAAGTTGGGGCAAAGGTAGAAGAGGAAAGAGGGTGCCGAGGATTATACTAAGCAGGTGTTGGGAGATGAGGCAGGACAGCAGTCTATCTTTCTTGGGCCTGGATCCTCACTGCCTCATGGAGTTGCTCCCCGTGTTGGTGGCTGCCTTTCAGGAACACTCCCTCCCTTTCATCCAGCTTGGTATATATAGATAACTTTATACAATGTCCTAAGACCCTCCTATCTGGCCAGATATCCCCAGGCACCAACACAGGTTTGGTGGGCACATACCAGAGAATGTTTGTAGACAATGCCACCTGTGCTTTGGCCTCTCTATGACCTGGCCAGATATCCCAAGGCTACCATGATACATGTATGGAACAGGTTAGGTGGGCCCATTCCAGAATGTTATACAACATCCCAAAATATGCCCCTGGTCTAATGGCCATTATATTGTGTTTTATGACATGCCCAAGTAATGTAAGAATGGATGGGCGCCAGTGTCATAGCACAAGATTCCCTGACAGATCCTCCATGGATCCTCTGGGTTGGTAAAAATGTGCTGTCAGAAGAGGATCCTTTGACTGTTCCTCTTCAAATGACACTGGGCCCTCCTTGAGACCTTTCTTTCTCACAGCAACCTGGTATGAAGGGTTGTACTGGGTATCTGGTTCCCTGAGGACTCCTTGTACCACAGCCAATTTTGCCAATTCATCAGCCTGGTTGTTGCCCAGGACCAAGGGTCCATCCCCTCTCTGGAGTGCTGGGATTTTAATGAGTGCAGCCTCTCCAGGATGTGCCATGCCCCATTCCCACAATTCATTCAGGACAGTCACATGAGCCAAGGGTTTGTTCTGGCTGTCGACAAACCCTCGTCTTTTCCATGTGTCCAGGTGCAGAGTGAGGGATCGAACTACATATGAGCTGTCACTATATATAGTACGATTCCCTGGGGGCTGAAGGAGGAGAGCTTCTTTGATAGCTTCCAGCTCAGCCCGCTGTGCTGACAAGTGGCCTGGCAACCTGACAAGGCTCTGGTTACCTGTGGTCTCATCCAGCACAGCAAACCCTGTCACATAGGTGCCATCCAAACAAAAGCGAGATCCTTCAACAAAGATGATTCTGTCATCTGGATGTGATGTTGTCCTGAACAGTTGTCCACAGTCATGTTCAGTCCCTGTCATATTCAACAACTGGGACAAAACATACTTTGCCTTTTGTGTCACGGTCAGATTCCTTCCACTCAAGTCCATGATCCACTTCCCGAATCTCTGTTGTGAGACTCCAGGGAGAGTATCACGAAGCAAGAGGGCTAAAGGTGAATGTGGAGTCTGAACAGTGAGGGGCTTGAAGCCTACAATATGCTCAGTATCTTTAACTGCATAGTGCACGGCTGCAAGTTGCTTGGCACACTCATCAAACCCTCTTTCAACTGGTGAAAGAAGCCTGGAGAAGTATCCCAGTGGTCTATACTCTGATCCTATTTGTTGAAGCAGGACCGCTGAGATAGACTCTGCACCAGCATGGGCCTGAATTGCCATTTCTCCTTCAGGGTGAGGGGTTGCTAAGACTGGGGCCGAAGAGAGGTCTCTTTTCAGGGTTGAAAATGCATCTTCCTGTGGTTCGGACCAGTCTTTCAAGGAAGGTTCTTCCCCTCTGAGAAGTTTATAAAGTGGCTTCACTTTCGCAGCAAAATCCTCTATGAACTCTCTCATAAAGTTGGCTACCCCCAGGAACTTGCGCAAGTCCTGAAGAGTGCCTGGTCTGGGTAGTTTCACCATGGCTTCCACGCAGGCAGCCATGATGCCTTTTGCTCCATGGGAAATTTGGACGCCAAGGAAGGTTACTTCTGACCTAGCCAAGTTTGCCTTTTGAGGGTTCAGTTTGAGCCCTGCTTGGACCAGGAGTCCCAGCAGTTCCCTCAACAGAGCCAAGTGCTCTTCCATGGTCTCTGTGTGAAGGAGCAAATCGTCTACATATTGCAGCAGACATTCTGGCCGTGAAAATTCACTTAGTACGGCCGCCAATGCCTGGTGAAAATATGTAGGGCTGCTGTGAAACCCTTGAGGGAGTACACAAAACATGTACTGTTTGTCCCCTACTGTGAATGCAAACTTGTACCTACAGCTCTCTTTCAGTTCAATGGAAAATAAACCGTTGGTAACATCAATGGTCGAGAATATACAACTTTTACCGCTTATTCTTGCCATTATGTCTACTGGGGCAGACATGGGGGTGTATTTGTTAAGGACTCTTAGGTCTACAGTCAATCTGAAAGAATTTGTATCCTTCTTTTTCACAGGCCAGAGGGCATTGTTGCATTTAGAATTGCCCTCTATGACCATGCCCCTTTCTTTTAAATCCTGGAATGTGTCCAGTATTGACTCCATTGCCTCTGGTGGAAAGCGGTATTGTCACTGAGGTGGTGGATCTGGCCCTTGGATGTCCACCTGAACACCTACCATTTTCCCGCAGTCATTTTTGCTTTGGGCCCACAAACCTGGATGCTCATACACAATGGGTTCAAGGTCTATGTGATGTGAGACCTCTGGCCATTTGTGTTCCAGCATGTTGACAGAATTTTCAATTGCAGGCAGGGGTGGTCCCAGACACTGGCGTTGTATGACACACACCTTTGCTTGTCTAGGGCCCCTCCACACAATGCAGTTTGGCAAATCAATGATCCATCCATTCTGTGTCATTACATCGGTACCGATGATGTTATCGGAACCTGGGTAATACCACTAGAGATGAGCGAACTTACAGTAAATTCGATTCGTCACGAACTTCTCGGCTCGGCAGTTGATGACTTTTCCTGCGTAAATTAGTTCAGCCTTCAGGTGCTCCGGTGGGCTGGAAAAGGTGGATACATTCCTAGGAAAGAGTCTCATAGGACTGTATCCACCTTTTCCAGCCCACCGGAGCACCTGAAAGCTGAACTAATTTATGCAGGAAAAGTCATCAACTGCCGAGCCGAGAAGTTTGTGACGAATCGAATTTACTGTAAGTTCGGTCATCTCTAAATACCACATTGGGATCTTCAGTGTCATATTTCTGGCAATCTGGATGACAACTTCCTCTATTCTGTGGGCTCTCACCCCCCCTTGTTGGTGATCAAATCCGATCACCACACACTGAGGGCTGTCGGGGTGAAGATCATGTTTCACATTAGTGATGGAAATTTCCGCACCAGTGTCAAGCATGATCTTTGTGTCCTGATTGTTCATTCCGGCTTCAATGTGGGGTCTCCCTGAAGAATCCAATATGATGTGACATATTGGAGCCAGATGTTTAGGGATCCCTGACCATCAGTCAAGGTGTACCAGACTCCCAGTAGGTACCTCTGTGGTACATACTGCCACTTGAGAATGTTCAGCTGGAACATTCTGCATAGCTTCTACCCTTAATGGTTCTTCAGCTGGTTTGCTTGGGACATTTACAAGTGCAACATGTTTAGATTGCCATTGTAAATGCTCCAAATTCTTTTCTGTCTGTACCCCATGTTGTTTGGCATAATTGTGTTTCACTTTGAAACCGTTATTATTGCCAGTTTTATCTTGGGCAATTGTTTTGTAGGAACCTTGTGGATAGTTCCTTTTCATGTGTCCATATTGCAGACACAGGAAACAGCGAATGTGTCCTGACTGCTTGTTTTCCAATGGTGGAGCTGTGGGGTAGACAGTTCTGTATGGCTTAGCGTGGTGTTTCCGTTCATCTTTAGATCTAAAGGTGACATTCCCACGCTCCCTAACTTTCACAGACTTTCTATTGTGCAGCAGATCTCGTCTGCACTGCTCAATAATTATAGCTGCATCCATGAGCGAAGATTCTTTTGCTGCTCTTAACCGGATTGCAGTCTCCAGGTAAGGGAATCTTTCCACAAACATACACACCATGCCTTGTGGAACTCCTCTACCTTGATCTTTTGTTACCTTCCTGTACATTGCTTCAAACCTTACACACAGAGACAAGGGCTCATCATGTATGGTGGGTTTGAATTTAGTCATGATATCCGGGGTAACATCCCAATGGCCAGTTGCTAATTTCATAAGTATTGAAAGGCGTTCTTCCTCATTATGAAATTTGCCATTTTTGGGGTCCATTTTCCCTGTTGCCTCATACCTCTGGATAAGGTGTGTAGGCAACCATAATTTAAACAACTCCATGCGATTTTGAGGGGCCACTGCAAACTTGTTGCAATGTCCTTCGAAAATGTCGCATGAGGTAAATGGATCTACACTGGGATCATATCTAGGGATCTCTTTGCAGCTCTTTAAAAGGAAATTTATCCTTTCCATACCGTTGTGGTTAGGATAAAATTCCGGCACCCTTCTTGTTTGCCTTGGTAGACTGGAAGCTGAGTTTACAATTTCCCATCTGCTACCAAATAGCACACTTGTTCCTTCCCTATTACCGGGACTGTTATCCATATTCTCCATAGGTGTTGGAGAATATGATAACCCACGCTCCACCTGTCGCCTATCATCCAGACTTGGAGATTAAGGAATTCGATCCCCACCAGGCACTGGAGCCATTGCTCCTGTCTCCCCCTCTGCCAACTCCGTAACACAGACTTGTTTCGTTGGCAACGGCAATTTGCTATGTGCACTAGGCCGAGACAGATTAGTGATGATCTGCTGCTGGTTTGCAATCATCTGCGACTTCGCAGCCAGATCTTCCCTAAGTGTTGCTATCATGGCATCAGTAGATTCCATTCTAGTTCTATACTGATTGATCTCAGTGTACAATTGAAGAAGTTCTTTGTCCATGTTAGAGCAATACCTCTCTCGGTCAGAGAGTTTTGATTCCAAAATACAAAGTTCCTTGCCTCTTTCAATTGTACACTGGGCTTCTTCTTCTAACTAAGCAGCTATGGCAGTGATAATTATGTATATCAGCTACCGTGTCTGCCTTCCTGTTAGCAGCAATTGTTTCACTGTGTTCAGGCTTCCAAATGGTGTCCTCAAAGCAATACACTAGCTTTGCTAACATCTTAAGCAGTTTAGAAGTTTTGTTCAGAACACATCTTTTGCTAATATGCATTTTATCATATTTATATGCTTGATCTAATAATGCGGACCATAACATTTCTGCTGATTTGTATGTGGTGGGGGGTATAGGGTCAAAACTACTATGTTGTGCTAAATCTTTTAGTGTGGAAAAGTCCATACTCACGTTTTCCTTTGCCATCTTGGTCAGTGTTGTCCTTCTTGTCCCTTTCGTGCTGCTTGAAAAAGGTCCTTTTCTTCCGGAACGCCTTTTCCCGACCAGCTGGACGTCACCTTAGGAACACTACCGTCTATGGTTGAAAGTATGTGTATGGAATTCTTTTACTTAGTGAATTGTTTGCCATTTCGCCGCAAAGGAAAAAAAAATTGTTAACACCTTAGAAAAACAAATAAAACAAATAGGTTCGCTGTTCCTAAATATATTCCTGTGCCCTGCTTTAAATAAAACGATGCTATTTGTCCAAACTTCAAGGTCTAGACGCACAGTATAACATAACACTTCACCGTGTACGTATGTTACCTGTCCTCGCCTCTCCACCTATCTTAGTTCACAATATAACACATTCCTACTAAAACAAAAACACAAAGAAATAAATAAAAACAGTCGGGCCAGGCTCGCCAATGAAAAAGGATATCGGGAAATGATAAGGGTATTGCCAAGTCTACCATGATACGTGTATGGTACAGGTTAGGTGGGCCCATCCCAGAATGTTATACAACATCCCAAAATATGCCCCTGGTCTAATGGCCATTATATTGTGTTTTATGACATGCCCCGAGTAATGTAAGAAACATTCCTGTTTGTACAACATTTCTATAGACATTCTTATAAAGGTCATTCATAGGGCATAGAACGTGGGAGATAGATCGCTATAAATATGATTATATGACTCTTCCCTTCACAGGTGCAGTATAAGTCCCCACATTAGGTGCCGCATAGTTCCCTCACATTAGGTACAGTATAGCTCCCCACATTAGGTGCAGTATAGCTCCCCACATTAGGTGCAGTATAAGTCCCCACATTAGGTACAGTATAGTTCCCCCACATTAGATGCAGTATAGGTCCCCATATTATGTGCAGTATAGTTCCCCCACATTAGGTGCAGTATAGTTCCCCCACATTAGGTGCAGTATAAGTCCCCACATTAGGTGCAGTATAGCTCCCCACATTAGGTGCAGTACAGCTCCCCTACAGACATACAGCCTTCAGCCATATACAGTGTATGGCTGGAGGCTGTATGCCTGTTTACTGCCCCACTTTAGTGTTCCGACCACCGCTCCTCCGGTCCGGAAACCCCGGGGACCGGGGACACGATCTACTGCTATGGCCTATGGGCCATAGCAGTAGGTCCTGGGAGCTGAGGTCGGAACACTGAAGATGACGTGCCGCTGGTAACTTACCATGCGTGCATGTCCTCCTCGCTGCTCCGCTCCCTGCTCTGCATTTTTTCTATGTGCGCACGCACGGGACATCAGTGACGTTCCTGCATGCGCAAACTCCCGGCGGCCCCTGCGTTTTTAAAGTTAATGCGGGGGCCGCCACAGAGAGGTAACCACCGGGAAATCCTTGTGTCCTGAAAAGATTTTTTGGGACACAGGAATGTCCCGAGTGCCAATGATGGAGAGAGCCTGGAGAGAGCAGCTGCTCCATGAGCGCCAATGATGATCCGGCCCTGGGCGTCACGAACAGGATACGGGTGTGTGTCTTATGAAAGAAACCCCCCAGTCTGAACTGTGTCCAGTGTAGCAGAAACTTCATGTCCATGAGACAAAATTTGCTCCAATTTAGTGCGAGACTGTCTCTGTCTAAAAGTCATATGTGGAAAGGCGCTTGTGAAAAGTAGGGGAGAAGAAAAGTTTATTCTGGCTAGTGTAACAAGTGTTAAAACTGTGCCGGCAATTGTTAAATAATCCAGTCTGTGGCTGTTACCCTGCTCTACAAGTACGAGGGCGGAATGGAACTTGTGCTGCACCATAGGAGAAGTGCTGTCCTACATTGAAGGGGTTAATCAGCTCTCAGGACTGCGCCCCTACCAGTCTCCGGTGGCAATGGTTCCCAGCACAGCGAGGAGGAACCAAAGGGATCGCCCTGTGTTGCACAGGGGAAGGTTTTTCTGACCGAACCTAAGCCGGAAGTCCCCTGGGCGCAGCCATCTTGAAAGTTCCCGGCTGCTAGGTCTATTTCCAGCGCTGTCCCACAGCAACGCATCTCTGGAAGTCTCACGGATCTTCAGTACAGTGCTGCTGGTTTTCACCAGAGCCCGCCGCAAAGCAGGATGAACTTGCTGCGGCGGGCGGCACCCAGGCTGCTGCCCCTGACATGACCACACAGGCGGCTGAGGAGATGTGAGGCACAGGGGGGATAAGGCAGCTCATAGTCAGGATAGCAGAAGGTCAGGGCATGCGGCACAGTAGCATAGTCAGGATGAAGCAGGAGGTCAATAGGTAGGTGGCAGAGGAGCAAGGTTAAGTCACAGAGCAAAAGATCAGATACACGGCAAGGCAACTCTCAGGAATGCTTTCTCTCAAGCACAAGGCAACAAAGATCCGGCAGGGAAGTGTGGAGGGTGGAGGAATGTATCAATTAGCCACAGGTGAATTACACTTATGAGCGCACTGGCCCTTTAAATCTTAAAGCTCCGGCACGCGCGTGCCCTAGGAGACGGGGACACACGTGCCGGAGCAGAGAGGCAGAGGCGGGGGCAGGAGAAACACCAGGTGAGTGACAGACTGGGGCTTGCATGAGGGTGCGTCCCGCGATGCAAGTCCCAGCCCCGCTGGCAGCAGCAGGAAACGGGACCATGCGCTCACGGCCATTGTGTGCGGCCAGAGCACATTATGTCAGAATACTCCTGAGAAGGTCACGGTCCAGGATATTCTCCTCAGCCTCCCAAGATCTCTCCTCAGGACTGTAACCCTCCCAGTCGACCCAATTTTTTTTTTTTTTACCTCTCACGGTTTTTGTAGTACAAATCTCTTTAACCTTGAAGATGTTAGAAGAGCCGGAAACATGTGTGGGGACAGGATTCTGAGAAAACCAGTTTATGAGGTTTGAGGAGAGAGACGTGGAAGGAATTGGGAATATGTGAGGTAGCAGGTAGACAGAGTTTGTAGGAGACAGGGTTGCTTTTTTGTAGAATCTGGAAGGGACCAAGGTAGCAAGGACCGAAAGCCACACCATGTCACCAGGAGAGAAGGATGGAGGAGGTGTTTTACTTTTATCAGCTTGCGCTTCATATGTGAAGAAGGCTGGGATAACGACTGTCGGGTCTGTTGCCAGATTGTGGAGAAGTCACGGACGAGCTCATCAACAGCAGGCACTCCGGAGGAAACTGGGAGAGGAAAAGAGAACGGAGATGGAGTCTGTAGACAACAAAAAAGGGAGACAATCTCGTGGATTTGGAATCCTTGCGATTATATGAGAATTCAGCCCAGGGAAGAAGGTCGATCCAATCGTCTTGGCAAGCTGAAACAAAATGCCGAAGATAAGTCTCAAGGATTTGATTAACCCTCTCCACCTGACCGTTGGACTGAGGGTGGTAGGCATAGGAGAAGTCCAGCTTGATGTCCAGATGGTTACAAAGGGCTCGCCAGAACTTAGAGACAAACTGCATACCACAATCCGAAACAATATGCTGAGGAAGACCATGTAAACTAAATATATGCCGCAAGAAGTACTTTGCCAGCTGTGGAGCAGAAGGAAGACCTGGCAGAGGAATGAAATGAGCCAGCTTGGAAAACCGATCTACAATGACCCAAATTACAGTGTTATTATGAGATGGTGGCAAATCGGTAATGAAATCCATGGCAATATGAGACCAGGGAGTTTCCGGAATGGGTAAAGGCTGTAAGAGTCCTGCGGGCCTCTGTAGAGGGGCTTTTGTCACGGGCACAAGTTTTACAGGAACGAACAAAATCAGAAACATCACGTTCAAGATGGGGCCACCAGTAATGCCTGGATATTAGAAGTAGAGTCTTGCACATTCCAGGATGTCATGCTGTCAAGGAAGAATGACCCCATTTGAATACCTTGCATCTCAATCTGGCGGGCACAAAGGATTTTCCCAGAGGAACTTGCTGAATTTCAGCAGAAGTGGCAGGAATCAAACGGTCAGGAGCAATAATATGCCTAGGCATGGAGTCCAATGGCATCAGAGGACCTGGAGAGAGCATCTGCTCTGATGTTCTTGTCTGCTGGACAGAAGTGGATGAACAAGTTGAACCTAGAAAAGAACAGTGACCACCTTGCCTTGCGGGGGTTCAAATGCTGAGCAGACTGAAGGTATAGAAGATTGTTATGGTCGGAGTAGATGTTGACCGCATGAGAAGAACCTTCCAATAAATGTCGCCATTTCTCCAAAGCTAGCTTGATAGTTAGGAGTTCACGATCTCCAATGGATTAATTCCTCTCAGCAGGAGAGAATATCTTGGAGAAGAACCCACAAGTAACAGTCTTGCCCTTGGCGGTTTTTTGAGTAAGATTGGCACCCACTCCAATAGATGAAGCATCAACCTCAAAAGAAAAGGACCTCTCTGGATCAGGTCTTGTAAGCACGGGAGCAGAGGTAAATGTAGACTTTTAGAAGAGAAGGCGAAGGAGAAGGCCTCTTCAGCCTCTTGAGGCCAAGACTTAGGATTAGAAGCCTTCTTCATGAGAGCCACAATTGGAGCAACCAAGGATGAAAAATGTGGGATAAATTGACGATAATAGTTAGTGAATCCCAGAAAGCGATGAATAGCACGTATGCCCGAAGGACGAGGCCAATCCAACACTGCAGACTATTTTTCTGGATCTATCTGCAGGCCCGATGAGAGACAATGTAGCCAAGAAATGGAAGACTAGACTTCTCGAACAGACATTTCTACAGTTTGGCGTAGAGATGATTCTTCCGTGGTCGTTGAAGAACCAGACGAACATGAGTACGATGCTCCTCTAAGTTGGAAAAGAAGATCAGGATATCATCTAGATATATGATTACACAGGTGTAGAGAAGATCACGGAAGATATCACTGACAAACTGTTGAAAAAACGTCTGGAGCATTGCAGAGACCAAAAGGCATTGCGAGATACTCAAAATGTCCGTCATGAGTATTGAAGGCCGTTTTCCATTCATCTCCCTTGCGGATACGAATGAGGTTATACGCTCCACGTAAGTCCAACTTGGAGAAGACCTTGGCACCAAGTAGACGGTTAAAAAGTTCTGAGATAAGAGGTAGTGGGTAACCGTTCTTGACCGTGATTTAGTTAAGTCCTCTGTAGTCAATGCATGGACGGAGTGAGCCATCCTTCTTCCCTACAAAGAAGAAACCAGCTCCAGCAGGAGAAGAGGAGTTACAGATAAATCTCTTTTGGAGATTCTCCTGGATATACTCAGCCATGGCTTTGGTCTCTGAAACCAATAGAGGGTATATCCTTCCACGAGGAGGAGTGGTACCAGGCAGAAGATCTATAGGGCAGTTGTAAGGACGATGTGGAGGCAGAGGCTCAGTCTGTTTCTTGCAGAATACGTCAGATAAATCTTGGTAAGGTGGAGGCAGACCATGCAAAGGAGGAGGACGAGAAACAACTTTAGGCTGGACTGGACTGAGACAAAGATTTTGACAGAACTGTCCCCAGTGTATAATTTCTCCAGTTCTCCAATCTAGTTGTGGAGAGTGACGTCGGAGCCCAGGAAGGCCAAGAAGAAGCTCAGAAGTACAGTGAAGCAGTACATAGAATTCAATTTATTTTTTATGCAAGACACCCACTTGCATGAAGAGAGGCTCAGTACGGAAAAGCACCTTCCAGTCCAAATGTTGTCCATTAACAGAGGAGATGAACAAAGGCTTGGCAAGCCGAATAACAGGAAGATGATATTTGTGGATTAAAGAAGCATCAATAAAGTCACCTGCAGATCCAGAATCCAAAAATGCAGTAGCGCTAAAGGAAGACTTGGCAGAAGCGAAGACTTGTACAGAAATTGTCAAGCGAGGAGAGGTGGTAGTCACACCTTGGGACGCCTCTCCTACGTGCCCTAGGTGCAAATGTTTTCCCGGATACTGTGGACAAACAGAACAGTCGTTGAGGAAGTTGCCCGGGCTAGCACAGTACAAGCACAAATTTTCACTGCGTCATCGTGATCTCTCCTGTTGCGTAAGACGGGAACTATCCACTTGCATAGCCTTTTCGGCAAGAGGTGCAGGAAACTGTAGAGGTGGACGTTGAAACACGGGTGCCAGGCGAGGATATCTCCATGTTCGAGCAGGATCCCTCTCTAAGCGCAGTTCTTCCTGCCTCTCAGCAAAATGCACATCAACACGTGTGACCAGGTGGATAAGTTCAGTCGGAGAAGAAGGAGGATTACATGCAGCCAGAGCTTCTTTAATCATGCTTGACAGTCCTTTTTTGAATGTGGCACACAAGGCCTCATCATTCCATGCAAGTTCTGAGGCTAGAGCGCAGAATTGAACCACGTAGTCACCAACGGAAGAATTTCCTTGACATAGGTTCAGCAAAGCAGTCTCAGCAGAAGAGGTATGCCAGAAAAGCCAAGTTGGAAGCTATTGGATCACCTTGGTCCTAAAGGGGTGTAGCCCAGGCCAGGCCTTTTCCAGACAGTAGGCTAATAACAAAGGCCACATTAGCACGTTCCGTCGGAAACAGTTCAGACATGAGCTCCAAATGCATGGAGCACTGTGTAAGAAAGCCTCTGCATTACTTGGAATCACTGTTATATTTAGAGGGTAATGGTAGATGAAGCTGGGAGCCAGAAAACACTGCAGGAGCTGGAGGAGGGAGTGGGACAGGATGCAGGTGCTACTGCTGTTGCAAGGCCAAAAGCTTATGTATCATAGCAGACAGTTGGGTAAGTTGCTGCGCCTGTCGCGCCAATTGCTTAAACTGATGTACCACAATGGGGGGAAGATCCGCGACTTCAGGCAGGGGGATCCATGGCCGGATCTTACTGTAACACTCACGTTTCAGAAAGCAGGAACTCTGGTGGATGTGGATCTGCTGGACCTGTGTGGCAGATGACTCACACCATACCAGGGAGCAGAGTCTAAGGTGCTGCTGGTTTTCACCAGAGCCCGCCGCAAAGCAGGATGGACTTGCTGCGGCAGGCGGCATCCAAGTCGCTACCCCTGATACGACTTGACCACACAGGCGGCTGAGGAGATGCGAGGCACAGGAGGGATAAGGCAGCTCATAGTCAGGATAGCAGAAGGTTAAGGCAGGTGGCACAGTAGCATAGTCAGGATGAAGCAGGAGGTGAATAGGCAGACGGCAGAGGAGCAAGGTCAAAGTCACAAAGCAAGGGATCAGATCCACGGCAAGGCAACTCTCAGGAATGCTTTCTGTCAGGCACAAGGCAACAAAGATCCGGCAGGGAAGTGAGGAGGGTGGTGGAATTTATCAATGAGCTACAGGTGAATTACACTAATGAGCGCACTGGCCCTTTAAATCTTAAAGCTCCGGCATGCGCGTGCCGGAGCAGAGAGGCAGAAGCGGGGGCAGGAGAAGCACCAGGTGAATGACGGACTGGGGCTCGCATACGGGCACGTCCCGCAATGCGAGTCCCAGCCCCGCCGGCAGCAGAAGGTAACAGGACCATGCGCTCACAGCCAGCGTGTGTGGCCGGAGCGCATAACGTAACAAGGAGCTTGCCACCCAGCCTGCTCTACTCTCCCGTGAACCTTCCTTACCTAGGAAACCTCCCCCTTCCTCTGTTCCCCGCTAGGGATGAGCGAATCCAATCTGACAAACCCAAATTCGTTACGAATTTCATGAAATATTCAATTTGCAACGAATGCGAATATCGCAGCGATCACGCAAATCGCTTCATTAAACTCCATTTAGTGCACTCCAGGCTCCAGGGCATCTAAAATACACGGTACAAGTACATGGGGCAAGGAATGCTGGGAAGGAGGGAAGGCAAGGCGGGAAGGGAAGTAGGTGGGATGACCCTGAATCACATGCAAGATGCAGCCTATCGGCAGCCAGTCCCCCCTGTGATGTCACAGCCCTATATATTCGGCAGCCATTTTGCGGCTCGTCATATCATTCATTACACTGCATAGAGATAGGACGGACATCGCTGTGTGTGTGCGTTACACAGAAATGCTCATTCCAGCAGTGTTTCACATCCTAGTCACATCAGCATTCTGGTGGACAGAGAGCAGTGTGTTTTTCTCTGAAAAGGAGTTTTACTGCAGCTGTAAACCTCCCAGTTACTTTCTTCAGCATTGTATTAGAGAGAGGGGCAGATAGCTGTGTGTTGCCTCATACATTTCAACAAGCTGCCTCAACTTCATAAACCTTAGCAGAGGAGGCAGGAATGATTTTTCAGCGCAATTCTATGTCTTTGTTCCACAACAAATCATCTACTGGTGATACTAGTCTGGAGATGGTATAATACCCAGCAGTCCATTCCTAATAGTCTTTGACAGTGTGAAATTTTGTGTTTAGTACACAGCTTTTGTGTGTTGCAGCATTGTTGTGTACTGCTGGTGTTGTGCAAAAATACTTTTTTTTTAAGTGTACTGTACCGCATTTTTCTGCCCTCATAAGTGCATACCACTAGGTAGTGTACTATTTTGTACTTATTAATCTGTCAAGGGCCTAACTACTGTGAAAGTCCAGGCAAAAGTAATCACCAGCTGGTGTTTTACTAAAATAAATTTTTTAAAGCGTACTGTACTGCAATTTTCTGCCCTCATAAGTGCACACCAGATTCCTACATCTAAGTGGTGAACTATTTTGTGCCTGTTAATCTGTCAAGGGCCTACATACTGTGAATGGACAGCCAAAAGTAATCACTGGCTGGTGTTTTACTCAAATAATTTTTGAAGCGTATAGTAGCGCATTTTTCTGCCCTCATAAGTGCATACCACATACATACATCAAAGTAGTGTACTATTTTGTACCTGTTAATCTGTCAGGGGCCTAGATACTGTAAAAGTCCAGGCAAAAGCAATCACCAGCTGGTGTTTTACTAAAATACTTTTTTTTTAAGCGTACTGTACCGTATTTTCTGCCCTCATAAGTGCATACCACATACCTACATCTAAGTAGTATACTATTTTGTACCTGTTAATCTGTCAAGGGCCTAGATACTGTAAAAGTCCAGGCAAAAGTACACACCTGCTGTTCTAGACAAATACTGTTTTAAGTGTAGTGAAGCGTATTGTACTCCTCTCATATATGCACAAAGTATGCCAGGCAGAGAAGTGCCAGGATGTGCACAGAGGAGTGGGAGAGGCCTAAATTCATCAGGCAGAGGTTGCAGCAGACTAGGGGCGAGTGGCAGCAGGAGTCGCAGCGAGAGGCCTGAGCTCCCGGTATCAGCTAGCGGTCATTTCTTGACCAGCAACCCATCTGCCGTCATCGATTGGTTAACACTGTCGTCCACTTCATCACAAGTGACATCTTATACCCCCAGTCAACAGTTGGCGGGTTCTTGTCTGCTCTGCGACTGGGAAGGCTGAGCCATGCGCCCTGCATGGCACATGTGTTCAATCTGGTTGTGAAGCAGTTCCTGAAGTGTTCCCCCCTATTTGCAAGACATCCTAACAATGGGAAGGAAACTTTGCATGCACTTCAGCCACTTGTACACCGCAAAGCACACACTCCTTGAGCTGCAGCGTCAGAATGGTATCCCCCAACATAGTCTGATTTGTGACGTTGCCACACGTTGGAATTCCACCCTCCAGATATGTTGGACCGACTGTACGAACAGAGAAGAGCCATCACCGATTTCTTGATGATCCAAGCGGATAGGGGTACTCCCCTGTGTAACTTCAATCTGAACCAGTGGCAGCTCATACGTAACAACTGCCATTTGCTCAGGCCCTTTGAGGAAGCCACATTATTAGTAAGTCACCAGGATTACGGGATGAACGACGTCATTCCACTGCTTCATTTCATACAACACGTGTTGGAAACGATGGCTGGTCAGGGCACTGGAGACGTGGCGGGGTATATCTCATGGCCACATGAGCCCTGTGGGAGCTGAACTGGAGGAGGAGGAGGAGGAGGGGGAGGCGCATAGTGGAGCACAGTTTAGGTTTCACCAAATGGGTGGTTTTTCTAGTAATCTGACAGGAGAGGCGGAGCAGCAAGAGGATATAGAGGGTTATGAGGAAGGCGAGACAGAGCACCCAGATACACCGTGGCAGTGTGCAGTGGAGATGGAGGCAGGGAGTCCCTCCGAGTCAATTGCACAAATGGCACAATGCATGCTCACTTGCTTGCGTAGTGACAGACGAATTGTCACCATTTGACAGCAGGATGACTTCTGGATCTTCAGCTTAATGGACCCTCGCTACTGCCACAAAATAGGGGCCTATTTTTACACCCACTGAGAGGGAGGACAAAGGGACCTACTACAGAGGCATCCCATGTAGTCAGTTGGTCGATCGGCACCATCGTCCATCCTCTCGCAGGTCTGAATCGGGGGGCCCCCTGTGCTCACCTTCCACTGCCATGGCTGCTGAAGAGGGGTGGATTGGCAAGAGCAGTACCAGCTTGAAGATCCGCTGGACTTCTGGGCAGCCAAACTTGATTTGTGGCCACAACTAGCAGAGTTTGCCCTGGAAAAGCTGTCCTGCCCAACCAGTAGTGTGCCATCAGAGCGGTTGTTTAGTGCGGCGGGGGCCATAGTCACCCCAAGGAGAACTCGTCAATCCACGAAAAATGTGAAGAGACTGACCTTTGTGAAGATGAATCAGGCATGGATCAGCCAGGATTTCCAACCATCAAAGCCTGATGCATCAGAGTAGATTGATCATGGTGCCACACAAACACTTCACAAATATGGATAGTGCCAAACAGATTTAAGATGCTGCTCCCCAGTTACAAACATTCCTCAGCATCAGACCTTTTTTTTACCCACCTTCGTCACAGGGTACTGGTATTGCCACCCACCGCACCACTCTGTCACAGGGTCACTTTCAGGACTCCTGATACTGCTGCTGCCACCTTCAGGCTGTCTCATTCAGCCACTATATGGTCTCTTCTCATGCTTCAGCCAATTCCAGACTGTGTCATTCAGCCACTATATGGTCTCCTCATGCTTCAGTCACCTCCAGGCTGTGCCATTCATCCAATATATGGTTTACTGATGCTTCAGCCAGCTCCAGTCTGTGTCATTCAGCAACTACATGAGTTAGTGATGCTGCTGGAACTAGAACATTACCTATATATGTTTATGGTAGCACTAGGTACCATAAATCTTCAATGGAAATTTAAAAATTCATCTTTTATTGTTAGAGATTGTGAGGCCCTATTGTCTCCTTATCTGCCGCCAACTCCAGGCTGTGCCATCCAGACACTATATGGTCTCTTCATGTGGCCACAAACTCCAGGCTGTGCCATTCAGCCTCTATATGGTCTCCTCATGCTTCAGCCACCTCCAGGCTGTGCCATTCAGACACTATATAGTCTCCCCATGCTAACAGAAACTCCAGGCAGTCATTCAGCCACTATATGGTCTCCTCATACTGATGCCACCTCCATTGCTTTGTCATTGTGCTACCGTGTGACATGTGACTCCTTGTTAGATATGGTACTTTGTTCCCACACGCCAGGGCCCGGGACATTAAAGCTTGGGAGTTAAAATTTCAATTTCAAAATCCTCAATCCTCAAGTAAAAAATTCTTAAATTTGAATTTAAAAATCTTAGATTTCAATTGTCTCCTCAGGCTTCTGCTAACTCCAGGCTGTGCCATTCATAAAAAAATTTATGGTAGCACTAGCTACCCTAAATCTTCAATTTCAATTTCAAAATTCGTCTTTTAATCTTAGGTATTGTGAAGCCCTAGTGTCTCCTCATGCTGCTGCAAACTCCAGGCTGTGCCATTCAGACACTATATGGTCTCCTGATGCTTCAGCCAACTCCAGGCTGTTTCATTCAGCCAATATATGCTGCTGGGCCTGGGTCTGGGCCTTGATTTTTTTTGGTAGCACTAGCTACCCTAAATCTTAAATTTAAATTTCAAAATTTGTCTTTTAATCTTAGGAATTGTGAAGCCCTAGTGTCTCCTCATGCTGCTGCCAACTCTAGACTGTGCCATTCAGACACTATATGGTCACCTCATGCTTCAGCCATATCCAAGCTGTGTCATTCAGCCAGGCACACCCTAATCACCGCAGCCGCGGCCCGCTGCTGCAGGACTTTTTTTTTTTTTCCCTCACTACTAAACCCCAGCCCCACCGGACATCCCCGACATCACCAGCTGGAGGACGGGGGATAGATTGGCCGGAGCCGCAAATTTTTAAAAAAATGTATTTTTAAACATCCGGTGTGCCCTGAAAGACTTTCAGGGCACACCGGATGTTTAAAAATGCATTTTTTTTTATTTGCGGCTCAGGCCGCTCTATCCCCCGTCCTCCGGCCGCTCTATCCCCCCTTCCTCTGGGCCGCTCTATCCCCTTCCTCCGGGCTGCTCTATCCCCCCTTCCTCTGGGCCGCTCTATCCCCTTCCTCCGGGCTGCTCTATCCCCCCTTCCTCTGGGCCGCTCTATCCCCCCTTCCTCTGGGCCGCTCTATCCCTTTCTTCCGGTCCGCTCTATCCCCCGTCCCCCGGCCGCTCTATCCCCCCTTCCTCTGGGCCGCTCTATCCCCTGTCCTCCAGCCGCTCTATCCCCCCTTCCTCTGGGCCGCTCTATCCCCTTCCTCCGGGCCGCTCTATCCCCCGTCCTCCGGCCGCTCTATCCCCCCGTCCTCTGGGCCACTCTTTTCCCCTTCCTCCGGGCCGCTCCTCCCCCTTCCCTGGCCGTGCACACTGCTGCGCTAACTGCAGACGCAGGGGCTGCCCCGCAGCTGCGCACGTCTCCTTCCATTCCTGAGATGCTCCTGGCCGCAACTCCTGGCACCGAGTGTCCATTCCTCGGCGTGAGGAAGAAGTGGGCGATGGTGCAAAGTGTTCAGCAGATGGGAGTGGACGTGCCCGGCCTCTGACCCCAACATGGCTGCCGCAGGTAAGAAAAGTGCACAGATCGAGGACGGGAGGGGGGTGGGATGTATGATGTGTGTATTATGTATGTATGGTGTGTGTAATATGTATGTATATATGGTGTGTGTAATATGTATGTATGGTGTGTGTAATATGTATGTATGGTGTGTATTATGTATGTATGATGTGTGTAATGTGTATGTATGATGTGTATTATGTGTATGTATGTATGATGCGTGTAATGTGTATGTATGATGTGTGTAATATGTATGTTTGATGTATTTATGTATGATGTGTGTGTATATATAATGGATTTGTGTATGTATTATGTATGGTGTGCATATGTATGTATTATGTATGTATTATATATGTATGATGTTTGTATTTATGCATTATGTATGCATAATATATATATATATATATATATATATATATAATGCATAAATACAAACATCATACATATATAATACATACATATGCACACCATACATAATACATACACAAATCCATTATATATACACACACATCATACATAAATACATCATACATACACACATCATACATACAGAACATACAGTACATACATACCATATATATGTTATGTATGTACTGTATGTTATGTATGTATTTATGTATGATGTCTATGTATATATAATGGATTTGTGTATGTATTATGTATGGTGTGCATATGTATGTATGATGTATGCATGTATTATATATGTATGATGTTTGTATGCATATAGTATGTATTTATGCATTATGTATGTATGTGTGTGTGTATATATATATATATATAATATATATATATATATATATATATATATATGTGTGTAGGTTATGCATGTATGATGTGTGCATGTATGTATGACGTATGTATATATGTATTATGAATCAGAACAAAAGAAAAAAGAAAGTTTCCTCCGGCTCTTCCAAGGATAACGGTGCATGTAGTATTAAGCCATCAAACCTTTAATCTGTATACATTAAAAATAGAAAAAGGCGGACATCATGAAAGAAAAGTGAAACTCCAGTGCATTTTGGGCTACATATAGCCATGATTAAGAGCTACTTTTTGCTCAAAACATGTTGGCGTTTCACTTCTCTTTAATGATTGATGTCACCTTTTTCTCTTTTTAATGCTTACAGATTAAAGGTTTGATGTTTTAATACTACAAGCACCTTGAAAGAGGCAACTTTCTTTTTTCCTTTGTTCTGATACACGGGACACGGCCCACTCTCTGCAGTCCGTGCTCTTCTACCAGCAAATGTACTAAAAACTACTACAGCACTGACCTGGGAGCTGAAATAAACATTTTTTTATTTTTTTTATGTATTATGTATGTATTTTATATTATGTATGTATTATGTACGCAATACCCCACACAGCACCCATAGCACCCCTCAAACACACAGCACCCCTCAAACACACACACAGCACCCCCCCCCACACACTCACACACAGCACCTCACACACACACACACAGCACCCCCCACACTCACACACAGCACCCCCTCCACACACACACACAGCACCCCCCCCCCACACTCACACACAGCACCCCCTCCACACACACACACACACACACACAGCACCCCCCCACACTCACACACAGCACCCCCTCCACACACACACACACAGCACCCCCCCACACTCACACACAGCACCCCCTCCACACACACACACACAGCACCCCCCCCACACACTCACACACAGCACCCCCTCCTCACACACACACAGCACCCCCCCACACTCACACACAGCACCCCCTCCACACACACACACAGCACCCCCCCCCCCCCACACTCACACACAGCACCTCCTCCACACACACACACAGCATCCCCTCCACACACACACAGCACCCCCCCCCCACACACACACTCACACACAGCACCCCCTCCACACACACACACAGCACTTCACACAGACACACACACACACACAGCACCCCCAGTGCAACATAATGGGAATTGTAGTTTTGGTCACCATATATTGTATCAGGGCATGCTGGGAATTGTAGTTGGTAACTGCAAATCCCAGCATTGCATTCCTTGAAGGAATGCAATGCTGGGAGGTGCAGTTACCAACTACAATTCCCAGCATGCCCTGATACAATCTATGATGACCAAAACTACAACTCCACACATCTATATAGGAGTACAATTTAGATTATGGTGTAACATGCTGGGAGTCCTAGTTTTGGGTCAGCTGCAGACCCAAAACTACAACGTGCATGCTGATCTAAGCTTGCTGGGTGCCGCATCACTTTTTCAACCAATCTGGTGCAAAAAAAAATTCTATTTGGAATATTCCCCCCTCTGTGCCCCCATCTTATAGTAAAAGCGTTCTTCTGTTTGCCAAGTAAAGAATAACATGAGTTTTACCATTCAACTTACAATTTTTTTTTCAAATCCACATCAAATGCCTCCCTATAAACACCAGCAAACATACACACAAGTGGGAGGTCTAGTCAGGGCTGGTGCATGGATTTCTGACACTCTAGGCAAAACCTGATTTAGACAACCCTTTGGCTCCGCCCATTGAACCCCTTGGCAAATATAAGATCAGGGGTAGAATTAGTCCCGTAAGCCTCATGGTAAATTCTAGACTTGTCCTCCTCCCTACAATTATAACTATACTGCTCCTAATGTGGAGAACTATACTGCACCTAATGTGGGGGAACTGTACTGCACCTAATGTGGGGGAACTGTACTGCACCTAATGTGGGGGAACTATATTGCACCTAATGTGGGGGAACTGTACTGCACCTAATGTGGGGGAACTGTACTGCACCTAATGTGGGGGAACTATATTGCACCTAATGTGGAGGAACTGTACTGCACCTAATGTGGGGGAACTATATTGCACCTAATGTGGGGGAACTATACTGCACCTAATGTGGGGGAACTATATTGCACCTAATGTGGGGGAACTATATTGCACCTAATGTGGGGGAACTGTACTGCACCTAATGTGGTGGACTATACTGCACCAAATGTGGGGGAACTGTACTGCACCTAATGTGGGGAACTATACTGCACCTAATGTGGGGTAACTATACTACACCTAATGTGGGGGAACTGTACTGCACCTAATGTGGGGGAACTATATTGCACCTGTGGGGGAACTGTACTGCATCTAATGTGGAGGAACTGTACTACTAATCTAATGTGGGGGAACTATACTGCCAACCTAATGTGGGGGAACTATACTGCCAACCTAATGTGGGGGAACTGTACTACTAACCTAATGTGGGGGAACTATACTGCACCTAATGTGGGGGAACTATACTGCCAACCTAATGTGGGGGAACTGTACTACTAACCTAATGTGGGGGAACTATACTGCACCTAATGTGGGGGAACTGTACTACTAACCTAATGTCGGGGAACTATACTGCACCTAATGTGGGGGAACTATACTGCCAACCTAATGTGGGGGAACTGTACTACTAACCTAATGTGGGGGAACTATACTGCCAACCTAATGTGGGGGAACTATACAAAAATATAAAATTGTACTATTTTGATCCCTATAGCACTTTTATTTTTCTGTATATGGGGATGTGAGGGTCATTTTTAGCGCTGTGATTTGTAGTTTTTATCGGTACTATTTTTTTTTATTTTTTTTTTTGCTTTTTAGATATTTTTTATGGTATTTGAAGTGACTAATAGTGCTAATCTGATTAGTGCACTATTACAACTTTTGGGACCCCACTTCTGATTTTGCCCATGGCCATGTTAAGCCTAAAACCGGCCCTGGATACAATCCTCCTACACTATGCAAGCAAGAGTGTGTGTGTGTATATGTATGTGTGTGTATATATATATATATATATATTTATATACATAAACACACACACGCATGCGCGGAGTGAGTTTGTGCTTTAGGGTGCACACCCTAATGCAATAGGCTGCGCACGCCTATGCTCCCCGCAATCCCAGTTACAGTAATACTCCACCCAATAGGTATTCTGGGACTCAGATACCCTTTTGCACCTACTGAAAATGCAGTGCTGGGACTTAAACGGATTCCCCCTGAGGCCGAAGACTGGCCCTCAGGAGAACAGTCATCGGGTCTGAGTCAGAGCTCTCACTTTATGTCGCCTCCTGCCCCCTTGTAACGGTTGTTGTAGAAGGTGTACCTTTAGAGGCGCTAATAGATACAGGGTCACAAGTGTCTACTATATCTAAACATGTTTTCTATCAGCATTGGGATGTTAGTCTATTGTGTGAGCCTGATGATGTTGATTTCAAAGTAATTGCGGGTAAAGGGCAACCAGTACCCTGACATGGATACTGGGAGCCAATCATTCAATTGGGCAACCATGTACTCACAGGGCAGGGAGTGATTGTAACCAATCTGACAGATAAGGGGTCTGCTGAATTCATACTGGGGATGAACATTATGAGACATTGTTTTGCAGAAATGTTAAATTCCTTGTATGCCTCTCCTCCCAATATTTCCCCCTAAGACAAGCAGGCTGTGCAGCACCACCTGAAAGTCCTACAGCCTGAGAAGAAGTTTGCCAACAAACAAGGCGAGATATGCCGAGCACAAGTTCAAGACATCAGGTCGTGACCTTGCAACCCAACACAGAGACCATTATATGGTGCCGTGCATGTCCTGGAGTCAAGAACTGTGATTTTCAGGCCCTGCTGGAACCCATGCAGCTTGAAAACTACCCCTTAGTCCCGGCTGCGAGAAGTTTTGTCACTGTTTCAAATAGAAAAGTACCAGTACGGTTAGTGAACTTGTCTGATTCTGCCACTGTCTTAAATACACTCCAGTAGCCCAGTTGTACCTCCTCGAGTCAAGAGATATCATGACTGAACGTCTGGTGGACCGACAGCGAGTGGCCCAAATCACCGGGGGATCCAGTATTGGTCCCCCAGAACCCTGGTGGGTGCAGCTCCAGGTTGGGGATGCCACTAACCCTTGGGACCAGGTTAATGGAGTTGTGAATGTAGCAAAGAGGTATCATGAGGCCTTCAGTAAGCACCCAACGGACTTTGGGAAGACGTCAATGATCCAACATCGCATCCTCACAGGCGATAACCCGTCTATCAAAGAGCGACACCGTCCAGTCGCGTCAGGCATGTATCAAACTGTCAAGAAAATGCTGGCTGAAATGAAAGAAGTGGACGTGATTCAAGAAAGCCAGAGCCCACTCGTCTTAGTTAAAAAGAAGGATGGAACTATTCGGTTCTGTGTTGACTAGAGGAAACTGAACAATGTCACACATAAGGACGATTATCCTTTACCCCAAATTGAGGAGTCGCTTACTGCCCTCGGGTCTGCTGCTTACTTCTCCACCCTTGACTTAACCAGCGGGTACTGGCAAGTGCCCATGGCCCTGGAGGATTGTAAGAAGACACCTTTTTGACACCAATGGGTTTGTTTGAGTTCAAAAGTATGCCACTTCCTCTGTGTAATGTCCCTGCTACATTCCAGCGTCTGATGGAAAGGTGCCTGGGACATCTGAACTTCCAAAGTGTCTTGCTATATCTAGATTATGTCATCGTGTATTCCAAGTCTTACCAGGAACACCTTGGCAATCTGTCAGACATCTTTCAAGTCCTGATCAAGCATGGGCTGAAGATCAAGCCATCAAAGTATCCCTTGCTCAAACCCCAAGTCCATTATCTGGGCTATGTTTTAAGTGTAGAGGGAGTTCAGCCAAATCCTGAAAAGGTGAATGCTGTCAAGAATTGGCCTAGATCTTGCACGGTGAAAGATGTCAGGAGCTTCCTGGGATTCGCCGGCTACTACCGTCATTTTATCACACACTTTTCACAAATTGCAGAACCCCTTACAGCTCTCTTGTGGGGAACGTCAAAGGAGAATTATAATGGAAGAATACCTATTGATTGGGCTGAAGAGCAAGAGACCGAGTTTCAAGCTCTCAAGCGTCTGCTGACACAGCCAGCCATCTTGGCGTATCTGGATTACAGTCAACCATTCTGGCTATATACTGATGCCAGTTATGAAAGTCTAGGAGCTGTCCTGGTCAAGAATGAGTGATTGCCTATGCCAGTTGGAATCTGCAAGAAGCAGAGAAGAATGATGCCAATTACAGCTCTTTCAAGTTGAAACTTCTCGCCCCCGTATGGGCCGTGACAGAAAAATTCAAAGATTATTTGGTGGCCACACGATTTACAGTCTATAACGATAACAGTCCCTTGGCACGCTTGAACACCGCTAAGCTGGGTGCTCTTGAACAGTGATGGGCTTTGTGTTGAAACGACTGTGGCGTCAGAGGAAACAGAGGGAAAGGACTGTTGTATCGCAATTCTTTGGATCCAGTCTCTGGTGAACGACTACATCAGATTCTGGTTTCCAGAAGAGATGCAGCGATGGTTCTCAACGCCTACCATGACCAGTTGGGACACTTCGGAGTCTATAAGACGGAAGCCACAGTTCGGAGAACATTCTACTGGATTGGGATGCAGAGTGATGTCGAGAAATGGTGCAGTGAATGCTCTGCCTGCAATGTTACCAAGTAAGGACACGAGGGCGCCCCTCCATCCCATGCAGAGTAGCAGACCTAACCAGTTGGTTGTGCTAGACCACGTGAAATTGGCTCCTACCCGATTCGGGTACATCTATGCTCTCACCATGGTCGACTACTTCTCCAAGTGGGTTGTCGTTGTGCCAGTCAAAGATCTCACGGTCAAAATGGCCACACAAATGTTTTACTCCCAGAGTGCCCAGAGTCGGTTTGGACTGACCGTGGACTGGCCTTCAAGGCCCAACTATTTCAAAAACTCTGTCAATTCCATGATTGTAAGAAGCTCAGGACTACTGCCTACCATCCCCAAGGAAATGGGTTATGTGAAAGGATTAATCAAGTGTTCATCCATATGCTGCGAGCAGCCTCTGTGTCACGTCATGGAGGAGTGGCCTGCAACTGCTACAGTACGCCCTTCTACTTGATGATGGGAAGGCATGGACATCTGCCTAAGGATCGAACCTTCGGGCTCCAAGCCCCAGCTGATAACTCTCCCCTTTGGCCTCTGCCAAAGAGAATTTACGAGGCTCAAGAGATTGTCAACAAGAAAATGGAGGAAGCTCGACAGAGACAACAGGATGACTACAACCACCATGCAGCAGCCAAACCCTTACTCGTTGGTAACAAAGTCTGACTAAACAAATTTCCGAGAACGGACAAGTTAGATTCCATCTGGGAGACAGAACCTTACACGATAATGGCTATTCCCTATCCTGAGTCTAATGTCTATGAAGTGTGAAAGCGTGATCATGAACCACAGGACGTCCACATGAATCGCCTAAAACTCTGCTTGAAGGAGGCACTGCCAGTGCTTGTGCAGCCACAGCCCCCTCCACCTGTGGTACCTATTCGTGAATATGTTCCCAGTAAAGGAACACATCCTTCAATGGACTCCCCCATGTTTTCGCCAACATTTGTCAATCTCCAGCTCCTGATTTGTCCCCTCTGGCTCCAGTCTATGTACCTGCTCCCAGAATTTCAAAGGTGGTACTTGTTCAACCGACTCCTGTTCAACTAGAAGAAATGGTCCCTGCTCAAGAAGTTCCTGCTCAATTGGAAGAAACACCTACTGCACTTCTGGATCTCCCTCCGGATCCAGTTCCTCAAGAGGTGGTGCTGCGCAGGTCTCAGCGGTCTACCCAGGGACAATTACCCGCTAGGTATCAAACATAAAACCAGTGTATATATTACTAGTCAGTAACCAAATGTCTAATGTTACAATAGCATTGCATAGTCTTCAGAAAAGAAAAGTCAGCCAAATGAATAATAGTCAGAAATGTATATATTACATAATGTGTACAGATAGTGAGTTAATGTACAGTACAAAAATGTCTTGGGTCAGGATTGTTATCTCATAAGTCAGTATGTATAGACTCAGTCCATATCAATACTTAAGTGTTTATTGTCAGTACTAACTGTTTTTCCTGTCCACTGTGCACAAAGTTTTCTGAGTTGCCACAGAGAGCACCTGATAATGTGAAGAAGCACGTAAGGTGGAAAGTTATTGTATAATCATTATCTAATATATTGTCAGTATATTCAATAATACTATGTTATGGGGAAAAGTAGCAACCAAGCTGATGGGCCCCATGATGGGGGTCAGCAAAGGCATCTGGGTAGAAAGCCTCTGGCAGCCCGATCCGACCTATGTCTCAGTGTACTTATGTTTGTGTCCCTATAAAACATTTCCTAATCAATATTAGAACGTAAAGGGTTAGGTAAAAAAAAAAAAAAAAAGGTACATAGGACCCTTCACAACAATACCCTTACAACAACTGTTAATTTCATCTTGTTCTTCATCCTGTTCAATGTCAATGGAGTATGTAAGGACATTCGTACAAATGCCACATGAACTCTTACCCCTTACAATTGTTTATCGCCCTGCGAAGGACATTTGGATTAATGCCCCAGGAACTATTTTTGTGTGTTCTGACTATGGCCCATTAAGCCATTTCTCATCAACAGCCCTCCAGGATATTATGCCGAGGACAGCTTTTCTCTAGAGGGGGAGTTTGTGGAGACCCAGTACAGAATCACGTGCTCTTCTGTACTCCTGTCCATCCTGTGTGGCCGATTCTGCTTAATGTCCGTCATAGGTCCCCTCTCCTTAGAACTCTCTATATTTCACTTAAGGGTGCATTGTTACATAAGAGTTAATATATCGTATTTTCTATGCACTGTTACCTTAAGAAATCTATTGTTGCTAAGGACCTTTTTGTTAAGGGGAGTATGCAGTGGTCAACATGTGACTTATCCAATGGGGTCTCTCTAAATTATCCCTTATATAGTGAAGTCAGGGTTCAGCTCACTCTCTCTTGAGCTCTAGCTCTCTTGGAGTGCAGAGCTGAGGCACAGGGAAGTGAGGACCTGAGGAGTTTGTCTGGTGTTCCTGAAGAAGGCCTGAGCCTCCAAGTTAACCCCTGCGCCGTGGGTGAAAGTCAAAGCCTGATGGTAGAAACTAAACCTATTGGGGATTCTGCTGAAGTCCAGTTCAGTCCAAGTAGTCAGTCAAGTCAGTCTGTCAATTGCTAAATTCAAGCGTAGGCTGCATCATTCAATACAATTGCAACCATAAGTCCCAGCAAGCCGATAAGCTTCCCTAAGTTCACCCTGCATCTCCTTGGTGCCAATCTGAGCTGTATGGATTTTAACACCTTGTCTACCTCAGTAAAGCAAGCCAGTTAACCATAACCTTGCGTCAGAGTGATTATTTGCCCAGTGCCTGGCACAGGTGAAGCTGGCCTACCTCAGGTGGTGTACAGGTCAACCACACCATGGCGTCACGAAGAGGTTAATAAACACATTACCCCATCCGCCACCAAAAATGTATCCCACGCAAATGCACAGATACCACACCAGCACGCATCTCTGTCAGTCATTGGTACAAAGTGTAAAACCCACTTATTTAACAGTTTCTTAATTATAGAATGACAAATCACTGTGCTATGACAAATCATCCACTGCTCAGCTGTGGTGTGTGCCATTCACAGTACAATACATTGTGTTGTGGCCATTATGGGTTACTGCAGCTCAGTTCTAATTCACTTCAATGGAAGATAAACTGTAATAACCCAGCACAGCCACTAAACAATGTACTGTCTGCTGTGCTTCACTGTGTAAAAAAGCACCACAGCTTTGGCAAACTGCTAATCAGTGGGGTCGCCGGGTGTGGTAAACCCACCAATATGAAATTGATGACCTATCTTAAGTATAACCCCATGAGGCTGTGTTCACAGGTTGGATTTATTTGCAATACTGTTGCAGGATTGCTGCAATTTTACATCCATTTTACAGAATTGCAGTAAAAATTACATTATTAACAGCGCTTATACAAATCATGATAAAAATGCATTATTTTCCCCACAATTTTCATCATTTGCAGTAAAAACATTGCAAAACATGCATTAAAATGCAACATATGAGCACAGCCTTAGGTGTGCACTTTTTTTTTTAGCATATTTTCAATCAACACACTTTCGAACACTATTGAAGACTATCTTATTTAATAAATCTCCCATCCTGTTCTCTCCAGGTATACTGTGCAGTATGGCAACGTCCCTGCAAGTGATGCACATATTTTTTGACATCACACTCCTCTCTGCTTCAGTCAATAGTGATACACGACGCAGTAAACACGAAATAGGAGCTACATAACAGATCATCAAAGTTTTGGACGGACCTTGTGGATCAGAGCACCCACTGTAGGACTATAAATCCATGCACTGTGCCAGTTCTTATTCTATTTTTGGATTGTAAAGATATAACAGAATGGCAGGCACATACATGATAGCACACAGTAAACTCAGGTGGTACGTTTTTTTAACACAAAAAAAGTGCAAAAAGCGCTCCACTTTAGCCCTCCACTTCTATTTAACTTTTCACTAAATAAAAGCAGGTCTGTGTTAGTCAAGGCTGTTGACTCTTGTGCAATAGAAGAATTATGTATGGACTTCATGCTTATGAAACAACATGTGAAGAGATGAGAACATATCATCAATACAACATTAAAACAGATGATTGAGCTGTTTTTGGGCATAGGCAACTATAGACTAATGCTGTCCCATTCATATAAATAAGAAGAAAGGTTTCTGGGTGTGCTAGGTGATCTTTGCAGAGGGAGGGGAGGCTGAACTGTGAGCAACAGCTATTGTGTGTACCTTTGTATTCTATATACTCTATTACCTTTCCCTGTAATTCTTTTTTCTATATAATATTTTTGAAAAAGTTTTACACATTTTTCCAAATAGCAGAGAGAAATACAAGTAAAATACATATCTGGATATAACATGTAAAAGAAAAGCAGGAGAGTAGGCAGTATATATTTCTGTAATCTTCCAAACTTCATAGCAGAAGTTGTCTATATTTGACGTAAGAAGACACATTTTTGGAGGGAGGACCAACGTGACTGTAGGTGGTGGGTTAATAGGGTAATGTAGTTGTGGCGAGGAAAACAAGATAGTTCTCTTATTCTAAAAAGTATCAGTAGCCTACATCAAACTATTTGCTTATACAATGAGTCTTCTCAAGTCATTTAAGTTACCATAAACATTGGGAGAAGACACACAAGTAGGAATATAAGATATATAGAAAGGATATAATATTATAATGTATAAAAGAGTACAAGTAGGAGAAAGATAGAGATGAGCCCGCACGGCCCTTTCCGCATCCATCGAAGATCATGTGTTGGCGGGGTTGTCTTCCAACAGGTCCCATGGTCGCCTCACCTTTTGGAAGAGAGGCAGTCTGTTGTTTATAATGGCCGGGAGATACTCCATTCGCCTCACCTCTATGATCCTATCTAATAGTGCTGGGATAGGTGGGCTTCTGTACACCTCCACCATTGTGCGATTAGGCACTTTGAGGCAGTCAGTATAAATAGAAGCAGTCTAATTTGGGCACTGCTCAAGTTTCTAGGCGGGAGGTTAAGAAGATATGTCGTCGGGTCAAGAAGGCCCCCACAGTCCTCCCGATTAGGGGACTGGACATCCAAACAGAAAAGTAGAGGACAGTCCCCGAAAATATGTGGTAAAGTGCCTATTTTGGAATTGCATTACCAACAGTATGGGAATGTTTGAGGGAAAAGTCGTATTCTCTCTGTGCTGGTAAGAAGGAGGCTGCTGGAATGTGATCTGTACAGAACAGAAAGTCTGTAAGGCTAGGTTTCCACTTGGTTTTTTTTCTGGCAGTTTTTGGATATCTGCCACTGCAGTTTTTGAGCCAAAAACAGAAGTGTATTCAAAAGGAATAGGACATATAAAGGAAGGACTTATACTTTTCCTCCCTTATGGATCCACTTCTGACTTTGGCTAAAAAAACTGCAGTGGCAGTTTTCCAAAAACTGCCAGAAAAAAAAACAAGTGGAAACCTAGCCTTAGTGTTAGGTCTTAGTATTATTCTATAATTATAAATTAGCAACATATTTTATGCATACATTTTCATCCGTAATTATAAAAAAATTTAAAAATTATTTTGTGGAAATTTTTGTCACTGATTATGGATGAAAATGTTGCCATATTTTACACTGGGAATGCATAATATATTTTGCTTTAAATTTTTCGGTCTAGTCTGGTGTTTGAATATTTTATAGTGCCTGGTCAGAGGCAATGCTGTATACGGTAATTCTTTTTGGTAAATTTGAAGCAATTCAGTGGAATGGAGAACTTTGAGCCCTAGATGTCAACCCTGAAATATCCCCATTCCTAAAGAATAGCTAAATAAAGACAGATGCAGTAATAGCCAAAACTAAATGCCAGGCATAAGGATTCATAACTGTTTAAAGGTTATGGAAACTTGAGATGAATACAAATGCGCAGATTTTTAGCAAATATTTCTGTGCTTGTCCTATTTTGCTGCCAAAGTAATCCCATTAAAATGTATGTAATGGATTTTTCAGTTTCAGTAGCTGATAAATAGAACACTGGTCCTATGAAATAAGTGTTATTTTTGGTTTAAAAGTTTCAAAAAATGCCTGCAATGTTTTTCTTTTTAACCTCTTAAGGACCAAGGAGGTACCGGTACATCCTGAGTCCTTTCCCTTTCTATAACCCGGGGCCACGGTGTGGCCACGCATCATAGCAGGTCGGGCCCGCCCTATAACAACGGCCGTGACCCGTGGCTAATAGCGCGCAGCACTGATCGTGGTGCCGCGTGCTATTAACCCTTTAGACGTTTTGTCTCACAATGATTTTGTTTTCCATTTCGCTGTAGATTTTTGGGTAAAATGACTGATGTCATTACAAAGTAGAACTGGTGGCGCAAAACATAAGCCATCATGTGGATTTTTAAGTGCAATATTGAAAGAGTTATGATTTTTTTAAAGGTAAGGAGGAAAAAAATGAAAGTGCAAAAATGGAAAAAAACCTGGTCCTTAAGAGGTTAACTCCTTAACGACGCAGGATGTAAATGTACATCCTGGTGATGTGGTACTTAATGCACCAGGACGTACATTTACGTCCTGAGCATATCCGCGAGCATCGGAGCGATGCCGGCATCATGCGCGGCAGGTCCCGGCTGTGGATCGCAGCCAGGGACCCGCCGGTAATAGCGGACACCCTCGATCCCACGCATATCCGCCATTAACCTCTCAGATGCCGTGATCAATACAGATCACGGCATCTGCAGCATCGCGGTCACTTAACAGGATGATCAGATCGCCCGCAGCGCTGCCACGGCGATCCAATCATCCTGCACGGCAGACGGAGGTCCCCTCACCTGCCTCCGCTGTCTTCCGGGAGTCTTCTGCTCTGATCTGCCTTCCCGCAGACCAGAGCAGAAGACCGATAATGCTGATTATATTATGCTGAATATAGTATTGATAAAAAGTACAGATCACGGCGCAAAAAATGAGCCCTCATACCACCACTTATACGGAAAAATGAAAAAGTTATAGGTCTTTAAAATGGGGGATTTTAAACTTACTAATTTGGTTAAAAAGTTTGCGATTTTTTTTTAAGCACAACAGTAATAGAAAAGTGTATAATCATGGGTATAATTTTAATGGTATTGACCCAGAGAATAAAAACACAAAACCTTCCAAAATTTGCAAAATTGCGGTTTTCTTTTTAATTTCCCCACACAAATAGTATTTTTTTGGTTGCACCATACATTTTATGGTAAAGTGAGTGATGGCATTACAACGGACAACTGGTCGCGCAAAAAACAAGCCCTCATACTAGTCTGTGGATGAAAATATAATAGAGTTGTGATTTTTTGAAGGGGAGGAGGAAAAAACGAAAGCGTAAAAATAAAATTGTCTGAGTCCTTAAGGTCCAAATGGGCCGAGTCCTTAAGGGGTTAAATAGTGGTGGGAATGAAAGGGGTATTTCATGATTTTTGGTTCTTTAAATGTGAGACAGGGGCAGCAAACTTAGCCTAGTTATTAATATACTTAGGTTACCTGTGTTTGGTGGCTGGTATTTAATTTTTTTGTCTTTCTTTTCTCCAAAAGCGGACATGGAAAACGGAATTTCTGTGCCGGGAACATCTGGCGCAGAAATTCCACCGTGTACATAGCGCAATATAATCCTGTTTAATTCAATGCGACTCTGCTGCAGCGGAATCTCCATGCCAAATTCCAATGTGGAATTCACCACGGAAATTCTAACGTGTGAACATGGCTATACAAATAACCAAAAGTCCTGAAAGAATCAAATTGTCTTTATTAGAAGGTTTTGAGACATAATTTCTCCCAAGACGATGAACCAAGATTGAACTACAAATCCAGGAAACATCATTACACAAGGCAATAAATGAGGTAAACCAAGTAGGTTGAGCCACATGTTGGTAGATACATACTGGATAGGGAGATTGTTTGTTTTCATTAGATTAACAGTAGGTAGTTTTCACCATATGCCAGGTCACCCCTGTTGGTATTTTCTACATTACCACTGTACGTAGTTTCTCACATTAGGTTTGTGACCCTGTAGGTATCTTCCCCCATTTTCAAGATCCCCCTATAGGTACTTTTCCCCATAAGCCAGACTGTCTGCTCATAAATTTAGCAATTATCCAGATCCCATTGTAGGGAGTTTCCCACATTACACATGTCCATCCAGTACATCATTTCCTTATTAGCCAGGTGCCCCATGTAGTTTCTCACAACACCTAGGCCCACCCTATAAGTAGTTTCCAATATTACCCCTTTAATAGTTTGCACTATTAGCTATCTCCCTTTTGCAGATATCTTTATAAAACACCACACAAATAAATGAATTTTGCTTTACAGTTTTTATTGTAAAATAATAACATTTCTAAAGTTTATTATGAATCAACAGATGAACAATTTCTATCTTTTAAACCAATTAACCCCAACATCTACAAAACTGAATTTGGCACAAGGAATGTCATTTTATAACCAACAAATTCCCACCAAATTGTTTTCTTTGTTATGTTTTGACGGAGATGTTTTTCCCATTACAAATCATAATTATTTGACCGTGATGACCGTGATTCCTCAATCGTGACTAGAGGAGTTTTCTTAAAGAATGTGGAAAAAAAGCACCACATATAATGTAACGCACATCTAGGCTAGCTTCACACCATGGATTATGTTTTTGTAACACCAAAGTTAATGGCAACAGAATGCAACAGGTTAGGAATTCAGTTGGATCCAGTTTTAAAAGTATTTTTTTTCCTTATCTTTAAAAAAAACAAAAAACAAAGAAACAAAAAACATGTATGTTTTAACAGGAATCAAAACGCGTAGGGAATGAGGCGTTAAAGGGAAAAAAAGACAATTGACGTCTATGGGAGAACAATGTCCCTAACTGGTGGAAAAAAAACTGATAATGGATGTGCCTCTATAATAAACAAGGAGGCTGGTAACACAGGATCTGCTTTTGACAACAGAATATAGGCACAGATATTTATCTCTCTCTCTCCCTGCGCATGGCCTCTGTACAGGTCACAAAGCATGCCTCGAACATTACCCCATAGAAGTCAATGGGTCATGTCCAGCATACAGTTTCCTATGGTCCATGTGGCTTCTGTAAAGTAAGATCTCTGACTGCAATTAACACAAAAAATTGAGTTAAAAAAATCTGCAATAATAGTTTTAACATCTGTTTTGTTGGTAAATAATAAAAATTGCAGACATGTTTAATTTAAAAGGTAAAGGATGTAACAAATTCTATATTTCTGTATTTGCTAGGGTTCTCACTATTTGGATAATGTTTGTGCAAGATAATGAATCTGCACACATCACACGTTTCTGTGAGGATTAAAGGGGTTCCAAGTGAAAGGCTTTTTTCCAAGATGCCCAGACAAATAAATAAATCTATACTTACCTTTTGCACTCCCTCGCTGTCTCCAATAAAGCTTCTGGTCTCTGGTGCTCCCCTCCTTCGGGTGCTAAGGAGAACCAGGAAGAGAAGCATAGCTGAGACCGTGGCTGGGCCGAATACATCAATTGCCGCTCAGCCAATCACTGGCTGAAGCGGTACGACACTGGGGCCAGTGATTGGCTGAGCGGCACTTCACGTTTTGGGCTACAGCACCTGGAAGAAGAGAGCACTGAAGACTGGGAACAGTGCTACTGGAGACAGCAGGGGGGGCATGGAAGGTATGTACAGGTTTATATTGTTAGACAGTCTGACATAGGTACATCTAGACATAGATGTAGATGTTGCAGCATTTGTTGTATCAGCAATAGAGTTGAGCAAACTTTTGAAAAGTTGCTGGTTCGGTTCAACTCGAACCGGCAATTAAATAAACCCCTATACATGTTTATAACGCTTCACAAAAAAAGTAGAACCCGTAGATCAACTAATATTGTGATCTACCACACAAACTGCAACAAGGCTGGTATTGGTCACCCAAAAAATTGCAATGCCAAACATATTTTAGAAAAACTGGAACATAGTTTCTTTATTGAAAATATAAATAAACACATAAAAAGATAATGAGCACCCGCCCTCCCCACACACAAGAAAACACGCCAAAGTGGATGAACATAATCGCATGAAGATGATAAACTAAGTCACAACCTCAAAAGGTATGGGCCGTGCAGGAACACAGGGTTGGTAACAGTACAGAAAAGGTGACAATCGATATAAATAAAGGCATACACATGCATAAGTAAGTATGACAGTCTGTATATAGCAGAAACAACACCTACAAAAATAAAGAAGAAAGCAGTCAGCCATATGTTAATTACGATCCACAGAGGCCCTTACCACTTTGAAAAAAAGTGGGTGGTTCTTCACAGAAAAAGGGGTAGGATCTTTACATCCAGATTTACTATAGGTTACACTGTTATTGGTGTAAATTATAGCAGAAAGCTATGCTAACTCTGAGCTGAGTGTAAATTTCTATGTGCAGCACAAAGCCGATTGCTAAAGTGGCGGATTCAGAATGAGTTGGGATTTTACTAAGGACCAGTATATGAAACACCCGTAAATCCCCCCTTTAGGGTATGTTCACACTACAAAAAATTGAATTCTGCATTCTTTCAGCGGATTTACGCGGGCATATTGCCGTCAATGGTAACAGCAAAGAGCAGGACAGGCCTACTGCTGAAGAATTTCAGCGACAGCTGGCAGATGGAATCTCTGTAGTGTTAACATACCCTATGACTGAGATTCCACTTTGTTTTTTTTTGAGAAACGCCAAACATGCTATGTAGCTTTTTTTGGGGGGGGGGAAACACTGCAGCCAGATGTTAGCTGGTAGTCAGGAGGGAAGTTTGAAACACCGGACCCATGTGGTATTTTTTCCTTTGGTGTTTTTTCACCCTTTTGTGGCATTTTTAAGCTCTGTGCTAATTTTCCAAATTTGCAATATGCTTAAGGTATGGCATTTTTTTTAGGATATCTTGGTATTTTCCCTTACATAGACTTTTATAGGATAAAAAACCAATGGCCCTCATTTACTAAAGTCCAACCGACTCTTTTTCTCGGTTATTGCGCCTAAATTTTAGTCGCAACATCTGTGCGACTATTTATGCAACCAAATTTTAGTCGCTCAACCGACACTTTAGAAAACACTCAGTGCTTTTTTTTTCACTCTGAAATGGGCGTGTTTTATGCAAAAATGGGCATTTTACCGACAAAAAACAAAAAATACTCGGCGTACTTCCAAAATCACTCGAAAAAAAGTGTGAGTTTGCTTCACACAATAACCGACAGCCAAGAGGCCCAGTGAAATTCTAAAAATGGAGTGATTTCTAACAAGGGACTGTTTGCCATTGTGTTTTTTGTGAAAGTAACTTGTTTTATAACCTGAAAACATTTTGTACAGTTCAACACTTTTATTAATAAAATATAGAATGCTTTTGTGATAGTTAATGTTTATATATTTTTTTTGCGACGCAAAAAAACGTGCAACAGAAAAATAACCGACATGTGTGACAGAATAGTAAATAAGCCTGAAAAAAAAAGATGAGTGATATTGAAATCACTCCAGAATAAACACTCCACTCTTAGTAAATCAGGGCCAATGTGTATTTCAAGTTGACATTTTTTCTGGTGTTTTACTCCCCAATTTTCCAGTAGAATGAATCACATAATATAACTGCAGTTGATAAAGGCCAAAGAAAAACGCCTATACTAAAACCCACTACTTGTACCACAAGCAACACCAGAGAGGCAGCGGGAGATCAGGGAGGTAAACAAGTTGCTCAGAAGCTGGTGTAGGAAGGAGGGGTTTAGGTTCATGGAGAACTGGGCCGACTTCGCTGTCAGATACCGGCTCTACCGTAGGGACGGGCTGCACCTCAATGGGGAGGGTGCAGCTGTGCTTGGGGAGTAGATGGCTAGAAGGGTGGAGGAGTGTTTAAACTAGGGACTTGGGGGAAGGGAACCTACAATGTAGAGGGGGGAGATAGTGTAGATAGAGTGGGGGGGACTTAGTAATATACCTGGGGGTGGAGCGGAGGGAGGGTTTAGAATAGTTAATAGGGATAGGCTTCATAGGAAGAAAAATCATACACCATTGTATTGCATGATGACTAATGACAGAAGTCTGTCCAATAAAGCAGAGGAACTGGAGTGGTTGATGTCTGAAGAAAATTATGATATAGTGGGTATAACAGAGACTTGGTTGGCCGATAGCTGTGACTGGGCGGTCAACATACAGGGATATAGTCTATTTAGGAAGGATCGGACAAAATGAACAGGGGAAGGGGTTTGTCTATGTGAAATCGAGTCTGAAGGCCGCACTGCGGGAAGATATATGGGAGGGAAATGATAATGTGGAGTCATTATGCTTAGAAATATATGGAGATAAAAATGAAAAAAATCTGCTAGGAGTTTGTTATAAGCCACCAAACATAATGGAAGAGGCAGAAGATAAATTACTGAAGCAAATAAACAAGGCAGCAAATCAAAATGATGTGATAATAATGGGGGACTTTAACTATCTTGATATAAACTGGGAGACTGAGACCTTTGAATCTCATAAAGGAAACAGGTTTCTGACTATAGCTAAAGACATTTATCTGTCCCAAATGGTACAGGGCCCGACCAGAGGGGGCGCCCTACTAGACTTAATATTAACCAACAGACCTGACAGAGTAACTAATGTGCAAGTAGAAGGACACCTAGGAAATAGTGATCATAATATAATACATTATAACTTGTTCTTCAATAAGGGAATCTCTCGAGGGGCCACAAAAACAATGAACTTTAGAAAGGCAAAGTTCGATCAACTCAGAGAAGCCCTTAACAATATAAAATGGGATAATGTCCTCAAAAATATGAATACTGACTATAAATGGGAGACTTTTAGGAATATCTTAAATTCTCACTGTAAGATGTATATACCCTATGGGAATAAATGGGTCAGAAATAAAAGAAAACCAATATGGATGAATAAAAATGCTAAGGGGGCAATAAATGACAAAAATAAAGCATTTAAACTACTAAAACAGGACGGCAGTGAAGAAGCATTAAAAAGCTATAGAGAAAAAGTTAAAATATGTAAAATACAGATAAAAGCCGCGAAAATAGAGACAGAAAGACTCATTGCCAAAGAAAGTAAAACTAACCCCAACATGTTCTTTAACTATATAAATAGCAAAAAGGTCAAAAATGAAAGTGTAGGCCCTTTAAAAAATTATGCGGAAGAAATTATAGACGGTGATCAGGAAAAAGCAAATGTACTAAACAAATTCTTCTCCACTGTATTCACCAAGGAAAATGAAATGCAAGTGAAATATAGTGTGATAAGATAAACTCCCCAGTACAGGTCACCTGTCTAACCCAGGAAGAAGTACAGTGCCACCTGCAAAAAATATTTTAAAAGGGGACAAAAGGTGACCCCGGAAATTATAGACCTGTTAGTTTAACCTCCGTTGTATGTAACTTGTTTGAGGGTTTTCTAAGACATGCTATTTTGGAGTATATTGATAAAAAGAAATGTATGACACCATATAAGCATGGCTTTAATCGGTCCTGTCAAACTGACCTGATCAGCTTTTATGAGAAGGTGAGCTCCAGACTGAACCCGGGGCAATTGCTGGATGTCGTATATCTGGATTTCTCCAAAGCATTGGATACGGTGCCACATCAAAGATTGGTGCATAAAATGAGAAGGATCGGGCTGAGGGAGAATGTGTGTGAGTGGTCAAGTAACTGGCTCAGTGATAGAAAACAGAGGGTGGTTATTAATGGTACTTAATCTGATTGGGTGACTGTTACTAGTGGGGTACCACAGGGGCCCGTCTTGGGTCCTGTTCTATTTAATATATTTATTAATGACCTTGTAGAGGGGTTGAATAGTAAAGTAGCAATCTTTGCAGATGATACTAAACTCTGTAAAGCGGTAAACACTATAGAGGACAGTGCACTGTTACCAATGGATCTGAATAGTTTGGGAGTTTGGGCTGAGAAGTGGCAGATGAGGTTCAACACTGATAAATGTAAGGTAATGCACATGGGGAGGAAAAATCTGAGACGGGGTTATATATTAAATGGGAGAACACTTGGGACAACTGACGTGGAAAAGGACTTAGGGGTCTTAGTTAATAGTAAACTTAGCTGTAGTGACCAGTGTCGGGCAGCTGCTGCCAAGGCAAATAAAATCATGGGGTGCATCAATACAACGACAAGGAAATAATTATACCGCTGTACATATCAATAGTCAGACCAAACATTGAATACTGTGTACAATACTGGGCACCAGTGTATAAGAAAGATATAGTGGAACTGGAGTGGGTTCAAAGACGGGTAACCAGAGTAATACGGGGAATGGAGGACTACAGTACACAGAAAGATTATCAGAATTGGGGTTATTTAGTTTAGAAAAAAGAAGGCTTAGGGGAGACCTAATAACTATGTATAAATATATCAGGGGACAGTACAGAGATCTCCCCCATGATCTATTTATACCCAGGACTGTATCTATAACAAGGGGGCATCCTCTACATTTAGAGGAAAGAAGATTTCTGCATCAGCACAGATGGGGGTTCTTTACTGTAAGAGCAGTGAGACTGTGGAATTCTCTCCCGGAGGAGGGGGTCATGGTGAACTCTGTAAATGAGTTCAAAGGGGTCTGGATGCATTTTTGGAGAATAATAACATTGATGGTTATGTATACTAGATATTTAGGGACAGCATGTTGATTCAGAGATTTATTCTGCCCTATTTGGAGTCGGGAAGGAATTTTTACCTCTAGTATGATGTTTTTTTTTTTGTTTTTTTTTTTGCCTTCCCCTGGATCAACTCAGTAGGGACTCATTAGGGATATAGGTTGAACTAGATGGACTCAGGTCTTTTTTCAACCTTATGAACTATGTACAGGGGCGGACAAACCATATCTGCAGCAGGTTCAACTGCACAAGGGCCCAGCAAGTAAGGGGGCCACCGCCAGTGGCATAGCTATAGAGGCCCCCCCCCCCCCCCGTTAGTGTAACTGTCGCTTTAAGAGGGAGTAGATGTGCACCGCACAGGCAAGAAGTCAGCTCCAAGCCCTCTGACCTGTCCCTGCATCAGGCCGTGCTTCATCCCCCGATAACTTCATGAGAAACAACTGCCTCAGCTCCTCTTCATCCCTGGCATCATGTGGCCCCTGTCTCAGATTACACTGCATCCCCGGTGAGTTGAGGGCCGTGGGCTGTGTGAACAGTAGGTAACTTTATAAAGATGAGCGGGTTAGGGCTTTGCAAGATTGCAGTGTTTCTCAACAAAAGTGCCTACATGTTGCAAGACTACAACTCCCAGCATGCCAGGACAGCCTTTGGCTGTCCAGGCATGCTGGGAGTTGTAGTTTTGCAACAGCTGGAGACACACTGGTTGGTAAACACTGTGATATATAGATAGATAGGTAGACTGGGCATATATCAGTGTTTCCCTACCATGGTGCCTTCAGCTGTTGCAAAACTACAGTCCAGACATGCTGGGAGTTGTAGTTTTGCAACAGCTGGAGACACCCTGGTTGGAAAACACTGATCTATGTCCTATCTATCTATCTATCTATCTATCTATCTATCTATCTCATATCTATGTATTTATCTATCCCATATCTATCTATCTATCTAAATTATAGGAGCAGGGGGTTAATGGAAGCACTGGGGGATTGTAATGAAAGCAGGGGGGGTTAATGGAAATGGGTGTGTGTGTGTGTGTGTGTAATGGAAGTGCAGGTGGAGAGAATGGAAAGAGGGGCAGGATGTGGTGAATGGAACGAGCAGGGGGGGTTAATGGAAGCAGGGGGAGGGGGTTAATGGAAGCAGGAAGAGGGGGTTACTGGAAGCAGGGGGTTGATGGAAGCGGGGGAGTGGGGTTAATGGAAGCAGGAGGGTTAATGGAAGCAGGGAGGGTAATGGAATGAGGGGCAGGATGGGGTGAATGAAAGAAGCAGGGGGGTTAATGGAAGCGCAGAGGGGGTAATGGAAGCACTGAGGGGGGAGGAAGGAGGGGCAGGATGGGGTGAATGGAAGGAGCAGGAGTGGTTAATGGGTGCAGGGGGGTAGTGGAAGCATGGGGGTGAATGGAAGGAGGGGAAGAATGGGGAGAATGGAAGGAGCAGGGGGTAATGGAAGTAATGGAAGTGGGGGGTGAATGAAAGCAAGGTGGGTGAATGGAAGAAAGAGCAGGGAGGTCAATGGAAGCAGTGAGGGGGGGAATGGAAGCATGAGGGAGGTAATCGAAGTGGAGGGTGAATGGAAGGAGGGGCAGGATGAGGTGAATGCAAGGAGCAGGGGGTTAATGGAAGCAGGGGGAGGTAATGAGAGCGGGGGGGGGGGGGGTTAATAGCAGTGGGGGGGGGGGGTTCCTGAACAATAGACATATGGGGGGGGGGGGGGGGGGGGCAGGCACATTCTTTGCACAGGGGCCCTCTGCTGTCTGTGTCCGCCCCTGCTATGTTACTATGTTACTTTTGAAAAGATGAGGAGGAATTTTTTATTTAAGTAAAAAAAAAAAAATAATTCCTCACATATGTTGTGGCTAAAAGTATGTGGATATTTATCCTATTTATTAAGCTTCTACCCCACTCATTAAAAACAGAGGCATAAAATCAAGTACATATTGGTACAGTATTTGTCATACTGAAGAGCTCAGTAAGGGTATGTTAACACCACAGATTTTTAGCGGAATGTCCGCATAGAATATTCCACAAGGACATTCCATTGCAGCAGAGTCCCATTGATTTCAATGGGATTCTGCTGCATTGTTCACATGGAGGAACAATGCAGATGTTTCTGCCATGGAAATTCTAATTCCGGCGTCTACAGAAAGAATTGACATGTCCTAGCGCCCACCGGATCATGCAAATGTGTACGGACATTCCGCACAGTCATAGGATCCAACCTTTATCACACTTCAGTTCTTGCAATTTCTGGATGCCCTGGTTAGCTGTAAGTAAAATAATCTAAAAAGAACAACAGCCCAGCCATGAAACAGTACACTTCATTAAATTGTAGTATATTTATTAATGTTGCAGTCAAATACAGTTAATTGGTGCAATACAAAACACCTGAAATTCAGCTCTATTATACTTGTAAAAGGCAAAACTTAAAAAAAAAAAAAACTGCAGAAAAAAATCTCAAGAAAAACTGCCTCGGCTTTATTTTCCTTTTGTGTGTGTGTTTTTCCCCCCATTTTTGTGGTAACACTGAATTTTTACCCTGTGGCAGTTTTTCACTGTATTTAGGGTATCACTCCGTGGGTCAAATGCATAGTGCACTGCTGTATACAGCACCAGAGCCTAAAATCCTGTCACTTTACTGATGGGAGTCTCTGCACCTGGCAGGACTGAGCTGTGCCTGTAGCTATACAGTTGCAGGTAAAGCTCAGGCTGGGCAGAAGAGAAACAATATATACCCCCAGCTCAGCAATAAAACAAAAGTTAAGTAGTGATGTATTTTGCTCCTTAATTCTTGTCAACATACAGTAAACCAGTAACCTCTATAGATCACTCCCCATTTTCTAGGCTAAGCTCTCTGCACTGGCCCAGCAGGGATGAACTTAACTAGAAATGATTACTGCATACACTGGACAGATGTCCACTTACCTGACCTGGTTCCTGTTTGGCTTCTTCTGGGTTCAGTAGCCATGTCTCTAGTGATGCCATCATAGTCACTAGAGACAGGGATGCAGAAAAAGATGACAGAACAGGAATCAGGACAGGTGAGACCGGCTCTTTTTACATCTTGTGTTTTGCTTTTTGAAGGAGATCTGTCATCTATGCTACCCGCACTAACCTGTTGGTACAGGTGTGTAGTGTGAGTGACACTGACGACAACTAGAGATGAGCGAATCGTATCTGACTAATCTGAATTCATTACGAATTTCCTGAAGAATTCGATTTGTAACGAATCAGAATGTCACCGCGATTCGGTAAAATAACTTGCTTAATTAAACTCCATTTAGTGCAGACCAAGGCATCTAAAATGGTGGCTACACGTGTGAGGACATGGGGCAAGGAATTCTGGGAAGGTGTGTAGGAGGGATGACCCTGAATCACATGGTGGCATGCAGCCTATCAGCAGCAAGCCCCTGTGATGTCACAGCCCTATAAAGTCGGCAGCCATCGCTGCAGACAGGCATTTGTGGGATTCCTAATACAGAGAGCAGACAGTCTGCGTGTTCCAGAGAAAAAAAAGCTTTACAGCAGCGCATTGATTCACCTTAAGCCCAAATCAAAGCAGACAGGCATGGACAGAAGAGAGAGAAAAAGTACACTTTTTTTTCTGTTGGTGTACTACAGTCTGTACTGCTGTACTGGGTAGTACTACTCTAAAGCTAATAGGGGTTAGTTAATGTGAGCACTAAAAGACCTAGTCGCCTGCTTTTTACGCCTAATTGAGTTTTAACCGTACTAAGGCATATTGTCCTCACATAGGTGTAACCTATACATAAACTCAGGCTGTGTACGTTTTTTTTCCTGTTAAACGCATAAGGGCCATTTATTGTTAAATGTAAATACTAAATACATAAGTGTGGGAGCTCTACATAAAACGGAAGGGGCCTAAACCGAGGATACTGTGTTGCACATACCCAATGTGCCAAATATAACACTATAAAATATAAATGAAACAGTCCTACTAGGCTATAGGCGGGAAAAAAAGGAGAAAATTGGGACAGTTAGAATGAGAAAATGAAGAAAGGGAAATCAGGATTGTGTCTGATAAAATTACATTTCTTGTGAATAGTAAATGATATAAAAGGGAGATCCCAAGCAGGGCCCTTGCCTAGGACACCTCACAATATAAGTAATTTATAAATAGTATTTATATACATTAAAAACTAGCGATGCGCAAGATAAAATTTATGAAATAGTAGGGACATATGTAAACTGCGCTATAATAAGCGCAATGCGATAGTCCAATTTATAGTGGTGACTTATCGCTGGGGTGATATGAGTCACAGTTCATTAAATAGTTAGTTGGTGCAAGCAGCGCTAATAGATTAAATCCAGTATGGGGCTGCTGTATACTTTGTGGCTGCGCTCGGTAGCGCTGGAGGCTCCTGAATTGGAGCCCACTGGATCCTTGCCTGCCCAAGGCTGGTCGGATGCACAGCCCGACACTCTCTATACCCCGACGGCACTGGGACAAATGGTAAGGGAGAATAGGAAGTTGGGCACTATGTACCTCTTACCAGTTCTGTTGGTGCCGGGTTGGTGATGTAAATACAGTATATGGAAGCATAAACGGTCCTCAGGGATTCTCCCTCTCTACCCCGATGGCACGGGGAAAGGTGTGAGAGGGGGATGGAGGTTCTGTGCTGGAGGCTTCTTACCGACTTTGCCGGTATAAGGTTGAGATACTTGTCAATATCTGTAGTGATGGGTCCCAATCTTTGTGCATGCGTGCAGTCTCAGACAGACGCGTTTTGGGGAGCCTTATCCCCTTTTTCAATGGTGAGAAAGAAAAGACTGAATGCTCGTGGTTGAAATTAACAGTCTTATATAGCCAGTTTTTGGCAAGTCATGCAGGTAGGTTGCAAACTTCGTCAGAACGGCATCCCCCAACATAGTCTGATTTGCAACGTTTCCACACGTTGGAATTCCACCCTCCATATGTTGGACCGAATATACAAATAGAGAAAAGCCATCATCGATTTCTTGATGATCCAAGCGGATAGGGGGACTCCTCTGTGCAACTTCAATGTCAACCAGTGGCAGCTCATATGTGACACCTGCTCATATGTGACACATTTGCTCAGGCCCATTGAAGAAGCCACATTATTAGTCAGTCGCCAGGATTACGCGATGAACAACTTTCCACTGCTTCATTTCCTAAAACACGTGTTGGAAACGATGGCTGGTCAGGGCACTGGAGACGTCGTGCCTACATCTCATAGCCACATGAGCCCTGTGGGGGCTGAACTGGAAGAGGAGGGGGAGGGGGACAATGGAGCACAGTTTAGGTTTCACAAAATGGGAAGTTTTTATAGTCATCTGACAGGAAAGGAGGAGCAGGAGCAGCCAGAGAAGCTAGAGGGTTATGAGGAAGATGAGACAGAGGACCCAGACACACAGTATGGCAGTATGCAGTAGAGATCGAGGCAGGTAGTCTCTCCGAGTCACTTGCACAAATGGCACAATGCATGCTCACTTGCTTGCGTAGTGACCATTTGGCAGCGGGATGACTTCTGGCTCTCCACCTTGTTGGACCCTCGCTACCAGCACAAAATGGGAGCCTTTTTTACACCCACTGAGAGGGAGGACAAACTGATCTACTACAGAGACATCCTACATAGTCCATGGGCCATCGTCCATCATCTCGCAGGTCTGACTCAGGGGGCCCTCTGCGTTCCCGTTTCACTGCCATGGCTGCTGGGGAGGAGTGGTGTGGCAGGAGCAGTACAGCTCCATCAGCAGCAGTCTGAGTCTACAGTCGCTGATGAGTAGCTTTCTTTACCCGCATAGTGAAACAACTGATCAACAGCAGGCAGACCTTGAGCAGGACCTGAACCAGCAGGTGTACCTTGACATGACCCTGCCAACACACATTGAAGATCCACTGGACTTTTGGGCAGCCAAACTGGATTTGTGGCCACAACTAGCAGAAACTGTCCTGCCCAGCCAGTAGTGTGCCATCAGAGCGGGTGTTTAGTGGGGCAGGTGCCACCAAAGATGTGGAGAGACTGGCCTTTATCAAGATGAATCAAGCTTGGATCAGCCAGGATTTCCATCCACCAATGCCTGATGCACCACAGTAGATTGACCATGCTGCCACACCAACACTTTACAAATATGGATACCACTAAAACTATTTAAGGTGCTGCTCCCCAGTTACATAAATTCCTCCGCATCAGACCAAAAGTAAGTATTGTGCATTAGCCAAAACTTAACTTTTCTTAGGATAAAATGTATGGACCCAAAACATTTTTGAAATAAAAAAAGGAAAGGTGTGCAAAAAAACACCATGTGCATCCTACACCACAAAGTATTGATGTGATGCAAAGACCTCTAAAAGGTGGAAGGGAACAACATATGGTCCATTGTAACAGGTGGGGGTAAAAACTTCCCCTGCAAGGCCCTACTCTCGCCCTATTAATTCCCTTCTTTGCAAGTGTTACTCACCCTAAAATGGGCAGCCCCACACAGGAACCTGTCCCTATTTCCACGTAAAAACCCTGCCATTTCCCAGAGTTTTTAGGTGGAAATAGGGAGAGGTTCCTGTGTGGGGCCACCCTTTTTAGGGTAACACTTGCCAAGAAGGGAATTAATATGGCCAGAGTATGGCCTTACAGGGAAAGATTTTACCCCCACCTGTAACAATCGACCATACGTTGTTCCCTTCCACCTTTTGGAGTCAAGTGTTTCTTGCCCTAAAGAGGGCGACCCCAAATAGGAACCTCTTTCTGGGAAATGGCAGGGTTTTTACGTGGAAATAGGGAGAGGTTCCTGTGATTGGCCGCCCCTTTTAGGGCTAGAAAAACTTGCCAAGAAGGGAATTAATAGGGCAAGAGTAGGGCTTTACAGGGTCAATTTTTACCCCCACCTGTTACAATGGACCATACATTATTCCCTTCCACCTTTTAGAGGTTTTTCCATCACATCAATACTTGGTAGGTGGCACATAGTGTTTTTTGCACACCTTTCCTTTTGTTTGATTTAAAAAAAAATTTGGTCCATATATTTTATCCTAAGAATATTATTAAAAGTTACGTTTTAGCTAATGCATATCCTTAATACTTACTTGTGCATACCAACACATTGACAAAAGAGACCTTTTTCTTCTGCCTACCTGCCTCAGCTACTATTCAGATCATGCCACCCGCCTGATGCCACACATCTGATGCCAAGTGCTCCTTCTTTCACCCAACTTCGTCAATGGGTATCGGTATTGCCACCCACCGCTCCACTCTGTCACCGGGTCACTGATGCTGCTGATGCCACCTCCAGGCTGTTTCAATCTGCCAACGTATGTTCTCCTCATGCTGATGCCACCTCCAGGCTGTGTCATTCTGCCACTATATGGTCTCCTCATGCAGCTGCCACTTCCAGGCTGTGTCATTCTGCCACTATACGTTCTCCTCATGTGCATGGCTTGTGTGTTATTTTCTTTAACTTTTTTGTTCTTGGAATGATTATGGAGGTGGGTGTGGCTTGGTAGTTTTTAATGTTTTGTTGGTAGGATCAAAGGTTTTATGTAGGGATGGGTTGGATTTGTCTGTTTTATGGGATGTGTATTAATTCTTGAGGTGGTTATAAGAGGTGGGGATGGCTGGTTGGATTTTTGGCAGTGGGAATTATTTTACTATATTATGAGCTCTGTGGCATCATTTAAACCGTGCTGTTGAAGTGTTCCTAGGCGGTAAATCCTGTACATTTCTCGTTTTTTTTTAGGGGTGAGAATCTGTCATTTTTGTATGTTGGGATGTGGTCAGTTGGGCATATGGTGATGGGATTGCTTATGTCCGAATGTTTTTCTGAGCAGTGTCTGGAGAGTATCAGGAGAGACCAAAATAAAAAGTTTACACAGCATCTTTAACATCAGTTTTATCCCGGAGAAGCGCTGCACAAAGGTCGGATTTTGGGTCTGTCCATCTCCACGGACACCCGCAACCTACTCTCAGCCTGTATTCAGACCGCCTGCCAGCAGAGCCGACAAGCAGTAGCTCCCGGAACCCCACCAAACTCGCCCGCATCCTAACCACCTGCCAGCGGCACTCCCATCCATCTGCCAGCATCAGGACCGCCCGCCGGCGGTGCCGACAGCTGGCAGCACCGGAATCTCGCCGCACATCACCTGCCCAGCATCAGGACCACCGGCCAGCGGTGCCAACGGACAGCGGCTCCTGGAGCCTTGTCGCACATCAATCAAAGCGCATCCCAGAGCTGTGCCTGTAACCTAGCACAACTCTACAAGGTGAGCAGCATTCCAAACATTTTTTTACCCCACCAACAGTAACGGCACTATCAAGCACCATCTCTGCATTTTCCTCTTTTTTTACACCCCCTCCTCATGCTTATGCCACCTCCAGGCTGTGTCATTTTTCCACTATATGGTCTCCTCATGCTGATGACACCTCCAGGCTGTGTCATTATGCCACTATATGGTCTCCTCATGCTGCCGCCTACCTCCAGGCTGTATCATTCTGCCACCATATCTTCTCCTTATGCTGATGCCACCTCTAGGCTGTGTCATTCTGCCACTATATGGTCTCTTTCTGCTGATGCCACCTCCAGGCTGTGTCACTTTGCCACTATATGGTCTCCTCATGCTGATGCCACCTCCAGGCTGTGTAATTCTGCCACTATATGGTCTCCTTATGCTGCCGCCATCTCAAGGCTGTGTCATTCTGCCACTATATGGTCTCCTCATGCTGATGCCACCTCCAGGCTGTGTCATTCTGCTACTATATGGTCTCTTCATGCTGATGTCACCTCCAGGCTGTGTCATTCTGCCACTATATGTCTCCTCATGCTGCCGCCACCTCCAGGCCGTGCCATTTTGCCACCATATGTTCTCCCCGTGTTGATCCCACCTCCAGGCTGTGTCATTTTGCCACCATATGGTCTCGTCATGCTGCTGCCACCTCCTGGCTCTGTTATTGTGCTGCCATGTGATCTCCTAGTTATATTTATTTGTTTGTTATACAGCATCAGTTCAAAAGTAAACGCTTCGTGCACCCATGACATGCAATCAGGAGCATCGGGGGGTACTGAGAGGCCGGGTGTTGGGACAGGCGGTAGCTCGCCTCACGGTGGTCCGGCAGCTCGATTTTAAGATACTGTGAGCTTTTTCACTGCAGCAACTTATACACTGCAGCAATTATACACTATTGGAGCTGGAATTTCCACGGCTACTGGCACCAGACTTGCCTTCAAATGGATCCTCAAAAAAGGATTTAAAGTTTGCTCATTCCAAGTACCAGGCTCTGTCATTGTGCAGCCATCTCCTCATGCTTCTAGCACATTAAACTTATGAATCTATTAAAAATCTTTAAATTTAAATTTAAAAAAATCTATGTAATCTTTTCAATTCTGAGGCCCGTCATGTATTACCTCTGGTCGTCGTCTTATATTACCTCTGGAATTACCACAAAAATTCAATTAAAAAGTTGGAGCGATGAAAATGAACCATAACTGATTAAATGAAACATTCACAATTTCACACTCAGTAAGACAGTTGGGAGGGGGGAGGCGCTGAGAGGCAGGATCTGGAACAGGTTCGATGCTCACCAAAATGGGTCCTCAAAAAAGGATTACAAAAAATGTAAATAAATTAAAATTACATTAAATTATATAAAAATTGTAATAAAGAAATCTCTTTAATCTCTTCAATTGTGACGCCATATGGTCTCCTGACCCTGCTGCCACATCCAGATGCTCTCCGGCAGTGATTCTAATAGCGACACCTGTAATCTGCATGTCATACTGAATACCAATATTAGTTTACTAACCCATGCACACTCCTTATGCGTGTTCCAGCAAGTCAAAGTGTTGTACACCCCTATTGAGGCACTCTGTAGCCCGGAAATAGCCATTTTTAATAGCAATTTTCCGGAAATTAGATTGAACCAAAGTTTTTTCTGAAAATTCGGCGAATCGGCCAAATCAAAGTTTTTCAAAAATTCGCTCATGTCTAATGGCAACCATACTTTCCTGAGCCTGTTCTGTGGTCTTGTGTCCTGCTATCGTCCTCTGAATCTTCTGTTCCAGAGCCAGCTTGGAGCACGGGGGGGAGCTTCCTGACATCATGTCAGGAAGCTTCGCCGTGCCCCAAGCCAGCATGGGGCACAGGCATGTTAAAAATGTAAAATGACCATTCATGCACTTTTTTTGTGGGTGTTCTGCCTAGGGAGCAGTGGTCAATATGTAGTAATCAATTTTTTGTGTTTTTCTTTTGTTTTCATTTCAGATCACGTTAAAATATTTTTGTTACACAAAACATTCCTGCACAGCCCTCATTAACCATTTTATTAAAAATTGAAAAAATACGCTGGTCATCACCAGAGTCAATTGAATTGGAACTTTTCCGCATTTACGGATCTGAAATGAGAAAAAAAAAGAACGCACAAAAAAGGGTTAGTATATTTTGGGTTATTTCCCCTAGATAAGGATCACTGATTTACTGTATGTTGCCAAATGGTTTAAGTAGCGAAGCAGAATTTATATAATAAAATGCCAAATCCAAAAAGGCAAAGTGGGTTTGACATTTCATAATTCCCTATTGACTTCCTGCTCGTTTTTAGCAGTGGCAGTGCGGCAGTTGACATTTAGTGTTAAAAAAAGGTTTTATTCAAAAGTTTTTATTATTTTCAACTTTTCATAAAACAGAAATAACAAGAGTAACAGGAGTGTACGGAAAAGTACAAGCATAAAAACAGATTGGAGATACAACATGAATGCAAGGTCTAGCTCACAAGGAGGAGACGATCCCAACGTAGCCCATATACTCAATGTAGAATATCTAAACCAGAAGGAGAAGATTAAAAACATAAAAAGAAGAAAGAAAAAAAAAAGTGAGCGGAAATGAGTCTTCGTGGGATGTGACTCATTAACCCCTTAAGGACTAGGCCATTTTACACCTTAGGACCAGAGCGTTTTTTGCAAACCTGACCACTGTCACTTTAAACATTAATAACTCTGGAATGCTTTTAGTTATCATTCTGATTCCGAGAATGTTTTTTCGTGACATATTCTACTTTAACATGGTGGTAACATTTTATGGTAACTTGTATCCTTTCATGGTGAAAAATCCCAAAATTTGATGAAAAAAATGAAAATTTAGCATTTTTCTAACTTTGAAGCTCTCTGCTTGTAAGGAAATGGATATTCAAAATAAAAAAAAAATTTGGATCACATATACAATATGTCTACTTTATGTTTGCATCATAAAATTGATGAGTTTTTACTTTTGGAAGACACCAGAGGGCTTCAAAGTTCAGCAGCAATTTTCAAATTTTTCACAAAATTTTCAAACTCACTATTTTTCAGTGACCAGTTCAGTTTTGAAGTGGATTTGAAGGGTCTTTTTTTTAGAAATACCCCATAAATGACCCCATTATAAAAACTACACCCCCAAAGTATTCAAAATGACATTCAGTAAGTGTTTTAACCCTTTAGGTGTTTCACAAGAATAGCAGCAAAGTGAAGGAGAAAATTCAAAATCTTCATTTTTTACACTCGCATGTTCTTGTAGACCCAATTTTTGCATTTTTGCAAGGGGTAAAAGGAGAACATTTTTACTGGTGTTTGTAGCCCAATTTCTCTTGAGTAAGCACATACCTCATATGTCTATGTAAATTGTTCGGCGGGTGCAGTAGAGGGCTCAGAAGGGAAGGAGCGACAAGGGGATTTTGGAGAAAACATTTTTCTGAAATGGTTTTTGGGGGGCATGTCACCTTTAGGAAGCCCCTAGAGTGCCAAAACAGCAAAAAAACAAACAAACACATGGCATACCATTTTGGAAACTAGACCCCTTGGGGAACGTAATAAGGAATTAAGTGAGCCTTAATACCCCACAGGTGTTTCATGACTTTTGCAAATGTAAAAAAAAAAATGCTTATAAAATGCTTGTTTCCCAAAAATTTAACATTTTTAAAAAGAGTAATAGCAGAAAATACCCCTCAAAATTTGAAGCCCAATTTCTCCCGATTCAGAAAACCATATGATGGTGAAAAGTGCTCTATCGGCGCACTACAGGTCTCAAAAGAGGAGTAGTCACATTTGGCTTTTTAGAAGCAAATTTTGCTCTGGGGGCATGCCGCATTTAGGAAGCCCCTATGATGCCAGGACAGCAAAAGAAAAACCCACATGGCATTATATTTTGGAAACTAGACCCCTTGGGGAACGTAACAAGGGGTAAAGTGAACCTTAATACCCCACAGGGGTTTCACGACTTTTGCATATGTAAAAAAAAAAAAAAAAAAAAGTTTACCAAAAATGCTTGGTTTCCCAAAAAAATTTCAGTTTTACAAAGGGTTAAAGTAGAAAATACCCCCCAAAATTTGAAGCCCAATTTCTCCCGATTCAGAAAACACAACATAGGGGGGTGAAAAGTGCTCTGCTGGCGCACTACAGGTCTCAGAAGAGGAGTAGTCACATTTGGCTTTTTGGAAGCAATTCTGCTCTGGGGGCATGCCGCATTTAGGAAGCCCCTATGGTGCCAGGACAGCAAAAAAAAAAACACATGGTACTATATTTTGGAAACTAGACCCCTTGGGGAACGTAACAAGGGGTAAAGTGAACCTTAATACCCCACAGGGGTTTCACGACTTTTGCATATGTAAAAAAAAATAATAATTTACCGGAAATGCTTGGTTTCCCAGAAATTTATCATTTTTACAAAGGGTTAAAGCAGAAAATACCCCCCCAAAATATGAAGCCCAATTTCTCCCGATTCATAAAACACCCCATGTGGGGGTGAAAAGTGCTCTGCTGGCGCACTACAGGTCTCAGAAGAGGGGTAGTCACATTTGGCTTTTTGGAAGCAAATTTTGCTCTGGGGGCATGCCGCATTTAGGAAGCCCCTATGGTGCAAGGACAGCAAAAAAAAAACACATGGCATTATATTTTGGAAACTAGACCCCTTGAGGAACGTAACAAGGGGTAAAGTGAACCTTAATATCCCACAGGGATTTCACGACTTTTGCATATGTAAAAAAAATATATATATATTTCACTAAAATGTGGGTTTCCCCCTAAATTTGACATTTTTGCAAGGGTTAATAGTAGAAAAGACCCCCCAAAATTTGTAACCCAATCTCTTCTGAGTATGGAGGTACCCCATAAGTGGATGTCAAGTGCACTACGGGCGAACTACAATGCTCAGAAGAGAAGGAGTCACATTTGCAAACTTTGCTGAAATGGGAGGGACATATCGCATTTAGGAAACCCCTATGGTGCGAGGACAGCAAAATACCACCCACATGGCATACCATTTTGGAAACTAGACCCCTTGAGGAATGTAACAAGGGGTAAAGTAAGCCTAAATACCGCACAGGGGTTTCACAACTTTTGCATATGTAAAAAAAATATATATTTGTTTTCACTAAACTGTGTGTTTCCCCCCAAATTTTAAATTTTTACAAGGGTTAATAGCAGAAAAGACCCCCACAATTTGTAAATACATTTCTTTGGAGTAAGGACATACCTTTTTTTTTGATGATTTAGGCTCGGCGGGTGCACAGCAGGTCTTGCTTGAGTGGGAGCGCAGTCAGGGACCTTGAGATTGATGTGGAGCCAGGATGTGGGACCCCCCTCAAGGAGCGTTAATGGGGGAGCACTGAGCCCTAAAATAGGGGAACACTATGGGGGACAACGGGCCGTAACTGGGGTAGACAGGTGGGGTACAGAGGCCCGTAATATGGGGTACAGTGGGCCAGAAAATTATAAAACATAATAAAACAGGATATGTTCCCAGAATGATGACCCAGAGCATAGCCAAAATTAAAAAAAATATGCCCACCCCAAACCCTATGCTCTGAATCATCATTCTGGGAATGTGATGTGTGTAGCCGTCCCTAACCTGTTGCCTCAAATGCGCACCCGCTCAGGTGGAGAGAGAGCGCTGCACATTTGAGGCAACATAAAAAAGTCCCCGATGATAGTGACTCAGTGACCTATGACCCATTTTTGACAAAACACCCCCAGAGGTCTTATCAGGTTTTGTTTTTTTTAAGGTTTTTTTGGGCAATTTAGTGATTTATGGGGGTTATATTTTGGAATGTACTCTGGACTTGGTACATTGGTCAAATTATGGAAAATTCTAATAAAAAGGGAAAATTTAGGGCTCCATGGAAGTGTGATACTCCCTGAAGCAGCCTATGCAGAGGCCCGGATTATCTGGGCAAGTGTCACACTGAATGGTGGTGTCCCTCCGTCTCCCCTTCCTGTAACACACTCTGCATTTTTTCTGGGATCGTCCCTTCTTTCCACTGGGGTGGGGGGGACCTCACCTGTAAGTGTTGGCCTGGGACGATCCTGGCGCCTATAACTCCAGACCCTTGGGAAGTCCGGCCTGATCTTTCCCGGTCAGCAAAGATCAGGAACCTTAGGACTTCTTCTTGGTACTGGAGGAATGTCCCTGTGTTGCCAACGTACTGGGATAGTACAAAAGCGTTGTACATGGCAACCTGTACTAAGTAGACCGCAACTTTTTTGTACCATGCCCGTGTTTTCCGCATGGCGTTGTATGGCTTGAGGACTTGATCTGAGAGATCAACTCCCCCCATATACCGATTGTAGTCCAGAATACAATTGGGCTTGAGGACCGATCCCACGGTACCTCGCACAGGGACAGGGGTGCTGCCGTTCACATGAATAGTGGTGAGCATAAGGACATCCCTCTTATCCTTATACTTCACCAACAACAGGTTATCATGGGTCAGGGCACAGGACTCACCCTTGGGGATAGGCATCTTAACAAAATTTAGAGGGAGGCCTCTCTGGTTTTTCCGCACGGTCCCACAAGCAGACGTGGATCTGGCGGCAAGGTATGTGAACAGAGGGATGCTGGTATAAAAGTTATCCACGTACACGTGGAAACCCTTATCCAGCAATGGGTGCACAAGCTCCCAAACGAGTTTCCCGCTAACACCCAGAGTGGGGGGACATTCTGGGGGTTCAATACGGGAATCTCGTCCCTCATACACTCTAAACTTGAGAGTGTAACCGGAGGTACTCTCACAAAGTTTATAGAGCTTCACGCCATACCGTGCCTGCTTCGAGGGAATATACTGGCAGAAAATGAGTCTCCCCTTAAAAGCGATGAGAGACTCATCTACCGAGAGGTCCCTGAGCGGTACGTAGGTCTCCAAAAATTTGGCCCCAAAGTGATCGATGACCGGCCTCCCTTTGTAAAGCCGGTCATGGGCAGGATCACCTCGGGGCGGACATGCCGCATTATCTGCATAATGCAGGCATTTCCGAATGGCCTCGAACCGCCTCCGTGTCATTGCCATATTGTAAAGCGGGGTCTGGTAGAGGACGTCCCCGCTCCACTAATGACGAGCACTTGGTTTCTTGTCCACGCCCATATGCAGCGTTAGGCCCCAAAATGTCCTCATTTCCGCTGCATCAATGGTACGCCATTCATTGGGCCTGGCCAAAAGCGAATCGGGGTGGTGAGCAATGAACTGCTGGGCATACAAGTTTGTTTGCTCCACCATGTGATTGACCAGGCTGTCACTGAAAAAAAAACTTTAAAAAGTCCAGATCAGTGAAGCCATCCGTGTCAATCCGGATTCCTGAGTCGCCAACAAACTCAGGAACCCGTGGCTGATAACCCTCTGGGGGGCTCCAGACAGGGTCACCGGAAGGGGGCTCCGGTGCACTTGTCTGGGGGCCGGACTCCTATTACGAGCGGCATTTCCACTCGTACTAGTGTCGGACACTGGATCACTCTCATGGGGGGGGTGCGTGGCCTCGCCTGGTGGCGTCTCCGCCGCCGTACAGGGGACTCATCATCACTACTAGATGATGAGGAGGGCGAGGAAGAACACAAAAATGTAGGATCTTCCTCATCCTCACTGGCAGATTCGGAGGCTAAAAAAGTGTAAGCCTCCGCTGCCGAAAATGCCCAGCGGGCCATCGCCTTTTTTCTACGGTGGTGGGGGGGCAGTGGCAGAGGGGAGGGTGTGTGTGCGGGGGGGGGGTGTGTGCGGGGAAGTATGTAGTGTGTGGTGCTTGGTGTAAAAAGTGTAATAACAGTAATAGAAAAAAATAAAAAAAAAGCTGCAGCCCCCCAAAAAAAGGGGTGCCAAACGCAGCTCCCTGAACCCCTAATAGGACCCGGGGTAAGGGATCAGACCCTAATAGGACCCTGGGGGACCTATTAGGGGGTCAAGGGGGATTATTTTTTTTTTATTAAAAGAAAAAAAAAAGCTGCGGCCAAAAAAAAAATGGATGGCGCACGCAGCTCCCTGAACCCCTAATAGGAACTGGGGTCAGGGATCAGACCCTAATAGGACCCTGGTGACCTATTAGGGGGTCGGGGGGGGGGCTTATTTTTTTAAAACTTTTTTTACTTTTTACTATTGAATCCTACCTGTGAGGAGGCTCCGGAGCTCCGAGGGGGGATCCACGGCTTCTTCTCACTGCTGCACCCGCTGACTGAACTCAGAGAGCGGGTGCAGCAGCGGGAAGGGACCGTTAACCCCTCCTCTGCCGCACTGCTATTGGCTGGACGATCGCCGGCCAATAGCAGTATTGCTGGGGCGGTGACAGTATTGTCACCGCTCCCCAGCAACGGCAGGTGATTGGCGGGGAATTGTACACCGCCGATCACCATTTATTACCGGGTCATCGGGTCACAAGTGACCCGAATGACCAGAATCGACGAAGATCGCTTGCGTGATTTTGCAAGCGATCACCAGCGATCGCCGACATGTGGGGGTCCTGGGACCCCCCTAGGCATTTGCACGGCATGCCTGCTGAACGATATCAGCAGACATGCCGTTCCAATCTCTGCCCGCGCGCGGCAGAGACCAGAGAAACACCAGGACGTTCTGAAACGTCCTTGGTCCTTAACCTCCTGAGCGGTATTCCCGAGCGTGACTCGGGGTTAATTTTCCCTGCCAGGATCGGTAACCCCGAGTCACGCTCGGGGTAGAATTACAGAGTTCCCGGCCGGGCTGCACGATATATCGCAAAAGCAATGCGATATAGCGATGTGGCCCCCGGGAAAACATGCGATTATCTGCTCTGGTCGGCTCCCGTTGCGGGGGCCGGCCAGAGCAGGTAAAGAAAAATACTAAAAGTCAGTGTTTCCCTACCAGAGGGCCTCCAGCTGTTGCAAAACTACAACTCTCAGCATGCCCGAACAGCCAAAGGCTGTCCGGGCATGCTGGGAGTAGTAGTTTCACAACAGCTGGATGCACCCTGTTAGAAAAAAACTGAGCTAAATGTAAAAGGAAAAAGTATTAAAATAAAAAAAAACTTTTGCTCACCTAGTGCCGGTCCCTGAAGATATCGTTCCCCTCCGTGCGCTCTGGTCCCTGCTCTATTCATCTTACAGGACCTTTCACTTTTCAGTCAATCACAGGCCGCAGTGGTGTAAAGCCTGTGATTGGCTGAAGGGGAAAGGGCTTGTTCTGCAGCCAATACTCTAGGTTTGAAATTTGCCTGGCAAACCCAGTGTATGCTGCTGCAGGACAAGGTGACAAGGGGGGGGGGGGGATAGGAAGAATGTGACAAAGGGGGGAATGTGACAGAGGGGGGGATGTGACAAGGGGGGGGGGAATGTGACATGAAGGGGGGGGGAATGTGACAGGGGGGGAATATGACAAGGGGGGGGGGGAATGTGACAAGAGGGAGGAATGTGACAGGGGAAGGGGAATGTGACATGAAGGGGGGGGATGTGACAAGGGGGGGATGTGACAGGGGGAGGGGAATGTAACATGAAGGGGGGGGGAATGTGACAAGGGGGGGATGTGACAAGGGGGGGAATGTGACAAGGGGGGAATGTGACAAGGGGGAGAATGTGACAAGGGAGGAATGTGACAAGGGGGGGGGAATGTGACAAGGGGGGAAGAATGTGACAAGGAGGGGGGAGAATGTGACGGGGGATGTGACAAGGGAGAGGGGGAATGTGACAAGGGAGGGGGAATGTGATGGGGGAGATGTGAAATGGGCGGGGGGGAGATGTGAAATTCAGTGCAAAAAATTGTACCGCTTTTGGTACAAATTTACAGAAAGAATCATACCGCCAGGGAGGTTAAAGCCCAGGGTGCGGGGACGTTCCAGAACATCCTTGGTCCTTAAGTGGTTAATATTAAGTCTAGCTGTAGTATAGACCAAGAACAGCCGGCAGCAGCGCTGGTAGCAGCGCCAGTCCATCATCCAAGAGCTATATAAGTCAGGTCAGAGGGAGGCAATCCAACTCATAGTAAGTAATAATTAGTTTCTGCTCTTTTGGAGCACACACACATATGAGCACACCAGTGTTCCTAATGCTTACGTGGATGCAATAGGGGGGTAGTGTGGGCTTGCAAGCCATTTCCCCCAACACCTGAGGAAGGAGGGGTATTGAGAGTGGGCAAACGCATAAGATCTCTCATATCCACATGTAAGGTTTACCATATTGATCACTTCTAGTAGATTGGGAATGTCTGGTGATCACCATTTTCTAGAAGTTTCGTTGACATCAGGATGGGGGCTACCGGCGAGCGAACTTCCCTAGGTAAACGGTCAACATTGAGGAGTAGCAGAGCTAGGCTAGGATGCAGGGTGATGTTTTCCCCTAGGAGTTTTTGCATGATCAGTTGTGTCCCTTGCCAAAGTGGTTGGAGTTTCGAACAACTCCACAAGGTATGTAGAAGGGTCCACCTGTCGCCACATTCCCTTCAAAAAAGGTCAGAGCAGTCAGGGTTGAGGAAGTAGAGTCTGGAAGGCGTGAAATACCATCTCTATATGGTTTTAATAATCACGTCCCTATGGTTAGTGGAACGGAGCAATGTACAGGAGTTTCTCAGCTCTTGAAGCCACTGATCAACATGATCAACAGTAAAGCTAAGTAAGTCATAAAACTGAGTAATCCCTCTCTTGTTGGTGGAGGGTCGTTGGAAGAAAGCTAATATACGAGGAGGTAAGAGGGTGTCATCCAGAAACTCTGTGGTCCGTAAGCTTCGTATCTGGAGTCCCTTATAGAAGTCTGAGTGGGGAAGGTCGTATTTTTCTCTAAAGTGGGGGAAATGGATGTCATTCTGGTCCTTCAGTAGATCACCCACTCCGGTCATTCCTTTTTGTTGCCAGGTACGTAAAGTTAAGTCAGGAATGTAACAGGATAGAAAGTCCAGGGGATACTCTCTCAGTCGGACCCGTCTTTTGTGAGTTGATTATCGTATAAAGTTTGTCCAAATTCTGTCAGATGTCTGTATAGAAGAGAAAAAAGTGTTTAGCCGTCACCAGTAGTTGGGATTTGAGAGAAATTGGGCAGGAGGAAGATTCCTCAATGCCTATCCAAAGTTTATCCGTATTGTTTTAGCACTAATGTTGAAGCTGGTCCAGTATGATGGCTCTATAGTAGTCTTCAACGTGGAGTAAGGTTAAACCTTCAGCACCAACATGTGTCGTCATAAGTTTTCTGGCAATTCTGGGTTTTTTGCCCGCCCAAACATAATCAAAAATAGTCTTATTCAGGGAGGCAAAGAAGGATTTAGGAATGGCAATAGGTAGAGTTCTAAACAAGTAAAGAAATTTTGGCAATAGCAGCATCTTAAAAGCTGCCAGACTGCCCAACCAAGAAGGTAGCTGTTTAGAGAATGTCAGTAGAGAGGCAGAGATAGAAGCAGCCAGAGGGGGAAAGTTAGTGTGGAAGATGCAGGAGGACGGAGAAGTCAGCTGTATACCTAAATACAGAAACGTAGCCAGCTCACCCCTGGTCCGGATGTCGAGCATGGAGAAAGTGCGGACTTGCACTCGTAAGTAATAAGAAATATGGAAGGAACTCCAGCTCAGGTGCAGATCAAATCAGTATAGCTTTTATTTCCCATCACGCCAGAAGCAACAGGTAACAGGTCGGAAGTGACGCGTTTCAGCCAGGTGCTGGCCTTAGTCATACAATGATTACACGTTCTAAGGATGCTTATATGGAGTGGGAGGTAACGAGGTGCAGCAGCTGGTAAATTAACTCCTGCTGGACCTCTCCCCACAACCCCATTCACAGAAAAACTACTGTGTTTTCATTACTATACAAATGTGAATATATACATAAAATAAAAACATAGGATGATAAACTTTATTTTTAGAAAAATAGTATACAATTATAAATATAGCAAAAAAAAAACGTATCAATAATAAGGCCACAATATATACCGAATCAAAATCCTATATCTTGCTGGAAAATAATATTCTGTACTATAAGATATGCAAAGAGAGATGCATCTAACCAGGAAATAATCCACATCATGTTCTAATATATATCCTAAATAGTAGCATGCATCTTCAGTGCAAATCAATAATAGGAACAAGAATGAATGTGCGCTACAAAAAGATATATAAATACAAATACCTAATAGGACTAGCCTAATATAAAACACAATCCCATCTTATTTGAAAGATCATGTCTACATAATTATTTTAAAAAAATTGATTAGAAAAAGTATGAAAAAAGATATGAATATGTATATAAGAATAAGAGAAAGAAACAAAGAGAAAAGAAAGAAAGAAAGAAAAAAGAAAAAAAGAAAGACAAAAGAGGAAAAAAAGAAAAACAAGAGAAAACAAAAAAGAATGGAAAAAAATGCCCACCTAATAGTGCAGTATGACGTCTAACCTTTTATTAAGACCTCTCGGATATCTAGTGTCCAAGCAAAGGATCCAATATATTTCTCTATCCATAAGTTTTTTTCTGTGGTATCCTCCTCGCAGTGGTGGGGATACTCTCTCTATTCCTTGGACCCTCACACTTGACCAATCTCCTCCGTGATGCTCAGCTATGTGTTAGGTGATCATAGATGTATTTCTATTGTTAAAGTGTGGGATATCGGAAAGATGTTTCCTTACCCGCACCTTAAGTGGATTAGTGGTACATCCGACGTACTGAACCAAACATGACTCGCATGTGAACAAGTAAACCACATATTTCATGTTACAATTTATATATTGTTTAATAGAAAATTAGTCATGGTTGGTGCAGGACGTGAACGTAGATGAAGGAGACATTACTTCACAACATTTACAAATTTTATGTCCACATTTAAAGGACCCTCTCTGATAAAGCCAGACAGGATTTGTACGAGGTCTTTCCCCAAATAAGCTGGGTGAGAGTTTTTGACCTATCGTAGGTGCTCTACGGGCTACACATCTATAACCCCCCACTAATGCAGGTGCAATTGTGGGATCAGACAGCACAATTGGCATGTATTTTTCAATAATTTTACAAATAGTTTTATATTGTGTGCTGTAAGAAGTAGAGAATACCACTTCCTAATGTTCTATTTCATTAGATATTCTAGATTTAACTGGATGTATCACTTTATTATTGATATGCATTATATATATTATTTTATATTTCTCTGATCCCGCATAGTAATACAGTGAAACATTTTATTATTAAATTGCAGTCATTCATTTCGTGGTTTCCTTTTTACAGAAGAAAAAATATTCTAGGTCAACTAAAAGATGTTTGTTCATTCTATAGTCAATATTATATATATTTACAATTTAGTCTTCTTCTGTTTTAAGGCACCTACAATGTTATTGTGTCCTGTTTTAACTACTTTTGTTGCACAGTCGCATGACAGTATATGATATTGAATTTTCCTATATTCTAAAAGGATTTTTTTCCTTTTTTATATTTACCTTTTGCTGACATGCGAATGTCTAACAATGAGTACGTTTTTTTTGCTATATTTATAATTGTATACTATTTTTCTAAAAATAATGTTTATCATCCTATGTTTTTATTTTATGTATATATGCACATTTGTATAGTAATGAAAACGCAGTAGTTTTTCTGAAGGTCCAGCAGGAGTTAATTTACCTGCTGCTGCACCTCGTTACCTCCCACTCCATATATAAGCATCCTTAGAACGTGTAATCATTGTATGACTAAGGCCAGCACCTGGCCGAAACGCGTCACTTCCGACCTGTTACCTGTTGCTTCTGGCGTGATGTGAAATAAAAGCTATACTGATTTGATCTGCACCTGAGCTGGAGTTCTTTCCATATTTCTTATACCTAAATACGTCACAGACTCCATCTGCCAATCAAGGTTGAATTGTTTTTTAAGGGAGTTAATCAAGGGGGTGGGAAGGTTGATAGGTAATATTTAGGATTTGGAAGAATTGAGTTTATAAAAGGAGATGTCACTAAATTGTTGCTAGAGGGAGAATAAAGCAGATAATGACGTTGGGACATCGGTTAGGGTAAGACAGAAGACAAAAAGTAGGGGTGAGAATGGGAAACCTTGTTGTGTGCCATTCGACAGGGTGAACCGGTCTGAAAGAGAGCCCTCTGCGAAAACCATCCCTGACGGATTGGAGTAAAGAGCTCCAATAGCCTCCAAAATTTGGCCCAAGAACCCAAATGCTTTTATGGTTGAGAATGCATATTGCCAGTTCACCCTGTACAATGCTTTTTCAGCATCAAGAGTAAGGAAGGCTGCAGGGATATGATAATGTTCACAGTGCTGTAGGAGGGACAGCACTTGTCTCGTGTTATCTGGTGCCTGATGTCCCGGAGTGAAACCAACCTGGTCAGCACCAACCAAGTGCAAGAGTAGGGGTAGCAATCTGGAAGCTAAGATTTTAGCATAGAGTTTAACATCTCTATTCAGGAGTGAGATAGGACGGTAGCTAGGAGTTTGATCCGGGGGGTTTCCCGGATTTGTGGATGGTGGTGATAAGTGATGTAAGCATTTCCTGAGGGAAGGAGCCTGAGGACAAAGCAGCATTAAAGACTGCATGTAAATGGGGAAGTAAGATATCCTTATATCTCTAGTAATGCTCATTCGATAAGCCATCAGGGCCTGGTGTTTTGTGGGAGGGTAAAGATGCTATTGCTGTTTTAATTTCTGGTAGGGAGATAGGTGAATTAAGTGATTGGAGAGCAGAATCAGAGAGGTGGCGCAGACTTTGAGAGACAAGGAAAGAGTCGATTGCTTCCTGGGCTGGCTGGACCGTCTGGGGGTCAGTTTGTAGATTGTATAAACCACAATAGTAAGATTTGAATGCATTAGCTATATCTCTGGGGGAATGAAGGACGGTGTTGGTGGTAGGATGTTTTAACGTACCAATCCTACATTTAGTTCTGGGAGGTTTAAGACGTTTGGCTGGTAGAGCTGTGAGTTTGTTATCTTGAGTGTAAAAGCGGAATCTGGACTTTCTAATATCCGCTTCATATTGATAGAGCAGAAGTTGGCGTAAAAGGATGCAAGAGTAGTGTGCACTGAACTTGCCCTTACCATCATTGCTGGACTGCTGTGGCCTGCCCTGTCTGGGGGGGTGTCCTGATCTTACTACTCACCGTTGCATAAAGGGGAACCCCAAGCTCTAGTGGTGTGCACTGGACTTACCCTTACCATCTTTGCTGGTCTTCTGAGGCATACCCTGTCTGGGAGGGTGTCCTGATCTTACTACTTACCATTGCATAAAGGGGAACTCTGAGCTCTAATAGTGTGCACTGGACTTACCCTTACCATCATTGCTGGACTGCTGTGGCCTGCCCTGTCTGGGGGGGGGGGGGTGCCCTGATCTTACTACTCTCCGTTGCATAAAGGGGAACCCCGAGCTCTAGTGGTGTGCACTGAACTTACCCTTACCATTTTTGCAGGATTGCTGAGGCCTGCCCTGTCTGGGGGGGGTCCTGATCTTACTACTCACAATTGCATACAGGGGAACTCCGAGCTCTAATAGTGTGCACTGGACTTACCCTTACCATCATTGCTGGACTGCTGTGGTTTGCCCTGTCTGGGGGGTGTCCTGATCTTACTACTCGCCGTTGCATAAAAGGGAACTCCAAGCTCTAATAGTGTGCACTGGACCTACCCTTACCATCCTTGCTGGACTGCTCATCATTGCTGGGGTGCTGCCTGTGTCCCTCCTACCAGTGTGTTGTACATCCTTTCTATTACATTACTCGGACCCCAATATGGTGAGGAGGAATAAAGAAGAACAGGGTACATCGCAGCAGGGGGCCAGTGGGGCTACTACGTCTAGAAATACTGTGGCGCTACAGCAAGAAGTGGCAGCTAAACTGGAGAGATTTGCACTGAGACGGTCATCCCCTGACTCCCCTATCTGCAGGGAGGCCCCTCTGCCCTTTGACAAAATGGGGACCCCCCCGGATCCTCTTGAGGACTATGAGCACTGCATTCTGGACACTGCTGTGGACTCGCTGGTGTCCTTGCCTAGCACTCTCCCTGCCCACTCTGGCGTGGCAGCTGCCGCGCCTCCTAAACCTCCGGGTGAGCCCACCTTGGCTGCTGTGTTTGCGGAAATTCAACGATGCAATACCACCCTGTCTCTGTTAACTGCTCAAGTGGGCACTGTACAGACTGATATATCCCTAATGAGACATGATCTACAAAAAGTGAAGTGCTGCGGAAGGGAGGATTAGTGATGTGGAGGATGCTGTTGTTCCTTTAGTCAGGGACTCTGCTAGACACAGTCCGGATATTGCTATGCTCAAAGCTAAAGCGGATGATCTGGAAAATCGTCTATGTCGCAACAATGTGCGCATTGTGGGACTGCCTGAAAAGTGTTAGGGACGCTCTCCTACTGAGTACATGGAAACTTGGCTTAAAGATGTGTTTGGAGCTGATAATCTGACCCCCTTATTTGCGGTGGAAAGAGCCCATAGGATTCCTACACGGCCGTTCCCCCTTGGTGGCCCATTCCGATCTATGCTGGTGAAACTTCTTCATTACCGGGATAGAGATTTGATACTCCGGCTGGCTAGAAAAAAGCAACCTGTGACTGTGGACAATAGTGTCATCTCCTTCTTCCCAGACTTCTCAGCGGAGGTGCGAAAGAAACGTGCCTCCTTTCTGGATGTGAAAAAGAGACTGCGGACCCTGGATGTACAATATTCCATACTGTACCCTGCCAGATTGAGGGTGGTTGCCTTGGGCACCACACACTTCTTTGAGGGGGTTGATGCTGTTGTGAGGGGGTTGGATACTCATGAGTAGTGTTGCTCGCGAATATTCGCAATTCGAATATTATTCGCGAATATCGCATATTCGCGAATTCGCGAATTTCGCGAATATAGCGCTATATATTCGTAATTACGAATATTCGTTTTTTTTTTTTTTTCTTCACAGTACACATCACAGTGATCACCCCTCTCTGCTTCCAGCTTGTGTGGTGTAAACAAGGCTGTAATACTACTGTGTGAGACTGGCGTGCGAAAATTCGCATATGCGAAAATTAGCATATGCCAATTTTCGCATATGCGAATTTTCGCGTACACTAATTTTGTATATGCTAATTTTCACATGTTAATTTTCGCATGCGCGACTTTTCGAGGAGATAACGAATATGCGAATATTCGCGAATATATGACGAATATTCGTCCATATATTCGCGAATATTCGCGAATTCGAATATGGCCTATGCCGCTCAACACTACTCATGAGTCACAACTGCGCCGGAGAGCCCGTGGTGGCTCCCCGGGACCGGGACCGGAACCGGACTGATCTGTTCATACGTGCACTCATGCGCCTGGAGTGTGGAATGCAGTCGTTTAAACGTGACTTTACTGACCTATTGTTTTGCATATTTATGCTTTAGTTTAAGTTAATATATGGGAGGGATGTATTTCTGGTAACGGTAGACCTGCTTATTATTATTGCTAATATTGTCTAATTTCTATAGGTGGAGTTGCCTTGTCATTTCAATGTTGGATTTCTGTTTTCTGATCGTACTTATAGAGTAATGATGATGAGTTCCAATATTTGATATAGTTGTTCCACTTCTAGTCATATAGAGGGGTCAATATATTACTTCACTGTCTGAATATTGTTATTTACTGTGGGGCTTTTGGGGGGGGGGGGGGGGGGGGGGGCGGGGACTGTCGCACTATGGAAGGGATGGTGTAAAAGTGGTTACTATATGGGGTATCTTTGACATGTTTTCGTTGCAGGAGTGAAACGCTTGCATATACGATCGTGTTTGGTTGGTTGTTTGTATGCCTGCTGTATGCTCTCACTCAGCTGAGGATCTCCTGTTATATTCCTTGAGTAAGACTGGTTGTGAATGGTATGGGTATACTATCGCCCCTGGGTGCCGTGTGACACGGCGACTTGTGTGGCTGTTTATGTATTTTGTTCTGGGGTGTTTGTTTGTTTTGTTTTCCGTCCCTCCCTATTCTGCTGTACGCTATGTCTGTACCTTTACTGTGCGTATGCAGTTGGTCTCTCTCGGTGTGAGTGGTGACATTCTTGCCCTTTTATGCTCAAATGTCCCTAATGGAGGTCTTTAATTTTATAGGATGGAATGTTAAGGGGCTGGGTGATGTGGCAAAGCATTATGCAGTACTTAATTCGGTGTGACACTTTCATCCGGCCATACTCTGCCTTACGGAAACTCATCTGACGGCAGACACCAACTCGGTCCTCCAAAGGGCTTGGGTAGGGCACACTTTTCATTCTACCTTCTCTTCTCATGCTAGAGGGGTTAGTATTTTAGTTCATAAATCTCCTCTAGCATCGACCCTGATGGCAGATTTGTCTGCGTGCTATGTGAAGTGTCTCACCGAATGCTTATTATAGTTGGTGTATATATACCTCCCCCTATAGTGGTGATATAGTGCAGCGTATTCTAACCATAGTATCGGGACTTCCAGTGGCCCCTGTGCTTATGTGAGGTGACTTTAACCAGGTCTTAGATGCTTCTAAGGATAAGTTTTGGGGGTCTCAGGCCCCTCTCCCCTCTAGACCTACTGGTCTTGCCAAGTTGTTGATAGAAGTAGACCTATTGGATGTGTGGCGCCTGCGTAACCCTAGTGTTAAACAGTTCTCCTGTTATTCGACTACACATGGTACCCTGTCCAGGATAGATATGGCCGTTGGGGATGGGGATATGGTTGGCCTGGTTAGAGAAGTTGAATATTTGGCCAGGGGGTTGTCAGATCATTCCCCTATTCGTTTACGAATTGACTTAACAGGGAGTGCTGGAGGGGTACGCCCTCTATGGAGAACCCGTTCTGGTTGCAATTACTGACTACAGACAAAATTGTCGGTGTGGAACTCAGGGACTATATCGCCCTTAATGATGGTTCGGCTTCGGTCTCCATGGTTTGGGACTCGCTAAAGGCATTCCTGCATGGCTTATTTATTCGGGACATAAGTGTTCACAAGTCCTTTACTAGGGAGAGGGGAGAGAAGTTGAGATTGTCTGTTACTGAAGCTGAAGCTGGTTATGTTTTGGACCCTACCTCTAGGATGAAGGATGTGTGGCTACGGGCGCAGGGTGAATATACTAAATATTTTGAGGAAACGGCGGAACATAAGAGGTTTTTCACTAAGCAACGCTACTTTGAGTGTGGTGAAAGTACGGTTAAATTTTTGGCTTCCATCGCTCGGGCCCAGCAGGGAGTTGCGTATATTGGCTGTCTGAGGGATAGCCGGGGGAGAGAGGTTATGGCGGATGAGGATATTTTGGGTGTGATGGTAGATTTTTATAAAGATGCATACTCTACCAAGGTCTCTTGTACTGGGGGGGCATTATGTGAGCAGGGCATCACTTCCTTCCCTTTCTCCGGAGCAGAGGGACGGGCTGGACTCTCTGGAGGAACTGGAATTAGCTTTGAAAGATGAAGCTAATGAAAAAGCCCCAGGTCCAGATTGCCTTCCGAGTGAGGTATATAAAAAAATTATCCGGGATACTCCTGCCCCAGTTGTTGCGAGTGGTCAAGTCGGCGGCTTTGGATGGCTCTTTACCCCAGTCCATGATGGAGGCCACTGTAGTACTTTTACCTAAACCTGGAAAGGATCCATTATGTGCAGGTTCTTATAGACCGATCTCATTATTGTGTGCCGATGTGAAGCTGCTGGCCTGGGTACTTGCTAACAGACTGGCTGGGGTCGTGTTGTCTCTGGTCCATGGTGATCAGACAGGATTTATGCCGGGTAAGTCCACGGTCGACAATATTAGGAGGGTGTACCTGAGTTTGCAGATGACTCAGGAGGGCGCAGGAGCTAGATCGATTTTTTCATTGGACGCTGCCAAAGCATTTGATAGCGTCAAATGGAATTATTTGTGGAGGGTAATGGGGGCCATGGGGTTTGGACCTAAATTCCTTACTTATGTTAAACTTCTCTGCCAGCGTCCGACTGCCCGTCTCCGGGTCAATGGCAGGTTGTCCCCATCATTTGAACTACAGAGGGGTACGCGACAGGGGTGTCGCCTGTCGCCTCTGCTCTTTGCGTTAGCCATAGAGCCGCTGGCTTGTCTCCTGCGAGCCTCACCGGATCTGATTGGATTCCGCTATGGCTCCATTGACGAGAGAGTGGCGCTTTACGCAGATGACATGTTACTATTCTTGGGTGATACTGTTAGATCCCTGTCTCCTGCTATGTCTATTATTTCGGAGTTTGGTACCTACTCTGGCCTGCTTATCAATTGGGACAAGTCTGTTCTGATGTCCCTAGATGCTCTGCCTAATATTCCTCAGATAGCCCTCTCTAATATTCAGGTGGTTAAGGAATTTAAGTACTTAGGTATCAACATCACACCATTTTTGCATGATTTTATACCCCAGAACCTGACACCCCTGCTGGACAAGAGTTCACAAAAGGTGGCGGTCTGGTGTAAATTGCCGATTTCGGTGGTTGGCCGGACTGATCTAACAAAAATGGTCCTCATGCTGCAGTTGCTATATGTGCTGCAGAACTCTCCTGTGTGGATAGCAATGACTTACTTTCACAGAATACAGCGGCTTTTCAAACAGTTAGTATGGGGGGGTGGACTGCTAGGATCAAACTTGAAACCTTCCAAAGGGCAAAATCTTCAGGGGGGCTGGCGTTACCTAATCCCTGGCTGTACTTTATCGCCTCGCAACTTCATCAGTTAAGAAGGTGGGCGAAGACGTCTTTATTGGGGTCTACTGGACGTTTATTTATGGCTAAACATGGAGGGAGAGCGCCACTACACATTCTTGAAATTGGAGCCCTGACCAGACCTCCGGACTCTTCTCCCACTACCCTGCTCCTCTGCAAGCTCTGGGGCCATACGCGTAAGTTACTGGGTCTTACGAATTCTTTACCACTTACACCGCTGTGACGTAACCTGAGCTTGCAGGTTTTCTACTCTTTTGTGGATGCTGGCTACTGGGAGAGGAGGGGATTGTGTGAACTGGGCAGCTGGCTGTGCAGGGGATAGTTAGATCTTTTGAGGATTTGCAGGAGGAGTTTGCTTTGCCGCGCTCCTCATTTTATCGATACCTGCAACTCCGTCATGTGTATGAAACTCAGAATCGGCTAAGGCTGCTGGAGGTATAGTCTAACAGAGTCCTAGAATCCGTGGCTACGAAAAAGGAGTCTGCAGGTATTATTTCTTGGCTATACGGTGAATTGTTAAGCTTCTACCATGAGCGTTTCCCCTTGACTATCCGCGCTAAGTAGGAGAGAGATCTTGGTGGGTTGAGCGACGAGGAATGGTCTATAGTGCTTTCTCTTACCCCGTCTTTGTCTTTGTCGGAGTCTAATAGACTATCACAATTATTCTTTTTGCATAGGGTGTACAAAACCCCACTGTTCCTACATAACATTGGTGTTCGGTCTGACTCTTCTTGCCCCAGGTGTGGTGAGTTGGAGGCTCATTTGTTACATATGATGTGGGCTTGCCTTGTCTTACATGCATATTGGAATGATGTGATACGGTTTATTGAGACTATTCATGGGGTAACGTTGACTAAAACACCTAAGGTTTGCTTACTTGGTCTTTTTGGTTGCGATCAGGAACCCTCCATGAGAGAAGTAGGAATTTTACGTGTGTTATATCAGACCGTCTCCTCCGGGAGTAGCTGATCTTGTCAAAAGAATAACGAAAATAGTGCGCTTGGAGAAAGGGATATATATTAAGCGTAAGGTTGAAAGGAAGTTTGATGGTATCTGGGGACCCTGGGTAAACCACTTTGACCCCCCCCCGTTGGATGATTCCTAGATGGCTGTTCATCCTCAGTATGTCTTTGACGTATTATGAATGGCATGCATGCTGGTGATTTGTGGATGTGGCTCTATTCTTTCTTTTACTCACGTCTTTCTTCATACCCTCTTTTGGTGGTTTTGTTGGAGCACCTGTAGGTACCGCTTTTGGTAGTTCTGAGTGTGTGATGCGAGGGAGACTGGCCTTCGGGACAGAAGATTCCTAAACCTTTGGTTTACTACAAGTGCATTTTGTGCTGTAAAGGGGTAGAGACAGAAGGTTTCTTTGTGGGGTGGGTGGGTGTCTGGGTTTATTGTCTGTATGTTGTTTTAAAATGTTTGCAAAACCTTCAATAAAAACTATCTGATTAAAAAAAAAAAAACAGGTCATAGGTGGATAGTATTTGTACCAAGGGCACAGGAGCGTCAACTAGATGCCCCGGAGAGGTCAAGATTGGGGTCAATGACCGTATTAAAGTCAACGCATATGTCACGATTCGGCAGGCTGGAGGTGGATCCTCTGTGCCAGAGAGGGATTGGCGTGGACCGTGTCGGTGGACCGGTTCTAAGTTGCTACTGGTATTCACCAGAGCCCGCCGCAAAGCGGGATGGTCTTGCAGCGGCGGTAGCAACCAGGTCGTATCCACCGGCAACAGCTCAACCTCTCTGACTGCTGAGATAAGCGCGGTACAAGGGAGTAGACAAGAGCAAGGTCGGACATAGCAGAATGTCAGGGCAGGCAGCAAGGATCGTAGTCAGGGGCAACGGCAGGAGGTCTGGAACACAGGCTAGAAACACACAAGGAAACGCTTTCACTGGCACAATGGCAACAAGATCCGGCAAGGGAGTGCAGGGGAAGTGAGGTATAAGTAGGGAAGTGCACAGGTGAAGGTACTGATTAAAACCTCATGCGCCAATCAGTGGCGCACCGGCCCTTTAAATCGCAAAGACCCGGCGCGCACGCGCCCTAAGGAGCGGGGCCGCGCGCGCCGGGACAGCACAGACGGGGAACGGGTCTGGTAAGCGAGTCGGGATGCGCATCGCGAGCGGGCGCGTCCCGCATCGCGAATTGCATCCCGGCTGGGAACATTATCGCAGCGCACCCGGTCGGCAGGTCTGATCGGGGCGCTGCGAATAGGAGAACGCTGTGAGCGCTCCGGGGAGGAGCGGGGACCCGGAGCGCTCGGCGTAACAGCATACTATTATTTCGCCCACCTGGACCGATGTTAGCAATTTGAAGATTTTCCTCAGAAAGCGACTTTATCCACTGTTTGGGGAATATAGATTGACTAAGGTAAAAGGTGAGTTGTCAATGGTATCCACAAGTATGATAAATCAGCTATGAGGATCTACAATTTGGTGGGAAATGGTCATAGCAAGATCATGTCGGAATGCTACTAGAACACCCCTCTTCTTTTTGGCAAAAGAGGAATGGATTATCACAGGAAATTTCCGATGGTGGAGAGGAGGAGGGCTGCAGGAAGAGATATGTGTTTCTTGTAGGCATATAATAGAAACGTTACGTCTTTCCACCTCCCGCCAAAGGAAATGTCGCTTTTGGGGACTGTTGAGGCCATTAACGTTTAAGGACATAACATCAACAGTCATGATTGCAAAACCACAGATTAATCTACTAGGAAGATAGGAATGGGTTAAAAAAAAAAAACTCGATTTACCACCTAGTGATACAGACGAGGATGTCACAACTCTAACACACAGGGAAAGTGGTGGATGAGGGGAAAAGATTACAAACCCGACTGGACCCAAGGGGCCCAGATGGGGATGTCACAAATAAAGACCTGACTCGTCCCTTGACTGACTTACAGGATGGACTGGCGCTGCGAGGTCAAAACTTCGACGGAGCTCTAAGACACTAGGTTAGGAGTCACAAGAAAGACATATATCTCAGCAAAAGGGTCAAAACACAAGGTAGGTGAAGCAAAACACTAACTGTAAGTGCAATTAGGTCAGTAAAATATGTAATGGTATAAACAGCGAATGAATAGAAAAAAGCAATAAACAGAAAAAAAAGAAGGATAAAAGAAAACAGAATGCAATACTAGCAAAAATCTACCGGTGTAGAAGTCTAGGTGTAACACCGATTGAGTGGGGGTGAAACAGTTATAGTAACGGAGCTCGTTGGTGATAGGGGCTCCAGCTCCGCGAGGTACTGGTAGATTTCAACATCACAAACTTGAATAAAGGAGAAAGTCAAACCGGGTCTTGGCACGGTGGAGAGGGAGGCAGTGACCCAGGAATCTCGTCATCTTCGGTAATCATACCCCTCTCCTGTAGAATGGAATCCCCTTGGGTTACCATGAGCAGTGCATGGATTTTCCCTTGTCGATTGATCAACACTTTGGCTGGGAAGCCCCAGCGGTAAGGGACTCCTAGGTTGCGGAGCATCTCTGTGAGGGGAGCAAAACTTCTTCTGGCCTGCAGTGTAGCAGCCGATAGGTCAGCATACAACCTCACCTCCTCATACGGTGCTGGTAAGGTAGAGTGTCTCCAAGAGTATTGAAGGAGCAAGTCTTTAGCACGGAAAAATGTGAATCGCGCTAGAACATTGCGCGGCACCGCTTCAGATAAGAGCGGGGCTTCGGTACTCTGTGAGCCCGATCAACACTGTACCCGTATTCTTCCATATCTGGGAGGAGCTGTTTAGCGAGGTTATGGACATAACAGACTAGTTGTGAGCCCAGTATGTCCTCTGGGATGCCCCAAAATTTTACATTATTACGTCTATTGCGGTCCTCAAAGTTCACAATTTTGGAGTGTAAGGAATCCACTTTGCCATCAAGCGCATTGTGCGCACTTTGTAGATCATTGTTGGCTTTTGCAAAAGAGACCAATTTCATCTCAGTCCGAGACATTTTGTACTCCAGAAGAGTGGTGGAAGATTGCAAGGGGTAGTTTAGAAAAGTCAGCTTGCAGGGAGCTTCTCAGTAGCAGCAGCATGTCTTTTAGTAAGGTGTCATAAACTGCAGCATCTGTGGCCTGGTACGCTGAGAATAAGTCAGTGTCAGAGCTTTCAGCAGAATCTTCAGGCTCCGTCATAGTCTCGCCTGGGGCAGCCAGGCAAGGTCTCTGCTTAAGAGGACTAACCTGAGGGGAGTCTTCTGGTAAGGAGGAAGCATCTCCCGAGGCGCCACTGCTCTCTGCTGCAGGTGTCTTGTTGTCTGCCGCGGCAGCACATATAGGCTGAGGGGTGCCTGCAGTCAAATGCGGAGGATCGGAGCCATCCCAGGGGTACGAGTCATCAAACGACAGAGTCTGGTGTACCCGGGTGGAAGGTAGGGTCTGGTAGGGACTCACATTGGTAACGGCATCTCCCCCATCTGCTGTGCGCTTTGATCCATTACGGCCCGTAGGAGTCTGTGGAGCACGCTCCGCGGCGCCATCTTGGAAAGGCTTGCGGGCCGAGTCACCGGAGCGAAAAAAATATGTTAGCTGTAGTTTGGTTTCTGGTTTCTTTTTCTACCTGAGCTCGCCATAGTAGTGGATAGAGCTTTTGGGAAAAGCTGGAAGTCGCTGGCAGAGTAATAACTGCTATTTTCCTGGCGCTAGAGCAAGAGCTCCTCTTTTATGCGGCCATTCAGCACGCCGGCCAGACCGCGCCCCCACACTGTGTTAAATTTGTTGTAAAGTTTTATGTGCAAATCATGTCTTGTATTGTTAAATTATTTATTAGAATGCATTGCTAGAGTTTTAGATGTCAACAATCTGTTTTAGAAAACTCAATTTCACACATTTAAGAAAAATGGTTAAAAGTGGTCAGAATGAAACTTATTATTTCCCGATGCTAGATGTGGGTGAGTGTTTCTGTTGGTTATGTATGGAAAGCAAGAGCTATGCGAACTGATCAAACATCCATAAAACACAAGGAAAGAAAGTTCAAATTTTCAATAACCCGCTGCTGACTGGAAACTAACCTTGTATGAAATAGTAACTGTTTCTTGCACATCTGATGTTACATTGTAATAAAAACAGAAGTCTGCAATTTAAAAGTAAAATTTTATAAGACAGTTTGGAAGAATTAATTAAACTAAAAGTGCCAGCTCCAAGGCAAATCACTCCTTTCTGTTCTCTTTGTATCCTGTGAAAATTTGGCTCTGTTCAAATCACATTTTTCTGTTTCTGCTGGTAGCATATGATTCAAGAACACAGAGACCCTTGTGATTTTAATGTACTTAATGGATACATTAACTTCTATAAGAAAAATGACTCGTTCATTGATGGCAGCCCCCCCAACTTGGTGATGGTCCCTACACTGACTAAATGCATGGGGCTACACAAAATAGGGAAGTCAGACTGACCGGGTCAGCACCAGACAGACCCATGAGAGACAGAATCAGCAAACAGAGAGGGAAACAGGTCAGGAAACAGGACCTGGAAAGGCAGGAGAGTCAGAACCGAGAGAACAATAACAGAACCAGATCAAAACCAAAGACAGAGCCAAATAACAGGCAGGGTCAAACCTGGAATGTACAACTAGTCTAAAAATTCAGGACAGCAGAAGTACAATAGAAACACCAGTGAAGGCTAAGACCATTCTTACAGGTGTCTGTAATAAGCAGACACCTGTTTATATGTCCCACTGGTTGTCAGTGGTGCTGCTGAGTGGCCCGCCGATCCCATCTCTTATTGCCTCCCAGTAACCAGCTGGCGCAGAAATGGTCATCATGAGTATCTTGGAATGCTCTCAGCGGCGGTGCCTTACTTGGATAAAACGTAGGAGCGAAGGCATTAGAGTTTGATTTTTTTTTATTTATGAAGATAGGATAGTGTAGCCCTCTGTATAATTATGCACAGCCAATATTTCACTGACTTCCTACAAGAAGAAAAAAAGGTAGTGTGAAATGAGCTATGGGCCACTGAAATACATCATAGTTTCCATGAGCCCAGTTACATAGGATATACGGGCAAAAGACATTAGTTAAGTCATAGTGATAGTGTTACAGTGATTTTAACTTGTCCCACAGACATCAAAGGTTTTGATCAGTTGGTATCTCAGTGTTAAAACTCCCACCCATCTCTAGATATAGCTGGGAAAAGCTGCCCAATCTGACTCTATTGCAGGAGATGGGTCGTCAAACATGTGACATATCAAAGGTTTTTTCCTAAATTACATGATTCTTTAATTCCATAATCACTCTTTAGTAATCCATTGCATACAGTATACTGTATATCGTAGGAAGGTTAGTGGTACGGGGCCAATTCCATGGTGACTTATATACTGTCTGTTAGTTACTTATATATCCAAATATATACTAGTTCTAGAACTGTATACCTCACTGACTCTTTATTTGGTTGTTTCAAACAACGTGTCTTTCAGCTAGGTTACGACGCAGATAACTTCCTCTGAAATCACACCTTGCCAACTTCTTTTTCTTTATCAGATTTGTCTAAACTGAGAATGTGGTCAGCGAGTGTGAAAATAGCATCTTAAAGTTTATTATACATTAACCATATGACTAACTTCTAAAATTTCCACCAACAACTACTGAAGCTGTAGAAAGTCCCTTTTGCTGTACTTGTGCTTCCAGCATGGAGAGCAATCCCATCAGATTATACTCATATTTTCCAGACTTATTGAAGGTAAGTTACCAAGTATATAAGGCTCACAGCTGAGCCCAAGTGCTACACAAAAGAAAGAGAAGTCCCTTCTATCCATCATGCTGTTATCTGTGATGCTAGCGCTCTTCTTCTATTGCATGGGAGCAAATTCTGCACCTCTTCTCTCGTGCCCAGAAGCAAATTGTGATGTGGCAACTAAGGAAATCATTTACAATCTAAATAAAAGCGAGGTATGTTCTCAGTTCTTTTATTATGTTACCATTCATTATCTGATATTAGCCCTTAGAATGTTTGCACATTGTGAAAGTTCATTTAAGTATGTAGAAGAGTGATTACGATGTTATGCTTCTTTATGAGTTTACATTTATTTTGGGTTTTAGTGTTAGTTTCATACAACCATAATACAATATTGTGGTTTTGCCACATATTGTGGTTTTGGACGGGTTTAATAACCTAAACTGAGATTATCATCATGATCTATGATGCTGTAATTTCAGACCATTAGAACCACGGTTGGGCTGGAACCATGGTACAAGCAATGCCCCTATATTACGCTTGTGTGAAACTAGGCTACATTATACTTTTTACATTTTTGTGGACTTTATACATTTTATTATATCATTCTTTGTGGTATTTTGTTACCAGTGATAGTTATATAAAATGAAGCCCCTTGCATATTTTATACATCATCTTTAGATCTATATTTTTACACACAAAACAACTGTAACATTGCCACTTTGTACATGTTCTAATATGACATTTTTATTTCCATTTAGATTCCCTCTTGGAAAACTCTTGTAATGAATGAGACTGACTTCAACTTAGTAAGTTTTTCTTTTAAATTAGCTGTAAACCAATTATTTATGGTCTAGTTATGGGCTACTGTATAGAGATCAGTTTATTTTTGCCTACTGCATCTCAAAGGTTTATTGGAGCTTTCTATTAGAGAATGGAAAATCTTTCAAAATTCTCTTCTTGGTTCATTCTCCAAAATGTTAACCATTTTTAATAATTGCAGTCCCTTTGTAAGAGCAATAAAAGCAATCGAAAATGCTATAAATAGTCTATGAACACGCCCCTCCACCAATAAAAAATCTAATGACCCCTTTCCCCGTTTCACAAATAAAAAATAAATAAATAACTAAGTATATTTGATATAACTTTGTGCGGAAATATTTGAACAATTAAAAATATAATGTTAATTATCACATATGGTAAAATGTGTAAGCATAAAAACAATAACAAAGTCCAAAATTGCTGATTTTTGGCCCCATCACATCCCAGAAAAATGGAATAAAAAGCTATCATAAAGTCACATTTACATAAAAATGCAACAAATAAAAAATACAGATCATGATGCAAAAAACAAGCTCTCACACACAGCCCCATTTTCAAAGAATAAGAATGTTATAGGGGTCAGAATAGGGCAATTTAAACATACCTATTTTCTTAAATGTGGTACAGTAACAAACAAGCATGTAAAGATTGGTATCATTTTAATTGCATTGACGCACAGTTCAATGGGGTCAATATGTCAGTTTTACCATAGAGTACAGTACGTAAAAATCAAAATCACAAAAGTCGCAAAATTACATTCCCCCCAAATAATATTTTTTTTATTGCTTCATACATTTTCTAGTAAATTGGTTGTTTAAAACGCACAGGGCCCGTGGATGGAAAAATAAGAGTTATTAAAAGGCAAGAGGGCAAAACAACAATACAAACTAAAATTGTCTGTGTCCTCAAGGCCAAAATGGGCTGTGACCATAAAAGGTTAAAAAGCACTCTAGGATTTTTATTTTATTTTCCTTTTGCTTACATAGTAAAGCAATATAGTACAGCTCATAAAGTACACCAATTTAATTAGAGAATAATGTAGAAGTTCTTGTGTATGCACCTGTTTTTATTGATAGGCATGGGTTTTTGAGTCTTCTGGCTTTACAGAGAGAAGGTGTGGAGTTTCATCACTGCATTTCCCCTATTGAGATCATGACTGGTGATCTAATCACCTGGCTAAAAAAGAGCAGCCTAAACTGCTAAGACTGATAAGTGGGTTGGAGCCAGTTCACATCATGTGCAGTTTTGATGCATTTTCTTGTACCAAGTACATTTTAAGTCATGAGTAATTTACAGTATAATTGCAGTCAAGGGGTTTTATGAAGGTTTGAAGTCTTCAAGCTATGTTCACTTGTTACATTTTAACCAAATTTTTTGTAGCATTTGTACTGCGTTTTGGCTGTGTTTTTGCTTTAATTTTCCAAAACTGCTGTAAAAATTTAGTTTTTTACTGTAATTTGTGCAATTGCACTAAAATAGGACAGTTTTCCTGCATTTTGTGAAATTCACAGCAAAAATGTTAAAGAAAAACACAGTAAAAATGCAAAGTTTGAATACAGCCTCAGAAGAGGTGGATAACTATTATACAGTATATTCTGATCCCAATGAAATAGCAGCAGCATACAGATAGATCTGGGTGGGGAGGGGTGTAGAGTGGAGGGGTCTGTGAGCAACCAGAAGGGATCTGATAGGTGATGTCATCCTGTAGTTTATAGGAAGTCAGCTGACCTAGGACAGACCACGATCCTTAATACATTAAACACTGTGATTTTCTGTGGGTCAGGCTGGTGATGACATGACTCTACTAACAGTAATGAAAAAAAAAACTAAACCTGGAGTGGTTTTTAGGGGAATGTTCATGCGTACCTAATCTGCTGCAGATTTTTATACAATTGACTTCAATGGGTCAGCGGAAAATCTGCAATAGTGGCAGATTTGCATATTTTTCACAGACCCACTGTAGTTAATGGTATCAATATCCGCTACATGTAAACCTACCCTTAAAGTTTCTTTAGAGAATTAATCTAATTCATATGTATCTCATTTTCCAAGGCTAAGTGCAATTTGAAATTCTTCAAAAAGGAGTTCGACCTTCAATGTACAGTAAACTGCAATGCATCTGTAAGTATCCAATGGTAAAGAATTCCTATGAGAAACCAGTGATCAATGATAAAGATCAGTGTGTGCAGTGTTATAGGTCCCTATGGGAGCTATAACACTGCAAGAAAAAAGTGGGGGGGAAAAAAGTGAATAAAGATCATTTAACTCCTCCCCTATTAAAAGTTTGAATCACCCCCATTTTCCCATAAAAAAAAACTGTGTAAATAAAAATAAACATATGTGGTATCGCCGCGTGCCGAAATGTCCAAGTTATAAAAATATATTGTTAATTAAACCGCACAGTCAATGGCGTGCGCGCAAAAAAATTCCAAAGTCCAAAATAGTGTATTTTTGGTCACTTTTTATATCATGAAAAAATGAATAAAAAGTGATCAACAAGTCCGATCAATACAAAAAAATAAATAAAAAAGAATAAAACCTTCAGATCACAGCACAAAAAATGAGCCCTCATACTGACCCATACATGGTAAAATAAAAAAGTTATAAGGGTCAGAATATGACAATTTTAAACTTATAAATTTTCCTGCATGTAGTTATGATTTTTTTCAGAAGTACGACAAAATCAAACCTATATAAGTAGGGTATCATTTTAATCTTATGGACCTACAGAATAAAGAAAATGTGTCATTTTTACCAAAAAATTTACTGCGTAGAAACAGAAGCCCCCAAAAGTTACAAAATGGCGTTTTTTTTTTTTTTTCAATTTTGTCTCACAATGATTTTTTTTCCGACTAATGACTGATGTCATTACAAAGTAGAATTGGATGCACAAAAAATAAGCCATGATATGGATTTTTAGGTGCAAAATTGAAAGGGTTATGATTTTTTTAAAGAAGGAAAAAATGAAAGTGCAAAAACGGAAAACACCCTGGTCCTTAAGGGGTTAAGGGCCTATTCACACAGCACAATTTCCAAGCAAAATCCAGTGGAAACATTTAGCTTAGAAAATCCAGTGCAGCAAACTATTATTTTCAATGGGATTCTGTTGCACCATGCACAAGGCAGAATTTTTGCAGCAAAAAATTCAGCCACAGAAATTCAAACTTTAGACTTGGAAGAAAGAACTAACATGTTTATTCTTTCAATAAAGTCCTCTTGGAAATGCAGTGCTCAAATGCAGTGCTGTCAAAGGAGACAGCACAATTCTGATCGGTCCTAGCACCGGCTATGTGAGTGTCCACCCACAAAATTCTGCCATGTGAATGGGCTCTTACATGTCCTCTCAAGCTGACTCTTTCAAAAACTTCTTGGGGAAGATTTATCAAAGCCTGTCCAGAGGAAAAGTTGCTGAGTTGCCCATAGCAACCAATCAGATCACTTCTTTCATTTTTGAAAAGGCCTCTGAAAAATGAAATAAGCAATTTGATTGGTTGCTATAGGCAACTGGGCAACTTTTCCTCTGGACAGGTTTTTGATAAATCTCCCCCCTTGTGTTCCCCTGATATTTTTTATTTCATTATGTGGTATTACGATAACTCCTTGGCAGAAAACCTGTCATCCTGGGATTATATCAGACTCAGTCTGCCCGTCACACCCTATATTCAATCACTTCCTCGCTCATGCCCCTGCATCTCAAAAACACCTCCAGAATCTTCTTTTCTTACCGTGGAAGGAACTAAATCTCTCACTGCTTGATTCATTCTCATTCACTAACCAATCTTTCCATCTCCAAACTCTCACTTCTCCATTCTCTCCTGAAGGCATCAGCCAGACTCATCTTTCCATCTAAGCAGTACACAGACGCCTCTACCTTGTAGCAGTCACTGCACAGGTTACAATACGATTTAAACTCATGACTCTTCCATTACAAAATGCTTTACAATGCTGTAACACCCTACATCTCCTTCTTCATATTTATCTGTTCTGTAAATGATTTAAAATGAACATCCCCCAAAAGCTAAATCTCTCATTCTTGTCTACAAACTTTCCTCATACTGCACTAGTTCTCTGGAACATGATACCCAGGAGAATCCTAATAATTGTCCCCCCAGACGCCATGCACTGTGTATCCGTGCAAACACAAATACTCCATGTTGACTTTTTTCCCCCTAGTTTTTGTGTTACTAACCAATTGTTATAAAAGATTGCTGGACCATCATACAAAACAAGCACTTTTTGTCTTTTGCTCCAGTCCTATTTCCTTAACCCCTTAAGGACTTAGGACGTACCTGTACGTTCTAAGCCCGCTCCCGGTGTTAAAAACGGGTCACGCCGTGACCCCGCATCACTCCGGGTCGGTCCCGGCTGCTAATCATAGCCGGGACCCTCGGCTAACAGCGCACGGAATCGATCGTTGTGCCGCACGCAGTTAACCCTTCAGACGTGGCAATCAAAGTTGACCGCCGCGTCTGAAAGGGAAAGTGAATGCTTCCCGGCAGCACAGTCGGGCTGATCGGGACATCGTGATAAAATCACAATGTTCCGATCAGCTGGGACGCAGGCGGAGGTCTCCTTACCTGTGTCCATGGCGTCCGATCGGCTTGAGCAATCAAGCCCCTATCTCGCTGATTCGTGCAGAGCTATGGCTCTGCAGGGATCAGCATAGGAGATCAGTGTGTGCACTGTTATAGCTCCCTATGGGAAAGTGAAAAAAAAAATAAAAGTTCAAATCACCCCCCTTTTCCCATATAAAAAAAACTGTGTAAATAAAAATCAAAATAAACATATGTGGTATCGCCGCGTGCGTAAATGTCCGAACTATAAAAATATATCATTAATTAAACCACACGGTCAATGGCGTACGCGCCAAAAAAATTCCAATGTCCAAAATAACGTATTTTTGGTCGCTTTTTATATCATGAAAAAATGAATAAAAAGCAATCAAAAAGTCTGATCAATGCAAAAATTGTACCACTAAAGACGTCAGATCACGGCACAAAAAATGAGCCCTCATAACGACCCGTACGCAGAAAAATAAAAAAGTTATAGGGGTCAGAAGATGACAGATGTAGTTATGATTTTTTTCCAGAAGTACGACAAAATCAAACCTATACAAGTAGGGTATCATTTTAACCATATGGACCTACAGAATAAAGATCAGGTGTCATTTTTACTGAAAAATATACTGCATAGAAACGGAGGCCCCCAAAAGTTACAAAATGGCGTTTTTTCTTCAATTTCGTCGCACAATGATTTTTTTTCCGTTTCGCTGTAGATTTTTGGGTAAGATGACTGATGTCACTGCAAAGTAGAATTGGTGGCACAAAAAATAAGCCATCATATGGATTTTTAGGTGCAAAATTTGAAGGGTTATGATTTTTAAAAGGTGAGGAGGAAAAAACGAAAGTGCAAAAACCAAAAACCCCTCAGTCCTTAAGGGGTTAAAGGGGTATTCCAGGATATTTTTTTTATTTGACTATGCTACAGGGGCTGTAAAGTTAGTGTATATAATAATATAGTGTCTATACCTGTGTTTGATGGTTTTCTCACAATTCTTCTGTGATTTTCACTCCAATATTTATTTTTATCAGCATACAAAATGACTGTTGTCTCAGATTTTTCCCCGATTGCAATGCGGCAGAGACCTGACTCACTAGTCAACTGATGACAGGGAGCTATAGGCACCCTGATTTAAAACCACACTGATTTGAATGGATGCAGCTCATTTATGTTTTAATGGGTGGGGTGGCTGATGTGTGGGAGGGAGGAAAATGGAATTGGGGGATTTGTAGTCAAAAAAAGAAAAGTCAAACAGGAAATACTGGTTCACAAACAGCTAGCCACAGTATTATGGTAATCTCACAACATAGCCATTTAGCCCCCAGACAAGCACAGATCCTTCCTAAGCATGTCCATTACTGCCTGCCAGGTACATACTAAAATCACCTTATGGTGGATAACCCTTTAACCTGCTAGTAGACTCAGGAACAGTGAAAGTGTGTCCTTGGGAGTCATGAAGGACATATAACTATCTAGAAGCAGGGTGCTTATGGTTGAATGGGAACACATTCCCACTCCATTGTGGAAAGCTTCTGGAAGCAGTTTACTCCAAAATTACTGTTCAGATCAACACACACTTTCTCTATGAAAAGTAGCAAGTAACAGAAGACTGAATATAGTTACATTACTACTGAAAAGTATTATGTTATCATGGTCGGGAGGAAATAATAGCAATCCTATTGTATGTATTACAAACAACTAATTCCTCATTTCATATTTTTACAGAAAAACCTAGAAAACCCTGAATGTCTACTTAAAAAAGGTCTAGAATGTCTACCCTATAACTGTCAGGTAAGTTCCATTTTCTATAACAGTGGAAAAAGTTATTTCTGATAAAGATACAATTTTATGTATTTAGTAAATACTTTATGGTGGTCTTATATTGCATTTATTCATGTTGGGTGGGTTTATTTTAAAGGGGTACTCTGTAGGGGAAAAAAGTAAAATAATCTGGTGCCAGAAAATTATACAGATTTGTAAACTATGTCAATTTTAAAATCATAAGGCTATGTTCACACAGCATGGAGTTCTGCATGTATTTATAGCCAATGCACTTCAATGGAATTCCTGTTGCGGAAATTCTGTAACAGAAATTCTGCTGTGTGAATGGGACAGCAGAATCATACAGAATTCCATGCAGAAATTCTGCCGTGTGAACATAGCCTAAGCCTTCTAATTATTATTATTGTCAGCTGCTGTATGCTCAATAGAAAGATGTGTAGTTTTTTCCAGTCTGATCACAGAGCTTTCTGCAGCCACCTCTATCCACGCCAGGAACTGTCCCGAGCAGGAGATCTTTGCTATGGGATTTGCTCTGGACAGTTCCTGACATGGACAGAGATGGCAGCAGAGAGCACTGTGGTTAGACTGAAAAGAACTACACAACTTCCTGTGGAGCATTAAGCAGCTGATAAGCACTGAATCCCTATATCCTGTCCTTATAGCCCGACCTCATATCCCGTCCTTATATCCCGTCCCTATATCCCGAGCTCATATTTCCTCCTCATATCCCATTCTCATATTCCATCCCCATATCCTGTCCCCATATCCCATCCTTATATCCCCTCTTCATATCCCGTCCTCATATCCGGACCTCATATCTTGTCCTCATATCCCGTCCTCATATACTGTCCCCATAGCTAATCCTCATTTCTAATCCTCATATCCCGTCCTTAGGTGGGGCTGCATTGTGGTAAAGATAACGTAAGCTGGAAATAAAAGGGGTGTGGCTTAAAAGGAGGGCCGGCCTTTGTGAGTTGGAACATGGCATGCAGGGAGGGTGTGGCTTGCCAGTCGGACTGACGCATTCACCAGGAGATGCAAAGCGGAGCTTGTGGAATAAGGCACCAGAAGTCTTATACACTTGCATGGGACTTGAAACAAAAACCCCATCCTTCACATATGGGGGCAGGTTGGGGTTAATTTAACTATTATATATTTTTATTTGACATATAAGTAACATGTGACCAAGCATTATCAAAATATCTCCAGCTGTTTGGAAGTTATGCAGTAACATATGTTTCTGGTGAGTAAGGGTTAAATCACATATCCTATGTTTGTTGTTGACATATAAGTAGCATGTCAACAACACACACACATACATACACACACACACACATGTTGAGTTTTATCTCCTTAACGATGCAGGACGTATATTTACGTCCTGCGCCGGCTCCCGCTCCTGCGTCATATCGGGTTGGTCCCGGCGGCAATCAACGGCCGGGACCCACGGCTAATACAGGACATCACCGATCGCCATGATGCCCTGTATTAACCCTTCAGGCGCGGTGATCAAAGTTGACCGCGGCATCTGAAATGAAAGTGAAAGTATCATCCTGAACAGCTTACAGGACACCTGGAGGATCCCTACCTGCCTCCTTGGTGTCCGATTGGCGATTGACTGCTCCATGCCTGAGATCCAGGCAAGTGCCGATAACACTGATCAATGGCATGTTAATACATGCCAGTGATCAGTGTAAAAGATCAGTGTGTGCAATGTTATAGTCCCCTATGGGAGTTATAACACTGCAAAAAAAAAAAAGTGAAAAATAAATGTGTTAATAAATGTGATTTAACCCCTTCTCTAATAAAAGTTTGAATCACCCCCCTTTTCCCATAAAAAAAACTGTGTAAATAAAAATAAACATATGTGGTATTGCCGCATGCGTAAATGTCCGAACTATAAAAATATATCATTAATTAAACCGCACGGTCAATGGCGTACACGCAAAAAAATTCAAAAGTCCAAAATAACGTATTTTTGGTCACTTTTTATACCATTAAAAAATGAATAAAAAGTGATCAAAAAGTCCGATCAATACAAAAATGATACCAATAAAAACTTCAGATCACTGCGCATATCGCCCACATTCTGCATATCGCCCTGTATGCAGAAAAGTTAAAAAGTTATAGGGGTCAGAATAGGACATTTTTAAACATATACATTTTCCTGCATGTAGTTATGATTTTTTCCAGAAGTACGACAAAATGAAACCTGTATAAGTAGGGTATCATTTTAACTGTATGGATCTATAGAATAAAGATAAGGTGTAATTTTTACCGAAAAATTTACTAGAAATGGAAGCTCCCAAAATTTACAAAATGGCGTTTTTTCTTCAATTTAGTAGCAAAATTATTATTTTTTCTGTTTCGCCGTGGATTTTTGGGTAAAATTACTAATGCCATTACAAAGTAGAACTGGTGGCGCAGAAAATAAGCCATAATATAGATTTTAGGTGGAAAAATGAAAGGGTTATGATTTTTAAAAGGTAAGGAGGAAAAAACGAAAGTGCAAAAACGGAAAAACGCTTGGTCCTTAAGGGGTTATATATTACTATGATCTCCATATCCCACATCATGTTATGTTAATATCAGATATTTCTTGTTTGAAATTCTTCAGTCAGATATAAGACACTATAAATTGCTAGATTTTCTCTTTCCACACATTGCAGCAATCGGTTGTGAATGGAAAAGAGGGACGTGGGTTGTGCGGCCTGGAAACTTCATACGAGTCTGTTGTAGTAACTTCATGTATGAGATCAGAAACATATTGTCTTGTCATTTCTGTTCCCTTATATAGGAAGATAGGTTCCAACATTGTGGTTAGCCTTAATGGTTGGCTACATCATACAGATGACATTTGTACTTCCTTTCTGGAGGCTGATGATGATAAAAAAATATTAACTCTTTTTTCCCTGCCTCCTACAATCTACAGGTCACTAATAATTGCCATTTAGTATTAACATGGTTTAGTTTTTTGTATATACTTTGTATCTTGAAGAGACTACATACTAGCTGAATCTCAACTAGGAGAATTTGTCCTTTTTTGACATGAGAAAATAAAATTATATTACGCAGAAATTTATTTGGAATTTTTGAATGTGAAATTTACTTTTATATTTATCAATAAATAGTTTCCAATTTTTTTTAAATCAGCGACCCTCCCCCTCCAATTATAAATCAGTAGTGAGTTACTACAGTCTTTTTATATTGTGAATGGGCTACGCTTTCCATTCTTATGGAACTGTAGCTGGAGAAAGCCTTTCATAAAATAGACTAAGGGTATGTTCAGACAAGCAGATTTACAGCGTATTTTACGCTGCAGATCCTCCGCTAAAGGACCTTTGTATGCTGCCTTTACATGTGCCTGCTTGGAGCGGTAATACGCCGCTACGCGCAGACACACTGAAGCGATGTACGAGTTGCCGCGCATGCGCGGTGTACTCGCAAACATCACAGCCACTTCCCCTGCTCAATGAGCAAGACGAGAGCTGACGCGATGTGCGAGTATACTGCGCATAGCGAATCGCACATCGCAGTGTGTCTGCTCGTAGCGGCGTATTGCGGCTCCGAGCAGGCACATGTCAAGGCAGCATATAGAGGTCCTTCAGCGGCGGATCCGCAGCGAAATGCACAAAAAAAATCTGAACGTACCCTAAAAAAGGATAAATTAATGTGTATGGGCGTTAAGATTTTAACCCCCTGTAATACACTCTGTACTGATCAGCGATTAATTTTTTGTTTTACAGATTCCGGACACAGACTGCCTTGTCTTTAAAAGAAAAGGAAAAAGAAACTTCCGTGAAATATTGATGAATTTTGTGGAAACAATACAAAGAAACCAATAACAGCATCTCAAGCTCATCTATTAGTTCTAAAAGAAGTGTACACTAGTCTAGAATTATGAGGGGTTTCCAAGATTAGAAAAAATAGGGGTTTTACTACTTTAAAAAAGAAACAGCGCCAATTTTGTCTATAGGCTGTGACTGGTATTACAGTTCTTTCATGTGATCATTGAACACAAGCCTTCCCCTTAAAAGTGTACTCCTGTGAAAAACATTATAATTTTTTTTTAAATCAAGTGGTGCCAGAAAGTTAAACAGATTTGTAAGTTACTTCAATTTAAAAATCTTAACCCTTCCAGTACTTATTGGCTGCTGTATGCTCCAGAGAAAGTTCTTTTCTTTTTACATTTCTTTTCTGTTTGACTACAGTGCTCTCTGCTGACACCTCTCTTTGTCTCAGGAACTGTCAAGAGCAGGATAGGTTTTCTATGGGGATTTTCTCCTGTTCTTGACAGTTCCTGAGACAGACAGAGGTGTCAGCAGAGAGCACTATGGTCAGACAGAAAAATTCAAAAAGAAAAGAAGTTCCTGTGGAGCATACAGCAGCTGATAAGTACTGAAAGGGGTAAGATTTTTAAATAGAAGTAATTTACAAATCTAATTAACGTTCTGACACCAGCTGATTAGAAAAAATGCTTTTCACCGGAGTACCCCTTTAACACTGATCTAGGGAAGAATATCTCAATACCAAACAGTGACACACAGAGTGCTATTCCGCCTTTTGTATATGTCAAAACCACGTGCAAGAGGCATAAGGGCGGCACATAGAATCGTCTGCAGTGCTGTACTATGGAGCTATTCTGACTATGTACAGTGTTTTGTCAGGTGCTGTACCCATGGCGTTATTTTCCCCCTACAACCTTTTGGAAAATATCTCTTTCTATACAGCATCCATTGAACTATATTACTAATTGGATTTGTATGTAAGGAATTGGAGCCACATAAGGCACAAGGCTAGGACTTGTTAGGGACTAGGGCTCTGATGGTAGATTGTGTTTCGCCTTTCAATACACACTAACATTCCTATAAAATGAGTTATTGCACAGAATATGTGGTAAATGCCATCAGCAATATATAAGAGGTCCTGGATTTAGAGAATGGTAGGAAATGGTGGTCCAGCGGCACTGAAATTTTGTATGTTATTTATTTCCAGTTCCTGTATTTGACAACTGTATATTTATTATGATATTATTTATTACACTTATTTATTTAAAATGTCAACATATGTGTCTGTTTTGAAATGTATCTTATATTCAGATATTTTTGCTAAAACATTACAAAGCAATTTCCTAAAATTTACACTCGCTAAATTTCTCCTGCACGAACATTTCCACTGGCTCATATAGTTAGTGGTAAAATGCAAATGAATATAGTATATTAACTATTTCTCAAAACCTGAGGAACTTCACGCACTGGTTTTTTCAGGCGTATTTCATTTGAATTTGAATTTGAATATTTTACAATAATGTGCTCTATGTCAGTCTATGGGGAAGTAGTTACCTGTGCACACAATATGTAAAAATACAGAAGCATTTCTTCAGACAGGAATTTTTTTTACATTTCTTCTTGCTTCTTACTCATCTTACTTACATAGAGCACATTAAAGGGGTACTCCGGTGGAAAACATTTTTTTTAGGTCTTTATAAGTTAACTGGTGCCAGAAAGTTAAACAGATTTGTAAATGACTTCTATTAAAATATATTTACCCTTCCTGTACTTTTTAGCAGCTGTATGCTACCGAGGAAATTCTGTTCTTTTTGAATTTCTCTTTTGTCTTGTCCACAGTGCTCTCTTCTGACACCTGATGCATAAATCAGGAACTTTCCAGAGTAGCATAGTTTTACTATAGTTTACTAGTTTTTCTCCTGCTCTGGACAGTTCCTGATACCAACATCAGGCGTCGGCAGAGAGCACTGTGGACAAGACAAAAAAGAAATTGAAAAAGACCAGAATTTCTTATGTAGCATACAGCTGCTAAAAAGTACCGGAAGGGTAAAGATTTTTTAATAGAAGTAATTTACAAATCTGTTTAACTTCTGGCACAAGTTCATAAAAAAAAAAAAAAAAAAGTTTTCCACCGGAATATCCCTTTAATGTTAAAAATATGACAAAAAACACTGTGTGAACTTTATGCTTGATAAAGACAGGATTTTTTTGCAGCATTTTTTCATTGCACACAAAAGATTTCCCGCCAGTTTTTTGGTACAAAACATGGGCGGGGGGGGAGACTATGTGTGAACATAGCCTAAAGGGTACATTTACATGCAGTGAATATGCTGCAGATTTTCCACATTGGAAATATGCAGCATTTCTGCACCAAAATACACCACAGAAGGTTTGCAGCACATTGTGCACATTTTGGGGCAGCTTTTCCTGACATATTTATGAGGAGAGGTAATCAAGGGGTTATCAAGCCAAAAATAACTGGAGGGTCCGATCACTTAGACAGTACAGGTATGTCCTGCGCTCCCATAGACAGTGCTTGGAGCAGTAGACTGCATGTGCCGTCTACCGCTCCATCCAGCTGAGAGAGCCAGGCCCTGTTCTGGATATTGCAATTGGAACCCCCCTTGCAATTAGACATTTACTCACTATCCTGTTGATAAGGGATAACTTCTTTTTGGCTGGAAGTACATCGTATCATAGCTGATTTTATGTTTTTAACATGAGTGTTCCTTTATTGACTGTGAATGTAGAAATCTTTTTTTCTCTGTTATCTGAATACTTTGACAAACTTCCTAAGAGTACATTTATTGATTATTTGGTAATTTAATTATATATCTTAAACAAGAATACTTTATATTTTTGGTTAGTTTTACACATTTTAACATGATTGTTCATTTTTCTTGTTTTAAGCACATAAAAAATAAAGATTGACTCTATTTTAAAACAGTATGCGATATGCTTCATTATAGTTATGGTATAATATTATTTTTGTGTCAGCGAGGGTCACTACACCTAAGTAGCTAATGAACATTACTAGAATGTAGCTGCAATGTTATCTCAGAAGCCTATAGGCCCAATTTCTTTGGTGCCTTAAAGCGTACCTGTAAGTAGTGTTGAGCGGCATAGGCCATATTCGAATTCGCGAATATTCGCGAATATATGGACGAATATTCGTCATATATTCGCATATTCGTAATATTCCCGTTTTATTTTCGCATATGCGTAAATGCGCATATGCGAAAATTTTCATGTATGAAAATTAGCATATACAAAAATTTGCATAAACATAAATTCGCATATGCGAAAATTAGCATATGCAAATTTTCGTATATGCGAAACTTCGCACACCAGTATCATACAGTAGTATTAGAGCTTTCTGTACAACACACAAGCTGTAAGCAGAGAGGGGTGATCACTGTGATGTGTACTGTGAAGAAAAAAAAAATAATTTAAAAAAAACAAAAAGCAATATTCGTAATTGCGAATATATAGCGCTATATTCGCGAATATTCGCGAATTCGCGAATATGCGATATTCGCGAATAAAATTCGTATTGCGAATATTCGCGAGCAACACTACCTGTAAGATCACACACAAAAAATTTAAATAATTTGTTACTCAGCCCCTAATCCTGATGTACATCATGTACCTGTCCAGCAGAAAAATTGCTGAGTTGCCCATAGCAACCAATCAGATCTCTTCTTTCATTTTTCAGTGGCTTTTTCAAAAATGAAAGAAGCAATCTGATTAGTTGCTATGGGCAACTCAGCAACTTTTCCTCTGGACAGGTTTTGATAAATCTCCCCCAAAATAATACCTCCACACCAGGACGACATATTACTCCTACTAATACCTTCATACTGTTATTATATAAAAAGAAACAATAGGCAGACCAATATCACTACTATACAAGAAATAAATAATTGCCCAACACCATGACCACTACCATTACCACCATTTAGTGACTGGATAATACCACTTTAATGATACTGAATAAAACCACTATACACAGGCCAGTATCACCAATAACATCACTATACAAGAGACATATAATTCCCCCACACCATGACCACTACCATTGCCACCATGTAGTGACGGGATAACACCACCATACTGACCCTGAATAACACCAATATACACAGACCAGTATCACCAGCAACACCACTGTACAAGGAACAAATAATTGTACCACACCATGACTACACATACTACACGTAATTACATCACATAGTAATGGGCAGTTCAAGTCATTTTTATTACATTTTATAAATAAACAAGCACAAATATTAGGAGTGTTATTATTTGTCTTGTATACGGTTATATGATTTATTAACAAATGGGAGTGCATCAAGTAATGACACTCCCACATAGTAATGGGATAATACTACCAAACTGATACTAAATAAACCACTGTACACAGATGTTAGTGACCTCCGCTCTACACACGCTCTGCAGACCATATAAGTTATTAGACACAGAGAAGACATCACCTGATGTAACTAATTGGAGTCGTTCACTTTCCTTTTCTTCTCCATTTCTTATGACAATTTCTTCCATCCACAACTCGTCTCCACACAACTTACACAACCTACAAGACAAACATTTTAGACCCTGCACTTTTCCATCACTTATAGAGCTCTATACAGTAATAATAACCCCCTGGGTGTCCTACACAGTAGAGTGGGTAGATAAGTGGGTTGGAGGAAGAGTAGGTAGCCCCCCCCCCCCCATTAGGTAGTTAGGTGCAGACCACCCCCCCCCCCCCCCCGCATATAGTAATAGCAATCCCCCCCTTTAGGTAGTGGTAGTAGAAGCCCCCTATATGCAGTAGTAGCAGCCCCCTTTAGGTGGTAGTAGTAGTGGTAGCAGCAGCAACCCCGATTAGGTAGCAGAAACAGCAGACTCCTTTATGTAGCAGCAGCGGTAGACCCCTTCAGGTAGCAGCAGTGGCAGCCCCCTTTAGGTAGCAGCAGTTCCCCTTAACAATTGTAAAAAAAGAAAAAGATACTCACCTGGCTCCCATAGTCTTAGTCAGGGGCGTACCTAGAGCATTTATCACCCGGGGCGAACCCTTTGTTTGGCACCCCCCCCCCCACACCTGCACCCCCCCTTAATTACACCCCCCGCCTCTTTCACATAGGTATAAATAGAGCTACACCCCCCTCTTTCCCATAGGTATATGCAGTTACACCCCCCTCCCTCATTCCCATAGGTATTTCCAGTTACACCCCCCCTCTTTTTCCCATAGGTATATGCAGTTACCCCCCCTCTTTCCCATAGGTATATGCAGTTACACCCCCCTCTTTCCCATAGGTATATGCAGTTACATCCCCCCCTTTCCCATAGGTATATGCAGATGCAGTTACACCCCCCCTTTCCCATAGGTATATGCAGTTACACCCCCCTCTCTCCCATAGGTATATGCAGTTACATCCCCCCCTCTTTCCCATCGGTATATGCAGTTACACCCCCCCTTTCCCATAGGTATATGCAGTTACACCCCCCCTTTCCCATAGGTATATGCAGTTACACCCCCCCTTTCCCATAGGTATATGCAGTTACACCCCCCCCCCCCCTTTCCCATAGGTATATGCAGTTACACCCCCCCTTTCCCATAGGTATATGCAGTTACACCCCCCCTTTCCCATAGGTATATGCAGTTACACCCCCCCCTTTCCCATAGGTATATGCAGTTACATCCCCCCTTTCACATAGGTATATGCAGTTACACCCCCCTCTTTCCCATAGGTATATGCAGTTACACCCCCCTTTCCCATAGGTATAAGCAGTTACACCCCCCCCCTTTCCCATAGGTATATGCAGTTGCACCCCCCTTTTTCCCATAGGTATATGCAGTTGCACCCCCCCTCTTTCCCATAGGTATATGCAGTTACACCCCCCCCCTTTCCCATAGGTATATGCAGTTACATCCCCCCCCCCTCTTTCCCATAGGTATATGCAGTTACACCGCCCCCTTTCCCATAGGTATATGCAGTTACACCACCCCCCTTTCCCATAGGTATATGCAGTTACACCCCCCCTTTCCCATAGGTATATGCAGTTACACCCCCCTCTTTCCCACATGTATATGCAGCTACATCCCCCCCTTCCCCATAGGTATATGTAGAGTAACCCCTCCCCTTCCCCATATGTATATGTAGAGTAACCCCCCCTCCCCTTCCCCATAGGTATATGTAGAGTAACCCCCCCCCCATAGGTATATGTAGAGTTGAGATAAAAATAAAAAAAAAGGATGCTCACCTGATATCCCACGCAGCGATCTCCTCAGCTGCAGGGCCCGCGTCTTCTCCCCTCCACAGTACAGGCACCGATGAGTGACGTCACCAGCGCCTGTACTGCGTGCTGCATGGGGGCGGAGGTCACGTCTCCTCTGTGTAGCTGCAGATGCGGCTCACACAGAGGGGACGCCTTCTCCTGTATGTGCGTGTATCGTGCATACAGGAGAAGGCACCGTTGTCTGCTGGGGATCTGGGACGAGTGTCCCGGATCCTCAGTAGTGGTGGCGGCGGCGGCGGGTCAGTCCGCCCCTGGCATCCCCCTTGTGAGCGGCACCCGGGGCGGACTGCCCCCCCCCCCGCCCCCCACTTAGTATGCCACTGGTCTTTGTGTCACTCATGCACCGGAGCGCAAAGGAAAGACTCTGTGCATCTTGTGGGTGGCCACAAGAGTGATTGACAGTGCGAGTAGCCAATGGCTCTTTGCTCTGTCAACACAGCCAAGTGGCCCACATTTAACTATAGACACGCCTGTAAGATGCACTTATAATTAAATGCATTCAGGGCATGTAGGCTCTGTAGAGAGGTGATGCGTACATTGTACACATCGCCACTTACGTAGGGGGCGAGTTAGGCAGCTGCGAGGCCCCCTCCAACGTGAGGCCTTAGGCGGCCACCTAACTCACCTAATAGGTGAGCCGCCTCTAAAAAAAAACATTGTTTCAATAGCTCACAGTGTTAGATATCTTCTCAATGAAAGGGGGTATGTCCCTCCCTTGTGGTGGTGGGATGTGATTGGTGCCTTTGCTCATGCAGCCTTGTCCATGAGTCATCTCTTGTCCATGACTCATGGACAAGCTGATGCTGCTGCAGGACTTAGTAATGTCCTAGTAGGTATGGGGACCTCTAGTGGGTCATCTCATGAACAATCATTTTGCAAACACAGCTATTCATATTTTAGCCCCTGTTGGCCATTACAGTTGTTAAATTGGTGCCGACACATGATCAATGATCCTTACAAAGGATAAATGTAACGCTTCACAGGTGTGGACCCACTGTGCCACAAGTGGCAGCCGGCGAAACAGGCAGAATGGGGCAAAAATGACACTTAAAGATAGCGTCAAATCCAGCAATGCTGATTATAGGTGTTTATTTACAAAGTACATATCGCAACCTCTGATTAATGTGAGACGCTATGTAGTTTGGGGATTAGGGCCTTCATAGTAAGTGACTTGTATCCTACCCTAAGTATACATTTTGTCTGGAGTTCTATATATTTGTATGTGATATGTATTGGCATCTGAGATTATAATATACGATGCAGTGACTTGTACCTCACTCCCTTCATGCACTTTTTCAGTACTGGGACTGCTACAATATTGAGACTTGATATGTGAGTACCTATGTTTTAATTAAATATTAATAAAGTATTGATTTTATAGTTTACAATTCATGGTTAAGTTCTTCTTTTCTTCGTACTGTATACAAGCTTTAATGGAGCTACATGTATGTCACAATAGAGGATCCTGGGAGGGACATATATAATATATATAACGTTGGTTAGAAATTATACAAATTCCCACCCAGTTAAAACTATTGTGTTAAAAGTACATAGAGAGTCCAAGGGATAAGGCAAGACAAGTCCAATAAACAGGCAGAGACCAGCAGACAGACAGGCCTCAGGACAGGCAGGTTACAGAGACCTTAGCATTTCAGGACACATAACCATTGCTGTGGCATCAGGCAACAGGTGTGGCTTCTTTATATAGGGCAGTGTTTCCCAACCAGGGTGCCTCTAGATGTTGCAAAACTACAACTCCAAGAATGCCTGGACAGCCAAAGGCTGGGAGTAGTTTTTAAATAAAAAATGTTTCAATGTGTTGTGTTTTTTATAATAGAATTTTCAGGCACAGTAGTGGAAGCTGTTTTATTGACGGAATCCATTACTAAGCCGGGATTAGCGTTAGCCCAAAATCAGCTAATGCCAACCTCTAATTATTACCCCGTTACTTACAGCCACAGGGGTGCCAGGAAGAGCCGGTACCAACAAGCCCAAAGCATCAAAAATGGCGCTCCTGGGTCTAGGCGTTAACAGGCTGGCGTTATTTAGGCTAGGGAGGGCCAGTAACAATGGGCCTCGCCCTCCCTGGTAATGTGAGGCTGTTGCAGCTTGGTTGGCATCTTGCTGATACTGAAAATAGGGGGAACCCTGTGCATTTTTTAAAAATAAATACATAAAAAAAGCCTGTGTGGTTCTGCATATTTTCATTATCAGCCAGACACCAACCAAGCAGCAACAGCCTGACGTTACCAGGGTAGGTGAGGAACATTGTTACTGGCCCTCCCCAGCCTAAATAACGCCAGCCTGTTACTGCCTAGGCCCAGGAGCGCCATTTTTGACATTCTGGGCCTGTTGTTACCGGCTCTTCTTGGCACCCCTCTGGCGGTGGGTACTGGAAAGCAATAATTGGCGGTATGCGCTAACTGATTTTTTTAAACACTCCCCCACAGCCCTCGTTAACCCTTTTCTTGACATTTAAAAAAATGCTGTTCATCATCGTAATCCACAGAATCTATGATTTCTACACTATCAAAAAGCTGTAAAGCAGACAATATACGTGGACACGCCCACTTTTACAAAACTGACGTGAACAGTGTAAACCGCGGCACAAAGGTCTTTGAAAATGTGGTCGATACTTTTTGCGCCAAAATGGATTTTTTTTTGGGTGCAAAATTCTTTGAGAGTCTCCCCTTCTGCGTACTTTCTAAATATATGATTTTACTATTGTGCAGAGTTTTGTTCGGCACGCACTGCTGCTCCAGCACTTCTAGCTATGTGAGCAGTGTACAGCAGGAAAATGTCACAACTCTGTGAAGTGTGCGGTCTAGAAGGAGTGCATAGTAGAGCGAGGGGGGGGGGGGGCGTTCTATTTTTGCATGAAATTTATCAAAGGACATGCATCATTTAGTAAATCTTTATCAAGAGTGTAAATTAGACAGGCAGTGTGCAGGGGTAGATCTGTGTCTACAATAGACACCTAATGATAAATCTCCCCCATGGATTTCTCCATTATTAGAGAAACTCCAGAAATGTGTTTCACAAAACTGCTGCATAGCATTAGGCTGGGCTGACATGTGAACCCAGACTAAGATTGTGATGATACTTCACAAGACACAAAGAGGCTTGTGGTTGTTTAGCCTGTGGATGGGGTACAGGTGAGTCAGACTGAGGTGTAGGTTCTGCTATCCAGGCATGAGGGATAGAGGTGCCACTAGATCCCTTAGAGTCAAAGAACTGGGAAAAGTGGCATTTAAAGTGGAATGGGCTGGTGTGAAAGAGGCCAAGGAGCAGTGGTGTACTTACCATAGAAGAAGAGTACACTACTGCTATGGGGCCCAGCAGTCAGGGGTATCCAGTTAGGGACCAAATGGCCATTCCACCACAATACACCAGACCTCCATGGATTATAATGAAGGCGATTGTTCAGACTTTATTATCCACTCCCCAGCTGGAAAATCCAGAACCCTTGTCGACTTTGGTGTGAGCCAAAGACAACTTGAGGCTGCGGCCTACACAGGAGGGGCGTAGGCAGTGATGTCACACCTCATCACTGCCTGCACCAGAGAGGAGGAATAAGGAGGGGGGCCTACTGCTGTTTTGCATGGGAAAGGAGGTAAATAAAATGCAGGGGCAGTCTGTGAAGCGACCCTATGCATTATGCTCATGCATTACATGATGTGACAAACAAATAAATATATAACATTTGTGTAAACCAACATCTTATTATTTGACAGTAAACCTTAGTGTACAGCCACAAGGGCCCCATGGCATAGGCTGCTAAGTATTCCATTTAAAGGGGTACTCCAGTAGAAAGAATGTTTTCCAATCAACTTGTGCCAAAAAGTTAAACTGATTTGTAAATTACTTCTATTAAAAATCTTAATCCTTTTAGTACTTATCAGCTGCTGTATACTATAGAGGAAGTTGTGTAGTCCTTCCCGACTGACCACAGTGCTCTCTGCTGACACACCTGTCCATGTCAGGAACTGTCTGGAGCAGGAGAGCTGTTTGCTATGGGGACTTGCTTATGCTCTTTGTTGCAACCTATCATCCCGCCTAGAAGTTCTAGTTGCGGTAAAGATGTAAGGATACAGATGGTACAGACTGTCTTCAGTGACCATCAGCTAGCCTCTCTGAAATTTGACTTACCCTGATGTCACTTGCTTCTATCTTAGATAGGCTGAGGTTTCCTTCTAAGATTATTTATCCTTGTGAAATTGTCCATCAGACACGGACAAAAAATAGAATGGTCAAAGATGACAGTGAGCAGATATGGCAGACATAAAGGATTAGCTGGAGGGTATGTTACCCAGATTTGACCTTTGATCTTTATAAAATGTACATCACTGGATACAATGTCTGAAGGCTCTTCAAGGATGTGGTAACTACAGATATTCAAGAAGTAACTGATCTGACAGAAGGTCGCAGAACATTTTATTACTGTCAAGAGGATAAGAGTAAAAGCAGCATCATAGATAAAACAAGTAACTCTTAAAAATGTCTACCCAAAATGTAAAACTAGACGTATATAAACCCTTTCACTGCCAGAGGTTTTTGACCATTTTGTTCCTCTGGTTGATGGGACAATGCACATATAAAACCTAAACTGAAAAAATAGTCATAAATCTGACTAAGCTTCCATACCCCTATATTTTATAACTGCAATATATAACTAAAAATCCACAAAAAGATATCTCTGCTTTTCCCTCCCCACACACACCTTGGGAGAAATGATCATTGGTTTACCATGTTTTTGTGATATTCATTTGTCTCACGATTTGGCGTAGTTAATGTTTAAAGACTTTTCACATTGCTTCCGATGCTTTTCCTCAAATTGTGCAACTATGCCATAGCCTGGTTAACTTTTAGCTGTTATAAATTCATCATGTGCAATTTGTCACAATTTTTTATGGAAATCTACACCAATACAGACAGCATTTGTAAAAAAAAGTTGCACATTTTGGCATAACGGGTTGAAAAAATCACGAGAGAAAAAACTGTACCCACTTGTTTGCACTTGTAAGGGCCATACAGTTGTATTTTGTTGGTTCTCCTGTCGACCTTGTTGTTGTTTTCCCTCTGCGTATGGATTGTTTTTTTCTGGATGTTTAGGTTATTGAAAATGTGGATCAATTAAGGATTATAAAAAAAAAAGCCGCAAAAAATTACTGCTAGAAGTCTGACCTCTGACACATGGCATTCCGTCTCATAAATTAGCTGTTGTTCCATTTACGAGCCATCTTGCATTTGAACATCCATTCCATTATTCTCCCTCATGGATCTGATCACTTCTTGGTTTTACTTTCTGTCTGTTTAGTTCCTTGGCAATAGCAGGGTCACAGTTCACTTTCCCACAACCCCCCTTGCTTACATGCACAGTGGAGAAAACTTTCAGGAGACTGCAGTTGAACTGAGCATGTTTGACCTACCTTAGTGGGTCGTAACCAAGGGAAACAAATTATCAAAACAAAGCAGGTACATGTGGAAATTTGCAAGTCTATGGGGGAGATTTTTCAAAACCAGTGCAAAGGAAAAGTTGACCAGTTGCCAATAGCTACCAATCAGATCGCTTCTTTCATTTTCTAGAGGCCTTGTTAAAAATGAAAGAAGCGATCTAATAGGTTGCTATGGGCAACTGGTCAACTTTTCCACTCCACAGGTTTTGATAATCTCCCCCTATATCTCTCATCATAAACAATAGTGCAATATGGGCAAAGTTCATACATATAACACAATTATCTACAATACATGAACAAGAGCTTGTGCTCTCTAAAATGCTGAAACAGAAGCAATGCAATATTTAGCTATCACTCACAAATGTGTTTAACCCCTTAACAACATCTAAATGTATGTCATGGTGCGGTGGTACTTAACGCACCATGACGTACATTTACGTCATGGACATGACCGTGAGCACCGAACATGTGCAGCAGATCCAGGCTGTTATCAGCAGCTGGGGACACGCCGGTAATGGCGGACATCCGCAATCACGCCGATGTCCGCCATTAACCCCTCAGATACCCTGATCTGATCATCTGAAATGGTGGACGGAGGTCCCCTAATATGTCTCTGTCTGTCTTCTGGGGTCATCTGCTCTGGTCTGAGATTGAGCAGACCAGAGCAGAAGATGATCGGTAACACTGATCAGTGCTATGCCCTATGCATAGCACTGAACAGTATTAGCAATCAAATGATTGCAATAAATATTTCCCTATGGGGACATAAAAAGTGTAAAAAAAAATGTAAATAAAAAGTAAGAAAATGTGAAAAATCCCCTCCCCCAATAAAAAAGGTAAAACTTAAGTTTTTACCCCCAAAAAGCGTTAAAAAATGAAATAAACATATTTGGTATCGCTGTGTGCATAAATGTCTGAACTATCAAAATATAATATTAATTATGCCGTACGATGAACGGCGTAAATGTAAAAAACAAAAGTCCAAGATGCTGCTTCTTCGTCACATCATATTCCAAAAAAATTTATAAAAAATGTATTAAAAGTTTTTTTATATACACAAATGTGGTATCAATAAAAAGTGCAGATCACAGCGCAAAAAAATGAGCCCTCATACCACCGCTTATATGGAAAAATGAAAAAGTTATAGGTCATCAAAATAGAGGGATTTTAAACGTACTAATTTGGCAAAAAAAATTGGAGATTTTTTTTAAGCAGTACAATAATAGAAAAGTATGTAATTATGGGTATCATTTGAATCATATTGACCTGCAGAATAAAGAAAAAATTAAACTTTTACCGTAAATTGTACAGCGTGAAAACAAAACCTTCAAAATTAGCAAAATTCCGGCCACACACATAGTATTTTTTTGGTTGCAACATACATTTTAGGGTAAAATAATTGATGTCATTACAAAAGACAACTGGTCTCCCACAAAACAAGCCCTCCTACTCATCTGTGGATGAAAATATAAAAGAGTTTTGATTTTTAGAAGGGGAGGAGGAAAAAACGAAAATGCTAAAATAAAATTGGCCTGGTCCTTAAGGGGTTGAAACATCTAGTGTACAGACCGAACAGCTACTATGCGGGTAAAGTCTAGCTATATTTAGAGCACATAGTACACTGTGTACAAGCAAATAACTTAATAACAATACACGCAATAATGTTTATATAAGTTTGAATAAGACAGTGACCATGAAGTAAAAATTGTATGCAAATCAAATTTGGAACTAGATTGTATACTCAAGCAGACAGTATTGCAAACAAAATGTGTTCAACAAAAAAACTAGAAGATGTGAGAAGCTTATACATACCACTTACATCTACTTTCACGGATGTGTGTTTTAAACACCACAACCACATGAACATGCAGAAGTTCAAGTTCCCCACACCACAGATTTACCATTTCAATACAATTTGTAGAGGGGAGATTTAAAATCTTATACCAAAGTATAATATTTTCTATCTCCCCTCTACAAATTGTATCGAAATGGTAAATCCGTGGTGTGGGGAGCGGCGCTTTTAAGTACGAGAAAAAACTCATAACCCCCAGGAAAAGGATCTACGAGTAGGCCCTGGCTGACTGTATTTAGGCCAAGTTTTTCCATGCACAGATACATGGGCATCCCATTTTTCCAACACATCCGTGCCACTAAGGGCAAAAATGTGGTGTGACAGCACTCTAACACAATGACAGGAATCCCCCAACACAATATACAGTTTTTGCTTTGTATATTTCAAATATATCCTCCTACACATGTACATGGCATGTCCAAAATGTTTAGGCAAGTTATTTATTAACAAGTGTAAAGCATTTTATGTATAGAAACATCCTGCCTTAAAATGCAATATAACATTCTTAAGAGGAAATGTATTTTCCAGTTACTTATTTGGAGCCTATAAAGAATATACTGTATACTGGCAATGCTTTGTGACAAATTAACTTTATTGTTTTGATTTTAAAACTATAAACAATAAGTTTGTTGGGTTTTGCCACTGCAATTTTTGAGCCAAAGTCAGAAATGTTTTCAAAATGAATGTGAAATATAAGGGTACATTCACATGAGCGGATCCCCAGCACGTATTACCCTGCGGATCTGTCGCTGAAGCACCGCATAGAGCAGCGGCAGCGGCCACGATGTGTGGGAGTACTCGTGCATCCCTTCAGTGTGTCTGCTTGTAGCAATGTATTGCCGCTCTGAGCAGGCACCTGTAAAGGCAGCATACAGCAGTCCTTCAGAGGTGGATCCGCAGCGTAATTCGCACTGGGCTGGGGATCCGCTCGTGTGAACTTACTCTAAAAGAGGACTCCTATCTCTCCTTCCTCATGGGTCCACTTCTTTCTTTGGCTCACAAGCTGCAGTGGCATGTTTCAAATAAAATAAAACAAGTGACAAGTGGAAACGTAGCCTGAAAAAGTTTACAATAAAGTAACAAAGTACTTTATCAGAGTATCAAAAGTAGATGATTGTGAAAACTGCATAGCTGTTTTGTCAATCTGAAATTACTCTGAGGAATTGCACCAGCCTTATGTTTAATGGTTTATTTAGGCATACAGTATTCTGTCCAGATTTGACGCGCAGATTTGATGCGCAGGATTTTCTGCTGCAGATTTCAATGTAAACTGAACACAGCTTGAAATCCTGCGCATCAAATCTGCACAGAATACTGTACGTGTGAATAGACCCTAAAGGAGTATTCCAAAATTAAAATAAAAAAACTATATTGCTTGGTCTTGGGGGGGGGGGAGTGCTACTTACCTTCCCTGTTCCCCCACAGCTTCTGTTGCTCTGCTACTCATCACTCCCTGCTTCTGAGACAAGGAGTGAGAACAGGACCTGCCCACTTAGCTAATCCCTGGCCACAGCGGTATCTTGTATTGATCATGATTAAAGGAGTGCTCCGGCGCGCACTTTTTTCCTTTTATCCCGTCCGGGCTGCAAAATAAAAGAAAACACACTTTCTCTTACCTGCCAACGAGCCCCCGGAGCTCCGGTACACTGCGTTACAGGTGTTCGGTCCCCGGGCTGTATTCTTCTTACTTCCTGTTAGCCTGGCACGTGCAGCGATGTCCTGCCTCGGCCGGTGATAGGCTGAAGCTCCATGTGACGTGCTGGGCTAACAGAAAGTAAGAAGAATACAGCCCGGGGACCGAACACCTGTACCGGAGTGTACCGGAGCTCCAGGGACTCGTTAGCAGGTAAGAGAAAGTGTGTTTTCTTCTATTTTGCAGCCCGGACAGGATAAAAAGAAAAAAGTGTGCGCCGGAGTACTCCTTTAAGTAAGTGAGCAGGTCCTACTAAGAGGAACAGAAAAGAGCAGTGGGGGACTGAAAGGAGCTGCAGTAGACCAGGTTAGGTAAGTAGCTCTGTTTTTCTTTTTTACAGCAGGCCTAGCAATATATATGGTGCAGCACTACCACAGAGGAAATTAAAAGGGGTATTCAAGAATGGAAAAACAGAACTAATTTCTATTAAAAACGCTTTCCATCCGTCTCCAGGTTGGGTGTGGTTCTGCAACCCAGTTCCATTGAAGTGAATGCAGCCAAGTTGTAATACCACACCTACCTGGAGACAGGTGGGAAGCGGTTTTTGAAAGAAATCAGCTCTGTTTTTCTATTCCTGGATAACCCCTTTAAGCTCAAAACTACAACATGGCCATATCAATCAGGGAATTGTCTATGTGCAGTAGGTCTAACACGGCTGATGAATCACTAAACCACAGAAACAAACTACCCCTTTAGCTGACTTTCCTGGTCCTAACAAATGCTAGTACTCAAATACTCCCTTGACTTATGGTAGAGCAAAATAGTCTGAACCAACTGCAGTCGCGCATAAAAATCTTCCAGTTCATTTGAAATTTTAGAAGCAAAAACTAAGGCAAATTACATGTTAGTGGCTAATCAAGTAGTAGTCCTTTGGGAAGTGGTAGTTGTCTGCAGGAAGGTTCACATATGTGCCGCAAGAAACACACAACAGGATAATACAGACAGAATAAATATCTAAAGAGGACAGGACCAGAAAAAAACACAAAATCAAAAAGACATTAACAGACAGGACAGAATGAAAAATTGCAAAAGCAGCAGAGACTGGCAAACAATATTTCCAGAACTTGAGTCTAAGGGTATGGTCACACTGCGGAATCTTCGCTCGCAGAATTCTGCTAGCGGAGAGTCCATCTGCCAGCTGCAGCCGAAAATACTTTGGCGGCAATTAAGCAGTGTGAACATACCCTAACAGAAGTGCTACTAAATAAGCTCAAGGAATAATGCAAAACCAGGCACAACAAAAAGCTGGCATGGACCATCACACATAATGATTATGCCTCCTGCTGGTGCAAAAACTACAAATCCAGGCATGCTGGGAGTTGTCATTTTGCAACAGCTTAAGGCACACTGGTTGGGAAACAAAGCTTTATTTACAACATAATTCACACAAAAAAAAAACTACTGCTACCAAGATCTCAGCTCCTTCCTGACCCAAGTATATAAAGTGTGTGTGGGGGAGGGGAGTATTTATTCAGCCACCAATTGTAGGCCTGTAATTTTCATCATAGGTACACTTCAACTATGAGAGACAGAATGGGGAGAAAGAATACAGGAAATCACATTGTAGGATTTCTAATGAATTAATTGGTAAATTCCTCAGTAAAATAAGTATTTGGTCACCTACAAACAAGCAAGATTTCTGGCTCTCACAGACCTGTAACTTCTTCTTTAACCTCTTGGGGACTCAAGGCGTTCCTGTACGTCCTGCGCCCACTCCCGCAATATAACGTTGGGTTACACATTGACCCCGCGTCATATTGGGTCGGTCCCAATATGGTAACGGTAGCCGGGACCCGCGGAAAATTTCAAATTCCAAAGTCCAAAATAGCGTATTTTTGGTCACTTTCTATACCATAAAAAAAATTAATAAAAAGCTATCAAAAAGTCAGATCAAAACAAAAATGGTACCGATCAAAACTTCAGATCACGGTGCAGAAAAATAAAAAAGTATGAAGGGTCAGAAGATGAAACTTTTAAACGTATACATTTTCCTGCATGTAGTTATGACTTTTTTCAAAAGTACGACAAAATCAAACCTATATAAGTAGGTATAATTTTAATTGTATAGACTTACAGAATAAATATAAGGTGTCATTTTTACCGAAAAATGTACTGCGTAGAAACGGAATGGCATTTTTTCTTAAATTTCGTCACACAATGATTTCTTTTTTTGTTTTGCCACAGATTTTGGGGTAAAATGACTGAGGTCATTAGAAATTAGAATTAGTGGTGCAAAAAATAAGCCATCATATGAGTCTGTAGGTGCAAAATTAAAAAGTCCTCCACTCATTACCTGTATTAATGGCGCCTGGTTATCAGTATAAAAGACACCTGTCCACAACCTCAAACAGTAACACTCCAAACTCCACTATGGCCAAGACCAAAGAGCTGTTGAAGGACACCAGAAACAAAATTGTAGACCTGCACCAGGCTGGGAAGACTGAATCTGCAAATGGCAAGCAGCTTGGTGTCAAGAAATCAACCAGCAATTATTAGAAAATGGAAGACATACAAGACCACTGATAATCTCTCTCGATCTGAGGCTCCACGAAAGATCTCATCCCGTTGTTACGCTGAGCACTCCGGGTCCCTGCTCCTCCCCGAAGCGCTCGCGGCGTTTCTCTCCCTGCAGCGCCCCGGTCAGACCCGCTGACCGGGAGCGCTGCAGTGACATTGCCGGCGTGGGGTGCGATTCGCATGCTCTGGCGCGCGCGGCTCCGCTCTCTAGGGCGCGCGCGCGCCAGCTCTCTGAGATTTAAAGGGCCAGTGCACCAATGATGGTGCCTGGCCCAATCTCCCTAATTAGTTTCCACCTGCTCCCTGGCTATATGATCTCACTTCCCCTGCACTTCCTGGCCGGATCTTGTTGCCTTAGTGCCTTGAGAAAGCTATTACTGTGTTACCCATACTGTGTTCCTGACCTCCTGCTATTTCCATATTGACTACGAACCTTGCCGCCTGCCCCGACCTTCTGCTACGTCTGGCCTTGTCTCTGCCTAGTCCCTCTGTCCCACACCTTCTCAGCAGTCAGCGAGGTTGAGCCGTTGCCAGTGGATACGACCTGGTTGCTACCGCCGCAGCAAGACCATCCCGCTTTGCGGCGGGCTCTGGTGAATACCAGTAGCTTCTTAGAACCGGTCCACCGGCACGGTCCACGCCAATCCCTCGCTGGCACAGAGGATCCACTATCAGCTAGCCGAATCGTGACACCCGTGGTGTCAAAATGATCACAAAAACGGTGAGCAAAAATCCCAGAACCACACCGGGGGACCTAGTGAATGACCGGCAGAGAGCTGGGACCAAAGTAACAAAGGCTACCATCAGTAACGCACTAAGCCGCCAGGGACTCAAATCATGTAGTGTCAGACGAGTCCCCCTGCTTAAGCCAGTACATGTCCAGGCCTGTCTGAAGTTTGCTATAGAGAATTTGGATGATCCAGAAGAGATTTGGTAGAATGTCATATGGTCAGATGAAACCAAAGTAGAACTTTTTGGTAAAAACTCAACTCATTGTGTTTGGAGTAGAAAGAATGCTGAATTGCATCCAAAGAACACCATACCTACTGTGAAGCATGAGGGTGGAAACATCATGCTTTGGTGCTGTTTTTCAGCAAAGGGACCAGGACAATTGATCCTTGTAAAGGAAAGAATGAATGGGGCCATGTATCGTGAGATTTTGAGTGAAGACCTTCTTCCATCAGCAAGCGCATTGAAGATGAAACATGGCTTGGTCTTTCAGCATGACAATGATCTCAAACACACCACCAGGGAAATGAAGGAGTGGCTTTGTAAGAAGCATTTCAAGGTCCTGGAGTGGCCTAGCCAGTTTCCAGATCTCAACCCCATAGAAAACATTTGGAGGGAGTTGAAAGTGTGTGTTGCCCAGCAACAGCCCAAAACATCACTGCTCTAGAGGAGAATGGGCCAAAATACCAGCAACAGTGTGTAAAAACCTTGTGAAGACTTACAGAAAATGTTTGATCTCTGTCATTGACAACAAAGGGTATATAACAAAGTATTGAGATTAACTTTTGCTATTGACCAAATACTTATTTTCCACCATAATTTGCAAATAAATTCTTTAAAAATCAGATAATGGGATAATTTTATGCATTTTTTTTCTCATTATGTCTCTCATAGTTGAGGCATAACTATGATGAAAATTACAGGCCTCTCATCTTTTTAAGTGGGCGAACTTGCACAATTGGTGGCTGACTAAATACTTTTTTTTCTCCAACTATGTATGTGTGTATATATATATATATATATATATATATATATATGTGGTGTCCCAGTACCGTACCCTGTACCGTACCTTGTGTGCTAAGTCCCCAAAGTCAGAGTTCCTATGTACCGGTGGGATCCTCCTGGTGGGATAACCCCTAGTCACCTCTTCCTTCTTTAATTTTATTATGTTTGATGTGTATAAATTGTATATGTTTTATTATCTGTATAGTACTTCCAGGACCTTAGGTCACATGATCACTAAGTCTAATGTTAAGTTAAGCTTGAGGACCTTCCAGGGCACGTGATGTGGTAACATATTCTACCATAATGCTTTGTGAAAGGACTGACAGCTGGTGGGAACCAATAAGCTCTAAGCCTGCCCTCTTCATATAGGGGCGCTGTAACCAATATCTCGCTTTCTTTCCTCCGGGATATGACTGTGAGCGGAGCTCAGCACAAATCTAAAGACAGAACTAGGCCTGAAGCCTATCACTGCTGCAACTTACTAACCGTGAGTTTACAAAATCTAAATCCCGGTAATCCTGCGTGACTGCTGGACCTAAACTATTCCCCTATTCCCCCCCAGCGGAACAGCGTAATTCCAGACTCAGTGCTTATAAACTTCAAGGTCCCAACTAACTGTGAGGAACTTACAGACTACTCTTCTGTATAGACTGTTTGCCGTTATCAACCTGCATAAAAGCTGCAGTAAAGTTATCAAGAGTTTACTAAACCTCCGGTTGTGGACAATCCTTTATTCCTCCCTATCATTCCTGGGACAGGTGGCGGTAGGATATATATATACTGAGGAAGAACCCGCACCCTGGCGTCATGACAGTTAAGGGTTAATCCAACACCCTTTCATCACTGCACAGCTACACCACCTACACCCTACACCCCCAAGCTACTATATATATATATATATATATATATATATATATATATGTATATATTTTTAGAGAAAAGAGGCTTCAAGCACTAGACAATTGTACATCTACAATCAGATTTACGGAACATGTGCTTTGTGATTTCATGCATGACATACTGCCATTCCTCAAAACTAGATAAGCATTTTATTTTTTTAAGTAAATCTTATCTTCTCAAATCATAAGTGGAACAAAAAAACATTTCCTCTCTATCTCACAATATAAATATGGCAGCAAGTAAGTCATTGAGTCACTGCAACTTAGAGCTTTTGTTTTCTTCTATAAAATGGACCGAGCCACAATGGTTATGTGCATTTATTTGGGAATATATTGCAGTCTATTTTATTCTACTTATTCTACTTCTGATAAAGTCTTTAATCCAAATCATATCATAAAAATAATAATTCATTTAATTGAAGACTTGATAAATAAAACAAAAAATACGGTGAGTAAATAAAGCACTTCTACCAAAACTAGTAAAATCTGTGTGATGATAAGTTCACATGCGTGTATTTTGCTGCAGATTCAATTGACTTCAATGGGTAGGAACATCAGCGGCAGAAAATGTGCAGCAAAATACCCACATATGAACATTCACTAAAAGTAATTTCTTTTCTTTTTACTCCTCATTCTCTCTCTAGACCATTTTTACTGTTTTTTATGTTCCATTCCCCTCAACTTTTAACCCTTTTTTGTATCTGATTTTGCATTTTTGTGCAGTCTTTTCCGCTGCAAATATTCTTTTATATTACCTTTCTCTTTTCCTTCCTTTGTGTCACCTTTTTATTCCTTCCATCTCCTTTATTCTTCTTCACCCTGATATCAAATTTGTCTTACACTACTTTTTACACTACTTAGTTTTTTTATATACTTATTGCCATTTTTATATTTTGCAGAAGTATGATTATTTATATTTGGATACTCCATTGGAACGATATTGGGTAAGGTAATCTATAACTATGCAATTTAAGTGATATTTGCTCAGTCCTTTTATTGGATTTTACTGAACTTATTAAATTTTTAAATTTTGCCATATAGATAAGTCAAACTTAAAGGGAGTCTCTCAGCAGCTTTAAAGGGTCACTCTCATTAAAAAAATTTTTTGCTATTGCACTCCTTATGGTAAATGAAAAATATTTCTAATATACTTTGTTTAAAAAAATGAAGTTTTCTATGTTTTATTTGTGCTTAAAAAAGCTCAAAAGCACATTTTCCATTTTTCCAACTCATACACAGACTTTGGACCAAAGTCCAAACACAGGAAGTGCCACCTGGAGTGCTGAGGGGGGGGGGGGTGTCCAGCCTCATCCAATCAGAGCTCCTCTCACACATAACTGCCATATGTGGTTGGCTGGACAACCCCCCCCCCCCCCCCAGCACTCCAGGCGGCACTTCCTGTGATTGGACTTTGGTCCAAAGTTTGTGTATGAGTTGGGGGAAAATGTGCTTTTGAGCTTTTTTAAGCACAAATAAAACATAGAAAACTTCATTTTTTTTTTAAACAAAGTATATTAGAAATATTTTTCATTTAGCATAAGGAGTGCAATAGCAAAAATTAGTTTTAATGAGAGTGACCATTTAAGCCCTATAAAGAGGACAGGGAGAAAAGTGTAATGTAATGCCTTACATGTGGGATTGGGGTAAAATGGATATAAGTTAGATGGAACTATTACCTATTAGCGGGAACAATGCTGGGCCTAACAATAGTGAGATAGATAATTATAATACCCCTATCTGACCTGAAACAATATTGACTTTGTGCTCTTTCAAAATAAAAATTCCAACTGGGTGCCAAGGGGGCATCATTACTTTGCAAGGGGCATTTTTATTGTGTAGTTAGGAAAAGGGGGTCATTCTTACTGTGTGGGAACAGAAAGGGAAATAATTACTGACAAAGCCTTATGATAACAATAATTAATATTGTTTACAGGGCACAAAGGGAACATTATATTTTTATAGGGATCACAGCAGTGTGGGCACCAAGGAGAGTACTATTACTATGTGGGGCCTAAAGTAGTAATTTCTACTGTTTGGAACACTGAAAGTTAAATGTTACTCTGTAAGGAATTTATTACTGTATGATTGCAGTCCTGTTCTCACCCTAGCAACTGGCCCTACCTACTTGGATGATCCACTCTAAATGGCAGCCATCAACATATGCAATATATATTCAATGTATATGAATATTGGTATTGTAATTGTACTGACCCAAAAATGGTTACATACTGTATGGTAATGTTTTATTGGGGTCTTACTCTTCAGGGTCACCATCTTGACTGCTCGAGAACATTCTTTAACATATTTGAAGATGAAATAGAGAAGATTTATAAAGAAACAACACATAGTGATGTGAAAACCATCATCTCAAAACTAAAAACCTGCGCCAAAACACTGAAGCATCACTGTGGCAAAATAATGGTAAGATGTAGAGAGTGATCCCTTTGTGCTCCCTTTGAAGGGACAGAGTGAACTCTTTTTTTTTCTTTATTATTGCTACTAACCATACTTCACATAGTAATCCTCTGGGCAGCTGTATATCTTTAAATCATATTGATAATTTTAACCCCTTAAGGACCAGGCCATTTTACACCTTAAGGACCAGAGCGTTTTTTGCAAATCTGACCACTGTCACTTTAAACATTAATAACTCTGGAATGCTTTTAGTTATCATTCTGATTCCGAGATAGTTTTTTCGTGACATATTATACTTTAACTTAGTGGTAAAATTTTATGGTAACTTGCATCCTTTCTTGGTGAAAAATCCCCAAATTTGATGAAAAAAATGAAAATTTTGCATTTTTCTAACTTTGAAGCTCTCTGCTTGTAAGGAAAATGGATATTCAAAATATATTTTTTGGGGGTTCACATATACAATATGTCTACTTTATGATTGCATCATAAAACGTATGAGTTTTTACTTTTGGAAGACACCAGAGGGCTTCAAAGTTCAGCAGCAATTTTGAAATTTTCACAAAATTTTCAAACTCACTATTTTTCAGGCACCAGTTCAGTTTTGAAGTGGATTTGAAGGATCTTCATATTAGAAATACCCCATAAAAGACCCCATTATAAAAACTACACCCCAAAAGTATTCAAAATGACATTCAGTAAGTGTATTAACCCTTTAGGTGTTTCACAGGAATAGCAGCAAAGTGAAGGAGAAAATTCAAAATCTTCATTTTTTACACTCGCATGTTCTTGTAGACCCAATTTTTGAATTTTTGCAAGGGGTAAAAAGGAGAAAATGGTTACTTTTATTTTAAACCCAATTTCTCACGAGTAAGCAAATACCTCATATGTCTATGTTAATTGTTCAGTGGGCGCAGTAGAGGGCTCAGAAGGGAAGGAGCGACAAATAGTTTTTGGGTGGAATGTCACCTTTAGGAAGCCCCTATGGTGCCAGGACAGCAAAAAAAAACACATGGCATACCATTTTGGAAACTAGACCCCTCAGGGAACGTAACAAGGGGTAAAGTGAACCTTAATACCCCACAGGTGATTCACGACTTTTGCATATGTAAAAAAATATATATATTTTTTACCTAAAATGCTTGGTTTCCCAAAAATTTTACATTTTTAAAAAGGGTAATAGCAGAAAATACCCCCCAAAATTTGAAGCCCAATTTCTCCCGATACAGAAAACACCCCATATGGGGGTGAAAATTGCTCTGCTGGCGCACTACAGGTCTCAGAAGAGAAGGAGTCACATTTGGCTTTTTGAAAGCAAATTTTGCTCTGGGGGCATGCCGCATTTAGGAAGCCCCTATGGTGCCAGAACAGCAAAAAAAAAAACCACATGGCATACCATTTTGGAAACTAGACCCCTTGGGTAACGTAACAAGGGGTAATGTGAACCTTAATACCCTACAGGTGTTTCACGACTTTTGCATATGTAAAAAAATATATATATTTTTTACCTAAAATGCTTGGTTTCCCAATATTTTTACAATTTTAAAAAGGGTAATAGCAGAAAATACCCCCCAAAATTTGTAACACAGTTTCTCCCGAGTACGGCGATACCCCATATGTGACCCTAAACTGTTGCCTTGAAATACGACAGGGCTCCAAAGTGAGAGCGCCATGCGCATTTGAGGCCTAAATTAGGGTCTTGCATAGGGGTGGACATAGGGGTATTCTACACCAGTGATTCCCAAACAGGGTGCCTCCAGCTGTTGTAAAACTCCCAGCATGCCTAGACAGTCAACGGCTATCTGGCAATACTGGGAGTAGTTGTTTTGCAACAGTTGGAGGCTCCGTTTTGGAAACAGTGGCGTACCAGACGGTTTTCATTTTTATTGGGGAGGGGGGTTGTATAGGGGTATGTGTATATGTAGTGTTTTTTACTTTTTATTTTATTTTGTGTTAGTGTAGTGTAGTGTTTTTAGGGTGCAGTCGCACGGGCGGGGGTTCACAATAGTTTCTCGCTGGCAGTTTTAGCTGCGGCAGAAAATTTGCCGCAGCTCAAACTTGCAGCCGGATACTTACTGTAATCCTCCGCCCATGTGAGTGTACCCTGTATGTTCACATTGGGGGGGTGAACATCCAGCTGTTGCAAAACTACAACTCCCAGCATGTACGGTCTATCAGTGCATGCTGGGAGTTGTAGTTTTGCAAACGCTGGAGGCTCCGTTTTGGAAACAGTGATGTACCAGACGTTTTTCATTTTTATTGGGGAGGGGGGCTGTGTAGGGGTATGTGTATACGTAGTGTTTTTTACTTTTTATTTTATTGTGTGTTAGTGTAGTGTTTTTAGGGTACAGTCGCACGGGCGGGGGTTCGCAGTAGTTTCTCGCTGGCAGTTTGAGCTGCGGCAGAAAATTTGCCGCAGCTCAAACTTGCAGCTGGATACTTACTGTAATCCTCCGCCCATGTGAGTGTACCCTGTACATTCACATTGGGGGGGGGGGGAACATCCAGCTGTTGCAAAACTGCAACTCCCAGCATGTACGGTCTATCAGTGCATGCTGGGAGTTGTAGTTTTGCAGCAGCTGGAGGCACACTGGTTGTGAAACCCCGAGTTTGGTAACAAACTCAGTGTTTTGCAACCAGTGTGCCTTCAGCTGTTGCAAAAGCTACAACCCCCAGCATGTACGGACAGCGGAAGGGCATGCTGGGTCTTGTAGTTATGCAACAGCTGGAGGCATACTACTTTGGCTGGGGATGCTGGGGATTGTAGTTATGCAACAGCTGGAGACACACTGGTTTTCTACTTAACTCTTCAGTTGTTGCAAAACTACAACTCTCAGCAGTCAGACAGCCAACGGGCATGCTGGGAGTTGTAGTTATGCAACCACCAGATGCACCACTACAACTCCCAGCATGCACTTTAGCTGATTGTGCAAGCTGGGAGTTGTAGTTATACAACAGCTGAAGGTACACTTTTCCATAGAAAGAATGTGCCTCCAGCTGTTGCAAAACTACAGCTCCCAGCATGCCCTTTTTGCATGCTGGGAGCTGTTGCTAAGCAACAGCAGGAGGCTGTCACTCACCTCCAACGATCCAGCCGCATCAGGTCAGTCCCTCGTCGTCGTCGCCGCTGCTCCTGGGGCCCCGATCCCAACAGGGACACCGGGGATCGGGGTCCCCAGCACCCGGGGTGCGCGTCCCGCACCCGCTCACATCCTCCGGAAGAGGGGCGGAGCGGGTTGCGGGAGTGACACCCGCAGCAGACGCCCTGATTGGTCGGCCGGTAATCCGGCCAACGAATCAGGGCGATCGCCTGCTGGCTCTGGCTGTTCGGGGCCGTCTCTGACGGCCCCGATTAGCCAATAATTCTGGGTCACCGGGTCACTGGAGACCCGATTGACCCGGAATCAGCCGCAGATCGCTGGACTGAATTGTCCAGCGATCTGCGGCCATCGCCGACATTTGGGGTCATCATGACCCCCCTGGGCGATATGCCCCGATGCCTGCTGAGCGATTTCAGCAGGCATCGGGCACCGGCTCCGCTCCAGATGGTTGCGGGGGGCCGGTAAAACACATGACGTTCTCATACGTCATGTGTCCTTAAGGACTCGGAAATGGAGACGTATGAGAACGTCATGTGTCCTTAAGGGGTTAAACAACTTGATCCTATGTACACTGCTCAAAAAAAATAAGGGAACACTAAGATAACACATCCTAGATCTGAATTAATGAACTAATCGTATGAAATACTTTCGTCTTTACATAGTTGAATGTGCTGACAATAAAATCACACAAAAATTATCAATGGAAATCAAATTTATCAACCCATGGAGGTCTGGATATGGAGTCACGCTCAAAATCAAAGTGGAAAACCACACTACAGGCTGATCCAACTTTGATGTAATGTCCTTAAAACAAGTCAAAATGAGGCTCAGTAGTGTGTGTGGCCTCCACGTGCCCGTATGACCTCCCTACAATGCCTGGGCATGCTCCTGATGAGGTGGGGGATGGTCTCCTGAGGGATGTCCTCCCAGACCTGGATTAAAGCATCCGCCAACTCCTAGACAATCTGTGGTGCAATGTGGCATTGGTGTAGGGGGCAAGACATGATGTCCCAAATGTGCCCAATTGGATTCAGGTCTGGAGAACGGGTGGGCCAGTGCATAGCATTAATGCCTTACTCTTGCAGGAACTGCTAACACACTCCAGACACACGAGGTCTAACATTGTCTTGCATAAGAAGGAATCCAGGACCAACCGCACCAGCATATGGTCTTACAAGGGGTCTGAGGATCTTATCTCAGTACCTAATGCCAGTCAGGCTACATCTGGCAAGCACATGGAGGACTGTGCGGCCCCCCAAAGAAATGCCACCCCACACTGTTACTGACCCACTGCCAAACTGGTCTTGCTGGAGGATGTTGCAGGCAGCAGAACTTCTCCATGGTGTCTCCAGACTCGACGTCTCCAGACAGTCTCAAGACATACATCTCCAGACAGTCTCCAGACAGTCACGTCTGTTACATGTGCTCAGCGTAAACCTACTTTCATCTGTGCACAGAGCACAGGGTGCCAGTGGCGAATTTGCCAATCTTGGGGTTCTCTGGCAAATGTCAAACATCCAGCACAGTGTTGGGCTGTAAGCACAACCCCCACCTGTGGATGTTGGGCCCTCCTACCACGCTCTTGGAGTCTGTTTCTGACCATTTGAGTGGATACATGCACATTTGTGGCCTACTGGAGGTCATTGTGCAGGGCTCTGGTAGTGCTCCTCCTGCTCCTCCTTGCACAAAGGCGGAGGTAGGGTTCCTGCTGCTGGATTGTTGCCCTCCTACGGCCTCCTCCACGTCTCCTGATGTACTGGCCTGTCTTCTGGTAGTGCCTCTATGCTCTGGACACTACACTGATAGACACAGCAAACCTTCTTGCCACAGCTCGCATTGATGTGCCATCCTGGAAGAGCTACACTACGTGAGCCACTTGTGTGGATTGTAGACTCCGTCTCATGCTACCACTAGAGTGAAAGCACAGCCAGCATTCAAAAGTGACCAAAACATAAGCCAGGAAGCATAGGAACTGAGAAGTGGTCTGTGGTCACACCTGCAAAACCACTCCTTTATTGGGGGTGTCTTGCTAATTGCCTATAATTTCCACCTGTTGTCTGTTCCATTTGCACAACAGCATGTGAAATTGATTGTCAATCAGTGTTGCTTCCTGAGTGGAGTGGACACTGTGATTTCACAGAAGTGTGATTGCTTTGTAGTTAGATTGTGTTGTTTAACCCCTTAACGATGCAGGCCGTAAATGTATGTCCTGGTGCGGGGGTACTTAACGCACCAGAATGTACACGCAGAATGTACAGAATGTACATTTATGTCCTATACATGACCACGATGCTCGGGTTATGGGCAGCAGGTCCCGGCTGCTGATAGCAGCCAGGGACCCGCCGGTAATGGCCGACATCCTCGATCACGCAGATGTCCACCATTAACCCCTCAGATACCGTGATCAATACAGATCACGGCATCTGCAGTGCTGCAGTCACTAAAATTGATGATCGGATCGCTCGCATCGCTGCCGTGGAGATGCGATCATCCAGAACGGCAGACAGAAGTCCCATTACCTGCCTCCGCTGCCTTCCACGGGTCTTCTGCTTTGGTCTGAGATTGAGCAGGCCAGAGCAGAAGATCACCGATAACATTGATCAGTGCTATGTCCTATGCATAGCACTGAACAGTATTAGCAATCGAATGAGTGCTATAAATAGTCCCCTATGGGGACTATTAAAGTGTAAAAATAAAAATAAAAAAGTAAAAAATTAAAAGTAAAAAAAATGAGAAAAATCCCCTCTCCCAATAAAAATGTCAATTGTCCATTTTTCCCCATTTCACCCCCAAAAAGTGTAAAAAAAAATGTTTAATAAACATATTTGCTATCGCCGCATGCTAATTCTCCAAACTATTAAAATATTATGTTAATTATCCCGTATGGTGAATGGCGTTAAAGTCCAAAATTCCTAATAAAATTTATGATAAACTTATTTGTACATGCAAATGTGGTATCAAAATAAATTAAAGATCACAGCGCAAAAAATGAGCCCTCATACCACTGCTTATACGGAAAAATGAAAAAGTTATAGGTCAGCAAAATAGAGGGATTTTAAACGCACTAATTTGGTTAAAAAGTGTGCGATTTTTTTTAAGCGGTATAATAATAGAAAAGTATGTAATCATGGGTATCATTTTAATTGTATTGACCCACAGAATAAAGAAAACAGGTTTATTTTACCATAAAGTGTACAGCATGAAAACGAAACCTTCGAAAATTTGCAAAGTTGCAGTTTTCTTATCAATTTCCCCACACAAATAGTATTTTTTGGTTTCGCCATAGATTTTATGGTAAAATGAGTAATGTCATTACAAAGGACAACTGGTCGTGCAAAAAACAAGCCATCATACTAGTCTGTGGATGAAAATATAAGAAAAATTTAAGTTATGATTTTTAGAAGGCAAAGAGGAAAAAACGAAAACATAAAAATAAAATTGTCTGAGTCCTTAAATGGGTACTCAGCCCCTAGACATCTTATAACCTATCCAATGGATTGGGGATAAGATGTCTGATCGCGGGGGTCTCACTGCTGGCGACCCCGTGATCTCGGCTGCAGCACCCCTCTGTCATTACTGCACAGAGCAAACTCGCTGTAACGCTGAGCGCTCCGGGTCCGGCGGCTTCCCCGGAGCGCTCGCGGCATTATGCTAACAGGAGCGCTACGGTCTCTGTCTCTGACCGCGAGCGCAGCTGTGTTCATGCCGGCGGGGACATGATCCGCGTGGCGGGTCAGACCCGCTCGCGGATCGCGCCCCGTTCTACTCACCCTCCTCCTCCTGTGGCTGTCTCATCCTGGCGTGCGCGGCCCAGCTCCCTAGGGCGCGCGCGCGCCGACGTTCTAAGATTTAAAGGGCCAACGCACCGCTAATTGGTGCCTGGCCCAATAAGTTCAATCACCTCCCTACACATAAATACACACTTCCCCTTCCCGTCCTTGCCGGATCTTGTTGCCTTGAGCCCTGAGAAAGCGTGATAATGTGTTCCCTAGCCTGTGTACCCAGACCTTCTGCTGTTGCCCCTGACTACAAACCTCGCTGCCTGCCAGGACCTTCTGCTACGTCTGACCTCGCCTCTGTCTAGTGTACGTCTGACCTCGCCTCTGCCTCTGTGTACCGCGCCAGTCTCAGCTGCCTGAGAGGTCGAGTCGCTACTGGGGGACACGACCTGGTAGTTACCGCCGCAGCAAGTCCATCCCGCTTTGCGGCGGGCTCTGGTGAACACCAGTACCTGCTTAGAACCGATTCCCCAGTACGACCCCCGTCATAGCCTCTCTGGCACAGATGATCCACCTCCAGTGTCCTCACCAGCCGCTAGTCCGGACCCTGACACTCACTCTGTGCGTAATGACAGGCGATACAGGGGCCGGAGCATCGTGATGTCACGGCTCCGCCCCTTGTGATGTCACGGCCTGCCCCCTTAATGCAAGTCTATGGGAGGGGGCATGATGGCCGCCACGCCCTCTCCCATAGACTTGTATTGAGGGTGCGGGCCATGACGTCACGAGAGGTAGAGCCGTGACATCACGATGCTCCGGCCCCTGTATTGCCCGTCATTACGCACAGAGCGAGGTTGCTCTGTGCAGTAATGACAGAGGGGTGCTGCAGCCGAGATCCCGGGGGTCCACAGTGGTGGGACCCCTACGATCAGACATCTTATCCCCTATCCTTTGGATAGGGGATAAGATGTCTAGGGGTGGAGTACCCCTTTAAGTATTTAAGTGTTCCCTTTATTTATAAAAATAAATTGAGAAGTGTATTTGCTATCATCTTCCTATACAACCCTTGGCAAAAATGATGACATTTTCTTAGAGGATACTCTTTTATGTCATATCTGTGATTTGTTGCCGGAATGTTCAACTATGAAATGAAAACAAATTACTTTCCTTAGAGCCATGTTTTCCAGATCAATATAGGAAAAAAAATTAGGAATCACACAATGTTTAGGAAAGAAATTATGAAATCATGAATAAATCAAATTCCCAGTTAGTACCTCTAATGAGGACCCATAGTCATTACAAAATATTGATCATATAGTCTTGCTATGCTTCCTGTTCCTGAAATACAGTGGTTTTGCTATTTTGTTGACTGTCTGTACTTTGCACTGAATAGTCAGGTAAATAACACTTTTATTGATAAATGGGTGTAAATGCTAAGCTAAAAGGAAGTGTGATTAGGAGCCTCATAACAATATACCCCTGAACATGACTTACACCCCCACAGTGTCCTTATCACTCCCCCTTTCATGGAAATGTTATACATTAAGTTATGTTAAACTTTCTTGATGGGTGGTTACAGATCAGTTTTGCAGTTAAAGGGGAACCTGTCAGCACTTTCATGCTGCCTGAACCACTAGTCATCGAGACGTTCCCCAGCAGTTTCTCCCAGCCCTACCATCTCTATTCAATAGATCACTCACTATTTGGGAATAGGAAGAGGTCTATGAAAAAAGGCAAGCTGGGCCGGCAGAAATCCCCAGGGAATGCCCTGATGAGTCATGATCCAGGTAGCATGAAAGACCATTTCTTTAAATTGCCACCAAAAATGTTCAATAGGATTCAGATAGGGACTGTTTGTTGACCCTCTCATTGAGTTAATATGGTTTTCCTGAAAAATATTTAACATTCTTTTAGTCTATGACAAGATGCAGTATTGCCCTAATTTGTTTTCTTCAGACATTCCTCTTTACATGAAACCAAACAAAATATTCATCTCCTTGGCCAATGCCGATTGGTGATTCATGAATATCATTCCATCTAACCATCCATACTCCATACATATTGCTTTACGTTTTCTATCCTGACAATCTGACATCTTCCTTTATCTACCAATTTATTTTCATTTTTTAACCTTCCCATTTTATTTAGAGTTGCTCCAAATTTTACACATTGCTGACTGGGAACAATCAACATCCTCTACCACATTCATTGTTGGATTTGTTTCGTGAAGGAGTTTTATTATTTATTCTCCCTATTGTTTCAATTGGTAGCTTTCTTGTTGGATCCCTGTTGTATGTTTAACAGTCAAGTCTACAGCTGACTAAGGTCTGTTAGTATTTTCCCTTTCAACTGCAGACTAAGTTAGACTTATGATAGTATTTGTTCTAAAAATACAGTTTACGATGTGACTTCCTAATTTTTTTTCATCCATGTGAGGGATTTTTCAGAATCTTTAACTATTAAAGGGGTAGACCGGTGGAAAAGTTTTTTTGTTTTTTTTTTAATCAACTGGTGCCAGAAAGTTAAACAGATTTGTAAATGACTACTATTAAAAAATCTTAATCCTTCCAGTACTTATCAGCTGCTGAATACTACAGAACTGTGGAACACAGAGCTCTCTGCTGACATCACGACCACAGGGTTCTCTGCTGACATCTCTGTCCATTTTAGGAACTGTCCAGAGCAGCATTTGTTTTCTATGGGGATTTTCTTATACTCTGGACAGTTCCTAAAATAATTTACTCTGTAGTATTCAGCAGCTAATCAGTACTGGAAGGATTAAGATTTTTTTATAGAAGTAACTTACAAATCTGATTTGTGTGTTACAAAATAAAAAAGCTTGATGAGCATGGAATGATTTCATAGAGGAGTTGTGCAAAATGATAAGGCCAACTTTCAAGCATAAACACTGGTCATTTGTAATCTATAATTACAGATATTACATTTAACATTAAAGCCCATCAGATCCAACAAAAAACATTTTTTTAATATATCACTCAGTAGCTAATCCTGACCATGTACATCTAATTTTTATGTGTCTAGCACCTTTATTTATTTTTTTATTACACTTTTAATTTAGCTCACTAGTCTGAATTCCTCTCAAAGGGAGGGGGTGTGGCCTCACTGTGCAGGTCTCCGCCCCCTCCCTCAGTATGCTGTCTGCTCACATCTCCCCTAGCATTTGCAAAACTACAACTCCCAGGTTGTCCTCACTGACAGTAGTGGGACACAAGCTGACAGTGGGAGGATTTTTTCTCCAGCTGAGAGCCCTGCACTCCCAGCTGTCAATCAAGGAAGTGTGTCCATGACATAGGTGATGATGCATGGACACAGCAGGACTAGTATGTGTCCAAGCAGGCAGGGGGGGCAGTTGTTTGACTGGCTTTTCAGTATGAAATACTAAACATTTTCTAATGAAAGCAATTGCAAAACCTTTTGGTTTTGCATGATTTACAACATATCAAAAGTTTTTGTATCTGACAGTGCCCATTTAAGACAACCTAAATAACATTGGGGGAGATTTATCAAAACCTGTGCAGAGAAAGAGTGGTGCAGTTGCCCATAGCAAACAATCAGAGCACTACTTTGATTTTCCTCAGGCCTCTTTTAAAATGAAAGAAGCGATCTGATTGTTTGCTATAGGCAACTGCACCACCCTTACTCTACACAGGTTTTAAGAAATCTCCCCTATTGTGCAGGTCCCCCTTGTGCATGTAAAACAGCTGTGATCCATCAAAGGTACACATTCCACCTAACTTATAAAGGTGTACTATGGTATTTGATACCAAGGTTGATCCTTTAAGTCCTGTAATATGTGAGTTGGAGCTTCCATGCATTGAATATTCTTTAACAGCACATTCTACAGCTGCTCAATCATCCTTTGGAGGCCAAGTCAGCACATTAACCTCTTTGTCAATGACATTAAATCTTTCTTGAACACTTTTTTTTTTACAGTGGTACAGGGTGCATTACTGTGCTCAAAGAGTTCATTCCCATTAAAGGAGTTATCCAGGCGCAAAAAAAAAAAAGCGACATACTCACCTACCTTATGCTGGTACTACATATTGTCCCTCTACTCCCTAGAAGAGCAAGCAGGACACCGCTGCAGTCAGTAGTTGGCCAAGTGGTCCGTCATTACTGATACAGAGAGGACTCAAAATTAAAGGGGTATTCCGGGCAAAAACATTTTATCCCCTATCCAAAGGATTGGGGATAAGATGTCTGATCGCGGGGGGCCCGTAGCGGAGACCCCCATGATCTCCCTGTAGCACCCACATTCTATGCGGGGACTGCGTCTCTAGTTTCGGAAACCTCTGGGTTTCCGAAACTGGAGATCCACCACCCGCATAGAATGTGGGTGCTACAGGGAGATCACGGGGGGGTCTCCGCAGCGGGCCCCCCGCGATCAGACATCTTATCCCCTATCCTTTAAAATAAAATGTTTTTGCCCAGAACACCCCTTTAAGAAGTAGCCAGATGAGTGGGTGTCCAGATGACACCACAGGATTACCAAGGGACCCAGGTAGATAAGTATGTCTTTTTAATATTATTATTATTATTATTAAGCAGCCCCTTTACACATATAAAATGTTTTGGTGCACAGAAAACACTTTTATAAAAAAAAAACATGTCATTAGAGAGTATCAGCTTCAGGATGAGGCTCCAATCTATAAATTAATACATAAAATTATGAAATCATGTATCATTTACTTTACAGAAAGAACAGGAAAATGTGGAACACTGCAAGAGTAAGACAAGAGAAAGGGCAGTAACTGCTTTCATGGACAACTTCCTTAACTTCTCTAAGATGCTTTACCAAGACAGATTGTGTCACAATCAAGCACGCGACACAGAGGATCATCATGACAAGTATTATGTAAATGAAATTATCAATGTTTGCTAAACTTAGAGGAGCTATATCATGGGGAAAAACGTATCTCCTTATCCGTTCAGCTATCTTTGGCTCACTCATAAAGATACATGGAGGGGGCATATTAGCCGCCGCTTCATGTGGGGAGTGTGAAGCTCCTGGGGAGGGCCGGGGCCCTGTACAGGAGATCACAGGAGGTCCAAAAGGTTGGACCCCTGGCAATCTAAAACGTATTCCCTATCCTTTGGATAGGGGATGCGTTTTTCCCCATGACTTAACACTGTATACTGATGAAGTGCACAAAAAAACTATACAGAAAGTTACTCACTGGGCAGTACACCATCCGATGTTACACATGGCCTATTGCACTTGGTCATTTATGATTACAACCTAGTCCTGCTAAGTACACTGTACAAAGAGTAAGCACTGATGCAATAAATGTCTTTATGCAACTGCCATCATCTTCTGTGTAATCTTGGCATTAACTTAAAGGTGGCATAAATCTGGGGAACACACAGGATTTTTTAAAGTGGGGTTTCCAGATGTTTACTGAGTTAGGAATTGTCTGTTATGTGGTGTGGTGCTCAATGCTATTTCTCATTAGGGAGAAGCAGCACACCTGGTAATTTAAAGGAGATACAGTGGGTCATACAAAAAACGTATTCCTTATCCACAGGATAAGGGATAAGTTTTAAATAGCGGACCCCCCATTTTTTTGTATGATACTTCTCCTTTAATTAAGCGGGAGTGGACCAGGATCATGAATATTGCTAGAAACTAAACTGCTAATGCTATCTGCTCCCATCTATATGCTATAGCCACTACCCAAGGGCATATTAAAAGTATTTAGGGTATAGGGCCATTAATTCAGAAGGACTGCCCCACAGGCTGCCAACATGGACCCTCTACCAACAAGCTCCAAGTGTTTTTTTTCACACTTTGTTATTTTGTGGACTTTAGATCCCCCCACCATCATTTTGCACTCAATACCACATAATGAGAATGTGAACACAATATTTCAGAACTTTTAAAAATGTATTAAAAAGAAAAACCTTTTAATTTCGCAGAGAAATAAGTATTCAGACCTTAGTTGAAGCACCTTTGGCAGCGATTAGCAATTCTTGGGTATGATGCCACATAGGTAACACAACAGGATTTGGGTCTTTTCTGCACATTTTCTCTGCAGATCCTCTTAAGCTCTTCCAGGATCAATGGGGAATATAGACAGCCATTTACAGGTCTATACAGAGATGTTCAACTAGGTTCATCTTGGCTCTGGCTGGGCCACTTTAAGACGTTTATAGAGTTGTTCCTAATCTAAAGGCAATTCTAAATTGTCTTGGGAGTCATTGTCTGGATTAAATTTAAAAAAAAAAAAAAAAATATATATATATATATATTTAAAAAAATTCTAAGAAAATCTGTAACCAATAAACTTCTTACTTGTACTTAACCCCTTAAGGACCCGGGCTTTTTCCGTTTTTTTATTTTCAATTTTTCCTCCTTAACTTTAAAAAATCATAACTCTTAAAAATTTTCACCTAAAATTATATATAATGGCTTAATTTTTGCATCACTAATTCTACTTTGTAATGACATTAGTCATTTTACCCAAAAATCTACGGTGAAAAGGGAAAAAAAATCAATGTGCGACAAAATTGATGAAAAAACACTATTTTGTAAGTTTTGGGGGCTTCTGTTTTTACGCAGTACATTTTTTGTCAAAAATGATACCTTATATTTATTCTGTAGGTCCATACGGGTAAAATGATACCCTACTTGTATAGGTTTGAATTTGTATCACTTGCGAAAAAAATCATGAATACATGCAGGAAAATTTATACGTTTAAAATGGTAATCTTTTGACCCCTATAACTTTTTTATTTTTCTGTGTTCAGGGCAGTTTGAGGACTCATTTTTTGCGCCGTCATCTGAAGTTTTTAGCGGTACCATTTTTGTTCTGATCAGACTTTTTGATCACTTTTTATTCACTTTTTTGTGGTATAAAAAGTGATCAAAAATGCGCTATTTTGGACTTTGGAATTTTTTTGCGCGTACGCCATTGAACGAGCGGTTTAAATAGCGGTATATTTTTATAATTCGGACATTTCCGCACGCGGCGATACCACATTTTATTATTATTTACATAATGTTTTTTTTTTATTTTTGGAAATGCTGGGTGATTCAAACTTTTATTAGGGGAAGGGATAATTGAAGGGGTTAATGATTTTTTTTACACTTTTTTAATGCAATATTATAGCTCCTATAGGGGGCTATAACATTGCATTAACTGATCTTTTACTCTCATTGATCCATCTCCATAGGAATGGATCAATCAGGGTTTTCGTCGATTGAATGCTCAAGCCTGGATCTCAGGCTTGAAGCATTCATTCGGCGATCGGACAGCACAGGAGAAGGTAAGAAGACCTCCTCCTGTGCTACAGCTGTTCGGGATGCCGCGATTATACCGCGGTGATCCCGAACAGCTCCCTGAGCTAGCCGGGCACTTTTACTTTCGTTTTTAGCCGCGCGGCTCAGCTTTGAGCGCGCGGCTGAAGGGTTAATAGCGCGTGGCACAGCGATCAGTGCCGCGCCCTATTAGAGGCGGGTCCCGGCTTCACTATGACGCCGGGCCCGCCGCGATATAATGCGGGGTCACCGTGTGACCCCGCGTTATATCGCAGGACCGGGACTCATGACGTATGCATACGTCATGGGTCCTTAAGAGGTTAAAGGAGTATTCCGGGCAAAAACATCTTATCCCCTATTCAAAGGATAGGGGATAAGATGTCTGATCGCGGGGGGCCCGCCGCTGGGACATGAATGGAGGGGGCATGGTGTGACATCATAAGGGGGCATGGCGTTACATCACGTCTCCAGTCCCGGAAACCCAGAGGTTTCCAAAACTGAAGATGCGGCCCCTTATAGAATGCGGGTGCGGGTGCTGCAGGGAGATCGCAGGAGGTCCCAGCAGTGGGCCTCCCCATGATCAGATGTCTTATCCCCTATTCTTTGGATAGGGGATAAGATGTTTTTGCCTGGAATACCCCTTTAAGTATAGACCATATATAGGCTTGACTGATCATAAGGGGTGGAGGAGTAGAATGCCAACACATTATATCACAGAAAACTGTACCTCTCCAACAACTTTGATAATCCATATCAAATTCTTAGAATCCTGCTTGTACCCAAGACACCAAGGGACAAGGGGTTGGAGGAGATCATCCAAACAAAAAAAAAAGGCTCTCAGTAAGTGAACCTACTGACCGGATACATATGAGGGGGAAATCTCAAATGCTGTATGCATTTTTGAAAGGGCATGATAATTTGGGCATGATTAATGCTGAACAAGTAAATAATCATACATCTTTTAATAATGTCTACTAACCTAACTCCCTCTTCCAGCATTGAAGGTAATTCATAGTGTTTACAATATGTAATAGACTCACCCAAAATGTCCAAAACAGACATTTTATATACCACTTTGTCCAAGAGAACAACTGAACCTCCCAAATCAAAAGGACAAATAATCATTATTTTAACCAGTTAAGGACCAGCAGGCACCCCGCGCAAATGCCCGGGGGCGTCATCAGAATTGACACCGGCGATCTGTGGTGATTCGGGTCATATGGGTCACGTGGGACCGATGACCCAGAGATACATGGTGATCGGGGGTGTAGGATACACCCCCAATCACCTAATGTATCTATGGGGAGGTGGCGATTTCGTCACCCCCCCCCCCACCACCACCACCACCACCAGGAGCGCTGCTATTGGCCGTCCGTCCAATAGTAGTCAGCAGGGGAGGGGTTAATCACCTCTTCTCGCAGCTCTGCCAGCTTACTGAGTTCAGTCAGAGGGCAGAGCTGCAAATGGGAGCCAGGGACCCCCCCTCTGCCGAGATCGTAGCCCCTCAGGGCAGGAGACACCTCCTTAGAGCAGGGAAAGAATACAGTGAAGGAACAGGTAGGATTGTAAAAAAAAAAAAAAAGTTAAACAAAATATGGGTCCGCCGCAGTTTTTTCAGCATGACCCGGGCCCTAGTAGGGGTTCAGAGCGCTGCATTTGGCCCACCATTCCATTTTTTTTTGGCCGCAGCATTTTTCCCCATATGAGGGTGTGATTTATAATCACACACCGCTATATATAAAAGTTACACCAAAAACACACACTACATACCCCCCCCCCCCCCCACACACACACACCCTCAATGCAGCAGAAATGAGGACATTTTGGGGCCTCGTGCTGCATATGGGCCTGGTCAAAAAGCCCAGTGTCATACAGTACTGGAGCGGGGACATCCTATACCAGACCCCACTTTACAGTATGATTGAAGCGGTTTGAGGCCATTCAAAAAAGGCCTTCATTACTCTGATAATGCGGCATGTCCCCCCCGAGGTGATCCCACCTATGACCAGCTTTACAAAGTGAGGCCGGTCATAGATCACTTTGGGGCCAAATTTCTGGAGGCCTATGTACCGCTCAGGGAGCTCTCGGTAGATGAGTCTCTTATCAGTTTTAAGGGGAAACTCATCTTCCGCCAGTATATTCCCTCAAAGCGGGCGCGGTATGGAGTGAAACTCTACAAACCTTGTGAGAGTACCTCCTGGTACACTTACAAGTTTAGAGTACATGAGGGACGAGATTCCCGTATTGAACCCCCAGAATGTCCCCCCACTTTGGGTGTTAGCGGGAAAATCGTTTGTGACTTTGTGCACCCATTGCTGGATAAGGGTTTCCACCTTTATGTGGACAACTTTTATACCAGCATCCCTCTGTTCACATCCCTTGCCGCCAGATCCACATCCGCTTGTGGGACCATGCGGAAGAACCAGAGAGGCCTCCCTCTTAATTTGATTAGACAAGGGTGAGTCCCCTGCCCTTACCTATGAAAACCTGTTGCTGGTCAGGTATAAGGATAAGAAGGATGTCCTTATGCTGACCTCAATTCATGCGATAAATGCGATATGCCGCCCCCCCCCCCCCCATTTCAGCAAAATTTGCAAATGTGACTCCTTCTTTTCTGAGCATTGTAGCGCGCCCGCAGTGCACTTGACGTCCACACATGGGGTATTTCCATACTCAGGGGGGGCATTTCTCCTATTACCCCTTGTAAAAATGTAAACACCTGTGGGGTGTTAAGGCTCACTGTACCCCTTGTTACATTCCTTGAGGGGTGTAGTTTCCAAAATAGTATGCCATGTGTTTTTATTTTATTTTATTTAACTTTTTTGCTGTTCTGGCACCATAGGTGCTTCCATAATGCGACATGCCCCCCAAAAGCCATTTCAGAAAAACTCACTCTTCAAAATCCCATTGTCGCTCCTTCTATTCTGAGCCCTCTAGTGCACCCACAGAGCACTTGACATACACATATGAGGTATTTCCTTCCTCAAGAGAAATTGTGTTACACATTTTATGAAGATTTCTCTCCATTTACCCCTTGTAAAAATTCAAAATCTGGGTCTACAAGAACATGCCAGTGTAAAAATTGAAGATTTTGAATATTCTCCTTCAATTTGCTGCTATTTCTGTGAAACACCTAAAGGGTGAACAAACCTTTTGAATATCATTTTGAATACTTTGAGGGGCGCAGTTTTCATAATGGGGTAATTTATGGGGTATTTCTAATAAGAAGGCCCTTCAAATTCACTTCAAAACTGAACTGGTCCCTTAAAAATTTTGATTTGGAAAATGTTATGAAAAATTTGAAAATTGCTGCTATACTTTGAACCCCTCTGATGTCTTCCAAAAGTAAAAACATGTCAACTTTATGATGCCAACATAAATTAGACATATGGTGTATTTTATATAATTTATTTGGAATATCCATTTTTCTTATAAGCAGAGAGCTTCAAAGTTAAAAAGAAATTATACAAGTATCGACAAAATATGAATTTTGGAATCAGAATGAAAAGTAAAAGCATCCCAGAGTTATTAATGCTTAAAGGGACAGTGGTCAGATGTGCAAAAAGTGGCCGGGTCCTACAGTGAAAATTTGCTAGGTCCTTAAGGGGTTAAAGAGCTTTCGTAGCCTGTCTCTCTCTCTCTCAAGTTGTTATTGTTTGGAAAATGTGTAGAAGATCTATCATAAGGTAATTTAAAGGAGTACACCTCCCCTAGACATGTTATTCCAAAAAGGATAGGGGATAACATGTCTGATTGCGGGCACGAACTCCACTTTGTGCCAGATGATGGGCGACCACCGCCCTCATGCCCATTCATGCCTATGGGAGGGGGCGTGACGGCTGTGTACAAGCTGTAACGCCCCTTCCCATAGACATGTATGGAGGGAGTGTGGTGTGATGTCACGAACATGGAAGCTCTGGCTTTCGTGTTCATGAACACCACAGTGCCAGCCTGGAGATCGCAGCAAGTCCCAGTGGCTGAAGCTCTCGTCTTCAGACATGTTATCCCCTGTCCTTTGGATAGGGGATAACATTTCTAAGGGCAGAGTACCCCTTTTTAAGCTCCGTCTTAACCAGTTGCTGAAAGATGTCCCTTTAAGAAATAGAAAAATAAAAAACACATTAGGGATAGACCTGCAATTTACTGTAAAATAAACAGAGCAGCAATTATATACAGATAGAGCCTGTAGAGAAGAACGTTTACCCCTATTATTGTACCGACTGAGTTACAAATTGCCCCCAAATAAAGTACTTTTATCATGATTTCATAACTTTTTTTGTGTCTGCTTAACCAATATTGCCACTAATATACTGCCTCCTAAACAAATAGTGCCAGAAATGTGAATAATTCTTTTAAAAATAATAGTACCTGATAGTGCCTTTTATTGTATCTGCCCCAGGAAGAAAACTCTAGTATCCCTTTGGGTGTGAGTTTGCTTCAATGCTTTATTATTGGACTTACATCTTTCAAAAGCAAACCAGTACGTCAACACGTTTTGCCCTCAAATGCCTTTAATCATGATATGAGTTACAACATTACAAACATAATTAGTTGCTATCCACTCCTAATAGTGCACCACACAGTAAAAGTACAATCTCTTGCACCCTAGAGTAAAAGTACGGTAATTCCCTTTGTGTCCCACAAAGTAATAGTGCCCCCTTTAGTACCCCACACAGTAGTAGTGTCACACATACTGCTTTCATGATCCCCCTCTCTCATACTGACTGCTTCCCATGCCCCAAGGGCCAGCGCCACCTATAAGCAAGATAGGCAGCTGCCTTTGGCGCCCTCTTGATAGGTGTGCTGCTTTGGCCTGCCACAAAAAAACTATTGTCTGCACACTGCCCCCCCCATTGGTAGGCAGAGAAGGGCATCGCTGCCATTGCAAACAGCGCCCCTCATTCAGTCCCTGCTTCCTGTCAGCGTGCCGCACTCGCACAAGAACCCCCCCCTTTCTGACCCTCCTGGCCCGCTACTTTTACACATATATTGCAGTGCTCCTGTTATAGGAGCACCACAGCGAAACCCCCTTCTTCAGCCTCTGCTGTCAGTGATGGTGCTCCAGTTCGCTCTCCTGCTCAACTGAACTCTCCGTTGCAAGGGTATGTGATGGGGGGGGGGGGTGAACTGAGTGTGTGTGTATATCTACACCAGTGTTTCCCAGGGTGCCTCCAACTGTTGCAATTGGACATGCTGGTAGTTGTGCAACAGCTAGAGGCTCCCTGGTTAGGAGTACCTTATTGCCAGCCATCTGTCTGCTAAGGCGAAGATAAAAAACTGTTATTTGATGTTTTCAACATGTACAAGCAGCGAGGAGAGATTATGCTGCGCCACAGAGTCTGCTCCGCCCTAGCAGGGGTTAACCAAGTCTACAGAAAAAGTGTGGAAAGAGCCTGCGAAACTCTCCATCCTGCCCCAGGCAGAGGGAAGCAAGATTCAATCCCCAGCCTTAGACGGAACTAAAAGGGGTTATCCCGGAAAAAACTTTCTTTTATATATCAACTGGCTCCAGAAAGTAAAAAAGATTTGTAAATTACTTCTATTAAAAAATCTTAATCCTTTCAGTACTTATGAGCTGATGAAGTTGAGTTGTTCTTTTCTAAGTGCTCTCTGATGACACGTGTCTTGGAAACCGCCCAGTTTAGAAGCAAATCCCCAGAGCAAACCTCTTCTACTCTGTGCAGTTCCCGAGACAAGCAGAGATGTCAGCAGAGAGCACTGTTGACAGACAGAAAACAACAACTCAACTTCAGCAGCTGATAATTATTGAAAGGATTAAGATTTTTTAATAGAAGTAATTTACAAATCTGTTTAACTTTCTGGAGCCAGTTGATATATATATATATATATATATATATATATATATATATATATATTTAAAAAAAAAAAAGTTTTTTCCTGGAATACCCCTTTAAGGGACCGGGCTGGTTGTGGAGGCTATACCAGAGCTCCTCTCCCTGTCGGCAGCAATCTTGGGAGAGTTGTCCATAAATGGAGCCAGGGAGTCCAGTCTCTACAGTACTTTGAGCGACCAGCAATAAATTACTTTTGGTAGTATAAAATGTGAGAAGCTTACATGATGCAATGCTTTGTTTAGGGAGTGTAAAATAGCACTTCTTCTATAACAATTGTGGTTTTCAACAAAGGCACCAACTATCCACAACTTTTTGTGAAGGAACCTTCACCTTATTCCTAATCCCAGGACTTTGTGTTTGCACTAAAGAAAAATATGTGCTTTAATGTTTTTCTACCTGTGGTAGGGCCTTGGGGGTGTAGTGTAGTTGGGGTGTTGCTTCGGTATATGAGGGGTTAGTTTAACCCCTGTCACTCGTGACGCCAGGGTGAGGGTTAATATGCTGAGGTAAATCTTCGGCCTATCGCCACCCTTCCCAGAAACGATAGGTGCGTGCTTAAATGAATGAAGGTCCACAATAGGGATGAACTTGAACTTGTATAAACTTTACTGAGGTACTTGCGGTACATCCAATTAACAGCAACAGTCTTAGCAATACAGTCTCTATGTAGTACGGCAGCGATTAACAGATGCCGCGGACCATTAGCTTATCCAAAAGGTTATTAGAATTGTGAGTGATGCAGAGATCCGTTCGGATTTAGGGGTCTGTTTAGGTCCGGTGATCTTGCAGACTTAAGAGGGATTGAGATAACTCACAGTTTTTTAAGATGGCCGTTGCCGCAAGGCTTGGGCCTAGTCACTGCTGACGACAGCTGCGCAGATCCTCCTCTATCAGCAGCTCACGAGGAAAAGAGAGCGATTAATGGCCGCCGCTCCCTAATATGGGCAGGGCCGCTTTGGATTGGTCCGAGTCAGCTGTCACTCACCGTTACAATGCATGGTGGCGATCACCTGACTTCCTCCAAAAGTCCTTGAACCATAAAACCATAGAGTTTTGGAACGCATCACGTGACCCGCAGGTCTTGCGACACTACAACAAGGTAAGTATACATTATATACATATATACACTTAGAATTTGAATAATTTTAACTGTTAAAGGGGTGACAAGGGGCTAACTATAGATGAGGACCCCATCGGTAACTAGGGACTCTGACTTTGGGGACCTCACCACAAGGTAACGGATGCAATCCGGTACCGGGATATCACATACCCTCATCAATCTCCAGCCTCCAGGACTGGGCACTGAGGACAGCTGTTCTTCAGAGGGGGAGTTTGTTGTGTCCCAGCACCAAATGCTGTCCTGTGCGGCATCCCTGCTGTCTCTATGTTTGGCCCACTGCCCCATAGTGTAATTTATTATACCGTGTTATATTCCTGTGTTCTGTTGTGTTAAATTATTTACTGGACAGGAATGCTGCAGAGTGACCAGGTGACCCTGATGCCCCAATGAGAGCCCCTAACATTGACCTTTATATAGAGTAGGGGGAGGAGCTGGTCAGTTAGGAGAGAGTTGTAAGGAGTCTAGGGAGGTGTGGAGTTGGAGTCTAGTGTGAGAGAAGTCACTAAGTTGAAGAGCTGAGGAACAGAGTGAGGAGACTTGAATAGAAGGGCCTAAAGTCTGCAACCACGCCAACCACGTCAGAAAAAAAACCAGCGCACAAGGGAGTAGTCTACAGTCAGTAAGCACAAAGTCTCTAAATTCATTGTGGGCTGTTATAATCACTAATGTACAGTTTCACCTACTACTGTACATCGATTACTAATTCCTGCAACAGTAAAGATAGTTATCCATAACCAAGCATCAGTGTCATCCTTGTCCCCGCACTTGGCCCAGGAGAAGCTACCTCAGACCATGGAGGTTAAAGTTGCTATGGCATCACGAAAAAGTTAATTCCACCGTCCTTTCACCCGTGGTGTCGCCATAGCTCATATCATAGACTGCTACCTATGCCCCTTTTCCTTCCACGGTCTGTATCAGAAAACTAAACACTCTTCTTGTTATTTCACTAAGGATTGAATTTCTGACCACTGAAGTAAAAATATTTTTTGTGATTTAGACTATGCTATTACATTGATGTTTCTGGAATGGGATGGATGTGCACCAGAATAATAAATATGTCCAAAAAGAGGACAGACAGTCTTAAAGAAAGATAACACCAGTATAGACAAAACTGATGTGTCTCCTAATGGGGGGTATTTATCAATTGTGTCTGTTGAATGTTTGATTTTACCCTTTTTTTATCTACTTGGTTTATTCGTATCTGTGCCAAATTTATCATTTGGCGCTAGGCGATAGTAATTTTGGCGCAAACGGTGGATTCAACAGCACACTGCGCCTTTTACACATTCTGACTTAACATAGTTATTTCTCATTTTTAAAATGTTATGGTGTTGATTTGAACCTTTAAAAACAGCTTTGGCGCATATATGCGCCAAAAGAGCAATGGCGCAGATAGTAAATACCTTATTAAAGTTGAAATCACACATACCAACGCGTGATTGTAAGCCAGTCATAAAAAACACAGTGGTTTAAATGCGCAAATTTTTGGCGCAAAAAAACACTGTGCCAAAAAATTGCGCAAGGAGTAAAAATGTTAGTAAATACCCTCCAATGTGTATTCGAATTGTGATTCCATTAAAACCTATACATTCAGTCCTTATGGGTACAGTCTCTAGTTGGGCAGGATGAACAGCAGCTCGTCATGGAATGGCACTTCTGGTGATTTATTTTCACTTTTCGGAGCTCTTTGAGGAAATGGCCCTTTACAGACTTCCCCTTCTTAATGTTTTCCTCTAGAAAACTACTGTATATTGCCAAGACTCTATTCCTCTTTTTTAATGAGTAATTTGTCACATAAGAGCTCTACTGCTGGGATTAAATATCCCAGGCAAATACAGTACTTAATAAATATAGGATTAAATGTATGGAATCTTTTTGTTGTTCTTCACACTGCTATGTCATCACAACTTTATGGTGTTGCCATGCCCCACTGATTGATTCCTATAGATGGAAAAAAATTACATTAGAGAACAATGGAGAAAATTTATCCAAACCTATGCAGAGGAAAAGTTGACCAGTTTCCCATAGCAAACAATAAGATTGTTTTTGTTAGGGTAGAAACACATAGCATATAATCAGTGTATTTCACAATGCACAAAATCCACTGTGCATTTTGCACATTGTGAAATACACTGCGTATGCGCTATTTGTGACCCTACCCTTAAAGGGGTACTCCGGTGGAAACGTTTTTTTGTTTTTTTTAATCAACTGGTGCCGGAAAGTTAAACAGATTTATAAATTACTTCTATTAAAAAATCTTAATCCTTCCAGTACTTATTAGCTGCTGAATACTACAGAGGACATTCTTTTCTTTTTGGAACACAGTGCTCTCTGCTGTCATCATGACCACAGTGCTCTCTGCCATTTTAGGAACTGTCCAGAGCAGCATATGTTTTCTATGGGGATTTATTCCTACTCTGGACAGTTCTTAAAATGGAGGTGTCAGCAGAGAGCACTGTGGTCATGATGTCCGCAGAGAGCTTTGTGTTCCAAAAATAAAATAATTTCACATGTAGTATTCAGCAGCTGATAAGTACTGGAAGGATTGAGATTTTTTAATAGAAGTAATTTACAAATCTGTTTAACTTTCTGGCACCATTCGGTTAAAAAAAAAAACGTTTTCCACCGAAGTACCCCTTTAATTTTCAAGATAAGACAAGGTGTTTGAAAGATAAAACAAGCAATTGCTCCGCTTTTCCTCTACACAGGATTTGATAAATTTCCCCTAATGTGTTACAGAGCACAATGCTCACCAGGAACACTTGCACCAACAGTAAGCTAAGTCTGCCACAGTCTGAATGCCAAAGCACTTCTCCCTCAATTTTCTTAAAACAAATGGTCACTTTCCTCAAACAATTTCATTTTGCAAAATACTACTTTTTCAAGATTTTTCACAATTACTTTTAAATCCTTACTGTCATTTAAATACATTTTTGACATGCCGCACAGACATGTCTAAATTCAGATCGGTGCTAAGACCCCTCTGGTCATTTGGTTTTGTTCTATTTTGCAGACCTAGAATAAATGTGCTTAGTCTGCCATAGATTTGCTTGCAAAATGGTACAACATACCCTGTGTAGTCAGGGCCGGTTTTAGGCTTAGCGTGGCCCTAGGCAAAATCATAACAAAAATGGTACAGGTAAAAACGACAAATCAAAGCGTAAAGAATGACACTCATACATCCCCATATACAGAAAAATAAAAGAGTTCTAGGGATCAGAATAGTACAATTTTATATTTTTGTATAGTTCCCCCACATTAGGTTGGCAGTATAGTCCCCCACATTAGGTAGGCAGTATAGTTCCCCTACATTAGGTTATAGTTCTCCCACATTAGGTTGGCAGTATCGTTCCCCCCACAATAGGTTGTAGTTCCCCCACATTAGGTTGGCAGTATAGTTCCTCCACATTAGGAAGACAGTATAGTTCCCCCACATTAGGTAGGCAGTATGTTCCCCCACATTAAGTAGGCAGTATAGTTTCCCCACATTAGGTTGTAGTCCTCCCACATTAGGTAGGCAGTATAGTTCCCCCACATTGGGTTGGCAGTATAGTTCCCCCACATTGGGTTGGCAGTATAATCCCCCCACATTAGGTTGGCAGTATAGTTCCCCCAAATTAGGTTGGCAGTATAGCTTCCCCACATTAGGTTGGCAGTATAGTTCCCCCACATTAGGTTGGCAGTATAGTTCCCCACATTAGGTCCCCCCTCTCTCCCTGCTTTTTGTATTTTTCATATTTCCTTACCTGGCCGCGCTCGGCAGGCTCAGGTTATGCGGCGGTTCTTGTGGACTGTGTGGATAATATGACGAGTGACGTCTCCTTCCTGCTCCTCTGCGCGGCGTCATGGACGTCACTCATCATTTCCTGCAGCCGCGGCCGGACTGCTAAACTTAAGCAGCCGGCGCTGCAGGGATTGAGGAGTGACGTCCCTGACGCTGCATAGAGAAGCCAGCAGGAGATGTCACTCTTCATATTATCCACACAGCCCACAAGACCCACTGCGTTACCTGAGCCTGCTGAGCGCGGCCAGGTAAGGAAATATGAAAAAATTGAAAAAGCAGGAGAAGTGTCCGGGCCCGCCGCTGGTCACTGTTCTAAAGTGACCGCGGATGGGCTGCAGCAGGCTGCTGATCCTCTACTGAGCAGCAAGCAGGGGGCCCCTCAGGGGATGGGGGCCCCAGACAATTGCTTGGTTTGCCCCACCGTAACGCCGGCCCTGTGTGTAGTAAACAAAGCGGCCGACAGAACTCCTTCACTTCCAGTCTTACATAGATTGTAATATAGAGATAGCCAGGTACTATAGTGTCGGTAGTAATGGTGGTAATTAGAGATGAGCGAATCAAAGCTGACGAATCCCAATTCATTATGAATTTTATGGAAAATTCAATTCGCAATGAATGCGAATATCGCCGTGATTCTATCGCGGAAATCGGTTCATTACATCTATAACATCTGCCTGGTCCGGGGAGTGAGTGCGTTCTGCTGCAAATGCAGAACTTCTTGAACTTCAGGACGGACGCACTCACTCCCCGGACCAGGCAGGCGTTATTGGTATTGGTTAATGAAGTTACTAATGCTCCTATTCGCCCCCTTACAATATAAAACCTGTGTTTGCTCTGGATATCGACACCCCCGGATGAAGGTCTAAGGACTGAAACACGTGTTGGGATGGTGGTATCCTGGGACCTCTGACTCTCAACTTCAGTGTGGTTGGTATCCATCACTTAGGTTGGTGCTTAACAGTCTTGCACCTTATTGTACATGCAGTACTTTACTTGCACCTTAAATTTGTATATGGAATATTCTTCTGCACATATTAAGCATGGATTGCCCGCAATATTTTTATGCATATAGACTGTTTAGCCATACAAAATATACACATTTTTTACTGTATATTTATACCACCCATACTGCTTTTTACTTATTACCTATCTGCATAGCAAATGCATACATAGAAACGTCCCAGGATGCCGCATTTTCTTTTGTTATTATTTTTTTATTCAATTTTTTTGTATGTTCACATTATGTGTCAATAAAATGTGTCTATTTTTGCAGATATACAATTGTGTGAATAGCTCCTTTTTTTGGGTATAATTATCGTTTGGAGTCTATTTTAAATTAAGGCCCTACACATTATTGGAATACTCCCTAGTTATAATTTTTCCGCCCGTTTGGCAGGATGATGCATATGTAGCTCTTTGTGGGCACCTTTTTACATGTTTAACAATACAAAATATAATTTTCCCAGAGTGTGTAATTGTTACATGTTTATATGTCCTTTGAGGAATCCACATTATTAGTAAGTCTCCAGGATTACGGGATGAACAATGTAATTCCACTGCTTCATTTCCTTCAACACATGTTGGAAACGATGGCTGGTCAGGGCAATGGAATCATGGAGCCTACATCTCATGTCCACATGAGCCCTGTGGGGGCTGAACTGGAGGAGGAGGGGGGGGAGGGGCACAGTGGAGCACAATTTAGGTTTTGCCTAATGGGTGGTTTTTCTAGTAATCTGACAGGAGAGCAGGAGCAGCCAGATGAGCTAGAGGGTTATGAGGAAGGCGAGACAGAGGACCCACACACACCATGACAGTATGCAGTGGAGATGCAGGCAGGGAGTCCCTTCGAGTTACTTGCACAAATGGCACGATGCATGCTCACTTGCTTGCGTAGTGACTGCCGAATTGTCACCATTTGGCAGCGGGATGACTTCTGGCTCTCCACCTTATTGGACCCTTTCTACCGCCACAAAATGGGGGCCTTTTTTAAACCCACTGAGAGGGAGGACAAACTGACCTACTACAGAGACATCCTATGTAGTCAGTTGGCCGATGCCTATCGGCACCATCGTCTATCCTCTCGCAAGTCTGACTCTGGGGGCCCTCTGCGCTCACCTTCCACTGTCATGGCTGCTGGGGATGGGTGGGGTGGAAGGAACAGTACCAGCTCCATCAGCAGCAGCCTGAGTCTACAGTCTTTGATGAGTACCTTTCTTCACCCACATAGAGAAACAACCAATCAGCAGCAGGTAGACCTGGAGCAGGACCTGAACAAGCAGGTGGAGGAATACCTTGACATGACCATGCAAACACAACTTGAAGATCAGCTGGACTTCTGGGCTGCCAAACTGGATTTGTGGTCGCAGCTAGCAGAGTTTGCCCTGGAAAAGTGGTCCTGTCCGGCCAGTAGTGTGCCATCAGAGCGGATGTTTAGTCCGGCGGTGCCATAGTCACCCCAAGGAGAATTAGTTTGTCCACAAAAATGTGGAGAGACTGACTTTTGTGAAGATGAATAAGGCATGTATCAACCAGGATTTCCACCCACCAATGCCTCATGCATCAGAGTAGATGGACCATGGTGCCACACCAACACTTCATAAATAAGGATAGTGCCAAACGGATTTAAGGCGCTGCTCCCCAGTTACAAACATTCAGACAAACTCTGCATCAGACCTTTTTTCACACACCTTCGTCACCGGGTACTGGTATTGCCACCCACCGCATCACTCTGTCACTTTCAGCACTCCTGATGCTGCCTTCACCTCCAGGCTGTCTCATTCAGCCACTATATCATCTCCTAGTGCTTCGGCCAACGCCAGGCTGTGTCATGCAGCCACTATATGGTCTCTGAATGCTTCTGCCAACTCCAGGCTGTGCCATCCAGCCACTATATGGTCTCCTCATGCTTCAGCCACCTCCTGGCTGTGTCATTCATTCAACCACTATATGGTCTCCTCATGCTTCAGCCACCTCCAGGCTGTGCCATCCAGCCACTATATGGTCTCCTCATGTTTCAGCCAACTCCAGGCTGGGTCATGCAGCCACTATATGGTCTCCTCATGCTTCTGCCAACTCCAGGCTGTGCCATCCAGCCACTATATCGTCTCCTCATGCTTCGGCCAATTCCAAGCTGTGTCATTCAGCAACTACATGGTCTCCTCATGCTTCTGCCAACTCCAGGCTGGGCCATCCAGCCACTATATGGTCTCCTCATGCTTCAGCCACCTCCAGGCTGTGCCATTCAGCCACTATATGGTCTCCTCATGCTTCAGCCACCTACAGGCTGTGCCATTCAGCCACATGGTCTCCTCATGCTTCAGCCAACTCCAGGCTGTGTCATTCAGCCACTATATGGTCTACTCACATGCTGCCTACTCCAGGCTGTGCCATTCAGCTGCTTTATGTTCTACTCATGCCGCTGCCAACTCCAGGCTGTGCCATTCAGCCACTATATGGTCTCCTCAACTGTCGCCAACTCCAGGCTGTACCATTCAGCCTCTATATTGTTTACTGATGCTGCTAGGCCTGGGAAATTACCTACAAATTTTCATGGTAGCACTAGCTACCATAAATCTTAAATTAAAATTTTAAAATTCATCTTTTAATCATAGGGATTGTGAGGCCCTGCCGCGAGCTGCAGGCTGTGTCATTCAACCATTTTATGGTCTCCTCGTGCTGCCGCCAATTCCAGGCTGTGTCATTCAGCCACTATATGGTCTCCTCTTGCTGCTGCCACCTCTAGGTTGTGCCACCTTGTTAGTTTGGGTTTTGTGGTCATACAGTATTAGTTTAAAGTAAACACCCGGACATTAACCCCTTAACGACCATGGACGTATATTTACATCCGTGGCCAGCTCACGCGGTGACCGCGTGTCATATCGGGTCGGTCCCAGCATGTAACTGAAGCCGGAACCCGGGGCTAATAGCGTGCGGCAGCGATCGCGGTGCTGCACGCTATTAACCCTTTAGAAGCGGCGTTCAAAGTTGAACGCCACGTCTAAAGTTAAAGTAAAACCTTTCCAACTGCTCATTTGGGGCTGATCAGGACCACCGCAGTGAAAATGAGTTGTCCTGATCAGCTAGGATGCGTGCGGAGGGTCACTCACGTTCCTCCACTGCGTGCGATCGGCGATTGATAGCTCCAAGCCTGAGAATCAGGCTTGAGCAATTCACCGCTGATAACACTGATCAATGCAAAGCTATGGCTTTGCAGTGAACAGTGCTGGAAATCAGTGTATGCAATGTTATAGCCCCCTATGGGGGCTATATCATTGCAAAAAAAAGTGAAAAAAAAGTTAATAAATGTGATTTAACCCTTTCCCTAATAAAAGTCCAAAGCCAAACTATAAAAAAAAGTACTTTTGGGCACTTTTTATATAAGAAAAAAAAATGAATAAAAATCAATACAAAAATGGTACCGATAAAAACTTCAGATCATGACGCAAAAAATGAGCCCTCATACCGCCCCATATGCAGAAAAAAAAAAAAGTTTTAGGGGTCTGAAGATGACAATTTTGAACGTTTAAATTTTCCTGCATGTAGTTATGATTTTTTCCAGAAGTGCGACAAAATCAAACCTATATAAGTAGGGTATCATTTTAATCGTATGGACCTACAGAATAAAGATTAGGTTTCCTTTTTACCTAAAAAATTACTGCGTAAAAACGAAAGCCCCAAAAAGTTAAAAATTTTAGTTTTTTCTTCAATTTTGTCGCACAATGATTTTTTTTTTCTGTTTCGCCGTAGATTTTTGTGTAAAATGACTGATGTCACTGCAAAGAAGAATTGTTGGCGCAAAAAATAAGCCATCATATGGATCTTTAGGTGCAAAATTGAAAGGATTATGATTTTTAACCCCTTAAGGACCTGGGGGTTTTCCGTTTTTGCACTTTAGTTTTTTCCTTCTAACCTTTAAAAAATTGTAATTCTTTCAATTTTGCACCTAAAAATCCATATGATGGCTTATTTTTTGTGCGACCAATTCTACTTTGTAATGACATAAGTACTTTTACCAAAAATCTACAGCGAAATAGAAAAAAAATCACTGTGCGACAAAATTGAAGAAGAAACGCCATTTTGTAAATTTTGGGGGCTTCCGTTTCTACACAGTACATTTTTTGGTGAAAATGACACCTTCTCTTTATTCTGTAGGTCCATAGGATTAAAATGATACCCTACTTATATAGGTTTGATTTTGTCGTACTTCTGGAAAAAATTCTAACCACATGCAGGAAAATGTATGCGTTTAAAATTGTTATATTCTGACCCCTATAACTTTTTATTTTTCCACGTACGGGGCGGTATGAGGGCTCATTTTTTGCACCGTGATCTGAAAGTTTTAGCGGTACCATTTTTCTATTGATTGGACTTTTTGATCGCTTCCTATTCTTTTTTTCATGTTTTCACAGTGATGAGCTGGGGGATGGAGGGAAGATGAGCTGGGGGGAGAAGAGATGAGCTGGGGGGGGGGGAAGAGATGAGCTGGGGTGCCTCCAGCTGTTTCTAACCTACAACTCCCATCATGGGAGTTGTAGTTTACCTACAGGGTGCCTCCAGCTGTTGCTAAACTACAACTCCCATCACAGGAGTTGAAGTTTAGAAACAGCAAGACTCCAGCTGTTGTTAAACTGGAGGCTCGCTGTTGCTAAATTAAAAATGATGGGGGTTGTAGTTTAGCAACAGCTAGAGGCCCTTTGTTTGGAAACAATGGTTTATGGATGTTTTCCCAAAGGAAGGGTGCCATAAACGTACAAACCAATTTCCTGTTTTTTTTCTTATAATTTCAGATCTGTGTATGCAGAGGACTTCTTCGGATTCGGTGGACTATGTTGATGACCAGCGTTTTTTTTGTTCAATATTAACAAAATAGTTAACAAGGGCTTGTGGGGGAGTGTTTTTTGGAATAAAAGTTTTTAAAAAATGTTTTTTTTTTATTTCCTTTACAGGCTTAGTAGTGGAAGCTGTCTTATAAACGTAGTCCATTACTAAGCCGGGCTTAGTGTTAGCCCCAAAAATAGCTAGCGCTAACCCCCAGTTATTACCCTGGTACCCACCGCCACAGGGGTGTCAGGAAGAGCCAGCACCAACAGGCCCGGCGCATCAAAAATGGCGCTCCTGGGCCTAGGTGGTAACGGGCTGGTGTTATTTGAGCTGGGGAGGGCCAGTAGCAATGGTCCTTGCCCACCCTGGTAGCGTCAGACTGTTGCTGCTTGGTTGGTATCTGGCTGAAACTGAATATACAGGGAACCCTATATGTTTTTTCCCCCCCAAAAAATAAAATAATAAAAAAAAAAGCATAGGGTTCCCTGTATTTTCAGTATAAGCCAGATACCAAACAAGCAGCAACAGCCTGAAGTTACCAGGGTGGGTGAGGACCGAGGACCATTGTTACTGGCCCTCCCCAACCTAAATAATGCCAGCCTGTTACCGTCTAGGCACAGGAACACCATTTTTGATGCTCCGGGCCTGTTGGTATTGGCACCCCTGTGGCCGTGGGTACCGGGGTAATATTTGGGGGTTAGCACTGTTTTTGGGGCTAACGCTAAGCCCCGGCTTAGTAATGGATTAAGTCTATAAAACAGCCTCCACTACTAAGACTGTAAAGTAAATAAAAAAAACACAACATGTTTAAAAAACTTTTATTCCAAAAAAAACACTCCCCCACAAGCCCTCATTAAACATTTTATTAATATTAACCCCTTAAGGACAATGAACGTACTCCTACGCCCCCGTTTCCGAGTCCTTAAGGACCGAGGACGTAGGAGTACGTCCTGTCCTTTCCCGGCCCCCCGCCGCTAGCCGGAGGGGAGCCGGTGCCCGATGCCTGCTGAAATCGTTCACCAGGCATCGCAGCATATCGCCCAGGGGGGTCATTATGTCCAGCGATTTGCGGCGATTCCGGGTCAATCGGGTCTCCAGTGACCCGGTGACCCGGAATTACTGGCTGATCGGGGCCGACAGAGATGGCCCCGAACAGCCAGAGCGTGCAGGGGTGAGGTGGCACTGGTGCCACCTCACGATCGCCCTGATTCGTCGGCCGGATTACCGGCCGACCAATCAGGGCGCTTGCTGCGGGTGTCACTCCCGCACCCGCTCCGCCCCTCTTCCGGAGGACGTGAGCGGGTGCGGGACGTGCACCCCTGGTGCTGGGGACCCCGATCCCCGGCGTTAATGTTGGGATCGGGGCCCCAGGAGCGACGACGGCGGCGGCGGCGGGACTGACCTGTGTGGCGATCAAGCAGCAGCAGGAGGTGAGTGACAGCCTCCTGCTGTTGCTTAGCAACAGCTCCCAGCATGCAAAAAGGGCATGCTGGGAGCTGTAGTTATGCAACAGGAGGAGGCAGACCACCACAACTCCCAGCATGCACTTATGGGCATGCTGGGACTTATGGTTTTGCAACAGCTGGAGGCACATTCTTTCTATGGAAAAGTGTACCTTCAGCTGTTGTGTAACTACAACTCCCAGCTTGCACAAACAGCTTAAGTGCATGCTGGGAGTTGTAGTGGTGCATCTGCTGGTTGCATAACTACAACTCCCAGCATGCCCGTTGGCTGTCGGTGACTGCTGAAAGTTGTAGTTTTGCAACAGCTGAAGGCACACTGAGTTAAGTAGCAAACCAGTGTGTCTCCAGCTGTTGCATAACTACAATCCCCAGCATCCCCAGCCAAAGTAGTATGCCTCCCGCTGTTGCATAACTACAACACCCAGCATGCCCTTCCGCTGTCCGTACATACTGGGGGTTGTAGCTTTTGCAACAGCTGAAGGCACACTGGTTGCAAAACACTGAGTTTGTTGCCAAACTCGGTGTTTCACAACGTGTGTCTCCAGCTGTTGCAAAACTACAACTCCCAGCATGCACTGATAGACCGTACATGCTGGGAGTTGTAGTTTTGCAACAGCTGGATGTCCCCCCCCCCCCAATGTGAATGTACAGGGTACACTCACATGGGCGGAGGATTACAGTAAGCATCCGGCTGCAAGTTTGAGCTGCAGCAAATTTTCTGCTGCAGCTCAAGCTGCCAGCGAGAAACAACTGTGAACCCCCCGCCCTTGTGACTGTACCCTAAAAACACTACACTACGCTAACACAAAATAAAATAAAAAGTAAAAAAACACTACATATACACATACCCCTACAATAAAAATGAAAAACGTCTGGTACGCCACCGTTTCCAAAACGGAGCCTCCAGCTGTTGCAAAACTACAACTCCCAGCATGCACTTATAGACCCTACATGCTGGGAGTTGTAGTTTTGCAACAGCTGGATGTTCCCCCCCCCCCCCAATGTGAACGTACAGGGTACACTCACATGGGCGGAGGATTACAGTAAGTATCCGGCTGCAAGTTTGAGCTGAGGCAAATTTTCTGCCGCTGCTCAAACTGCCAGCGAGAAACTACTGTGAACCCCCGCCCGTGCGACTGTACCCTAAAAACACTACACTACACTAACACACAATAAAATAAAAAGTAAAAAATACTACATATACACATACCCCTACACAGCCCCCCTCCCCTCCCCAATAAAAATGAAAAACGTCTGGTACGCCACTGTTTCCAAAACGGAGCCTCAAGCTGTTGCAAAACAACTACTCCCAGTATTACCAGACAGCCACTGACTGTCCAGGCATGCTGGGACTTTTACAACAGCTGGAGGCACCCTGTTTGGGAATCACTGGCGTAGAATATCCCTATGTCCACCCCTATGCAAGTCCCTAATTCAGGCCTCAAATGCGCATGGCGCTCTCACTTTGGAGCCCTGCCGTATTTCAAGGCAACAGTTTAGGGTCACATATGGGGTATCGCCGTACTCGGGAGAAATTGTGTTACAAATTATGGGGGGTATTTTCTGCTATTACCCTTTTTAAAAATCAAAAATTTTTGGGAAACCAACATTTTAGGTAAAAATTTTTTTTTTTTTTTTACATATGCAAAAGTTGTGAATCACCTGTGGGGTATTAAGGTTCACATTACCCCTTGTTACTTTCCCTGAGGGGTCTAGTTTCCAAAATGGTATGCCATGTGTTTTTTTTTTGCTGTCCTGGCACCATAGGGGCTTCCTAAATGCGGCATGCCCCCAGAGCAAAATTTGCTTTCAAAAAGCCAAATGTGACTCCTCCTCTTCTGAGACCTGTAGTGCGCCAGCAGAGCACTTCTCACCCCCATATGGGGTGTTTTCTGAATCGGGAGAAATTGAGCTTCAAATTTTGGGGGGTATTTTCTGCTATTACCCTTTTTAAAAATGTAAAAATTTTGGGAAACCAAGCATTTTAGGTAAAAAAAAAATTTTTTTTTAACATATGCAAAAGTCGTGAAACACCTGTAGGGTATTAAGGTTCACTTTACCCCTTTTTACGTTCCCCGAGGGGTCTGGTTTCCAAAATGGTATGCCATGTGGGTTTTTTTTGCGGTTCTGGCACCATAGGGGCTTCCTAAATGCGGCATGCCCCCAGAGCAAAATTTGCTTTCAAAAAGCCAAATGTGACTCCTTCTCTTCTGAGACCTGTAGTGCGCCAGCAGAGCACTTTTCACCCCCATATGGGGTGTTTTCTGAATCGGGAGAAATTGGGCTTCAAATTTTGGGGGGTATTTTCTGCTATTATCCTTTTTAAAAATGTTACATTTTTGGGAAACCAAGCATTTTAGGTAAAACATTTTTTTTTTTTTTACATATGCAAAAGTCGTGAATCACCTGTGGGGTATTAAGGTTCACTTTACCCCTTGTTACATTCCCTGAGGGGTCTAGTTTCCAAAATGGTATGCCATGTGTTTTTTTTTTGCTGTCCTGGCACCATAGGGGCTTCCTAAAGGTGACATGCCCCCCAAAAGCCATTTGACGCTCCTTCCCTTCTGAGCCCTCTACTGCGCCCGCCGAACAATTAACATAGACATATGAGGTATGTGCTTACTCGAGAGAAATTGGGTTTCAAATACAAGTAAAAATTTTCTCCTTTTTACCCCTTGCAAAAATTCAAAAATTGGGTCTACAAGAACATGCGAGTGTAAAAAATGAAGATTGTGAATTTTCTCCTTCACTTTTCTGCTATTCCTGTGAAACACCTAAAGGGTTAATACACTTATTGAATGTCATTTTGAATACTTTGGGGGGTGTAGTTTTTATAATGGGGTAATTTGTGGGGTATTTCTAATATGAAGACCCTTCAAATCCACTTCAAACCTGAACTGGTCCATGAAAAATAGCGAGTTTGAAAATTTTGTGAAAAATTTCCAAATTGCTGCTGAACTTTGAAGCCCTCTGGTGTCTTCCAAAAGTAAAAACTCATAAATTTTATGATGCAAACATAAAGTAGACATATTGTATATGTGAACCCAAAAATGTTTTATTTTGAATATCCATTTTCCTTACAAGCAGAGAGCTTCAAAGTTAGAAAAATGCAAAATTTTCATTTTTTTCATAAAATTTTGGGATTTTTCACCAAGAAAGGATGCAAGTTACCATAAAATTTTACCACTAAGTTAAAGTAGAATATGTCATGAAAAAACAATCTCGGAATCAGAATGATAACTAAAAGCATTCCAGAGTTATTAATGTTTAAAGTGACAGTGGTCAGAATTGCAAAAAACGCTCTGGTCCTTAAGGTGTAAAATGGCCTGGTCCTTAAGGGGTTAAACAAAAAAAAACGGTGTTCATCGTAGTCCACCGAATCCAAAATCCTGAGTCGAAAAAAAGAGAAAAAATGCAAAAAAAAAAGAGAAAAAAAAGTTGTAAAAAAATGTAATAAACATATATATATATATATATATATATATATATATATATATATAGAAAAGTAAAGATGATGCAGCACTCCACAATAATGCATAAGGTGGTGTTTATTCCAGCATGTGCAAAGACAACGTTTCACCAGTCTCTCACTGGCTTTCTCAAGTAACTGATAGTGACATAGGTGGGTATAAATAGACCTCCCATTCGGTCATGTGACATAATTAGCAAAACAATTTACATAAGTAAACCAGGTGCATACAAAATAACAGTGAATATCTTGAACATTTCATAACGTATAGAGTATCAAAGTATATATACATGTAATACAGTGATCAGAGATTAGATACTGATCATATAAAATGTGAAAATAACATAAGTATACATGCAGGGGCGTGCAGACGTGAAATACTTACGGTTTCCTCGCCATGATGCCTGTGTTGCAGAAACGCCGATCCAGCGTGATATTGAAGGGATTCGCGGCTGTTAGCATCGCTTCCGGGTTGGGAGGAGGTAGCGGCGTCTAAATGACGTCGTTGCTACCATAGAAACCTCTCTCCGTCATTAGCGCATGCGTAATGGGCCTGTGGAATGTAGAGAACGAACTGCTCATGCGTACTGTGAGTCGCGTCCTTGGCAACCAGTGCGTCCGTACCTTAGTGACCTTGCAACCAGGACTACTCAGCGGCTTCAGAGGCAGTAAGCGATGAGCGTATCCATGTGGGGCTTTTTTTGAGGTGAGTAATTAGTCAGTCTCTTCACCACTAGTGGGTGTTGTTGTGAGGAAGAGAATGTGAAATCCCCATTGGAAAAAAGAGAGAGTGGGGGGAACCTGCTCCGTCTGTCGTTGTCCTTGGCAACAGGTGTCCACACAAAAGCATAAAGAAAAAGAGGGCATCCCTTATTTATAAGCACACGCAAGTCTCCTAAATAGGATAGACATCTTTGCATATTTGCCCTGTCGGTGTGTTTGAACCGACCGCAGGTCCTGTCAACCATCATAATTCTGTTGAGCTGTCGGTGTATGTGAACCGATCCCATGCTCCAGATCACTGTGCGTGTACCGGTACCAACTGGGTTGCGCTCTGAGTAGTAAAACTGAAAAAAGAAAGAATGTGAATGCCATGTTGTATAGGATCACATTAGAGGCTCCCACATACACAGAAGGTCACACATATATCTCACGGACATAGACAACCCTGTCTAGTGTGTATTTGGGATATAAGAGGGGGGTGTCTAAAGAGAGATGCTCATGGACATGTGCATACTCAGCACCAGGTCGAGTGGCTGTTGTCAGAAAAAAACCAACCGTAGCCACTGGCCGACCTAGACCCCTCATCCCACACACTATTGCAGACATGTGTCTATATAGGTCCCTCATTCATGAAAACAGTCATGCCGGAGCTCTGAGGATATGGAGTGTGGTTGGTACAACACAAAACAGTAAAGTAGATGGTACAGGTGTATGGAGGCAAGTGTGCAGAAGGGAATGTTGCCCAAGAAAATTGAGTAGAGAATAGATATAAGAACGATGTTAGAAAGGGGAATAAAGTTACCTGGATGACAATTACCGCATAATAAGAAGAGAAAAGGTGAATGAGTAGATTATATAGTCCAGTATGGAATCCAATGATAGATATGGAGTGAACTCCGAATTGGTGGTCGGCATCATGGCAAGTACCCGGTGTGTAAGTGGTCTAAAAACAAAAGAGAGTAGCATAATTAAAATTGATATAATATCTTGTAATATATACAAATGGTGTGATACCTATCACTATCACCTAAAGCTTGGTGGGGAAGCTGGTTATCAAGGGGCTAGGTCCTAGCCCCTTGATAACCAGCTTCCCCACCAAGCTTTAGGTGATAGTGATAGGTATCACACCATTTGTATATATTACAAGATATTATATCAATTTTAATTATGCTACTCTCTTTTGTTTTTAGACCACTTACACACCGGGTACTTGCCATGATGCCGACCACCAATTCGGAGTTCACTCCATATCTATCATTGGATTCCATACTGGACTATATAATCTACTCATTCACCTTTTCTCTTCTTATTATGCGGTAATTGTCATCCAGGTAACTTTATTCCCCTTTCTAACATCGTTCTTATATCTATTCTCTACTCAATTTTCTTGGGCAACATTCCCTTCTGCACACTTGCCTCCATACACCTGTACCATCTACTTTACTGTTTTGTGTTGTACCAACCACACTCCATATCCTCAGAGCTCCGGCATGACTGTTTTCATGAATGAGGGACCTATATAGACACATGTCTGCAATAGTGTGTGGGATGAGGGGTCTAGGTCGGCCAGTGGCTACGGTTGGTTTTTTTCTGACAACAGCCACTCGACCTGGTGCTGAGTATGCACATGTCCATGAGCATCTCTCTTTAGACACCCCCCTCTTATATCCCAAATACACACTAGACAGGGTTGTCTATGTCCGTGAGATATATGTGTGACCTTCTGTGTATGTGGGAGCCTCTAATGTGATCCTATACAACATGGCATTCACATTCTTTCTTTTTTCAGTTTTACTACTCAGAGCGCAACCCAGTTGGTACCGGTACACGCACAGTGATCTGGAGCATGGGATCGGTTCACATACACCGACAGCTCAACAGAATTATGATGGTTGACAGGACCTGCGGTCGGTTCAAACACACCGACAGGGCAAATATGCAAAGATGTCTATCCTATTTAGGAGACTTGCGTGTGCTTATAAATAAGGGATGCCCTCTTTTTCTTTATGCTTTTGTGTGGACACCTGTTGCCAAGGACAACGACAGACGGAGCAGGTTCCCCCCACTCTCTCTTTTTTCCAATGGGGATTTCACATTCTCTTCCTCACAACAACACCCACTAGTGGTGAAGAGACTGACTAATTACTCACCTCAAAAAAAGCCCCACATGGATACGCTCATCGCTTACTGCCTCTGAAGCCGCTGAGTAGTCCTGGTTGCAAGGTCACTAAGGTACGGACGCACTGGTTGCCAAGGACGCGACTCACAGTACGCATGAGCAGTTCGTTCTCTACATTCCACAGGCCCATTACGCATGCGCTAATGACGGAGAGAGGTTTCTATGGTAGCAACGACGTCATTTAGACGCCGCTACCTCCTCCCAACCCGGAAGCGATGCTAACAGCCGCGAATCCCTTCAATATCACGCTGGATCAGCGTTTCTGCAACACAGGCATCATGGCGAGGAAACCGTAAGTATTTCACGTCTGCACGCCCCTGCATGTATACTTATGTTATTTTCACATTTTATATGATCAGTATCTAATCTCTGATCACTGTATTACATGTATATATACTTTGATACTCTATACGTTATGAAATGTTCAAGATATTCACTGTTATTTTGTATGCACCTGGTTTACTTATGTAAATTGTTTTGCTAATTATGTCACATGACCGAATGGGAGGTCTATTTATACCCACCTATGTCACTATCAGTTACTTGAGAAAGCCAGTGAGAGACTGGTGAAACGTTGTCTTTGCACATGCTGGAATAAACACCACCTTATGCATTATTGTGGAGTGCTGCATCATCTTTACTTTTCTGGATTGAGGAACCAGTGGACCCAGGTTCTAGGAATGCGTGCACCCCATCTCCTTTTTTATTTTCTTCTTCTACTCTGGACGACTGAGGTGCTGCCTTTATCTTTTTGTTATATATATATATATATATATATATATATATATACATACTAGCTTTTTCCCACATTAAATTTGGGGTGACATAGATCTACTTTTTACTATTCTATAGTAATAAGGCCGCTCTGGGTAGCGTCTATGGACATCCAAACAACCCGAATTCTTTCAACTTTGATCGCCGCGTCTAAAGAGTTAATGCTGGATATCTGCCGGAACGACGATGTCCGGCATTAGCCACGGGTCCTGGCTGCTGATAGCAGTCGGGACCATGTGGGTATGAAGCGAGCTCAGCTCCTGAGCTTGCTTCATAACTCTCCCGTGCCGCAGCATCGGGTATACCCGGCATTCTGCAGCAAGGGGTTAATTCATACAAACTCTGAACCACCGTTTCACCCCTTCATGGGTGGAATTTTAGAAAACATTAAAACACGTGTTTCTTTATCTCTAATTGTTAGCCTAAAAACAAAATTTAATGCTTCTAGCTTCAAAAATGATGGACTTCCATACAAACTTTCAACCCCTTTTTCACCCCCCTAAGCGTTGAATATCAAAAAATCATTTCTCATTCCTCATCTACGTCTTAAAAACAACACCTGTGAAAAAATTCAGCTTTCTAGGTTCAAGAGTCAAGAGTTGACGAGTCAGTGAGTCAGGTCTTCTCCTTGTATGTATATATATATATATATATATATATATATATATATATATATATACATATGTATATATATATATATATATATATATATATATATATACATAGTGGGGATCAAAAATTTGGGCACCCCAGGTAAAAATGTTTATTAATGTGCATAATGAAGCCAAGGAAAGATGGAAAAATCTCCAAAAGGCATCAAATTACAGATTAGACATTCTTATAATATGTCAATAAAAGTTAGATTTTATTTCCATCATTTACACTTTCAAAATAACAGAAAACAAAAAAATGGCATCTGCAAAAGTTTGGGCACCCTGCAGAGTTAATATCTTGTACTGCCCCTTTGGCAAGTATCACAGCTTGTAAACGCATTTTGTAGCCAGCCAAAAGTCTTTCAATTCTTGTTTGAGGTATCTTTGCCTATTCTTCCTTACAAAAGTCTTCCAGTTCTTTGAGATTTCTGGGCTGTCTGTCATGCACTGCTCTTTTAAGGTCTATCCATAGATTTTCCATTATGTTGAGGTCAGGAGATTGTGAAGGCCATGGCAAAACCTTCAGTTTTACGCCTCTTGATGTAATCCCTCGTGGATTTCGAGGTGTGTTTAGTATCATTATCCATTGGTAGAAGCCATCCTCTCTTTAACTTCAGCTTTTTCACAGATGGCATCAAGTTAGCATCCAAAATTTGCTGACATTTTATTGAATACATTTTTCATTCTACTTGTGAGTAGTGATGTCGCGGTTCGCGAACGGCGAACGCGAACTTCCGCAAATGTTCGCGAACCGGTGAATCTGGCGAACCTCCATTGACTTCAATGGGCAGGCGAATTTTAAAACCCACAGGGACTCTTTCTGGCCACAATAGTGATTTAAAAGTTGTTTCAAGGGGACTAATACCTGGACTCAGGGGCGTACCTAGAGCATTTGGCACCCGGGGTGGACCCTTTGTTTGGCACCCCCCCACCCGCACCCCCCCCCTTAATTACACCCCCCCCCCTTTTATTTACCCCCTCCTCCCCCCCCCCCCCCCCCATTAATTAAACCCCCTTCCAGGAGCGGACTGACAACACTCAGGGCCCACGGACCAAAAAAAAGCAAGGGCCCCTACTAGGCTCTGCAGCTCGTCAATCTTCTGCCACGCTCCTATTCCACCTAAATCCCACACACAATAAACTAAAATTTATATATATAAGAAACACTTTAACATAGGTAAATTTCCAGGACCAATAATACTGGTATACAAGGAGTAAATATATACCACCACACAATAACTGGATAATACCGCCATACTGTACTGAATAAAACCACTATACACAGACCAGTATACTATAAAGGATCTTTATACAATATAAGTGATTATATACAGGACCATATGGCGGTAGATATCAGCTGTACACAGGATGTGTTCACCATACAAGTGATTACAGTTACATTTTGGGACTCACAATTACGTATTTTCTGATCAGCGGCGTCCTCTTTCCTTTTCTTCTCCGTCCGGATAAGACCGCCATGTGGATCTCTTAACATCTGCAGGACAAACATGTCAGACTCTGCATTTTTCCAGTGCCCTCCCCTCCTCTACACAATCTTCCCATCTATAGGCCCACAAACTGTAATAATGCCCTCCTTGGTGTCCTGCACAGTAAACGGGCAGGTAGGTAGGTAGCCAGGTAAATAGGTAACTAGGTAGGTAGATCAGGAAGCCAGATATGTAGGTAGGTGACAAGTTAGGTAGGTAGGGGGCTAGCTAGGTAGTTAGGCAGCCATGTATGAAGGCCAGATATGTACATAGTTAGGTAGCTCGGTATGTAGGTAAGTAGTTAGGCATCCAGGTATAAAGTTAGGAAGCCCCCCTTCCCTGTAGGTATAGGCAGCAGAGTTAAACCCCCTTCCCAATAGGTATAGGAACAGAGTTAACCCCCCTTTCTCCTTAGGTATAGGCAGCAGAGTCCCCCACACCCCCTTTCCCCATAGGTATAGGCAGAGTTAAAAAAAAAAAAAACTCCCCCCGTTTCCCATAGGTATAGGCAGAGTTAAACCCCTTTTTTCCCATAGGTATATGCAGATTCCCCCCCTCCCCAATTGGTATAGGCAGAGTTACCCCCCTCTTCACCATTGGTATAGGCAGAGTTACCCCCCTCTTCCCCATTGTTATAAGCAGTTACCCCCCCCCCCTTTCCCGATAGGTATAAGCAGAATTACCTTCCCCCCCTCCTCTTTCCCATAGGTATAAGCAGGTATACCCCCCATCTTTTCCATAGGTATATGCAGATACACCCCCCCCCTTTCCCATAGGTATATGCAGATATACCCCCCCCCTTTCCCATATGTATATGCAGCTACACCCCCCCCCCCTCTTCCCCATAGGTATATGTAGAGTAACCCCCCCCCTTCCCCATAGGTATATGTAGAATAACCCCCCCTCCCCTTCGCCATAGGTATATGTAGAGTAACCCCCCTCCCCTATAGGTATATGTAGAGTAACCCCCCCTCCCCTTCGAAATAGGTATATGTAAAGTAACCCCCCCCTCCCCTATAGGTATATGTAGAGTAACCCCCCCTCCCCTTCCCCATAGGTATATGTAGAGTAACCCCCCTCCCCTTCCCCATAGGCATTATATGTGAGGGGCGCATGATGGGGGCATTATATGTGAGGGGCACAGCACAGGGGGCATTATATGTGCGGGACGCATGATGGGGGCATTATATGTGCGGGACGCATGATGGGGGCTTTATATATGAGGGGCGCATGGGGGAGGCATTATATGTGAGGGGCAAAGAATGGGGGCATTATATGTGAAGGGCACAGCACAGGAGGCATTAAATGTGTGGGGCACATGACAGGAGCATTATATGTGAGGGGCACAGCACAGAGGGCATTATTATGTGGGGGGGAACAGGACGGGGCATAATTATTATATGTAGGGGCACAAGATGGGGCATTATTACTATATGTGAAGGCACAGAGTGTTTTGCCTTTCAGAAGTATAGTGTATATTATGAGGAATTTCTGGGGTGGTAAGGTTTTTAGGGGCCACAATACATTCCGGTATTTTACTCAGAGGGTGCACTGCACATCAAGTTATATTCAGAGAATTCACTGTGTGGTAGTATTAGATTTAGAGGGCACAGTGTGTGGTAGTATTATATTCAGTGGGTACAGTGTGTGATAGTATTATATTTAAAGGGGGGAAATGTGTGATAGTATTATATTTAGAGGGTGCAGTGTGTGATAGTATTATATTCAGAGGGTGCAGTGTGTGATAGTATTATATTCAGAGGGTGCAGTGTTTGGTAGTATTACATTTAGAGGGCACAGTGTGTGGTAGTATTATATTCAGAGGGTGCAGTGTGTGGTAGTATTATATTCAGAGAGTGCAGTGTGTGGTAGCATTATATTTAGAGGGCACAGTGTGGGATAGTATTATATTCAGAGGGTGCAATGTGTGATAGTATTATATTCAGACGGTACAGTGTATGGCGGTTTTATATTCAGAGGGTACAGTGTGTTGTATATTCAGGGGGTACAGTGTGTCAGAATTATATTCAGAGGGTGTGTGCCAGTATTATATTCAAAGAATACAGTGTTTGTCAGTATTATAATAATTATTGTTTTCATATAGAGGATCAAAATGTGCTGACATAGTGAGGAGCCGTCTGGGCATCAAGTTCTGCAGAGAGAAGATTTAGCTGGAACAAATCCTGGCAGTATGTACCAGCTGAATTAGATAAGGAAAGACTATAGAGAAGACGTCACCTGTAGTCACTGATATCATTGTGTATTCTCCTCACTATAGAGAAGATGTCACCTGTAATCACTGATATCATTGTGTATTCTCCTCACTATAGAGATGTCACCTGTAATCACTGATATCATTGTGTATTCTCCTCACTATAGAGAAGATGTCACCTGTAATCACTGATCTCTATAGTGAGGAGAATACACAATGATATCAGTGATTACAGGTGACGTCTTCTCTATAGTGAGAATACACAATGATATCAGTGATTACAGGTGACGTCTTCTCTATAGTGAGGAGAATACACAATGATATCAGTGATTACAGGTGACGTCTTCTCTATAGTGAGGAGAATACACAATGATAAGACGTCACCTGTAGTCACTGATATCACTGGGTATTCTCCTCACTATAGAGGAGACGTCACCTGTAATCACTGATATCATTGTGTATTCTCCTCACTATAGAGAAGAGGTCACCTGTAATCAATGATATCATTGTGTATTCTCCTCACTATAGAGGAGACGTCACCTGTAATCACTGATATCATTCTGTATTCTCCTCACTATGTCCCATCAGAGCTGGAGTTACTTGTAAGTTCTGCAGTTATGATGGGTGAAACAACAACTCCCAGCATCCCCTTACCACTGCTTAAGTCATACTGGGAGCTGTAGTTTTAAATGGTAAAAGTTTCTTTAGCACTTTCCCATTCTGTGGCAATTGGTATATTTGATTATTATTCTGACATATGAGCACGGCCTAAGAGTCTTAAACAAGGTTAGGACTGTATGATACATTTAATAATATTGTAAGTTCCGTAATCTTATTTTCTGTCCGCCAACACAAAATACTCTAATAGTGCCCCTCCCGAAACTCGACTCTGGATCCGCCCCTGCTTCAGACGCGGCAATCAAAGTTGAACGCCGTGTCTAAAACGAAAGTAAAAGCTCCCCGGCAGCTCGGTCGGGCTGATCGGAACTATCGCGATAAAATCTCGTTGTGTCGATCAGCTAGGACGCGAGCGGAGGCCCCCTTACCTTGCTCCGTCGCATCTGATCGGTGTTTGATTGCTCCAAGCCTGAACTACAGGCTTAAGCAATCAACCCCCTATTACGCTGATCCATGCAAAGCTATGGCTTTGCAGGGAGCAGGGTAAAAGATCAGTGTGTGCAGTGTTATAGGTCCCTATGGGAGCTATAACACTGCAAAAAAAAAGTGGAAAAAAAAGTTAATAAAGGTCATTAGACCTCTTCCCTAATAAAAGCTTGAATCACCCCCCTTTTCCCATAAAAAAAACTGTGTAAATAAAAATAAACATATGGGGTATCACCGCATGCGTAAATGTCTGACCTATAAAAATATATCGTTAATTAAACCGCACTGTCAATGGCGTACGTGCAAAAAATTTCCAAAGTGCAAAATAGCGTATTTTTGGTCACATTTTCTATCATGAAAAAATGAATAAAAAGCGATCAAAAAGTCCGATCAATACAAAAATGGTACCGATAAAAACTTCAGAACACTGCGCTAAATTTTTGTCCCTCATACCGGCCCGTATGCAGAAAAATAAAAAAGTTATAGGGGTCAGAAGATGAGAATTTTTTACGTATAAATTTTCCTGCATGTACAGTGGTCCCTCAACATAAGATGGTAATCCGTTTGAAAAGAACCATCGTTTGTTGAAACCATCGTATGTTGAGGGATCCGAGCAATGTTAAATATAGGACGTTGTACTCACCTGTCCCCACCGTCACCGCTGCCCTGGATGTCGCCATCCATTGCTGCCGCAGCGTCCCCGGGGTGTCCCCCCCGCTTCGGAACGTCTCTGTTGCCTGGGATCGTCGTTCCTCATCGTCACCATCACGTCACTACGCATGCCGCTCCTATTGGATAACGGGACAGCGTGCGCATCGACTTGATGACGACGATGGACAGCTCTGGCGATGCAGGGGATCCCGAAGATGGCGTCCTGTAGCGCCGCGGACAGGTGAGTGACCATCACCGGAGCTTACGGGGCACCGTAAACGGCTATCCGGCAGCAGCTGAAGCAGTCTGCGCTGCCAGATAGCTGTTTATGCGATGACCCCGACATACAAAAGCATCGTATGTTGATGCTGCCTTCAACATGCGATGGCCTCTGAGAAGCGTCTGGGCCATCGTAGGTCGGGGGGTCACTGTAGTTATGATTTTTTTCAGAAGTAAGACAAAATCAAACATATATAAGTAGGGTATCATTTTAACCGTATGGACCTACAGAATAAAGATAAGGTGTAATTTTTACCGAACAATGTACTGCGTAGAAACGGAAGCACAATTAATTTTTTTTCCATTTCGCCGTGGATTTTTTGGTAAAATGACTAATGTCACTGCAAAGTAGAATTAGTGGCGCAAAAAATAAGCCATCATATGAAATTTTATGTGCAAAATTGAAAAAATGAAAATGCAAAAACGGAAAAATGCTGAGTCCTTAAGGACCAGAGCGTTTTTTGCACATCTGACCACTGTCACTTTAAGCAATAATAACTCTGGGATGCTTTTACTTTTCAATCTGATTCGGAGTTAGTTTTTTCGTGACATATTCTACTTTATGTTAGTGGTGAATTTTCGTCGTTACTTGCATCATTTCTTGGTGAAAAAGTTTGATGAAAAAATAGAAAATTTATCATTTTTCTAACTTTGAAGCTTTCTGTTTGTAAGGAAAATAGACATTCCAAATAAATTATATATCGATTCACATATACAATATGTCTACTTTATGTTGGCATTATAAAGTTGACATGTTTTTACTTTTCGAAGACATCAGAGGGCTTCAAAGTTCAGCAGCAATTTTCCAATTTTTCACAAAATTTTCAAAATCTGAATTTTTCAGGGACTAGTCCAGCTTAATATTAGAAATACCCCATAAATTACGCCATTATTAAAACTGCACCCCTCAATGTATTCAAAATGACATTCAGTAAGTGTGTTAACCCTTTAGGTGTTTCACAGGAATAGCAGCAAAGTGAAGGAGAAAATTCAAAATCTTCATTTTTTATACTCGCATGTTATTGTAGACCCAGTTTTGGAATTTTTACAAGGGGTAAAAGGAGAAAATGCCCTCCAAAATTTCTAACCCAATTTCTCTCGAGTAAGGAAATACCTCATATGTGTATGTGAAGTGTTCGGCGGGCGCAGTAGAGAAGGAGCAACAATGGGATTTTGGAGAGTGAATTTTGCTGACATAGTTTTTGAGGGGCATGTCACATTTAGAAAGCACCTATGGTGCCAGAACAGCAGAAAAAAACCCACATGGCATACCATTTTGTAAACTACACCCCTCAAAGCACGTAAAAGAGGCACACCCCACAGGTGTTTGCCGACTTTTTGTCGGATGTGTAAATGAAAAAAAAAATTTTTCACTAAAGTGCAGTTTTTTCCCCCAAATGTACTATTTTTACAAAGGGGAATGGTAGAAAATGCCCCCCAAAATTTGTAACCGCATCTCTTCTGAGTATGGAAATACCCCATGTGTGGACGTCAAGTGCTCTGCTGGTGCACTGCAATGCTCAGAAGAGAAGGCGCGCCACTGAGCTTTTGGAGAGAGAATTTGTTTGGAATGGAAGTCAGGGGCCATGTGTGTTTACACAGCCCCCGTGGTGCCAGAACAGTGGAACCCCCCCCCCACATGTGACCCCATTTTGGAAACTGCACCCCTCACAGAACTTAATAAGGGGTGCAGTGAGTATTTACACCACACTGGCGTTTGAGAGATCTTTGGAACAGTGGGCTGTGCAAATGAAGAATAAAATGTTTCATTTTCATGGACCACTATTCCAAAAGTGTGACAGACACCTGTGAGGCATAAATGATCACTGTACCCCTTATTACATTACGTGAGGGGTGTAGTTTCCAAAATGGGGAAAGCAACACAGCCCACAGAGTAACGAGTCCACTTTTTATCCCTCACTGCAAATTACCGTATTTATCGGGGTATACCACGCACCGGCCTATAACACGCACCCTCATTTTACCAAGGATATTTGGGTAAAAAAAGTTTTTTACCCAAATATCCATGGTAAAATGAGGGTGCGTGTGTGCGCGTGTATACCCCGATACACCCCCAGGAAAGGCAGGGGGAGAGAGGCCGTCGCTGCCCGCTTCTCTCCCCCTGCCTTTCCTGGGGGTCTAGAGCCCTGCTGCCGGCCCTTCTCTCTCCCCTGGCTATCGGCGCCGCTGCCCGTTCTGTCCCGTTCTGTGCCCCGTGTGCCCCGTTCTGCCTCCTGTTACTCACATGCTGTCCTGCTAACTCACGCAGGCTTCAACTGTGAGCTCCGTGTAAGCCCCCCCCCCCCCCCCCCAGTGCAGCTATAGCCAATAGCCTGGAGCATCTTGCTGCAGGCATCCAATGAGCTGCCCTTCCCTTTCTTTCCTATAGAGCTGTAGTCGGCAGGATCGTAATGGAGGACACTCTGTCCCCCCTGAAGATATTTAAAGAACTGTACAGTACTCTATGTGATGTCACACATCACATACAATACATATACACCCTATCCACCCCATACATCAATGTTTCCCTATCAGTGTGCCTCCAGCTGTTGCAAAACTATAACTCCCAGCATGCCCAGACAGTCAATGGCTGTACATGCATGCTGGGAGTTGTAGTTGTGCAACAGCTGGAGGCACCCTGGTTTGTTAAACAATCCCCATACACTCCACATACAATGGTCATCCCAGAACCAATTAGCAGTTTCCCATAGAGATATGTATTCAACATACAATGGTTCCGAGCCCCCAAAACCAATTACCATTTTTACATAGACATATGTACTCGACATATGATGATTTCAACATATGATGGTTCTCCTGGAACCAATTAATATCATATGTTGAGGGACCACTGTACATGCAGGAAAATTTATATTGAAATTTATATTGATTGGACTGTTTGATCACTTTTAATAAATTGTTTCATGATATAAAAAGTGACCAAAAATACGCCATTTTGGACTTTGGAATTTTTTTACCTTACGCCATTAACCGTGCGGTTTAATTAACAATATATTTTTGTATTCAGACATTTACGCATGCGGCGATACTACATATTAAAGGCGAATTCCAGGAAAAAAATTTATATATATATATATCAACTGGCTCCAGAAAGTTAAACAGATTTGTAAATTACTTCTATTAAAAAATAATCCTTTCAGTACTTATGAGCTTCTGAAGTTAAGGTTGTTCTTTTCTGTCTAAGTGCTCTCTGATGACACCTGTCTCGGGAAACGCCCAGTTTAGAACGAGGTTTACTATGGGGATTTGCTTCTAAACTGGGCGTTGCCCAAGATAGGTGTCATCAGAGAGGACTTAGACAGAAAAGAACAACCTTAAGTTCAGAAGCTCATAAGTACTTAAAGGATTAAGAATTTTTAATAGAAGTAATTTACAAATCTGTTTAACTTTCTGGAGCCAGTTGATATATATAAAAAAAAGTTTTTTCCTGGATAACCCCTTTAAATGATCTTTATTAACTTTTTACACTTTTTTTTTTTTGCAGTGTTATAGCCCCCCAGGTGGTTATTTCACTGAACATACCGATCTCATACACAGATCATTGCCGTGCATTGACATGGAAAAGATCAGTGTAATCGGCGGTCGATTGTTCAAGCATGGATTTCAGGCTTGGAGCAATCAATGGCCGATCAGATGCGACGGAGGCTGGTAAGGGGACCTCCGCTCATGTTCTAGCTGATCGGGACATCGCGTTTCACCACCTGACTGAGCTGCTGGGAAGCTTTTACTTTCATTTTAGACTCGGAGATCAACTTTGAACAACGCGTCTAAAGGGTTAATAGGGCACGGCACAACGATCAGTTCTGCACGCTATTAGCCCAGGGTCCCGGCTGTCATTAGGGACTGACCCGGTATGACGCAGGGTCACGGTGTGACCCCGCATTTTATACCGGGATCGGGTGCAGGGCGTACAGGTACGCCCTGTGTCCTTAAGAGGTTAAGAGTGTCCTCTGTCCTCCACTCGTTACCTGTATTAATGAAACCTGTTTGAACTTGTTATCAGTATAAAAGACACCTGTCCACAAACTCAAACAGTCACACTCCAAACTCCACTATGGAGCTAAACTCCAAACTCCACTAAGAGCTGTCGAAGGACACCAGAAACAAAATTGTAGACCTTCACCAGGCTGGGAAGACTGAATATGCAAAAGGCAAGCAGCTTGGTGTGAAGACATCAACTGTGGGAGCAATTATTAGAAAATGGAAGACATACAAGTCCACTGATAATATCCCTAGATCTGGGGCTCCATGCAAGATCTCACCCCGTGGTGCCAAAAAGATCACAAGAACAGTGAGCAAAAATCCCAGAACCACACAGGAGGACCATGTGAATGAACTGCAGAGAGCTGGGACCGAAGTAACAAAGGCTACCATCAGTAACACACTACGCCACCAGGGACTCAAATCTTGCAGTACCAGATGTGTCCCCCTGCTTAAGCCAGTACATGTCCGGGCCCGTGAGAGGTAAACACTTTTTTCTGGTTGACTGGGAGAGTTACGGTCCTGAGGAGCGTTCTTGGGAGCCAGAGGAGAATATTCTGGACCGTGATCTTCTCAGGAGTTTTCTGAACCATAAAAGGAGGGGGAGACCAAAGGGGGGGGGGGTACTATTATGCCCCGCTCTCCGGCCACACACACTGGCCATGAGCACATGGCCCCGCTTCTCTCTACTGCCGGCAGGGCTGGGATTCACATCGGGGGACGCTTCCGCATAGGAATCCCAGCCCGTCACTCACCCCCTGTCCTCCTGCCTCTTCCTCTTCCTCTGTGCTCCGGCACTCGTGTCCCCGTCCCCTAGGGCGCACGTGCGCCGGAGCTCTCAGATTTAAAGGGCCAGTGCGCCCATTAATTAAATAACCCCCTGTGGCTCAGTTAATAAATTCCTCCCCCTCCCACACTTCCCTGCCGCATCTTTGTTGCCCTAGTGTTTGAGAGAAAGCATTCCTGTGTATTGCCTTGCCATGTATCATACCCTTTGCTCCGGGACCCGACCTTGCTCCTATACAGCCTGGCTACTAACCACTTGCTACGTTCCTGACTATGCTACTATGCTGCCTGCCCTGACCTTCTGCTATCCTGACCACGAGTTGCCGTATCCTACCTGTGCCTCGAACTCCTCAGCCATCTGTATAATCGAACCATGCCAGGGGTGGCGACCTGGGTGCCACCTGCCACAGCAAGTTAATCCCACTTTGCGGCGGGCTCTGGTGAAAACCAGCGGCACCTGAGACACAGGTCCTGCGGATCCACATCCACCAATGTCCCTGTCTACTGAAACTTGAGTGTTACAGTAAGATCTGGCCATGGATCCTGCTAAGGTACCCCTGCATAAAGTCACGTACCCCCGTTGTGGTACGTCAGTCTCAGCAGTTGGTGCAACAGGCACAGCAACTTACCCAACCATCTGCTATGATGCAACAGCTATTGACCATGCAGCAACAACAGCAGCAACAACCGCAACCTATCCCACTCTCTCCACCAGTTCCTGCAATGTCTTCTGGCTACCAACAACGTCTGCCTTCACCTTCTAAGTATGATGGTGATTCCAAGTTATGCCGAGGCTTCGTTATACAGTGCTCCATGCACTTGGAGCTCATGTCTGAACAGTTTCCAACTGAACGTGCGAATGTGGCCTTTAGCCTTTATCATTAGCCTATTGTCCGAAAAAGCCCTCGCCTGGGATACACCCCTTTGGGACCGCGGTTACCCGGTATCCTCCACCTTGTCGGCTTTCTTGGCAGAATTTTGCAGTGTCTTCGAGGAATCAGCACGTGCCTCCTCAGCTGAGACGGCTTTGCTAAACCTCTGTCAAGGGAATTCTTCCGTTGGTGACTACGCGATTCAATTACGCACTCTAGCCTCTGAACTGGCATGGAATGATGAGGCCTTGTGTGCCACATTCAAAAAAGGACTGTCAAGCAGTATTAAAGATGCCCTTACAGCACGTGATCCTCCATCTTCTTAGACTGAACTTATCCACTTGGCCACATGTATTGATGTGTGTTTTGCTTAGAGGCAGGAAGAACTGTGCTTAGAGAGGGAACGTGTCCGAACACAGAGATATCCTCGCCTGGCACCCGTGTTTTAATGTCCACCTCTACAGTTTCCTGCGCCTCTTGCCGAAGAGGCTATGCAAGTGGATCGTTCTCGTCTTACGCTTGTATTGTGCTATCCCAGAGCACTTCCTCAAGGACTGTACAGTTCGTCCACTGTGTCCTGGAAACGCTCGCACCTCGGGTACAACTTACACTTGGTGAGTGGTTCTTGACAAACCACTCACAAACTTGAAACACATTTATTGCGCTATCCCCTGTTGTTCCTTGTTCGCTGCAATCCACTTTGGTCGGTACAGGATCCACTCTGAATACAGCAATAGAAAAAAACTAAAAAATTCTCAAAATAGAAGAGCGGACATGTTCCACTTCAAGGTGCATTCATATAATACAATATTTAAAATGCACCTACTTCACCGAGGAGGTTTTTTCTTTTTTTACCTTAAACCCTCCTCAATCCTCCATGCCTTCCAACATCAAATCTGAACACCACATAAGGGACCGGGCGTTTACCCCTTGTAAAAGTTCAAAAACTGGGTCTTTGTGTGTCACAACTTGCGGTGCTAGAGCTTTAGCTTCAGCATGACAGCATTTTTGGATTAGGGATCCGCAGGTGACTTTATTAAAGCTTTTTTGGTCAACAAGTATCATCTTCCTGTCACTCGGATTGCCAAGCCCTTGTTAATTTCTTCAGTTAATGGATGAAATCTGGACTGTATGGTTCACTTCCGTACCGAATCTCTCGTCAAGCAAGTGGGAGTATTGCATAAAGAAAAGATTGAATTCTATGTACTGCCACACTGTACTTTTGAGATTCTTCTTGGCCTTCCTTGGCTGCGACATCATTCTCTGCAACTGGATTGGAGAACTGGAGATATTATTCGCTGGGGACAATCCTGTCAAAATCTTTGCCTACAACCAGTTCAGCTTAAAGTTGTTACTCACCTTCCTCCCTAACCTGGCCTGATTTTTTTGAAATCTTCTGCAAGAAGCTGGCAGAGTCTCTGCTGCCACATCGTCCTTACGACTGCCCTATTGATCTTTTGCCCAGGACCACTCCTCCTCGTGGAAGGATTTACCCTTTATCGGTACCTGAGACCAAAGCCATGGCTGAGTATATCCAGGAGAATCCGTAAGGGATTTATCCGTAAGTCCTCTTCTTCTGCCGGAGCAGGTTTTTTCTTTGTGGGGAAGAAGGATGGCTCACTCAGTCCATGCATTGAGGGGTTTGGGTTCATGGAGAACTGGGCCGACTTTGCTGTTGGATACCGGCTCTTCCATAGGGACGGACTGCACCTCAATGGGGAGGGTGCAGCTATGCTTGGGGAGAAGATGGCTAGAAGGGTGGAGGAGTATTTAAACTAGGGAATTGGGGGGTGAGGGAACCTACAACGTAGAGGGAGAAGATAGTGTAGATAGAGAGGGGGGGACTTATTAATATACCTGGGGGTGGAGCGGAGGGAGGGGTTATAATAGTTAATAGGGATAGGCTTCATAGGAAAAAAAAACATACACCTTTAAATTGCATGTTGACTAATGCCAGAAGTCTGACCAATAAAACAGAGGAACAGGAGTGGTTGATGTCTGAGGAAAATTATGACATAGTGGGTATAACAGAGACTTGGTGGGACAATAGCTGGGCGGTCAACATACAGGGTTATAGTCAATTCAGGAAGTATCGTACAAAATGGAAAGGGGGAGGAGTTTGTCTTAATGTGAAATCTAGTCTGAAGGCCGCACTGAGGGAGGATATATGGGAGGGAAATGATAATGTGGAGTCATTATGGATAGAAATATATGGAGATGAAAATAAAAAAATCTTGATAGGGGTTTGCTATAAGCCACCAAACATAATGGAAGAAGCAGAAGATCAATTACTGAGGCAAATAAACAAGGCAGCAAATCAGAATAAAGTGATAATAATGGGGGACTTTAACTATCCTGATATAAACTGGGAGACTGAGACCTGTGAATCTCATAAAGGAAACAGGTTTCTGACTATAGCTAAAGACAATTATCCGTCCCAAATGGTGCAGGGCCCGACCAGAGGGGGTGCCCTACTGGACTTAATATTAACCAACAGACCTGACAGAGTAACTAATGAGCAGGTAGAAGGACACCTAGGAAATAGTGATCATAATATAATACATTATACCTTGTTCTTCAATAAGGGAATCTATTGAGGGGCCACAAAAACATTGAACTTCAGGAAGGCTAAGAAGGTAAAGTTTGATCAACTCAGAGAAGCCCTTAACAATATAAATTTGGATAATGTCCTCAAAAACAAGAATACTGACACTAAATGGGAGACTTTTAAAAATATCTTAAATTCTCACTATAAGATGTATATACCTTATGAGAATAATCAGAAATAAAGGAAAACCAATATGGATGAATAAAAATGTTAAGGGGGCAATAAATGACAAAAATAAAGCATTTAAACTACTAAACAGGACGGCAGTGAAGAAGCATTAAAAAGCCATAGAGAAAAATGTAAAATATGTAAAAAAAAAACAGATAAAAGCGGCAAAAATAGAGACAGAAAGACTCATTGCCAAAGAGAGTAAAACTAACACCAAAATGTTTTTTAACTATATAAATAGCAAAAAGGTTAAAAATGAAAGTGTTGGCCCTTTAAAAAATGATGAGGAAGAAATTATAAATGGGGATCAGGAAAATGCAAATATATTAAACAAATTCCTCTTCACTGCATTCACCGAGGAAATTGAAATGTCAGGTGAAATACAGTAAGATAAGGTAAACTCCCCAGTACAGGTCACCTGTCTAACCCAGGAAGAAGTACAGTGCCACCTACAAAAAATCTAAATAGACAAATCGCCAGGTCCAGATGGTATTCACCCCCGTGTTCTAAAGGAATTAAGTAATGTAATAGACAGACTCCTATTTTTAATATTCAGGGACTCTATAGTGACAGGGACTGTTCCCCAGGACTGGAGCATGGCAAATGTGGTGCAAATTTTTAAAAAGGGGACAAATGGTGACCCTGGGAATTACAGACCTGTTAGTTTAATCTTCATTGTATGTAAATTGTTTGAGGGTTTTCTAAGGGATGCTATTTTGTAGTATTTTGATAAAAATAAATGTATGACTCCCTATCAGCATGGCTTTATGAGAGATCGGTCCTGTCAAACTATCCTGATCAGCTTTTATGAGGAGGTGAGCTCCAGACTGGACCAGGGGCAATCGCTGGATATTGTATATCTGGATTTTTCCAAAGCATTTGATACGGTGCCACATAAAAGGTTGGTGTATAAAATGAGAAGGATTGGACTGGGGGGAAAATGTGTGCAAGTGGGTAAGTAACTGGCTACATAATAGGAAACAGAGGGTAGTTATTAATGGTACTTATTCTGATTGGGTGACTGTTACTAGTGGGGTACCACAGGGGTCTGTCTTGGGTCCTGTGCTATTCAATATATTTATTAATGTCTTTGAAGAGGGGTTGAATAGTAAAGTAGCAATCTTTGCAGATGATACTAAACTCTGTAAAGCGGTAAACACTATAGAGGACAGTGCCCTGTTACAAATGGATCTGGATAGGTTGGAGGTTTGGGCTGGGAAGTGGCAGATGAGGTTCAACACAGATAAATGTAAGGTAATGCACATGGGGAAGAAAAATCCGGGCTGGGATTATGTATTAAATGGGAGAACACTTGGGATGACTGACGTGGAAAAGGACTTAGGAGTCTTAGTTAATAGTAAATTTAGCTGTAGTGACCAGTGACGGGCAGCTGCTGCCAAGGCAAATAAAATCATGGGGTGCATTAATAGGGGTATTGATGCCCACGACAAGGAAATAATTCTACCACTGCACATATCACTAGTCAAATCACACATGGAATGCTGTGTGCAGTACTGGGCACCAGTGTACAAGAAAGATATAGTGGAGCTGGAGAGGGTTCAAAGACGGGCAACCAGAGTAATATGGGGAATGGGAGGACTACAGTACCCAGAAATATTATCAGAATTAGGGTTATTTAGTTAAGAAAAAAGAAGGCTTAGGGGCGACCTGAGAACTGTGTATAAATATATCAAGGGACCTGGGCGGAGCCTGACCGCTGACTGGAATGGCTGCATGAGTCTGGGCTCTCCTGCCACACACCTCTACTACACCACTTTATCCCCACTTTCTTTGGACTGTGATGGTGAAGATCGGTCGCTACCAGCCCAGTGACCCTGCAGAAATGCCTAAATCTCAAAAAAAGCCAAGCAGACGTGGCTAAAATCTTCACTAAGAGAGCAGATCGCTCCCCGGCTCGGTCACTCAAGATGGCGCCGGAACCCGCTTCCCAATGCAACTCAGAGGAGGAGACAAGGCCTGACAGTGACTCTGATGACGGAGGTTCCATGACCTTGACTCCCGCATTCCTCAAGTCGTTCATGAAGAAGGCCCTCTCTCAAGTGCTGAAGCCGGTACGTGCAGACCTAGCTGAAATTAAATCAGAAGTGCATGTCATTGGCTACCGTACCGAAGCGCTAGAAGCTGCCTGTGCAGACCTCACTGCACACTCGGCGGCCATGGCTGAAAGAGCTGAGGTGTTGGAGACTCATGTCAACAATGCACTCACCTTAATCGAGAACCAGGAAAATAGAGGCCAACGGAGGAACATTCGGTTCAAAGGCCTACCGGAATCCTGGGCGTCTGACTCGCTCCCTAGTATTGCTAAAGAAATATTCGCCGGCCTGTTAGGTGCGGAAAGGGCTTCAGGCATCATCATAGAACGCATTCATAGAGCTTTGCGGTCTAAACCTAAGCCCTCAGAGCCACCCCGGCACGTTATATGCAGATTTTTGTCTTATGTGGATACTGCAGCCATTTTGCAAGCAGCAAGGGAGAAGAGGCCAATCCACTATGGCGATGATGAAGTTGCACTGTATCAGGATATCGCCCCCCACCACGCTTATGAAACGGCGCATAATGCGCCCTCTGCTTGAAAAGCTCCGGAACAAAAGACTTTCGTATTTCTGGCTATTTCCTTTTGGCCTCTCGGACCTCAAAGGTGGGAAGAGAATTATCATCAAGACGCCCGAGGACCTTGAGAATGCCTGGTCTACCCTGGAGATCTCCCCGGTTCAGGTACCCTCGTGGATGCCGCTATCTGACCATATACCCTTGCCTCAACTTCCCCGAATGGAGGTATGGAAGCAGGTGTTCCGTTCCAAGTCTCCTAAACAGAAGAAGACCCCAGTAAAGATCCCAGTGAAATCCCTCCCTCCAGACCACTGAGGGTAACTGTCTGTTTCCTCCATCTTCTTTATTTGTGACCCTGACTGGTATCATTCCATGGTGATGGTTTCCTTGCTCCTCTGCGGATGTCTCTCCAGTCTGATTTGCTGACTATCTCGGAACTTACTGGAACTGTCCGCTCCTCCAGACGAGACATTTCGCTGATGCAGAAGATGATCTGCTGGAAGGATAAGTAGAGCATCCTCCCCCAATCCACAAATCACTCCCCCCACCCCCCCTGTCCCTTCCGTGTTTGCCGCATCGGCAGCCCCCCCTTATAGTCCCTGTTGCTCTCGCCTGCACCGCAGTTCATACCCTTCCCATCCCCCCCCCCTCTCCCCCTGGCTAGGGCCCTGTCATTGGCATGACCCTCGTCTCCCATTCCTCGGGGTTTCGCCCAGACCCGACACCCCCCCCCATCCCGGGACTTTCTCCTACAGGATACAGCTACTGATCACCCTCCGGGAACTCTTGCTGTCTCTATACTCCCACGGTGACTGCAGCAGATACCAGTTTATACTGGACTTTCACATGCTGGACGTCCACCTTTGTTTTCTCTATTTTACTGTTTGTTAATGAGAGGTCGATGGTCATTATATCCCTTTATGCTATTGCCATTGTTATGTTGCCCTGTGAGTGCCCGGACTTCGGTCGCCTTGTCCTGATCCCTACCTGCCGCTGAGTTTGAGACGTGATTAATGACCCTATTTGAATGTTCTTACTTAAAGGAAGCCCGGCTGGGACTTTCAATTCTTTCATACTAAATTATTTGTCGCTCCCTGGTGTTTGCTCCTATGTTGTTGTGTGTTTCACCTCCCCCTCCTCTTTCATTCCCCCCTCCCCCCCTATAGCCTCCCTTTCCCCTTCCCCTTCTCTCCCTTCCCTCCCATGTGTCTTCATGGGTGCCTGGCCCCTCTCTCTCTTTCTTCTCTGTCGTTGTAATACTTATGTCTCATTCTCCTTCCTGCTGTGCCATGCTATTTTGTCTATGATGTGATGTTTTATTTGTTATGATGTATTCCTGAGATCTTGTTTTTTTGCAAACCTCCAATACCAGCCTATTTTGTTCTTGTGGCTTGTGGTTCTTACCATTGGGCTGCGGACCGATATTACCTATGTTCGCCATGACATTAAGAATTAGTGGTGTAGGGGGTGCGCCACAGGTCAGATTACCCTCTATCCCCCCCGCTGCTTGACACTTTTCTCTGTATTTAGTTAGTTTACTCCCACACGTACATCAGTTTTTGTTACATTCTCTCCCCTGCGACACATTCCTCTCCTAGAGGAGATCCCCCCCTGCCTCCAAGCCCTAACTCCCACTTTACCCCCTTCCATCCCTTGCTCGTCCACCTCTTCCTTTCCCCCTCCCTTTGGTCCCCCCTCCTCCCCACCTCTTCTCCACCTCCTTCCTCTTTTCTCTCTACGTCTGCTCTGGTGCTCGGCTACTTTCAACCTTCCTTTGCTGCATCTTTTTCTCTTTTCTGTGCTGGATTTCTCCCTGCTTTGTCGCCATGGCTACCATGTCACGCGTTTCCTTCAATGTAAGAGGTATGTTGACCCCCAACAAACGAAACCATGTTCTCTCCATAGTTGGGAGACTTCATTCTACAGTGTTATTCCTGCAAGAAACCCATTTCAAATGTGAGAAGATCCCAAAATTGCCCACTAAACATTTTCCTCACTGGTCCCACGCATGCCACGCGACCTCGGCATCTAAGGGTGTCTCAATCACCATTCACAAAAGGGCACCGCTTAAGGTTCTCCAGCAATATTCAGACGATGAGGGGAGGGTACTCTTCCTGAGAGTGCTGTTGTACAACTCTAAATACACCTTGGCGAACATATATGCACCGAATCATGCCCAGGTCCCGTGGCTGTTGAAGGTTCTAGATGACCTGAGATTGTTTGCTGATGGCCCCATAATCCTTGTAGGTGACCTTAATGTTACTCTAAACCCATCTCTCGACACGTCAGCTTTGAAGCCCTCTGTCTCTAACAGGGCGTTGGCATGCCTACGTACTAAACTCTCTGATTTATCTCTAATAGATGCCTGGAGGATGCAGAATCCCACGGTCAGGGACTACTCGCACTTCACAGCTTCCCATGATTCCCATCAGAGACTGGACTACTTGCTCTTGCACTCCTCTCTACTGCCATTGCTCACGACTACAGGTATTGATGTGATTTCTATTTCTGATCATGCCCCTGTCTTTCTTTCGCTTCTTACCTCTACCACCTCTGCCAAGGCCACCCGTTGGCGTTTGAATGAACACATACTGGAAAACCCACAGGCGAAGGCTGATGTTCTAGCTACCTTCTTTGATATTAACGTTGACTCGGGCCCATCTGTCCCCCTAGTCTGGGAGTCCCACAAGGTTTATATCAGAGGTATTTTTATATCCTGGGGTACCAAATTGAAAAGAATATACCAGAAAGAAATAGATTCCGTGTTGAGGCAGATTGCCTCATTAGAAAAAATTCACAAATCGTCTAGAAGTGCCGATGTCCAGAAGGAGCTGGTCTCCCTTAGGGAACGACTTCTCCAACACTTAAATTATAAGTCTTCCAAGGCATATTTAAATTTCAGACACCGCCTTTACGCCCATGGCGACAAGGGAGGGAAACTTATGTCTTCTCTACTTGCAAAAGCAAAACAACATATTCATGAGATCAGAGGGGCAGATGGCTCTCTCTGCTCTACTACCCCTGACATTGCGGTAGCATTTCAACAATTCTACTCCAAACTATACAACCTACAGGGAACGACCACTGATTCGACTGATATCAGGAATGCATCGAAGATAGGTAAATTTTTAGAGGACCTTTCCCTCCCTTGTGTAGATGAGAGTATGGCGGCCACTCTCCTCGAGCCTATTACTCAGGACGAGGTGGAGAGGGTTTTGTCCTCGTTTCCCCCTGGTAAGAGCCCAGGGCCTGACAGCCTCCACCTTTCGTACTATAAAAAGTTCAAGGCTATACTACTGCTGCATTTGACTAGCTGGTGCTCCTCCCTGTTTAGGGGTGTCCAGTTACCCAACCAATCGCTGGAAGCACACATCACTTTAATTGCAAAAGAGGGTAAGGACCCGACGGATTGTGGGAGTTTCCGTCCAATATCACTATTTAACTTAAATTGTGGGCCAAACTTCTCTCCTTACTTATCAAAAAGTTGCTGCCTCATCTAATAAGGGAGGAACAGGTGGGTTTTGTCCCGGGCAGAGAGGGCTGCACGAATACGGAAAAACTTCTTCTTACCATATCGCATGCTCAGTCCTCCAAACTGTCATTGGCCCTTCTCGGGGTAGACGCCGAGAAGGCATTCGACAGGGTTAATTGTCATTATATGGTTGCCGTTCTGAGACATTTTCGTTTCCCTGAGCCCTTTATAGATGCCATCATGACGCTGTACTCTACCCCTTCTGCCTCCCTGCTGGTGAACGATTCGATATCCCCCCCCCCTTCTACATATCGAACGGCACCAGACAGGGATGCCCCCTCTCCCCCACCCTGTTTATATTGGTGATGGAGACTCTTCTCTAGAAGGTGTGACAGATCTCTTCCATCAGGGGCTTCCACACCCCTCATGGGTAACTGAAGGTCTTAGCCTTTGCGGATGACTTGTTGTTTCTACTTTCGGACCCCTGAATAGCTTGCCATCACTGATGCAGCTCTTGACTGATTTTGGGACTGTCTCTAACTTTAAAATCAATGTTACAAAATCTGAATTGCTCAATGTCACCCTGCCTCCTGAGAGTGCTTCCCGCCTACGTCTTCAATCCCAATTCAAATGGGCTTCATCGCACATTAAGTACCTGGGAGTTAATATAACCGTGGCCATGGGAGCTCTTTACAAATTAAACTTTGATCCGTTGTTGTCCGATATTACAAACGTTTTGCACGAATATGACTCCACTCTGATCTCATTGATGGGGAGACGAAATGTGCTACAATGCTATGTTTTGCCTAAAATCTCCTACAAACTCACAATGTTACCAATCGCGCTCCCTGAGAAGTTTTTTCTCTCTATTAAGTCTATCTTCTCCAAATACCTTTGGAGACAGAAAAGACCCCGCATGTCACATAGCCTACTCACCCGTTCAAAACAGGAGGGAGGCCTTGGACTACCGGACAGCCGTAGATTATATAGGGAAATCCAGCTCAAGCGTTGGGTCCAATTCACTTGCTCACCGTGTCCCTCCGGTTTATGGGGGTGATATGCTGGGTGACCTTTGGTTGCCCACTCCCTCCTGTAGCAGATACAGACGACAAGACAGGGGGCTCTTGTACAGAGGAATCCTCTCTACCTGGTCTGGTCTATCCCCTCTTCTCTCCCCTTCAATCTCCCCCCCTGCTTCCTTCACATTTATTGCCTGTGGTCGTGGGTATGTCTTCCCCAACATTCTCACCTATGTGGGCGAAAGTTTCCGTTGATGTAGTTTTTCCCTGATGGTGGGATTCCGTCTGATGGTCAACTTCGCTCCCTGCTACCTGAGGTAACCACTTCTTTTCTGCATTATCGTCATGTTAGAGATTGTTGTAGAGCTTTTGCCAAAAAATTCCTCCCACTCCGAAACTTAACAGACTTTGAATCCTCTCTGATCTCTACTCCTGAGGCCCCTTGGAAGCTGTCAACTGCTAAGCTGATGTGTAGACGGGCCCAACCTTCATCTAGGCCGGGCTACCTTGCTTCTTGGGAGCGGGAGCTCCAACGTCCTCTCACTGACACTGAGGTATCACGCATACTTTCTAACTCGCATGGTCTGTCTAGGTGTGAGCGTCTGCAGGAAAACCACTTTAAAATCCTAACTCGCTGGTACAAAGTACCTGAATTTCTGCATGCTCATGGTCTCTCTGATTCAAACCTCTGCTGGAGGTGTAATGCGCATGTCGGCTCCCATATACACATATGGTGGCAATGCCCCCTGATCGTGCCCTTTTGGCGCAAAGTGGAATCTGTGCTCTCCACACTTTTAGGCACGACTATGCAACACTCCTCTGAAGGCATCCTGTTAGGTTGTCCCTTTGTTTCATATGTCCCCTCCTCCGACTTATTATTTACCCACCTGCGGCTAAAAGCCTAATACCAATATACTGGCTCCGACAGACCCCCCCTTCCAGACAGGACTGGCTCAAAAAGGTAGCCCAGATTTGCAAATTCGAGGAAATGTCTAGTAGAATCTGCAGAACGTATGACTCCTTCTTCAATATCTGGCAGCCCTGGCTGGACTAAGTCTTCAGGGGACCTGGATAATCGGAGCCCTGTCTCTCTCTCTCTCTTTTTCCTTTTTCTTTTTTCTGTTTTATTCCCCTCTCCTTCTGAACAGCGGAGCACCGACCCCTTCCCTTTCCTATGTCTCTATTTTTCTGTCTCTCTCCCATCCTCTCAAGCTCTTTCCTTTTCCTCCTGCGCCCTCTTTCTCTCTATACTGGTTTTCCCATCCGTATCTTCCTTCCCCCCTCATCTCTCCCCCTCTCCCTCCCCTCCTACACCCCCCCCCTTTTCCTCTTTATTTATTTCATTACACGTCCCCCCCTCCCCCCTTTTATTACACACTACCAGGCTCATGGCCTGGTGTGTGCCTTTCATCGCATCCCCTTTAAAGTACATACTGATTAACCCCCTCCCCCCAGACCCAGTAGGCAGGTTGAAATAACATTCACTCACTCAGCGCGGTAATCCTGCGAGCCGCGTACCGTCACGTGACACATCACGCTCTGGGGCCGGCATCCTTGCATTCAGCGTGATGTCCTGATGGTCATGTGATGGCAGTGACGCGCGGAAATACAAATCCCGGACCAACTGAAGGTGAGCCAGAGCGGAGCGGGGCGGGGCACAAAAAGGAGCAGGGAACAGCGCTGTGCGGTGCGCCTGACGGACAGGCGCACCGCACAGCGCAGGAGAAGGGGGTGAGGACGGTCGGGCACAGATGGGGGGTCGCCCCCCACAAATGCGCACCCGGGTCGCAACGCCACTCACTATGAGCGACCGTATGGTATGGATGTTACAAGTAACTGCATGGCCCAAACATTGTGAGTGGCTGTGCAGCATGGACGCTACGTGAACGTTTGGGGAGCCGAGCCCTTGCATGTAATAGGCCATTCCCCCGTGTCGGGGCCGGTGTGTTGAACCCGGCCACCCTGGTTATTTACAAATAATTTTTTTAAAATTAATTTTACAAGTTTTTGGCTCCGCCCCTTCGCACGCCATGTGGCCCGGCGGCGCCGCCCCGGCAACCGGGGAGGACGCCGCTCCAGCCGTCCGGAACCACGGGGAGCGAGGAGGAGGAGAGCCCGGTGCGCGGATCAGGCCGGGCACTGTGAGAACGTTCAAGCCGCCCGGAGCAACCGGGAGCAAGGAGGAGGAGACCCGGCGCAGGAACCAGGTGAGAGATCGGTCGGGCACTGTGACAGCAGTGGGCCCCGCACCCCCGCACACCACGCGGCCCGGCGGCACCGCTGCGTTGAGCGGGGAGGAACCGATCACGCCGCTCGGCCACGGGTAAGGAGAGGCCAGGATCTCCTCCGCCGCCGCTCCGGCAGACCCCCCCCCATGCATCGCCAGGCCCAGCAGAGATTACCACAGGGGGACCTGGAGCGTAGGTGGGTACATAGTAAAAGACTGGAGGCCGGAAAACCGGGTTTACCGTGGGATGTCTGCACGCTGGACAACCGCCTTCCGCAAACGTCACGTACGCCCCGCCTACATGATGCAGGGACATTTTATACTCCCTCCCCTAACACTGTTCCGTCTAGAGGTGTGAGGGGTGTGGGAATTCCCGCCCCCTCGCACAAATTCAGCCTGATAGGCTTCCCACATAAAGTATTGAGACAAACTTTTGTTTTTGACCAAATACTTATTTTCCACCATAATTTGCAAATAAATTATTTAAAAATCAGATGTGATTTTATGGATTTCTTTTCTCATTATGTCTCTCATAGTTGAGGTATACCTATGATAACAATTACAGGCCTCTCTCATCTTTTTAAGTGGGAGAACTTGCACAATTGGTGGCTGACTAAATACTTTCTTGCCCCACTGTATATAGCTCATGCTTATACCGTGTTTCCCCAAAAATACACCCTACAACGAAAATAAGCCCTAGCTGGATTATCGGGGTGGGCTGCAATATAAGCCCTACCCCGAAAATAAGACCTAGGCAATGCCTTGGCTGCAAATATAAAAAAAAAAAACTTTAACTTACCTTTGTCCTCCGTTCCCCCATTGCTAAGAAGCCGGCGTCACTGTTCTTCGCTGCTCTTGCTGCTTCCTGGTGTTGGGACGTCTCAGAGCCTTCAGCCTATCACCGGCCGCAGCGATGTCCCGCCTCTGCCTATGATAGGCTGAGCGCATTGTCATGTAAGGAGCCGCCCAGCTTCTTACATGACATTGGGCTCAGCCTATCATTGGCAGAGGTGGGACATCGCTGCGGCCGGTGTTAGGCTGAACGCTCTGTGATGTTCCCATTCCCAGGAAGCAGCAAGAACAGCGGAGGGACCTTGAGGCCAGTTCCTTAGCAACGAGGGAACGGAGGATGAATGTAAGTTAAAGTTTGTTTTTTAATATTTGCAGCCCGGGCACAGGAATACTAAGTACAGCGCAGCGGCTGATAATTATTTAGCAGGGGGGGAGGGGGGGAGAGAAGCAGAGCTCGCGGGTGACATACGGTAAGATTAGTCCCCCGATGTGGGGTGCAGCGCTAAGCTGATAAACCAGCGGGAGGGGGGACGTTGGGCGGCAATTTATGTTGTTCAATGTACATATCGTAAATAAATAAGCCCTACCCTGAAAATAAGCCCTAGTGTGTTTAATATAAGACCCGGTCTTATTTTCGGAGAAACACGGTATAGCATTATGATTTCATAAGATTTGCAGGATGAAATACAATATTGCAATCACTCAAAATCAGATTAGTCATGTCTTTTTAGTAGACGTTATCTTCTTAAAAGATAAAAACATTTCCTTTTCTTGAACTATATATTGCAGATTTTCCCTCACTGTAGCCATAGCTTGCTTTGAGCTTTAACTCAGTTTTCATTTTAAAATGAAAAGATACATGAAGCTAACTTGCTTTTATTTGGTAATGTTTTGTACACAATTTTTTTCTTCATATGCAATTTCTGTGTACAGACCTAAACATATCATTGTCGAAATTAAGAATTTAACTGAAAAGTTGATGAAAACACCTCATGAGGTAAGTGAATACCTAATCCTTTTTGAGGTCTCTCACGGTCCTAAAATGTTCCTTCTACCATTGTTGATGATAATGATGATGATTATTATTATATTGTAAATTTATTTTTTTGTTATTTGTATTTCAAATTTTTTGCAGAATCAAGATTTTTTTTTGACTACTCCACTGGAGAGCTACTGGGTAATGTAACATTACGTTATATCAACATTACATGTTTTTTTTCTGAGTCCATTATGTTCTTGTGATGAAATCTTATAGTTTATATTTTTATGCAAGCATGTGAAGAATGACAGTAACTAATTTATCAGTTTAGGGCAGCGTTTACACTGCATGAATATATAGCCAATACACTTCAATGGGATTCTGCTGTCCCATTCACACAGCTGAATTTCTGCCATAGAATGTCCACTGCAGTGTATTGGCTATAAATTGCTGCAGAAATTTCATGCAGAATTCCATGCAGGATTTCTGCCGTGTGAACCCAGCCTAATGTTTGCCCGCCCCCAAATATTTTTCTTTTAGTTGGATAGTCCCTAACTTTTGACCTAAATCCCTTTTTAACTCCTTTAGGGCTCGTTCACACAACAGCCGATTTCATTTCAAACTTTTCAGCAGCTGAATCTCCACAGCGTAAAATCGGCTGCAGACCCCTTGGAAGTCAATGGGGTCTGCCGCGGTTTTTTAACTGCTTAAATCGGTTGCAGACAGCCCACGGAGAGCTCGCCCCTTTCAAACTTGCAGCTGGAAACCCACTATGAGTTTAAAGTGAAATACGCTTATGTGAACGAGCCCTTGGGGTGTATTCACACATACAGTATCCTATCCAGATTTGTTCAGCAGAATTTAAAGCTGCAGATTTTATGCTGCAGGGTTTTATGTAAACTAAATGAATGATTATACGAGAAAGACTGCCACAGTACACCGCATATTTTATTGCATGCAATGTTTCAATTGAAAGAGGAAAAATGCAAACAGGGAAAAAATACAATGTACATGTTATAAATTGGTTAGAACACAACTCCTCATGTATACACAAAGTTACCTGAAATCATTTTAAAACCTCTTTCCCACAGTGTAGCTGCATTAAAGGGGTATTCCATTATAATGGCTCCAGAAAGTTAAACAGATTTGTCAATTACTTCTATTAAAAAATCTTAATCCTTTCAATAATTATCAGCTGCTAAAGTTAAGTTGTTGTTTTCTGTCTGGCAACAGTGCTCTCTGCTGACATCTCTGCTTGTCTCGGGAACTGCACACAGTAGAAGAGGTTTGCTTTGGGGATTTGCATCTAAACTGGGAGGTTCCCGAGACATGTGTCATCAGAGAGCACATAGACAGAAAAGAACAACTCAACTTTATCAGCTCATAAGTACTGAAAGGATTAAGATTTTTTAATAGAAGTCATTTACAAATCTGTTTAACTTTCTGGAGCCAGTTGATATAAAAAAAAAAAAATTTCCTGGATAACCCCTTTAACTTTTCTTTATACAGTCATTTCCTGTAAAGTCATTTATATAAGACTACTTTAGTTTGCGGTATACATAAAAAAAATACATACAGTGACCCCCCCCCCCCCGACCTACGATGGCCCCGACAAACAATCATTTCAACATACGATGGCCTCTCAACGGCTATCCAGCAGCACAAACTGCTTCAGCTTTCCCCGGATAGCCGTTTACGGTACCCTGTGTGGTCCGCTGACGATCACCTGTCCTCGAGGCTCCGGCGCATCCTCTTCAGGATCCCCTGCATCGTCGGCGCTCTCCATCGTCGTCATCACGTCGCTGCGCACGCCGTCCTGTCATCCAATAGGAGCAGTGTGCATAGCGACGTGATGGCGGCGACGGAGAGCGCGGATGTCGGGGAAGCAGAGGCCTTGTCGGAGCGTCGGGGACACCTCGGGGACACCCCGGGGACACGGCGACAGCGATGAAAGGCGACATCCAGGGCAGCGGTGTTGAGCGGTGACGGTCTGGAGCGGCGGGGACAGGTGAGTACAACCTCCAATACCAGTGGTCTTCAACCTGCGGACCTCCAGATGTTGCAAAACTACAACTCCCAGCATGCCCGGACAGCCGTTGGCTGTCCGGGCATGCTGGGTGTTGTAGTTTTGCAACATCTGGAGGTCCGCAGGTTGTAGACCTCTGTCCTATACTTTACATTGCACGGATCCCTCAACATACGATGGTTTCAACAAATGATGGTCCATTTGGAACGGATTACCATCGTATATTGAGGGACCACTGTACAAGATCATAATACTAACACATAACAAATGAATTACATTTTATTTGAAAAACATTTTAATTTCAACATTAATATATTTTAGCCTATACATTGTACATAAGCCAGTATTTTGAGCACAACCATTTTGCAAACCTTTTTTCAGACTTGTCATACAAGTTGCAGAATGGCTCAAGGATTTCATAAACACAATGAAAACACAATAGAAAGATGGATAGATTTTTTTTTGTTAATGTCTTTTCCAGGAACACCATAAAGAATGCCTAAGAACATACTTAGACATCTTTGAAAATAAACTGAAGATCATTTCTGAATATTACACACCCCAGGGGCAATCTACCATCAAACACATAAACACCTGTATAGAGCTACTGAAGAAGCACTGTGATGAAATAAAGGTACTGGATGTCTAGGACTATAAGATTCACCTCACAATAGGATCTCATTAAAGGGACATTCCGGCTTTATACATCTTATTCCCTATCCAAAGGATAGGGGATAAGATGTATGATCACAGGGGTCCCGCTGCTAGGGACTCCCACGATCTTGGTGCAGCCCCCGGCATTCTGCGCCGGGCGCTGCCTCCGAGGCTGGGACGTGATGTTATTGCCATGTCCCCTAGTGACGTCACACCACGCCCCTCCATTCATGGACCACAAAAGTGTCCCACTAGGCGTGAATCCCACGCTATATCGATACTAACAAAACAACATGCACAAAACAGCGTGATAAAGGATAATTACAAATTTTATTAAACACATAGAATACATAGCCTTGGTATAAAAATACAAAAAGATCTATAAAAGCACAAGATGAAAACAACTGGCAGAGAGCCGAAAAAATGGAGACTCATACCCACATGTTATGACAGACAAAAGATCAACATGGTGACTAGCATTACATAGGTTTGCTGCCGCAAGTGCGGTCCTTAAGAAAAAACCCCATAGGGGCTTAACAAGAGACATCCAGCTCTACACGGATAATGAAAGATAATATTCCCAAGTGGACCAGAGGGGATATGAATCACCGCTACCCAACGTTTCGACAACACCTGGCTTCTTCCGCACTTGCGGCAGCAAACCTATGTAATGCTAGTCAACATGTTGATATTTTGTCTGTCATAACATGTGGGTATGAGTCTCCATTTTTTCGGCTCTCTGCCAGTTGTTTTCATCTTGTGCTTTTATAGATCTTTGTGTATTTTTATACCATGTCTGTATATTCTATGTGTTTAATAAAATGTGTAATTATCCTTTATCACGCTGTTTTGTGCATGTTGTTTTGCCCGTCCATGCATGTCTATGGGAGGGGGCATGACGGCCGTCATGCCCCCTCCCATAGACATGAATGGAGGCGTGGCATGATGTCACCAGGGGATGTGGCCATGATGTCACATCCCCGTCTCAGAGGCAGCGCCTGGCACAGAATGCCGGGGGCTGCACTGATATTCCGGGAGTCCCCAGCGGTAGGACCCCTGCGATCATACATCTTATCCCCTATCCTTTGGATAGGGGGGAGATGTATAAAGCCAGAGTACCCCTTTAAATTTGGTGGTCTAGGGTTTAACTCCCTACGGACCAAGCCCATTTTTTACCTTAAGGACCAGAGCATTTTTTGCACCTCTGACCGCTGTCAATTTAAGCATTAATAACTCTGGGATGCTTTTACTTATGAATTTGAATCAGAGATAGTTTTTTTCGTGACATATTCTTCTTTAACATAGTGGTACATTTTTGTTAATTCTTGGTGAAAAATTCAAAAATTTTATGAAAAATTTGAAACATTTTTCTCATAGCATTTTTCTAACTTTGAAGCTCTCTGCTTGTAAAAAAAAATAGACATTCCAAATAAATGTTTTATTGATTCACATATACAATAGGTCTACTTTATGTTTGCATCATAAAGTTGACATGCTTTCACTTTTGGAATACACCAGAGGGCTTCAAAGTTCAGCAGCAATTTTCAAATTTCTCCCGAAATTTTCAAAACCAGTTCAGTTTTGAAGTGGATTTGAAGGGCCTTCATATTAGAAATACCCCATAAATGACCCCATTATAAAAACTGTCAAAATGACATTCAGAAAGTGTGTTAACCCTTTAGGTGTTTCACAGGAATAGCAGCAAAATAAAGGAGAAAATTCTAAATCTTCATTTTTTATACTCGCATGTTGTGGTAGACCCAGTTTTGAAATTTTACAAGGGGTAATAGGAGAAAAAGCCCCCTGAAATTTGTAACCCGATTTCTCTCCAGTAAGGAAATATCTCATATGTGGATGTAAATTGCTATGTGGGTGCACTAGAGGGCTCAGAAGGGAAGGAACAACAATGGAATTTTGGAGAGAGAATTTTGCTAAAATGGTTTTTGGGGGGCATGTCACATTGCCATAAAAGCAAAAGAAAAAAAAACACATGGCATACTATTTTGGAAACTTTACCAATCAAGGCACGTATAAAGGGGTACAGTGAGCCTTAACACCCCACAGGTGTTTGATGACTTTTCGTTAAATTTGGATGTGTAAATGAAAAAAAATTTTTCACTTGAGTGCAGTTTTTTTTCGCCAAATTTACCATTTTTACAAAGAGTAATGGGAGAAAATGCCCCACAAAATTTGTAACTCCATTTCTTCGGAGTATGGAAATACCCCTTGTTTGGACGTAAAATGCTCTGCGGATGAACTACAATGCTCAGAAGAGAAGGAGTCACATTTGGCTTTTGGAAAGCAAATTTTGCTGAAATGGTTTTTGGGGGACATGTCGCATTTAGGAAGCCCCTATGGTGCCAGAACAGCAAAAAAAGAAAAAAAAACATGGCATATTATTTTGAAAACGACACCCCTCAAGGAACGTAACAAAGGGTACAGTGAGCCTTAACCCCCCACAGGTGTTTGCCGACTTTTCGTTAAAGCCGGATGTGTAAATGAAAAAAAAATGTTTTGACTAAAATGCTGGTTTTTCCCCAAATTTTACATTTTTACAAGGGGTAATAGAAGAAAAGTATGGAAATACCCCATGTATGGACGTCAAGTGCTCTGCTGGCGCACTACAATGCTCAGAAGAGAAGGAGCATCATTTAGCTTTTGGAGAGAGAATTTCTTTGAAATGGAAGTCGGGGGCCATGTGCATTTACAAAGTTCCCATGGTTCCAGAACTGTGGACCCCCCCCCCTCACATGTGACCCCATTTTGGAAACTAAACCCCTTCACAGAATTTAATAAGGGGTGCAGTGAGCATTTACACCCCACTGCCATTTGCCCATATTTTTTTGCGTTTATGTCAGAACCGCTGTAAGATCAGCTACCCCTGTGCAAATCACCAATTTAGGCCTCAAATGTACATAGTGCGCTCTCACTCCCGAGCCATGTAGTGCGTCCGGAGAGCATTTTATGTCCACATATGGGGTATTTCCGTACTCAGGAGAAATCGCGTTACAAATTTTTTGGGGTCTTTTTTTTTCCTTTTACCTCTTGTGAAAATATGAAGTATGGGGCAACCACCAGCATGTTAGTGCAAAAAAGAAAAAAAATTTACACTAACAGGCTTGTGTATACCTTTACTTTTCCTTTTCCTGAGAATTAAAAGAAGAAAAAGCCCCCCCAAAATTTGTAGTGCAATTGCTCCCTAGTACGGAAATACCCCATACGTGGCCCTAAACTGTTTCCTTGAAATACGACAGGGCTCCGAAGTGAGAAAGCGCCATGCGCATTTGAGGACTAAATTAGGGATTGCATAGGGGTGGATATAGGGGTATTCAATGCCAGTGATTCCCAAACACGGTGCCTCCAGCTGTTGCTAAACTCCCAGCATGCCTGGACAGTCAGTGGCTGTCCGGAAATGCTGGGAGTTGTTGTTTTGCAACAGCTGGAGGCTCCATTTTGGAAACACTGCCGTACGATACATTTTTGATTTTCATCAAGGGAGGACAGTGTAAAAAGGTGTATATGTAGTGTTTTACCCTTTATTTTGTGTTAGTGTAGTGTAGTGTTTTTAGGGTACATTCGCACAGGCGGGGATTTAAGGTGAGTTTCCTGCTAGGAGTTTGTGCTGTGGCGGAAAATTTGCCGCAGCTCAAACTTGAAGCAAGAAACTCACTGTAAACCCCCGCCCGTGTGAATGTACCCTGTACATTCACATTGGGGGAGGGGGGGGGGCAAAACTCCAGCTGTTGCAAAACTACAACTCCCAGCATGCACTGACAGAGCAGGGAGTTGTACTTTTGCAACAGCTGGAGGCACACTGGTTGGAAAACCTTGAATTAGGTTCTGTTACCTAACTCAGCATTTTCATACCAGTGTGCCTCCAGCTTTTGCAAAACTAAAATTCCCAGCATGTACTGATCGCCGAAGGGCATGCTGTGAGATGCAGTTATGCAACATCTGGAGGCACGCAACTACAAATCCCAGCATGGCGAGACAGCCGTTGCTGTTTGTGCATGCTGAGAGTTGTAGTTTTGCAAGTTTTAGAGGGCCACGATTTAGAGACCACCGCACAGTGATCTCCAAACTGTGGCCCTCCAGATGTTGCAAAACTACAAATCTCAGCATGCCTAGACAGAAAACAGCTGTGTGGGCATGCTGAGAGTTGTAGTTTTGCAAGATCTAGAGGGCCACAGTTTAGAGACCACTGCACAGTGATCTCCAAACGGTAGCCCTCCAAATATTGCAAAACTACAAATCCCAGCATACCAAGACAGCAAACAGCTGTCTGGGTATGCTAGGAGTGGTAGTTTTGCAACATCTGGAGGGCTACAGTTTAGAGACCACTGTAAAGTGGTTTTCAAACTGTAGCCCTCCAGATGTTGCTAGGCAACAACTCACCAGCTTCCGTAGTCTGCTATCTACTGACTAGTTTCACACAAGTGTAATATAAGGGCATTTCTGCTTCCATATTACAGCCAAAGTCCTAGCCGGATAGAGGGTCTGATGACCTGAACTGACAGCATCATAGGTTACTAGTTTGGGTCATTACAGCTGCCAGAGTTGCTGCCAGGACAGCCATAGTATGGCACAGAAATCTGTCTATTTCACTTGTGAGAAACTGGTGGAAATACTTGTCCTACTGTATTCTATTTATGTTGTATTTTTATTATTTTAAATACCCTAAGAAAGATTCATTAAAACCTGTACAGAGGAAAAGTTGACGAATTGCCCACAACACACACATAATACACACACACACACACACACACACACACAGCTTTTCTACACAAACACACAGCATTGTTTTCTTATTAAATTGGTCTAGCAAGTAATAGCTCCAACTTGTTGCATCTAAATATTGTATATATTATGTGGAATACAAATACCTTTTCTATGTTTTGTATTGCAGTGGGAAGATGACAAACTTAAACACTGTAAAGAACATTCCGAAAAAAGAAAAGTAAATAGTTTCATTCGTTACTTATTGGAATTTTCCACATTTCTTATCAGAAATAACTTATGTTCTAATACTGTGAGTTACAGAGACGATCACCATGTGAATGCATCATATCAAAACTGTTAAATCTAATGGAGTATTCACAAGATAATACAAAGATATCATTTACTGGTTACATCTGTCATTTACCATTGTCTGGTCTTTGCTGCTTGCATTCTACATTGTACTGCACTGATATAAAAAAAAAAAATATTGTTCCTGGTTACTAGCATTTTCTCTGTAGACTTAAATGTTGTTTTGCACCCAAATTATGTTGCACACTTTGTGCGCCAGAATTTTGCGACCAAAAAATACCCCAAAAAGACTTATTCTCCATTTACTCAGAAAACCCCAACAACGGAAGAAATGGGCGTGGTCGCTAAAAAGTCGCTTTACTGAGACATCATGGATGCGACATACAGTCATGGCCGTAAATGTTGGCACCCCTGAACTTTTTCTAGAAAATTAAGTATTTCTCACAGAAAAGGATTGCAGTAACACATGTTTTGCTATACACACGTTTATTCCCTTTGTGTGTATTGAAACTAAACCAAAAAAGGGAGGAAAAAAAGCAAATTGGACATAATGTCACACAAAACTCCAAAAATGGGCTGGACAAAATTATTGGCACCCTTTTAAAATTGGTGAAAAATAAGATTGTTTAAAGCATGTGATGCTCCTTTAAACTCACCTGGGGCAAGTAACAGGTGTGGGCAATATAAAAATCCCACCTGAAAGCAGATAAAAAGAAGAGAAGTTCACTTAGTATTTGCATTGTGTGTCTGTGTGTGCCACACTAAGCATGGACAACAGAAAGAGGAGAAGAGAACTGTCTGAGGACTTGAGAACCAAAATTGTGGAAAAATATCAACAATTTCAAGGTTACAAGTCCATCTCCAGAGATCTAGATTTGCCTTTGTCCACAGTGCGCAACATTATCAAGAAGTTTGCAACCCATGGCACTGTAGCTAACCTCCCTGGATGTGGACAGAAGAGAAAAATTGATGAAAGGTGTCAACACAGGATATTCCAGATGGTGGATAAGCAGCCCCAAACAAGTTCCAAAGATATTCAAGCTGTCCTGCAGGCTCAGGGAACATCAGTGTCAGTATGAACTATCCGTCAACATTTAAATTAAGTTGAACGCTATGGCAGGAGACCCAGGAGGACCCCACTGCTGACACAGAGACATAAAAAAGGCAAGACTAATTTTGCCAAAATCAACTTGAGTAAGCCAAAATCCTTCTGGGAAAACATCTTGTGGACAGATGAGACCAAGATAGAGCTTTTTGGTAAAGCACATCATTCTACTGTTTACCGAAAACAGAATGAGACCTACAAAGAAAAGAACACAGTGCCTACAGTGAAATATGGTGGAGGTTCAATTATGTTTTGCTGCCTCTGGCACTGGGTGCCTTGAATGTGTACAAGGCATCATGAAATCTGAAGATTACCAACGGATTTTGGGTCGCACTGTACAGACTAGTGTTAGAAAGCTGGGTTTGCGTCCGAGATCTTGGATCTTCCAGCAGGACAATGACCCCAAACATACATCAAAAAGCACCCAGAAATGGATGGCAACAAAGTGCTGGAGAGTTCTGAAGTGACCGGCAATGAGTCCAGATCTAAATCCCATTGAACACCTGCGGAGAGATCTTAAAATTGCTGTTCCAATAAGAGAGACCTGGAACTGTTTGCAAAGGAAGAGAGGTGTACGAAGCTTATTGATGGTTAGTTATAGGAAGCGACTGATTTCAGTTATTTTTTCCAAAGGGTGTGCAACCAAATATTAAGTTAAGGGTGCCAATAATTTTGTCCAGCCCATTTTTGGAGTTTGGTGTGACATTATGTCCAATTAGCTTTTTTTCCTCCCTTTTTTGGTTTAGTTCCAATACACACAAAGGGAATAAACATGTGTATAGCAAAACATGTGTTACTGCAATCCTTTTCTGTGAGAAATTTCAGGGGTGCCAACATTTACGGCCATGACTGAACATAGAAAAGTCTACTGCTCCAGCCGGAGCTTAAATGCCATTCCGCTGTTCATTCAGCGGGAGGACATTTAAGCGTCGGCTGGAGCAGTGGTCTTTTCTATGTATGCCGCGTGAAGGTCTCAGTAAAGCAACTTATCTACACTTGGGTGAATATGTTTTGTATTTTTCATGAAGCTAAAACATATTTCTGTTGAAGTGAAAAGAAGATAAAAGCATTGTGGAAAAAGAGCCTTCTTTGTATGAGTGAAGTAAAACCTCCAGCTGTACACACACACCCATTGTGCATGCGTAAACATCCGGTTCCTCTTTTTATATTGTAGTACTCCGCCTCTAGACATCTGGGACCACAGTTGTATAGGGGTACTTCACCCCTTTACATCCTATCCCCTATCTAAAGGATTTCAGCATTCTAAACACAGAAGCTTAGGGCTTCCATGTTCGTTACATCACGCCATGCCCCCTCTATTCATGTCTATGAGAGGGGGCATGATGGCCATGTACCTGCCACCACGCGCCCTCCCACAGACATGAATAGCAGGGTTGTGGTGCGACGTCACAAACACAGAAGCCCTAAGCTTCTGTGTTCAGAGCGCCACAATGCCGGCCCAGAGATCGTGGGGGGTCCCTTTGGATAGGAGATAAGATGTATAGAGGGAGAAGTATTTCTTTAAGGTCACTGAAATAGACTTTCTTAGAGGAGAGGAATCATTCACACCAGGACTTCTGTAGCAGGCAGGACCTATGGTTTCAGGACTAAGTTGTTAATAGTAGTTCTTCTACTTTAATTTCTAAAACAAAACATACAATAAATAAGGTATCAACGCAATACGACATTTAAAAAAAAAAAAAGGGGTACTCCGCCCCTAGCATCTTATCCCCTATCCAAAGGATAGGGGATAAGATGTCAGATCGCCGCTGGGGACCCCTGTGATCTCCCATGATTCTCACAAATTCCTACTAAGGAGGACTTTCGTTCTCTCATTGCTGAGGTGAAGGATACTTGCCGGGCTGAAATCTCCTCTCTCCGCCTGGATTTGCAGCCTGTTTCTGATAGGGTGGAGGGAGCACATGATTCTACCAGGGCATATGTCGCTCAGCTTTAATCTTCTGTTGCCTCATAATCGGAATTCCTCTGTGACTTTCATAACCACATGGAGGACTTGGATAATAGGGGGCACCGTAACAACATCCAGATTCGTGGCCTCCCTGAAGCAACCCGAGAGGAAGATCTTGTTGGGATCTATTTCTCCCTGTGATCAGTCAACTCCAGTCGTGTTTATTAGCAGACAGATTTAATGCACATGTATACAGGTGGATGTTCTCTTTCATGCAGATAAACAGCTCCGCAGAAGAAAATCATACCCCAAAATAGATTACAGCCCATTTATATGGCAACACTCTAAATGTAAGCTTATTGGCTAAGGAAACCCTGGAGGATAATGGTGTATAACTCTATTACCAATCACAGGGTTCCTTTACACTTTCTTCCTTATCATGGAAAAAGCTTGTTAACCAACAAAAACCTCATTATTTACCAAGGTCATTTGGATAGTTTTCCACCCTCTGGGTGCTGCCTAGGACTAGGACAATGGTTGATTGAAACTAGATAAAACCAGCCAACACCATCTAAAGTTAGTATATATATATATATATATATATATATATATATATATATATATACAGAGAACATAGATATCAAAATATAATTTTACCAACAGGCTTCTTTCACACTTGAAAATTACTCCGTTTTAAAGATCCGTACGAAGTCCCGTCTGAAAATCAGCTGAAAACAGCTATTTCTATTTCTCCTGTTAATATCTTCCTTCACAAAATAACAGACGTTATTAATAACGAGCTATAACAGGTTAAAACGGCTATTAGAAAAATCCCATAGACTATAATGGGATTTTCTAACGGCCGTATAGGATTTTGTTACTGCCGTTTTCAGCTGATTTTCAGACGGAACTTTGGGCGGATCTTTAAAACTGAGTAATTTTGTAGTGTGAAAGGGGCCTTAACCCCTTAACGACCATGGACGTGTATACTCGTCCAATGGCCGATAAGGTGGTATGGCGCGGGCTCCCGACTCGAGCCGGCGTCATACCGGCCAGCCCCCAGCTGGTTCTTGTAGCTGGGGGCCAGTATTGATAGCCAACATGCGGCGATCGCCACGGACAGCTATTAACCCTTTAGATCGCCGCTCTCAAAGCTGACAGCGGCGTCTAAAGGTGCCTTTATTCCATCGCGGGTGGTCCAGTGGGGAAAAAAAAGTTAAATACAAAGTTTAAAAACACACACCTTAACCCCTTCCTTATTAAGAGTTTAAATCACCCCCTTTTCCCAAATTCCATATAAAAAATATATAAACATAATAAAAAATAAACATATGTGGTATCACCGCGTGCGTAAATGTTCGAACTATAAAAATATATTGTTAATTAATTCACACGGTCAATGGCGTACACGCAAATAATTTTAAGTCCAAATTAGCGTATTTTTGGTCACTTTTTATACCATTAAAAAAAGGAATAAAAAGCAATCAAAAAGTCCGATCAAAACAAAAATGGTACCAATTAAAACTTCAGATCATTGCACTAAAAATTAGCCCTCATACTAATCTGTATGCGGAAAAATCTAAAGTTATAGGGGTCAGAAGAGGACAGTTTTAAATGTATTAATTTTCGTGCATGTAGTTATGATTTCTTCCAAAAGTACGACAAAATCAAACCTACATAAGTAGGGTATCATTTTATACGTATGGATCTACAGAATAAAGATAAGGTGTAATTTTTACCAAAAAATGTACTGCGTAGAAAAAGAAGCCCCCAAAATATACAAAATGGTGTTTTTTCTTAAATTTTGTCACACAATTATTTTTTTCCCGTTTCGCCATAGATTTTTGGGTAAAATGACTGATGTCATTACAAAGGAGATTTGGTGGCACAAAAAATAAGCCCTCATATGGATTTTTAGGTGCAAAATTAAAAGGGTTATGATTTTTAAAAGGTGAGGAGGAAAAAAACTAAAGTGCAAAAACAGAAAATATGGCATTGCTATTGAAAAAGAGGTAGATGAGTACCTCAAAACGCGTCTAGCCTCTATCACCTGTACCCCAGTATTGGCAAACCCGACGATCTTTACCATCATTCACCGGATTGCAAGAAATTTACCGGAGCGCACTTTCGGGGTTGTACGCATCCCGCCTGCCAGCGGACGTCTCCCCAGCGAAAACCTTTTTCCGGTAACCAGGCTCCAGGACATTGCTGGTAAGAAGCACAGTGTGCCAAATCCCCAAATCCACTCAAAACTTTCCCTGTGCTGCCGGATAGAGTGGTCCACATTTGAGGGGCCCCCAGCGCTGCAGAACGCAGCCTCATGCACCCACAGGATTACAATTAAGAGACTATCTATATGCCACTCACCAATTTCTATCGCTGTGCCGCCAGGGTAGAGTGGGATACACACAAGGAAACCCCAGTGCCACAGAGCCCATTGATTTTAACCCCTTAACAACACGCTGCCGCATGCAGTATCCTGACCAGATACGAGCTATATAGAGACATTGCTACTCAGACTATTTGTAATCAACCATACATGGCACGATCTACATGCATACATCTATAAGCGCTACAGACTGTTTGCCACACTGGGATACCAGCACTTTTTTACCATGTATATTACCGTATATCCCGGCGTATAAGACGACTTTTTAACCCCGAATTTTCTTCTGAAAAGTCGGGGGTGGTCTTATACGCCGGGTATTGAGGTCCGGGATAGAAAAACTTCTGATTATCTGCCCAGGCCGGCTCCCGTGTGTGGCTGCAGGCGGGGGCCGGCCAGAGCAAGTAAAAACTAATACTGTATACTAAAAACCAGGGTGCCTCCAGCTGTTGTAAAACTACAACTCCCAGCACTGCAAAGGCTGTCCGGGGATGCTAGGAGTTGTAGTTTTACAACAGCTGGAGGCCCCCTGGTTTTTAGTATACAGTATTAGTCTTTACCTGCTCTGGCCGGCCCCCGCCTGCAGCCACACACGGGAGCCGGCCCGGGCAGATAATCATAGGTATTCCTATGCCGGACATCCCTGTGTCCCGAAAAATGTTTTCAGGACATAAGGATGTCCGCCGGTCACTTACCATTCCCCGGCGGCGCGTATCCTCCTGCGATCCTCCTTCGGTCCTCCTGCGGTCCGGTCCTCCGTCTCTTTGGTTGTAGGCACGGGACGTCAGTGACGTCACGTGCCTACAACCATAGAGGCAGAGGAGCGCAGGACCAGGAGGACCGGAGGAGGACGTGCCGGCCGGGGCCTGGTGAGTGACTGGCCGTGGTATATTAAGTGATCCGGTCACCGCTCCCCGGTCCAGGTACCTACTGCTATGGTCCATAGGCCATAGCAGTAGATGGTGACCCGGGCCGGAGGAGCGGTGATCGGAACACTGTGGGGGCAGTACAGACATACAGCCTGCAGCCATACACTGTATATGGCTGGAAGCTGTATGTCTGTTGGGGGGGAGCTGCCAATCTAATGTGGGGGGAGCTGCCTACTATTGTGGGGGAACTGCTGACCTAATGTGGGGGGAGCTGCCTACAAATGTCGGGGGAGCTGCCTACAAATGCGGGGGGAGCTGCCTACAAATGTGGGGGGAGCTGCCTACAAATGTGGGGGAAGCTGCCTACAAATGTGGGGGGAGCTGCCTACTATTGTGGGGGAACTGCCTACTATTGTGGGGGAAATGCTGACCTAATGTGGGGGAATTGCCTACAAATGTGGGGGGAGCTGCCTACTATTGTGGGGGAACTGCTGACCTAATGTGGGGGGAGCTGCCTACAAATGTGGGGGAGCTTCCTACTATTGTGGGGGAACTGCTACTAATGTGGGGGAGCTGCCTACTATTGTGGGGTAACTGCTGACCTAATGTGGGGTAACTCCCGAGCTATTGTGGGGGCGCTGCCTACTATTGTGGGGGAACTGCATACCTAATGTGGGGGAACTGCCGACCTAATGTGGGGGAACTGCCGACCTAATGTGGGGGAGCTGGCAATCTAATGTGGGGGAACTGGCAACCTAATGTGGGGGAACTGGCAACCTAATGTGGGGGAACTGCCAACTTAATGTGGGGGGAACTATACTGCCTACCTAATGTGGGGGAACATGATGCCTACCTAATGTGGGGGGAACTACAAGGTACCGTACATCGCGGTAGGAGGGGTTGTCCTATATGGCGAGTATATCCCAAACTCTATATTTTAACTGTAAAAGTTGGGGGTCGTCTTATACGCCAAGTCGTCTTATACGTCGGCATATACGATATATGTCTATTTTATTTTATTTCATTGTATGAATATTTTATACATTTTATACTACCTTGCTTATCGTGGCGAGTCCGATGTAAGGGCCCTACAAAGGACACCACAAGTACTATCATTGTAACAATAAATTGTTTCATATTAATTCACTGGATCTATATCATTTTTTACATATATTTTATATAGACCCATTTATTGGTGACAATCAAGCCCAGACTTGAGGAAAGTGTACCCCCACTTTTTACATTGTTCGCAAGTTGTATGGGATACGCAACCTTTTTCACATTAGTACTCGTCTGGCAGTGATACTATTGTCCCTATTGTCGGGTTGCAGCTACCTATACACTTTTTAAAAACAGAAAAATGCTTGGTCCTTAACCCCTTAAAGGGGTACCCTGTGGAAAACTTTTTTTTTTTTTAATCAACTGGTGCCAGAAAGTTAAACAGATTTGTAAATCACTTCTATTAAAAATCTTAATCCTTCCAGTACTTTTTAGGGGCTGTATACTAAAGAGAAATCCAAAAATAAATGCATTTCCTGTGATGTCCTGGCCACTGTCCAGAGAAGAAGGAAATCTCCATAGCAAACATATGCTTCTCTGGACAGTTCCTAAATAGGACAGCAGAGGTCAGGATCAGGATGTGATCAGGACATCACAGGAAATGCATTTCTTTTTGGATTTCTCTTTAGTATACAGCCCCTAAAAATTACTGGAAGGATTAAGATTTTTTAATAGAAGGGATTTACAAATCTGTTTAACTTTCTGGCACCAGTTGATTTAAAAAAAAAGTTTTCCACAGGAGTACCCCTTTAAGGATCAGGGGTTTCTGCACTTTGTTTTTTCCTCCTTACCTTTAAAAAATCATAACTCTTTCAATTTGGCACAAAAAATCCATATGATGGCTTATTTTTTGCGGCACCAATTCTACTTTGTAATGACATCAGTCATTTTACCCAAAAATCTACGGCGAAATGGAAAAAAAATCATTGTGAGACAAAATTGAAAAAAAAAACGCCATTTTGTAACTTTTGGGGGCTTCTGTTTCTACACAGTACATTTTTCAGTAAAAATAACACATTTCCTTTATTCTATAGGTCCATACAATTAAAATGATACCCTACTTTTATAGGTTTGATTTTTTTCGTACTTCTGAAAAAAATCATAACTACATGCAGGAAAATGTATATGTTTAAAATTGTCATCTTCTGACCCCTATAACTTTTAAAATTTTCCGCATATGGGGCGGTATGAGGAATCATTTTTTGCACCGTGATCTGAGATTTTTAGCGGTACAATTTTTGTATTGATCGGACTTGTTGATTGCTTTTTATTCATTTTTTCATGATAGAAAAAGTGAACAAAAATACACAATTTTTGACTTTTGAATTTTTTAGCGTGTACGCCATTGACTGTGCGGTTTAATTAATGATATATTTTTCTAAATCGGACATTTCTGCACGTGGCGATACCACATATGTTTATTTTTATTTACACAGTTTTTTTATTATTGGAAAAGGGGGGGTGATTCAAACTTTTATTAGGGGAGGTGTTAAATGATCTTTATTCGCTTTTTTTTTCCACTTTTTTTTTTCAATGTTATAGCTCCCATAGGGACCTATAACACTGCCCACACTGATCTTTTACATTAATCAATGGTTTCTCATAGGAAACCAGTGATCAATGATTCTGCCGCTTGACTGCTCATGCCTGGATCTCAGGCACTGAGCAGTCATTCGGCGATCGGTCACCAGGAGGCAAGGTAGGAGACACTTCTGTGTCCTACAGCTGTTCGGGATGCCGTGATTTCGCCGCGGCGATCCCGAACAGCCCCCTGAGCTAGCCGGCAGTGATTTACTTTCACTTTAGATGCAGCGTTCAACTTTGAACACCGCGTCTAAAGGGTTAATAGCACGCGGCACCGTGATCAGTGCTGCGCGCTATTAGCCACGGGTCCCGGCCGTTATTAGAGACCAGGCCCAACCCGCTATGATGCGGGTGGCCCCGCGTTATAGAAACGGAAAGGACTCAGGACGTACCAGTTTGTCCTTGGTCCTTAAGAGGTTAAAGAGGTACTCTTGTGGAAAACTTTTTTCTTTTTAAATCAACTGGTGCCAGAAAGTTAAACAGATTTGTAAATTACTTCCATTAAAAAATCTTAATCCTTCCAGTACTTTTTAGGGGCTATACACTACAGAGGAAATGCTTTACTTTTTAGATTTTTCTGATGTCATGACCACAGTGCTCTCTGCTGACCTCTGCTGTCCATTTTAGGAACTGTCCAGAGCAGGAGAAAATCCCCATAGCAAACATATGCTGCTCTGGACAGTTCCTAAAATGGACAGCAGAGGTCAGCAGAGAGCACTGTGGTCATGACATCAGAGAAATCTAAAAAGTAAAGCATTTCCTCTGTACTATATAGCCCCTAAAAAGTACTGGAAGGATTAAGATTTTTTTAATAGAAGTAATTTATAAATCTGTTTAACTTTCTGGTACCAGTTGATTTAAAAAAAAAAAGTCCTGACGTCCTGGCACCCTGTGCCTTAAGGACCAAGAACGTCCCTGGACGTCCTGGTGTTTCTCCGGTCTCTGCCGCCTGCCGGGCAGAGATCGGAACGGCATTCCTGCTGAAATCCTTCAGCAGGCATGCCGTGCAAATACCGAGGGGGGTCATTAGACCCCCCCCCCCCACATCGGCGATCGTCGCAAATCGCGAGTGAATTTACACTTTCAATTTGCGCCGATTCCGGGTCATACGGGTCTATGGTGACCCGGAATAGAAGGGGGATCGCGGTTGTCCATGACACCCAGGATCCCCCTGTAGAGATAGGAGTGAGGTGGCAGGGGTGCCACCCCTCCTATCCCTGCTATTGGTGGTCTAGACGCGACCACCAATAGCAGATCGGGGGCAGGGGGCTTTACTTTCGGTTTCCCCGTTCTGCCCACCCACAATAGGCGGGGCAGGACGGGGAAACCGACAGGCATCGGGCGCCGAAGTCCACTCACCCATCGGCGATGGCAGCGGGCGATGATCGGCGGAAGAAGAGGACGGCGACGCAGCTCCCTGGATCCTACGGAAACCGGTGAGTTACTTAGCAACTTAGTTACTTGGTCTCTAAACTGTAACCCTACAGATGTTGCAAAACTAAAACTCCCAGCATGCCCAGAGAGCTTTTAAAGGGTCACTCTCATTTAAACAAATTTTTGCTATTGCACTCCTTGCACCAAAGTCCAAACACAGGAAGTGCCGCCTGGAGTGCTGAGGGGGGGGGTGGGGGGGCATCCAGCCTCATCCAATCATAGTTCCTCTCACACATAACTGCCATATGCTGTTGGCTGGACACCCCCCCCCCCCCCCCTCAGCACTCTAGGTGGCACTTCCTGTGATTGGACTTTGGTCCAAAGTCTGTGTATGAGTTGGGGGAAAATGTGCTCTTGAGCTTTATTAACCTCTTCAGGACATAGGGCGTATGGATACGCCCTGAATCCCGAGTCCTTAAGGACCGAGGGCGTATCCATACGCCCGTGGGAATTCCGGCCCCCACCGCTAGCCGGTTGGGGACCGGAGCCGGATGCCTGCTGAAATCGTTCAGCAGGCATCCCGGCATATCGCCCAGGGGGGTCATTATGCCCCCCCATGTCGGCGATCGCCGCAGATCGCTGGACAATTCAGTCCAGCGATATGCGGCGATTCCGGGTCAATCGGGTCTCCAGTGACCCGATGACCCGTAATTACTGGCTGTTCGGGGCCGTCAGAGACGGCCCCGAACAGCCAGAGCCTGCAGGGGTGAGGTGGCACTGGTGCCACCTCACGATCGCCCTGATTCGTCGGCCTGATTACCGGCCAACCAATCAGGGCGCCTGCTGCGGGTGTCACTCCCGCACCCGCTCCGCCCCTCTTCCGGAGGACGTGAGCGGGTGCGGGACGTGCACCCCGGGTGCTGGGGACCCCGATCCCCGGCGCCCCTGTTGGGATCGGGGCCCCAGGAGCAGCTGCGGCGGCGGGACTGACCTGCAGCGTCTGGATCGTTGGAGGTGAGTGACAGCCTCCTGCTGTTGCTTAGCAACAGCTCCCAGCATGCAAAAAGGGCATGCTGGGAGCTGTAGTTATGCAACAGCAGGAGGCAGACCACCACAACTCCCAGCATTCCCTTATGGGCATGCTGGGACTTATGGTTTTGCAACAGCTGGAGGCACATTCTTTCTATGGAAAAGTGTACCTTCAGCTGTTGTCTAACTACAACTCCCAGCTTGCACAAACAGCTAAAGTGCATGCTGGGAGTTGTAGTGGTGCATCTGCTGGTTGCATAACTACAACTCCCAGCATGCCCGTTGGCTGTCGGTGACTGCTGAGAGTTGTAGTTTTGCAACAGCTGAAGGCACACTGGTTGTGAAACTCAGAGTTTTTTTTTACCTAACTCAGTGTTTCACGACCGGTGTGCCTCCAGCTGTTGCAAACTACAACTCTCAGCAGTCACCGTACACCATGCACCGTACATGCTGGGAGTTGTAGTTTTGCAACAGCTGGAGGCACACTGGTTGCGAAACACTGAGTTAGGTCACAAACTCAGTGATACATAACCAGTGTGCCTACAGTTGTTGCAAAACTGCAACTCTCAGCAGTCACCGACAGCCAACGGGCATGCTGGGAGTTGTAGTTATGCAACAGCTGGATGTCCCCCCCCCCAATGTGAACGCACAGGGTACACTCACATGGGCGGAGGATTACAGTAAGTATCTGGCTGCAAATTTGAGCTGCCGCAAACTTTCTGCTGCAGCTCAAATTGCCAGCGAGAAACTACTGTGAACCCCCGCCCGTGTGACTGTACCCTAAAAACACTACACTACACTACCACAAAAAATAAAATAAAAAGTAAAAAACACTACATATACACATACCCCTACACAGCCCCCCTCCCCAATAAAAATGAAAAACGTCTGGTACGCCACTGTTTCCAGAACGGAGCCTCCAGCTGTTGCAAAACAACTCCCAGTATTGTCGGACAGCCGTTGACTGTCCAGGCATGCTGGGAGTTTTGCAACAGCTGGAGGCACCCTGTTTGGGAATCACTGGCGTAGAATACCCCTATGTCCACCCCTATGCAATCCCTAATTTAGGCCTCAAATGCGCATGGCGCTCTCACTTTGGAGCCCTGTCGTATTTCAAGGCAACAGTTTAGGGTCACATATGGGGTATCGCCGTACTCGGGAGAAATTGTGTTACAAATTTTGGGGGGTATTTTCTGCTTTTACCCTTTTTAAAAATGTTAAATTTTTGGGAAAACAAGCATTTTAGGTAAAAAAAAAAATTTTTTTTTTACATATGCAAAAGTCGTGAAACACCTGTGGGGTATAAAGGTTCACTTAACCCCTTGTTACGTTCCCCGAGGGGTCTAGTTTCCAAAATGGTATGCCATGTGGGTTTTTTTTTGCTATCCTGGCACCATAGGGGCTTCCTAAATGCGACATGCCCCCAGAGAAAAATTTGCGTTCAAAAAGCCAAATGTGACTCCTTCTCTTCCGAGACCTGTAGTGCGCCAGCAGAGCACTTTTCACCCCCATATGGGGTGTTTTCTGAATCGGGAGAAATTGGGCTTCAAATTTTTAAGGGTATTTTCTGCTATTACCCTTTTTAAAAATACAATTTTTTTGGGAAAACAAGCATTTTAGGTAAAATTTTTTTTTTTTTTTTACATTTGCAAAAGTCGTGAAACACCTGTGGGGTATTAAGGTTCACTTTATCCCATGTTACATTCCCCGAGGGGTCTAGTTTCCAAAATGGTATGCCATGTGTTTTTTTTTTGCTGTTCTGGCACCATAAGGGCTTCCTAAAGGTAACATGCCCCCCAAAAACCATTTCAGAAAAACGTACTCTCCAAAATCCCCTTGTCGCTCCTTCCCTTCTGAGCCCTCTACTGCACCCGCCGAACACTTTACATAGACATATGAGGTATGTGCTTACTCGAGAGAAATTGGGCTACAAATACAAGTAAAAATTTTGTCCTTTTATCCCTTGTAAAAATTCAAAAATTGGGTCTACAAGAACATGTGAGTGTAAAAAATGAAGATTGTGAATTTTCTCCTTCACTTTGCTGCTATTCGTGTGAAACACCTAAAGGGTTAAAACGCTGACTGAATGTCATTTTGAATACTTTGGGGGGTGTAGTTTTTATAATGGGGTCATTTATGGGGTATTTCTAATATGAAGACCCTTCAAATCCACTTCAAACCTGAACTGGTCCCTGAAAAATACTGAGTTTGAAAATTTTGTGAAAAATCGGAAAATTGCTGCTGACCGTTGAAGCCCTCTGGTGTCTTCCAAAAGTAAAAACACGTCAATTTTATGATGCAAACATAAAGTAGACATATTGTATATGTGAACCAAAAAAAAATGTATTCGTAATATCCATTTTCCTTACAAGCAGAGAGCTTCAAAGTTAGAAAAATGCTAAATTTTCAAATTTTTCATCAAATTTACGTATTTTTCACCAAGAAAGGATGCAAGTATCGACACAAATTTACCACTATGTTAAAGTAGAATATGTCACGAAAAAACAATCTCGGAATCAGAATGATAACTAAAAGCATTCCAGAGTTATTAATGTTTAAAGTGACAGTGGTCAGATGTGCAAAAAACGCTCCGGTCCTTAAGGCCAAAATGGGCTCCGTCCTGAAGGGGTTAAGCACAAATAATACATAGAAAACTTCATTTTTTTTTTAAACAAAGTATATTAGAAATATTTTTCATTCACCATAAGGAGTGCCATAGCAAAAATTAGTTTTAATGAGAGTGACCATTTAAGGCATGCTGGGATTTGCAGTTTTGTAACAGCTGGAGGTCTACAGTTTGAGACCACTGCACAGTGATCTCTATACTGTGCACCTCCAGATCTTGCAAAACTACAACTGATAGCATGCCCACACAGCAGTTTGCTGTCCGGGCATGCTGGGATTTGTAGTTTTGCAACATCTGGAGGTCCACAGATTGGAGACCACTGTACAGTGGTCTCTAAACTATAGCTCTCCAGATGTTGCAAAACTGCAAATCCCAGCATGCCCAAACAGCAAACAGCTGTCTCTGCATGTGGGGAGTTGTAGTTGCGGACCTCCAGCTGTTGCATAACTACATCTCCCAGCATGCCTTTCGGCGATCAGTACATGCTGGGAGTTGAAGTTATGCAACAGCTGGAGGCACACTGGTTGGAAAATACTGAGTTAGGTAACTGAAGGTTTTCCAACCAGTGTGCCTCCAGCTGTTGCAAAAGTACAACTCCCAGCATGCACGGTCTGTCAGTACATGCTGGGAGTTGTAGTTTTTAAACAGCTGGAGGTTCAGGGTACATTCACACAGGCAGTTTTACAGTTAGTTTTCTGCTTCAAGTTTGGGCTGCGGCAAATTTGTCACCGCAGCACAAACTCCTAGCGGTAAACTCACTGTAAATGCCCGCCAGTGTGAATGTACCCTAAAAACACTTCACTACACTAACACATAATAAAGAGTAAAACCCTACATATACACCCCTTACACTGTCCCCCCCAAATAAAAATGAAAAACGTATTGTACGGCAGTGTTTCCAAAACGGTGCCTCCAGCTGTTGCAAAACAACAACTCCCAGCATTTCCGGACAGCCACTGACTGTCCAGGCATGCTGGCAGTTTAGCAACAGCTGGAGGCACCATGTTTGGGAATCACTGGCGTAAAATCCCCCTATGTCCACCCCTATGCAATCCCTATGAAGTCCTCAAATGCGCATGGCACTCTCTCACTTCCGAGCCCTGTCGTATTTCAAGGAAACAGTTTAGGGCCACATATGGATGGGAAAATGAGAAGAAATTTTTTTTTTCACTAAAATGCTGGTGTTACCCTAAATTTTTCATTTTCACAAGAGAAAATAGGAAAAAAGCCCCCCAAAATTTGTAACCCCATTTCTATCGAGTAAGAACATACCCCATATGTGGATGTAAAGTGCTCGGCTGGCGCACTACAATGTTCAGAAGAGAAGGAGCGCCATTGGGATTTTGAAGAGAATATTTGTCCGGAATTGAAGGCCACTTGTGTTTACAAAGCCCCCATAGTCCCAGAACAATGGACCCCCCCACATGTGACCCCATTTTGGAAACTACACCCCTCATGTAATGTAATAAGGGGTACAGTGAGCATTTACACCCCACAGGTGTCTGACAGATTTTTGGAATAGTGATCCGTGAAAATGAAAAATTAAATTTTCCATTTGCACAGAACACTGTTCCAAAGATCTGTCAAACACCAGTGGGGTGTAAATGCTCACTGCACCACTTATTAAATTCTGTGAGGGGTGTAGTTTCCAAAATAGGGTCACATGTGGGGGGGTCCACTGTTCTGGCACCACGGGGGGCTTTGCAAATGCACATGGCCCCTGACTACCATTCCAAACGAATTCTCTTTCCAAAAGCTCAATGGCGCTCCTCCTCTTCTGAGCATTGTAGTTCGCCCGTAGTGCACTTCAGGCCAACTTATGGGGTACCCCTATACTCAGAAGAGATGGGGTTACAAATTTTGGGGGGTATTTTCTGCTATTAACTCTTGCAAAAATGTGAAATTTGGGGGGAAACACACAGTTTGGTGGAAAAAAAATTTTTTTTTTTTACATATACAAAAGTCTGAAACACCTGTGGGGTATTAAGGCTCAATTTATTCCTTGTTACGTTCCTCAAGGGGTCTAGTTTCCAAAATGGTATGCCATGTGTTTTTTTTTGCTGTTCTGGCACCATAGGGCTTCCTAAATGCGACATGCCCCCCGAGCAAAATTTGCTCTCAAAAAGCCAAATATGACTCCTTCTCTTCTGAGCATTGTAGTTCACCCGTAGTGCACTTCAGGCCAACTTATGGGGTACCTCCATACTCAGAAGAGATGGGGTTACAAATTTTGGGGGGGGATTTTCTGCCATTAACCCTTGCAAAAATTGGAAATTTGGGGGGAAACACACATTTTTGTGAAAAAAAATATATTTTTTTTTTACATATGCAAAAGTCGTGAAACACTTGTGGGGTATTAAGGCTCACTTAATTCCTTGTTATGTTCCTCAAGGGGTCTAGTTTCCAAAATGGTATGGCATGTGTTTTTTTTTCTTGCTGTTCTGGCACCATAGGGGCTTCCTAAATGCAACATGCCCCACAAAAACCATTTCTGAAAAACGCACTCTCCAAAATCCCCTTGTCGCTCCTTCGCTTCTGAGCTCTCTACTGCACCCGCCGAACAATTTACATAGACATATGAGGTATATCCTTACTCGAGAGAAATTGGGCTACAAATATAGGTATACATTTTCTCCTTTTACCCCTTATAAAAATTCAAAAATTGGGTTTACAAGAACATGCGAGTGTAAAAAATGAAGATTGTGAATTCTCTCCTTCACTTTGCTGCTGTTCCTGTGAAACACCTAAAGGGTTAAAATGCTGACTGAATGTCATTTTGAATACTTTGGGGGGGGGGCAGTTTTTATAATGGGGTCATTTGTGGGGTATTTCTAATATGAAGACCCTTTCAATCCACTTCAAACCTGAACTGGTCCCTGAAAAATAGTGAGTTTGAAAATTTTGTGAAAAATTGGAAAATTGCTGCTGAACTTTGAAGCCCTCTGGTGTCTTCCAAAAGTAAAAACACGTCAATTTTATGATTCAAACATAAAGTAGACATATTGGAAATGTGAATACATTTTTTTTATTTTTTTTTGGAATATCCATTTTACAAGCAGAGAGCTTCAAAGTCAGAAAAATGCTAAATTTTCAAATTTTTCACCAAGAAAGGATGCAAGTTACCGCAAAATTTTACCACTATGATAAAGTAGAATATGTCACAAAAAAACAATCTTGGAATCAGAATGATAACTAAAAGCATTCCAGAGTTATTAATGTTTAAATTGACAGTGGTCAGATGTGCAAAAAACGCTCTGGTGTAAAATGGCCTGGTCCTTAAGGTGTTAAGGGTTTAAAATACTTTTTCTGTAACCAATTGCTCAGAAGGTAACAGATTTTTTGAGGATAGGCTGTTGAGGAGTGGCACTATTTTTGACCATTATATAACCTATATATGGCATTTTTCCCCCTGCAGGTGCCATCTCTAATATTCAGTTGTCCTTGATCTAGTGGGTGAAGCCTAGGCTCTAAGACAGTGGTCTCCAAAATGTGGACCTCCAAATGTTGCCGTTGGTTGTCCGGCCATGCTTGAAGTTCTAGTTATGCAACCAGAGAGGAGATCTTGCTTCCAAATATCTCTATAGCACACCAAAACAGAATCATAGAGAACAACCAGGGCCAGATTATAGGGAGGGAATCCGGGGAACCTTTCATCACTGACATGGGAGTAGGGGACTCCCAACAATATGTCAAAAGTCTTAATGTTTTTTAATGACAGGTACGCTTTAAGATACAGACACAACTAAATAGAGTTTGGGCCGAGCGAGGGAGCACTTGGCTCTCTGCCTGGCCTCTCAGCATTCCCTCTATGATGTAGCTGCACAATTCACACTGTCTCCATCATTCTGGCCTGGCCAGGCTTGACTAGAAGAGGCCAGAGCAGAGGAGCAGCATGGGAGCCAGAATTGGTGAGTATTTTTAGGGGGCACAGAGTACATGTAGGGCTTGATTCCCAATATGGTGTTCTACAGTTGTTACAAAACTACAACTTCTATCAAGCCCTCCTGTTACAGCTGGAAAGCCACAGATTAGAAAAAAATGATTTAGGGACCACACTGGGGCTGTTTATTTGGAGACAGTGGCACAGTTTATGGGAACAGCAACACAGTTTATTTATGAGAACAGTGGTACCATTCATTTGGATGGGGCAGTGGCAAATCAGTACAGTTAACTAGGGGCACGGTGGCACAAATCATTAGGTGGGCAGTGGTACAGCTTATTATGGAGGCAGTTGTGCAGTTTATTAGGGGCACAGTGGCACAGTTCATGGGGGGAAAGTGGTCCAGGTTATTATGGAGGCAGTAACACAGTTGATTGTGGGAACATTTGTACAGTGGTGCAGTACATTATGGGCATAGTGGCACAGTGAATTAGGGAATAGTGGTGCATATCATTAGGGAGGAAGTGGTAGAGATCATTAGGGGTGTAGTTGCACAGTTCATTAGTGGCACAGTTCATTAGAGTGAAGGTGCAACTTTATTTATAAGAATAGTACCATAGGTCACTGAGGTGGCACAGTGAAATCAGTATTCAGGATTGGTAGGAGGGAAAATGGCAACTGTCCAAGATGTAAAATGGAAAAAGCGGGATTCCTGCATATTATATGGGAATGTGAAAAAATACAAGAATATTGGGTGTCAATAATTGATTATATCGATAGAAAAATCAAATATGAGATAAAAGATGATATAGCTTTGATTATCTTGGGTGATGATAGAAAAGTAAATAAAACAACAAAAGAAAGAAAGGAACTACTGATGATGCTCTTTTATGCTAGATTATTAATAATCAGGAGATGGCTGGCCCCAACTAAACCAGAGGTATGGGAGTGGAGGGAGGTGACAGGAAGGTTATTTGGTTAAAAGAAGGAAATTGGGTCTTTTTTTTATTTGTTTTTTAATGTGTTTTTTTTATTTATTTTTTTATTTCATTATTATTATGTGAGGAGGACGGGAATCAGGGGGACACAAGAATAAAGGCGAGTAGAAATAATTGGGAAGATACCAAAGATCTAAAATGGAAAAAAAAAAAAGGAAAGAAAAGAGAGAGAGAAAGAAAGGAAAATGAATTGATATAGTATAATGGAAATAGTAATATAATGGGAAGATGTTGTCTCTCTGCCTCCCGTCCACCCAGTAAGGGGAGATATGTCATTGGGGAGAAAGGTGAGGGTAGGGGAGGGGGGTGGTAAAAAAGATAAAATCTTGAAATTCAATGTATAAAATGTTATTTATTAAAATGTAAATGATACATTTTTTCAATAAAGAAATGTTTAAAAAAAAAAAGAAAAAAAGAATAGTGCCAAAGGTCACTGAGGTGGCACAGTGAAATCAGTATTCTTTCATGGGGCACAGAGGCATAATTATTTGGTTTAGGGCACAGTATGTGGCGATATTATATTTAGGTGGCATAGCATGTGACAGAATTGTATCAGGGACACAGTGCGGAGTGTGTCTTTAAATAACCCTTTTAAGTAGTATTCAACTGACAGAAAAACCATCCGCAGTTTTTCTCATTCATCACAAAGATCAGTACAGTGGTAAGTTAAAGTTTACTGGCAATGGCAGACCTTACATGTTAATAACTTTGAAAACCCTGACAAGTGTAGAAAGGGGCATTTTTCTCCTATAAGGTATACTATAACGTGTGTTTGCTTGGACTACTGAGTTATGAAACCTACTGTATGCTAAAAGGTTTGTCTCCATTTAAAAACAGCTACACAGACAAGCACAACTAAACACCTCAAAGCATATCTGCATGGATATGACAATATCTTCAGGTACCAGAAATGAAGAGCCTTTTCCTACAAAGTCCTGATCAAAATGAATCCACTGCAGTTCACGTTGGAGATATTTACTGCTCATCTTGCATAGACAACGGAGAAAGGCATATTTAGATGCGGTGCTCTGGGCTTCCAAGTTGAAGATTTCGTGATCAAAATGCATGGAGAATTCAGCGTTGTCCTGCAAAGACAAAGCTACGTTTTACTTAAAGAGTCTAAAATATAAAACACGTCATTTAAAAAGGATTTTTTGTTGTGACAATATCCAGATTCAGAGTTTACTCACACAGGGTGGAAAATCCTCAGTGTTTCTCCACTAAAATCTCTGATCCAGATCATAAATGTTGGTGTGGATTACATCATGTCGTAGAAATGAAAAAACATTGGCCCAAATGTATCAGTCTATCTGAGACAAAAACTGAAATGCCCATAACAACCAATCACATTGGTTGTTATGAGTAAGATCTCTCCAGGGTTTATTAACAGATTGAGAATTCAGATTGGGTTACTGTATTGTTTTCCACAGCAATAACCGATATTCACTGTGAATTTATACTTTTCCATTGAAGTCAATCCGTCTGAAATCTGCAGGGTATCCACAGCATAGGAATATGTCAGCTCTAAGACCACTCAAAAATGCGCCATGTCCATAGAATGTGCATCTGAGTGGATTTAGCTGAAATAATTGACAATTCTTTTGGTGGAGGCAGGGCCGGCGTTAAGGTGGGGCAATCCGGGCAATTGCCCAGGGCCCTCATCCCCCAGGGGGCCCCCTGTGGGCTGCTACAGTGTTTGCGGCTCGGGAAATGTGTGGGAGTGCAGCCAGCACCATTTAGAAGTGAGTCTCACTGCTTCTTAAAAGCTCTCAGCAGAGGCCATTCATGTAGTGCTGGCAGGGAGAGTCCGGGCTCCTTTAACAACCCCCCCTCCCCACCAGCTCCTCCTCCCCCTCCTGCTGCTGGTAGATTCGCACAGTGTATCTGCCTGTCGGACGATGGGTGAGATAGCTTACAGGCTCCAGGAAGCACAGAATCAACACCCAGCTGCTAAAGTATTCTCTGCCCCCAGCAAGCTCTCAGTGAAAGTAAGTATATTTATATCTAGTGCTGTTACAGTTGTGCTCAGGCCGGATTCGCCGGCTGTGAGTGCTTTCTGTCCCCGCTGTCGGCGGGGCTGAGATTCGCAGTGCGGGTCGTGTCCACATACGAGTCTCAGCCAATCGCCCACCTTCCTGTGTCCTTGCTCCCTGTTGTCCCCGCAGCTCCGGCGTGTGTGCCTCTGGCCCCTTGGGCGCTCGCGCACCGTAGCTGTTTCCTAAAGGGCCATTACCCAATTGGTTAAAGTGCTTGCACCTGTCTCTGCTCCATAAGTATCTGCTCCTTCCTGCTCCCTGGGCTGGATCTTGGTTGTCTGTCTTTGTCTGTGATTGTCCTGTTCCTGAGTCAAGTCCTGTTCCTGAGTCAAGTCCTGTTCCTGAGTCAAGTCCTGTTCCTGAGTCAAGTCCTGTTCCCGAGTCAAGTCCTGTTCCCGAGTCAAGTCCTGTTCCCAAGTCTGTGTACCTGTTCCTAGTTCTGTCCTGTCCTGTTCCTGTGTTCCTGCCTTGTCCTTCTGCCCTGCTAGTTACGTCCTGCCTGCCACATGCTGCCAGTCTCTGTCTGGGCCACGTCACCCCCAGCTACCTGTGTGGACGAGTCGTGCCAGGGCTAGCGACCTGGGTGCCACTCACCGCAGCAAGACCATCCCGCTTTGTGGCGGGCTCTGGCAAAAACCAGTGGCATCTTAGACCCCGCTCCATGGCACGGCTCAAGTCTTTATCCACACAGGCCCAGAGAATCCACCTCCTGTTGTTCACCTGCGGTAATTACTAACAAATGCAGTGTTTCCCAACCAGGGTGCCTCCAGCTGTTGCAAAACTACAACTCCCAGCATGCCCAGACAGCCAGAGGCTGTCTGATCCCTATAACTTTTATTTTTCTGTATATGGGGATGTATGAGGGTCATTTTTTGCGCTGTGATTTGTAGTTTTATTGGACCATCTTTGTATTGATGGGACATTGCAATAGCTTTTTAGATATTTTTTATGGTATTTGAAGTGACCAAAAATGTGCAAATCTGGTTTGTGCTCTATTACGACTTTTGGGGCCCCACTTTTAATTTTTCCCAGGGCCACGCTAAGCCTAAAACCGGCCCTGGGTGGAGGCTGGAGTCAGGATTTACAAAGCAGATGTGTAAGGTGCAGCAGAATCCCATTGAATGCAATGGGATTCTGCTGCAATGTCATTTCAAAGTGGAATTTTTCTGCTGGATTCCGCTCGGAAATTTAATTGTGTGAACACAGATTTTTGTTCTGCAGCACGTGGTTGAGATTTCTACAAGTCCCATACACTTTTCTTCATGCAAATCTGCTGTACAAAATCAACAGCGCATTCACTCTGTGTATACCCTAAAGATAAATCAACTACATTAACAATATAAACTCTCTTGCTAAATGTAAGCAATCTGACAACTGCAGGAAACTTCGAATTCTACCAGCATTGCCCCTTAGACTCAAAGACCATGAATGCCTGAGACAGCAGCAACTTGTACAAAGATAGCAGCTTCTAGGAAAGAAAAGAATCCTTTTTTCCAAAGGAGAAAGACCAGCACTCCAATTCGCACATGAAAAATTGTTTAAAAAACTTCAGGCTTTATTTAATCCATCTTAAAAATGTATACAAGAAGGGAAGGAGAGGTAAAAAATGTACAGAACAATCACGCGTTTCGGGAGGACCCTTTATCATGGCATAACAAATGAAATATCAAGCCCGAAAAAAAAAAAAAATGGAATAAGCACACTCCCCCTTCTCACATTCCCAAGAGCCCTTTGACTTTCTGTGACCAAATTTAACCCTATCTTCGAAAAATGCTAGGAAAGTTCAGAAACAACAATTGCCTGTATTTTTTGGTCAGGCAGTTGATGTTTCTGAACTTTCCTAGCATTTTCCAAAGATAGGGTTAAATTTGGTCACAGGAAGTCAGAGGGCTCTTGGGAATGTGAGAAGGGGGAGTGTGCTTATTCCATTTGTGTGTATTTATTCGGGCTTGATATTTCATTTGTTATGCCATGATAAAGGGTCCTCCTGAAAAGCGTCGGTGTTCTGTACATTTTTAACATCTCCTTCTCTTCTTGTATACATTTTTAACATGGATTAAATAAAGCCTCAAGTTTTTAAACTATTTTTCAAGTGTAGACTGGAGTGCTGGTCTTTCTCCTTTGGAAAAAGGATTCCTTTCATCCATATCATCGTGCTTACGGCAGCTATGCCCTTGCACTTTGTCAACTTGGACATTGGAGCTACAATGTGGAGGGGTGAGCGGAACCTTTTCCTCTGTTGATTAGCTTCTAGGGAACCCAGAGTCTGAAGTGGCCTACTCTACTGCTGTAATGTTGTTCTACTATTACACCATATGCTGTTTACATTTGGCTCAGTTTTCTGTCAACAATATGGTGGGGGGTCCTATGGACTCTTGCTACTACAAAGGTTTTTTTTAGACAAGTACTTGCAATTGGCATCTGACCTCCATATTTGGATACACATCCAGTATCCCACTGTAAATGCTGTATTATATTCAAAAGTATCACCAAGAGGGCACAGTATTGTGAGTGCAGGGCATTCCGCTTACTGCAGTTAGTTTCCACAATACCATATGGCTCAGTTGTGGCCTGTGGTCATTGCAATGATGGTACAAACAAGTTTTCAGTAATGCATCAGAACATGGAAAATGCCTTAAACTGAGGTAATTCTAAGAAGTGACTCAATTCAACCTCTGAACTAGAAATGTTTATGCCTTTTTTTTTTTGTACGTTGAGAGGTGAAAAAAAAATTAAAAATTGTTTAGTGAAACCTACAGCATGGAAAAAGCAAATAAGTTATGCCATGCTGTAAAACACATTACTAGAGATAAGACAACCAATGCAATCTTACTTCCATTTTCCTGTAAAATATGGTTGTGACCTTTCAAAATTTTCTACTAATTCCTTAAAAGAGTAGTGCAGTAAAATATAACTTATCTCCTATGCAAAGGATAGGGGATAAGTTATAGATCACAGGGGGGTTCCACCGCTAGGACCCCTGCAATCTCTTGAATGGGGCCCCAGCAGTCTGCCGGAAGCGGCCGTTCTGACCCCCGCAGGAAGCCTCAGCCGACACGCCCCCTCCATGTATCTCTATGATCATGCCCCCTTCCAGCAGACTGCCAGGGCTCCATTCAGGAGATTGCAGGGGTCCCAGCAGTCGGACCCCCCTCGACCTATAACTTATCCCCTATCCTTTGGATAGGGGATAAGTTATATTTCACTACAGTATTCCTGGTTCTTCAGAAATGTAACAATGCCTATAGGACTCTGCTTACACTACTATCATGGTGCCCACTCCTATCAGGGCATGAGCTGTCCTAACATCCTATGCTATCAGCTTCATCACATTTATGTCACATATCAAGTGTTTTTAACAGCAGGAATAGTACTGAAGACAGGGCTATTTTCACAAAAATTTTAGAACCATGATGGATCCAAACCCAATACCAGTGTAAGCAGAGCAGAAGTAGATATATTGGCTTGCAGCTGCCACTTCTGCAAAAGTGACAACAGCGAGTTTAATAGTAGTTGTTTCATATTTGACAACAGAGACACAACCACCTACGGAAACCACTGGGTCTAAATTAGGGATTTTTCTTTTCAGCTTTGGCGTAGTACGAGTAATCATCCTACTATATTAAGTTATTATGCTTTAAGGATTATTTGGTATGTGGCATGAATAGTTTTTATTTTATTTTTTATAATACATTTTATTTAATAATTTTTTTACATCTATATACCATATTTAAAATCCATAGAAAATCTGCCGAAGAAAATGACATGGACTTAAAATCTCATTCACAGTGGTGGCATTGTAATATGCTGCTGACTTTCTGTATGAAAACCATTTGCAGAAAATGCACAGCATATCTGATGCATAAGAAGGTGCCCTAAAGGGTATGGGCCTTGTTTAGCCTCATATATAAGGGGCGGGAGGCCTAAAAGTGGCTAGAGCAGTATTAAAGGGGTATTCCAGGCTAAAACATCATATCCCCTATCGAAAGGATAAGGGATAAGATGTCTGGTCGTGGGGGCCCGCCGCTGGGACCCCCCCGCAATCTCCCTGCAGCAGCCCGCATTCTATGCGTAGCTGCTACTGCAGTCTCGGAAACCGCCAGGCCACGCCCCCTCCATCCATATCTATGGGAGGGGGTGTTACGGTCGTTACGCCCCTTCCCATAGAAATGAATGGAGGGGGCGTGGCGTGACGTCACGTCCCCGTCTCAGAAGCCCAGCGGGCTGCTGCAGGGAGATTGCGGGCTGCTGCAGGGAGATTGCGAGGGGTCCCATCAGCGGGCCCCCCACGATCAGACATCTTATCCCCTATCCCTTCGATAGGGGATAAGATGTTTTTGCCCGGAATACCCCTTTAAGCCTAAATACAGCCCTAGATATATTTATTACCTGTCTATGCCTCTGGCTGTGGCATTACTCAGCACAAAGCAGTATGCAGTAAACACACCCCTTTCTTCTTAAAATGTTGCAATAAAGATAATTATGCATATTACAGGGAGATAGAAATTTAGGCTATAGGGCCTGTCAGAGGTGAGGACATCAGTCAGAGGGCAGGGTTTGAGCTCAGAGACAATATCCAGCCAAGCCTCCTGAGACAGCAGAGAGTGGAGTGGAGAGAGGGAGTTGCTGGGGAGCTTATGAGACAACACCACATTGACAATAAAAGAACTACACAACTTCCTCTCAGGGTGAATCATGCACAAGCACACTTAAGTCAGTACTATTTGTGATAACACTATATTAGTAAGTTCTATATCTAGGACTGCCAGTTACCATCACTTATAAGTGTACAGCACTGAGTGAGTATTTGTAATGATGCAGTAGATAATATGCTACAGTGAAATTGAATTATGAGGCTGGAAGCATTGTTTATAAAGAGAACATATTGTTATACTGCCCCCTGGAGCATTTGCTACAGTGCCATTCAGTAAAGAGGCTTCATAGCTGGAGACTATGTTTACTGATAGCATATTGATACAAAGAGCATTAGCACTTAGTGTAATTTGTAACACAACACATTTAATATATATATATATATATATATATATATATATATATATATATATGTATATGTATATGGTGAATTATACTCACCGATAATTGTATTTCCTGGAAGTCTCCGTGACAGCACCCGGAGATTGCACCTGCCTAATTGGGACAGGAAAAACACTGAGAGTTTAAAACCCCACCCCTTCCTCTCCATTCCCAGTGTATTGTAAAGAACACCGAGTAGAAAGGAAAAGTGATCACCAAATGACCAAACAGAAGGAAAACCAAAGGGTGAGTATTATGGGTGCTGTCATTGAGACTTCCAGGAAATACAATTATCGGTGAGTATAATTCACCATTTCCCAAGTCGTCTCCATGACAGCACCCGGAGATAATACCAAAGAATAGTATTTAGGGAGGGACCACAGCACTCAAGACCTTGCGTCCGAACGCCATGTCCTGATTAGAAAGAACATCTAATCCATAATGTCTGGAAAACGTATGTAAATTTTTCTAAGTGGCTGCACGACAAATCTGCTCCACAGAAGCAGATGCTCTCTCTGCCCATGAAGAAGAGACTGCACGGGTAGAATGAGCCTTTAATTCAAGAGGGGGATTTTTTCCCTTTGCCGAATAGGTGTCTGAGATGGCCATACGGATCCATCTCGCAATAGAATTCTTGGAAGCCTTTTTCCCTTTGTTAGGACCTGCAAACTGGTGAAAAAGGTTTTTGTCTTTCCTCCAGGGATGGGAGGACTCAACATATTGTAATACTGCTCTCCTTACATCTAAACAGCTGAATGATCTTTCTTGATCATTCTTAGGGGCTGAGCAGATTCTATCATCTCTTTACTATAAAAAAGGCTGTAAAGTAGAGAGAGCCTGAATCTCACTGACTCTACATACAGATGTTATTGCTACCAAAAATACAGTTTTTAAGGTAAGTAATTTGATAGAGATGGACTCTATTGGCTCAAAGGGAGCTTCAGTAAGGGCCTCAAGGACTACGTTAAGATTCCACGGAGGGTAGAGGTTTGTAATCCTGGGCCTAAGTTTCTCAGATGCTTTAATAAACCTAGACACCCAACAATCATTTTCCAATTTCATTTGGAAAAGAGCACTGAGGGCTGAAACCTGCACTTTTAAAGTGTTTGGGGAAAGACCCAGGTCAAACCCATCTTGCAGAAAATTAAGTATCTGAGGAATGTTAGGGGATTTAAGTGAAAAAGAAGACCCACGCCAGGAAATGTATTTTTTCCAAACCTTAGAATAGCTCTTACAGGAGGAAGACTTGCAGCTTGCTAGTAGGGTGTTAATTACTCTTTCAGAGAAACCCTTTCTTTCTAGTAGGAGCTTTTCAATTTCCAGGCCGCTAAGCTGAGGGTATGAACTTGACTGTGCTGGACTGAACCCTGGGTTAGTAGATCTGGACGAGGAGGAAACTGTATTGGATTTTCCACACTCATGGATTTTAGAAGAGGAATCCTTGGGCCCTTGGGCCAAAAGGGGGTGATGAGGATTAACGTGCAAGAGTGGATCATCAGCTTTTTTTTACGGAAATCAAAGCACCCGAAAATATAAAAGGGAGCAAAGGATCAGACAGTAGTTCTGAAGATAGGCCAGGGTATAACCCCATAGGCCCTCATTACTCACGGTTACTTGGATCTGCATGGGCTCAACCTCAGTGGCCTTGACCGGTATAGACATCATGGCAACTGTAGCAGCAGAAATGTCTTCAGCTGTGACAGATAGCCCCTTCAAGGGAACAGGCATAGAGGCTTGAAATCCATCATGATAAAACGCCTAATAAAGAACCAGCGTCAGGAGTACTTACAAGATAACCTGCGGTGGGTAATAGGACGTAGGATGTAGCAACTGAAATGCTGTCGCTGGTCTCTGCGGCGTCAGCTGCTGTGGTAGCGGAGTAATCCTATAGAGCTTACTCCGCTGTAGTAAGCGTCTTTCTATTATTTCCTGCGTCCTATATTCGTGGTGATTTTGAAATCCCCGCGTCTTTCCCGGCCAGGTGGGACGTCAGATGCCTAAACACGAGGCCGGAAACGTACTCCGGAGGACTCCGTCACTGGAAGTGACGCTTACCATAGAGCCGTCCGGTTTTGCGATGCCGCCGCTCACCGGTCGGCGCGGGACCGGAAGGCAGGACCTGAGGACCGCAATCCGGTCCCTATCGCGTCTCCCCTGCATAAGCCCGCCTGGGTGCCGCAAGGGGAGACAAGAACAAATAGAAGAATTATCTTTGTTCTGGACGGGAACCGCCTGCGTATAGAGATACTTCCCCTATTTCTGCAGAAGAGTTCTCCTGCACTCTCAGAGATTCCTTCCCTACTTGGGACAGGAAAAACACTTGGAATGGAGAGGAAGGGGTGGGGTTTTAAACTCTCAGTGTTTTTCCTGTCCCAATTAGGCAGGTGCAATCTCCGGGTGCTGTCATGGAGACGACTTGGGAAATATATATATATATATATATATATATATATCACAATAGATAAAGGTGAAATTTTAATAGTGTAGAAAGCATTAAAAGGTTGTTGATGACCTATGCGCATTATTGCTTAAAGATATATAATTCTGGTCTCTTTTACTGTTGCACTGGGGCACATTCCACACCAAGTGTGCACCAGGGGTAACTGTTACCAGGAATTAATAGAATTTTATGTAATGGACCTGACAAAATAATCCATGATATAATAAATACATAAACATAATCTGAAAAGTTGTGAATGTATAGATTGTCGGGTATTGGTACCGATATAATCAGATGTTATAATATGAATGATATATGAAAGATACAACATGGCAAAGTGTCCGCCATGTTGTATGGAGTCTCAGAAGGCCAAAATATCTCTCTAGAAATGTCTATTCCTTTGAATGTGTTACGTTATGCGCTCCGGCCACACACGATGGCCGTGAGCGCATGGTCCCCTTACCTTCTGCTGCTGACGGGGCTGGGACTCGCATCGCGGTATGCGCCCGCATGCGAGCCCCAGTCCGTCACTCTCCGGGTGTTTCTCCTGCCTCTGCCTCTCTGCTCCGACACACGTGTCCCCGTCCCCTAGGGCGCGCGCGTGCTGGAGCTTTAAGATTTAAAGGGCCAGTACGCTCATAAGTGTAATCCACCTGTTGCTCATTTATAAATTCCTCCACCCTCCTCAGTTCCCTGACAGATCTTTGTTGCCTTGTGCCTTTGAGAAAACGTTCCTCTGTATTGCCTTGCCGTGTATCAGATCTCTTGCTGTTGTGACTTTACCTTGCTCCTCTGCTGCCTGCCTACTGACCTCCTGCTATGTCCTGACTACGCTACTGTGCCACCTGTCCTGACCTTCTGCTATCCAGACTATGAGTTGCCTTATCCCTCCTGTGCCTCGCATCTCCCCAGCTGCCTGTGTGGGCGAGCTGTACCAGGGGTAGCGACCTGGGTGCCGCCTGCAGGAGCAAGTCCATCCCGCTTTGCGGCGGGCTCTGGTGAAAACCAGCGTCACCTGAGACTCCGCTCCCTGGTATGGTCCGAGTCATCTGCCACACAGGTCCAGCGGATCCACATCCACCGGGGTTCCTGTCTTCAGAAACGTGAGTGTTACAGAATATTTGCAAAGGTATTCTAAGAGAAATGTAGACAGAAACCAAGGGCTCTGGCAAACAAGTCAGACAATTGTCTGTTGACAGTTTTACAAAAATAAATGACAAAGTCTGAGATAAACAAAAACTGGAGATCTTTCAATCTTAACCGTGTTAGCTAGGAATAAACACATTGGCCCTCATTTACTAACAGGATCCCGACACTTTTTGTCGGGTTTTGCGCCAGAATTCTGTCTGCGCCAGAATTTGCGCCAGAATCTGGTGCACAACTTGACATAATCAAAATCACTCAGAGTGAAAAAAACAAGAGGGGCGTTTTTCCGACAAAAGGGCCGTGTTCCCGACAAAAAGAGAAAAAACACGCCGAGTGTGAAGAAAACTCGCAGGAAAACCTGTGAGTTTTGCTTCACAGAAAACCGACAGCTCAGAGCTGTCGGTAAATTCCTCAAAACTGAGTGAATCCTGCTACCCCCAGCATAGAACAGGCTCTGTTCCATGTTAGGGGTAGTAGTAGAGGGGCTGAGGGATTGATCGCACCGGGTCTCACTTCATAGCGGGCAGAAGCTGCATATCATGCCGTGGGGGTCAGACATATGGATATATGTCTGACCCTCACATCATACACATACAAATGCCAGCTCACCGCTATGAATGACAAGTATAGCTTACTTGTCATTCATAGCGGTGAGTCTGCATTTGTATATGTATGATGTGAGGGTCAGACATATATCCATATGTCTGACCCCCACAGCATGATATGCAGCTGCAGCCCGCTATGAATGACAAACTCTTAGAAGCTTGAGCGGGCAGCAGCCTTCCGCTCCGCCGCTAATAGAGTTTTCATTCATTCATTGGCAACCAGGGGAGGGAGAAAATATGAATATTAATATGTGCAGCTGGGGGGGTCAGTATATATATAAATATGCGCAGCGGGGGTTAGTATATGCGCAGCTGGGGTCAGTATAGATATATAATAGCGCTGGGGGGGCAGTACATTTATTCAAGCACAGCGGGCACAAAGTTTGATATAGCGCAGCAGGGGAAAAGATATATAGAAACGCTGGAGGGGCCAGATATATATCCCCCCCCCCCCCCCCAGCGATTCTATACATCTTTGCCTACCACAGCGCTTCTATATTAAAACTCTGCCAGGAGCACTGATCGGCAGGAGACCCTGTTCCATGATGGGGGTAGTAGTACAAGCACTAATGTAGTCAGAATTTGCAGAGACTTTTTTCTGTTGCACAGAATACATTTTGTGCGACAGAAAAAAAACCTGCGAAAGAAAGAAAGGGAAATTGGGCGACAGATTAGTAAATAGCATCAGAAAAAAAGGAGTAAAGGACTTGCAAAAACACAAACCGACACTCCACTCTTAGTAAATGAGGGCCAATAGGTTTCATATTTACTAACCTAGAGATACCGGGGAACTGTAAACAAAAGACATGTCCCTAAGAGTCAGTCAACAAGGTGCAGATTCAGCCAGCAAAAGGTGAAATAAAGGGTTGATAAATGTCTTCATAAAACATTACTATATATATATATATATATATATATATATATATAATATGATCTGATAATATGATCAATGTAATATTGATATGCTGCCTTGCCCTGTTTTATTTATTTATATATATATATATATATATATATATATATATATATATCCAAGAAGAAGCTGCAGCACTCAAAATTATGAGTGCAGTAAAGGTGTTTATTCCATATCAATACAAAAAGCGCAACGTTTCTGCTCCCAATGCAGCCTTTTTCAAGCAAGTTGCTTGAAAAAGGCTGCATTGGCAGCAGAAACGTAGCGCTTTTTGTATTGATAAGGAATAAACACCTTTACTGCACTCATAATTTTGAGTGCTGCAGCTTCTTCTTGGATGTGTTACCTGCCTTGACCTAGGATCTTTCATCGCTGCCTGCACCACCTGTTGTTCATTTGGGCGCTGCTCTACATTCTGTTTGCTATATATATATATATATATATATATATATATATATATATATATATATTTATATATATATATATATATATACATACATATATACATACATACATACATACATACATATATACATACATACATACACACACACACACACACACACACACACACATATATAACTGATGTGTTTTGGCATTATAAGGATTATTCTTATTATGTATACAGCTATGTAGCTAATTGCTGTGTTCAATTGTCTAAATAATGTGTGGGATGTTTAGTCATATATTTCATATAATTTCTTATGGTAGTATCCAATAGTAGTGTTATGATATATCACAGTATAATATTTAGTTATGATAATTATACAAATATTTTATATAATTTGGGCATATTAAGACATTGGCCATGCAGATAGAACACGTGGTTAAAACTTCTATTTTGGATTTTCTAATTTGATACCTAATATTTATCTATTTCTAGCCATCTATTTGAGATGACTGAGAAATTAATCTGTGGATATTATCCTGATCTAATTGGACAGGGACATCAAATAGTTATACAAATAAATTGCATAAACAATATAGTCACATGATATATATATATATATATATATATATATAGTTATATTAATTATAGTTATTATTATATTATTTATAATTATTATAGTTAATTTAATCACACATAGAATATATGGTTATAATTAATGATTATCTGTGGTGTCATGTGACAGCTGACAAGGCCGGATCTCCATACACACACACACCCACCCCCGTCATCATTGGATGATCTGATATTTGTTTGAGTGGATCTTTAAGATAAAAAAACAATATGAAAACAGGTGTAAGGAGGACAGAGGGAGAGCACTGGAAAAGATAGCAAGAGGACGCATCACAGATCCTCATTACTGAAGTTCCTAGAGGCTACCTGAAGAGGCGGAGCCATGAAGAGTCAGGGGGAGAACTTTGTCCCATAGCCCACTCTTCTCTACTGACCGGTTATGACTACAGACGTTTCCATGGATCCCAGGCAGAGCCATCTTTCCTTTATCCAGAATTACAACTATGCATACTCTTGGTAAGATACAAAGTTACCTCATTTTTAATGTGGATGGAATTATATCATGTAGATGAGCAGACCTGGCTTTATATAATCTCCATGATGAGATGGTAATAGTAGTTTATAAGCCACATCCCCTTCTACCGCAGATAAACAGGGTGCGTTTTATGGGGATCAATGCAATCATATTGCATATGGCATAGTCTAATGGGATCTTTCTCTGCTCCACCCCATGATATAATAATTCCCAAAAGGAAACTTAATTTAAGTCTTCCTATCTAGTAGCCTACTATAAATTATATAGTTAGTACCGTATCTTACCAGAGAAAGTTGTGGTTAGAACTGGGCGGGGCTTACTCCCATTTTATATATATATATGAAATGCCCATTTGATATCATTTGATGTGATGATCTCTATGCAAAGTAATACTGATATCTGAACTAACCTACTTCTGTGACTTTTTCACTTCTGTGAAGTTTAACCCCTTAAGGACTCAGGGTTTTTCCGTTTTTGCACTTTCGTTTTTTCCTCCTTACCTTTTAAAAATCATAACCCTTTCAATTTTCCACCTAAAAATCCATATTATGGCTTATTTTTTGCGTCGCCAATTCTACTTTGCAGTGACATTAGTCATTTTACCCAAAAATGCACGGCGAAACGGAAAAAAAAATCATTGTGCGACAAAATCGAAAAAAAAACGCCATTTTGTAACTTTTGGGGGCTTTCATTTCTACGCAGTGCATATTTCGGTAAAAATTACACCTTATCATTATTCTGTAGGTCCATACGGTTAAAATGATACCCTACTTATATAGGTTTGATTTTGTCGCACTTCTGGAAAAAATCATAACTACATGCAGGAAAATTTATACGTTTAAAAATGTCATCTTCTGACCCCTATAACTTTTTTATTTTTCCACGTATGGGGTGGTATGAGGACTCATTTTTTGCGCCGTGATCTGAAGTTTTTATCGGTATGATTTTTGTTTTGATCGGACTTTTTGATCACTTTTTATTCATTTTTTAATGATATAAAAAGTGACCAAAATACGCTTTTTTGGACTTTGGAATTTTTTTGCGCGTACGCCATTGACCGTACGGCTTAATTAATGATATATTTTTATAGTTCGGACATTTACGCACGCGGCGATACCACATATGTTTATTTTTTATTTTTTTTACACTGTTTTATTTTTTTTATGGGAAAAGGGGGGTGATTCAAACTTTTATTAGGGAAGGGGTTAAATGACCTTTATTAACACTTTTTTTTTACATTTTTTTTGCAGTGTTATAGGTCCCATAGGGACCTATAACACTGCACACACTGATCTCTAATGCTGATCACTGGCGTGCATTAACACGCCTGTGATCAGCATTATCGGCGCTTGACTGCTCCTGCCTGGATCTCAGGCACGGAGCAGTCATTCGTCGATCGGACACCGGGGAGGCAGGTAAGAGCCCTCCCGGTGTCCGATCAGCTGTTCGGGACGCCGCGATTTCACCGCGGCGGTCCCGAACAGCCCGACTGAGCAGCCGGGTCACTTTCACTTTCACTTTAGAAGCGGCGGTCAGCTTTGACCGCCGCTTCTAAAGGGTTAATACCGCACATCGCCGCGATCGGCGATGTGTGGTATTAGCCGCGGGTCCCGGACGTTGATTACCGCCGGGACCGACGCGATATGATGCGGGATCGCAGCGCGATCCCGCTTCATATCGCGGGAGCCGGCGCAGGACGTAAATATACGTCCTGCGTCGTTAAGGGGTTAATATTATGAAATAACACACTAATGTATCATTGATTTATATCTGACATTATGTCATTAATATTCTTTATATAATTTCATTTATATCATGATCTGTTTATGCACTCTCTTTAATGTTAATCAATTGTAACCAATAAATGTACATATAATTTTTAGAATAACTGCGTTATTTTATTATATTGCAAAAGTTACTTCTAACATATCTACTCATATCTGAGAAAATAGTCAGGCCCAGATATGGTGAATTGCATTGTTTGTATATTTTTGGCAATTCATAATGGTCATAATATTTTTTCTATTTTTGTTGACAATAATTAATAATTCATAATTTATAAATGAGTTATTACCCCGACAACACATATATAAACACGCACCTTTCAACCGTTCGGCCCACTCTTGTATGTATCCTATTACCGTACTTCTTTCTCTGCCTCTCAGATCTCTCAAAATCTGACAGGCGGTGCTGGTGTGCATTTGCAAGATCAGAGAGGCATACATAGCGTGCCCCTGTCGTTTTTTTCTCTTGAAACTTTGTATGCTAAAATGGAAACATAACTACAGGCCTAACAAGAGAATGTCGGCAACAACACTCACAGGCTTAGAAGGACATTGTCAGAGATTCAACAAAAACACCAATATTGTATATTAGAATGGAAACAATAAGGCACGACTACATGCCTGACAAGAAAATAACCCCCCCCCCCCCCCCCCCCCCCGCAGTCTTAAGAAAAGAAGTGCCCATTGTCAAAGGAGTGAAAGCGCACTTACAACACCTTACCATTCACTGCAATCGAACTGATGTGAAAGAAGAGTGCAATCTCTATCTACTGCAAAGTGCACTACCACTCCATTCACAAGGGGTACTCTGGGATGTCAATTCCTGAGGTCACTGGTGGGTTCAACGTCCAGGTGGATAGGTAAAAAATGCGCTAATGGGCCAAGCCCTTTATATTTAAGCATCTATATCAGCTGGTACATAACTCTTTGGAGGGAAAGCATCATAAAGCCACAAAGTTGGCATTTCTATAGGGCAGTGTGGTAGGCATTGTTATATGACCAATGTGGATGACACATAGCCATGATTAAGGTATAGTATCTGATGTCTATATTCGCTTAATATACTGAGTTGCAGTCTGTATTAGACTATTTTTTGATTAAAGGAAATCTGTCATCAGTTTCACCTGCACTAACCTGTTGGCACAGACAGGTAGTGTAGGTGACACTCATGACAAAGATACTCACCTGGTCCTGTTCCGTGCTGTGGTTTCAACTGCCATATCTTTCATTCTGGGGCTGACTTGGGGCATGGGCAGAGCTTTGTGACATCACCGCTGCTGCTTCTCTGCTGGTTCCCCCTGCCAGCAAACAAAGCTTCGCCCAAGCTCCAAGTCGGCCCCGGGATGGAAGATACCCTGGAAGATTGCAGAAGAACCAGAGAACGGAACGGAACGGAACCAGATAAGTATGGTTGTCATCCTTGTCACCTGCACTACCTGTCTGTACCAACAGGTTAGTGCTGGTGACACTGATGATAGATTATTTTAATCACTAAATCCTTGGAATTTCTTGGACTTTCCTTATTTGTCACACTGGCAACAGTACAAGGGTTTATATGTTGTCAAATTGCTTAATTTTAATACATATCTATATCTATGTATATCTATCAATCTATAAAAAAAAAATTCAATGCAACACTGTCTAGTATGTGATCTTCTAATGATAATAATGAGAATATTCATCTTATTGGAGAAATACGGTACATAACATCCCTGTAGTGAGCTGTGAACATTTCCTCAGTACCAGTCATATCACTTCTCAGGATATGTGACTTTATGGTTCTACAAATACAGAACAGATAAGATAAGATTGAAGTTTTTTTTAAATTGCATAAAGATCAAGGAGATAAAAGAAAGTATTCTCAGGGAACAGAAGTTGTAAAACTAACAACTTGAATATTGTACAAACTGAGCATAAAAGGTAATTTCAGGCTTTAGCTGTACTGGATGGTAATTTCTGCTATATGTACACCCTACCTTCCATGTGTAATGGAATTTATGACATATGTTAAAAGTTACCACCAGCATAATACCTATATTAGTGTTTGGAAAATACTCAATGCATGCAAGGATTGGTTTGTATTTTAAGAGTCCTATTCACCAATGTGATAATTATTCGTTTTCAGTATAGCTGGATGAGTGTGTCACGATGCCGGCTGGCAGGTAGTGGATCCTCTGTGCCAGAGAGGGATTGGCGTGGACCGTGCTAGTGGATCGGTTCTAAGTCACTACTGGTTTTCACCAGAGCCCGCCGCAAAGCGGGATGGTCTTGCTGCGGCGGTAGTGACCAGGTCGTATCCACTAGCAACGGCTCAACCTCTCTGACTGCTGAAGATAGGCGCGGTACAAGGGAGTAGACAGAAGCAAGGTCGGACGTAGCAGAAGGTCGGGGCAGGCAGCAAGGATCGTAGTCAGGGGCAACGGCAGGAGGTCTGGAACACAGGCTAGGAACATACAAGGAAACGCTTTCACTGGCACAATGGCAACAAGATCCGGCAAGGGAGTGCAAGGGAAGTGAGGTATAAGTAGGGAGTGCACAGGTGGAAACTAATCAAGGTAATTGGGAAGATTGGACCAGGCACCATCATTGGTGCACTGGCCCTTTAAATCGCAGAGACCCGGCGCGCGCGCGCGCCCTAGGGAGCGGGGCCGCGCGCGCCGGGACAGGACCGAGGGAGAGCGAGTCAGGTACGGGAGCCGGGGTGCGCATCGCGAGCGGGCGCAACCCGCATCGCGAATCGCATCCCGGCTGGAGGCAGTATCGCAGCGCACCCGGTCAGTGGATCTGACCGGGGCGCTGCGGGAGCGAGAGTGTAGTGAGCGCTCCGGGGAGGAGCGGGGACCCGGAGCGCTCGGCGTAACAGTGTGTAAGAGAATATTAGCTTCTGTTATCAGTTATGGGACTGCTTTATGCAGATGTACTAGACAGTGGGATCATCATAAACACTAGTTTGGGGATTTTATAGAAATGTCGAGATGTGAGAGCTAAAAGCAAAAGGAGAATGACACTTATAAGAGCACTGCTACGCTAGAATTACAGAATAGAAAAACTATAACTTTATAGCCAGGTGCATTTAGCATATTAGAAATCCTTAGGGTTGTCTTGAGTTATTTTTGGGACTGCGACCTAAAAAAAAAAAACACCCAGAAATATCCATACTTTTTTGTTGGGATTTAGAGAGTAAAGAATGTGGCGATATCTTGACTCCACAACCCAGTGTAGCCAATGTCAAACCAAGAATCCACATCTACAGTAAGAGACATCACAGTATCAGTAGTCTATGGATTTCAAAATTGCTGCCAGGTTGTTGCTGCTTCTGCACTGGCCTTAATAATTGGTCAAGCAAGACTCCTGTCAGCAAAAAGTTATACAGGTCATTAGGGAATAATGGCCAAAAAACGGAATGTTTTGCAATAATGTGCTATTGCTTCAACCACTGCTTCTGTGGTTCAGCTGACCTTCATTGCAACTGTCCAACCTTAAAACTTTCAAGGATTTATCAACCAGTTTACTGCTGATCCTAGATACATACATGGCGAACAGATGGGGTCTCTGGTGGCTAAATCCATTCTGAGTGCAAATTCTGTACCTCATTGATCATGTGAACATGGAAACTAAAGCGTTTATAAAACTGAATGTTGTTTTATCAGTTTTTTCTCTGACCGACTTGCCATCAGAGCAGAGTTGCCCTTTATCTACTTCCATATTCATCATGAAGCCTTTGGCTTGTGTGTTGCAATATTCTGAAAAAACATGTTGTGCACTATGCTGACGATATGTCACTTTTTAAAGGGGGTTATGGAGTAGTCATTGTTTCCCAGTGATGAACCCGATTGTGGACTTCTGAACAAATGGTATACCGTATTTTTCGCCCTATAGGACGCAGCGGCGTATAAGACGCACCCAATTTTTAGGGGCAAAATCTAAAAAAATTAAGATTTTGAACCCAATAGTGGTCTTCAACCTGCGGACCTCCAGATGTTGCAAAACTACAACTCCCAGCATGCCCAGACAGCCGTTGGCTGTCCGGGCATGCTGGGAGTTGTAGTTTTGCAACATCTGGAGGTCCGCAGATTGAAGACCACTGCATAGGAGGTAATACTCATGTGTCCCCCGCCGCTCCGGACCCGTCACCGCTGCCCTGGATGTCGCTCCATCGCTGTCGCCGTGTCCCCGCTGCTCTGGAACGTCTCTGCTGCCGGCCGGGTATCCTCGCTCTCCGTCGCCGCCATCACGTTGTTACTAACGCCGACGCACGTACGCGACGACGTGATGATGAGGAAGGAGAGCGCCGGCATACAGGGGATCCCTGAACTGAGAAGACACCGAGGAGGCAGGTAAGGTCCCCCCCCCGGTGTCCTGTAAGCACTAACCCGGCTATTCAGTCGGGCTGTTCGGGACCACCGCGGTGAAATCGCGGCGGTCCCGAACAGCCCGACTGAACAGCTGGGTTAGTGTCACTTTCCCTTCAGACGCGGCGGTCAGCTTTGATCGCCGCGTCTGAAGGGTTAATACAGGTCATCCCCGCGATCGGTGATGTCCTGTATTAGCCGCGGGTCCCGGCTGTTGATGGCCGCAGGGACCGCCGCGATAGAGGTGTATTCGCCGTATAAGACGCACCAACTTTTTCCCCCCAGTTTTGGGGAAGAAAAAGTGCGTCTTATACGGCGAAAAATACGGTAAATAATTTTTTCTCCCATTAGAAAATATTACCTCAGAAATAATTAGGTATATATATATATATATATATATATATATATATATATATATATATACAAATTGCTGAAAAAGTAAGTATGTAGGAGTACATGTCATGGCTACAAGACTATGTAATTCCATCACATCTTTAGAGTTAAATCAAAGATTGGTTCTTGCTGCTTCACACCCCCCTCCTTACTTCTCCAATCTATAAGGAACCCTTGTTGTCCCGTACATTCACTTGTACTATAAACTTATACACAGTATATAATGTTTCTGCCTTAAAATATTTTTTTCTCTTTTTTAAATCATCTGGTTCCAGGAAGTTGAACAGATTTGCAAATAACTTCTATTAAAAAATATTAATTCTTCCAGTACTTATCAGCTGCTGTATGCTTCACATGAAGTTGAGTTCTTTTCTGTCTGACCACAATGCTTTCTGCTGACACTCTTTTTATTATAAATATATAAAACTTAACAAAACCGAAAAACAGGCTTAACTAGCAATAACAAAGCACAACACAATAAAACCTGCCTAACCGGCCAGCCCAGCTTAGCTAATCTAACAAAACACATAACATTATACCTACATATAAATTACCTACATATAAATTATGAAAAATACTATCACACACACACACACATACCTACGCATTCTTTACATAAACATAAAAATAGCTTTACTTAGCTTTAAAGTAAACAACCAAACTTGGTAAAAACTCAACTGCACATTACATTCACAACTAACATCCACCCTTTTTTTTTTTTTTTATAATTTTTTTTTTTTTTTTTTTACTTTTTTATTTTATTTATACATATATATATATATATATATATATATATATATATATATATATATATATACATACATATATCCATACATACATATACATACATACACATACTTTTTTTTTTTTATGTACACTACCATAATATAACCAATATTTAAAGTAATATAAAAATGCTGACTAAATCTGATCCGACTGCCTATCCCCATCCCCTCATAAAATAAAATAATCAATCCATACTATATAATAATATATACAATACAAATATAAAAATACAAATACATAACCTAAATACAAATATATACATAAACCATATACACCAAAAAACAAACTATACATCTACAAAACACATGACATCCTACACTAGTCTAACCCATCACCCACACAACCACCCACCTTGACATGGGTCAGAGTCCATAGTCCATGGATATCCAGTCCAGTCCATAACTGACCCATGCAAGCCCCTCCAAACATCCACCAACCCACCAATTCCCCCACCCAACCTAATCTATACCCAAACCAACTATACAAATACAACTTCAAAACACAACATAACATCATATACAAATACAAAACAATACAACCCACCTTAGGCCCAAGTTCGGTCGCCTGTAAGCCCTTTAGGCAATACATATTCTGAAAACAAAACAAAAAGACTAGGGTGTACATGCATAGCCCACCACCAGGAAGAAGGATGGCAATCCTGATATTACTTTTTTAAACTCTCTCCACTAACGTTTCCCTTCGACTCACCCTACCGTTATCCCTTCAACAAACTGACCCTGCACTCACCCTCTCTCTGTCCCTATATTGCTATCCCTAACCAGAAACAGGGGTACTCTACCCAAGAGGTCTAGTACCTAGGGCACATCAAATGAAAAACCTCTCCACAGGAGAGAAGCCCTACTGTTACCAAGACTGCCATACTCCAAAGACCTGATCTTCCCGAGGTCACCGGTGATGTTCCTACAGACCTCCACCTCGGAGAGGACTTTCCGCTGTGTAGATACTAGACACCGTGCATTCCACGTGTAGTACCTAACCACTATACTGACTACAAATAAAGTGCCCCGGTCTCGGCCACCCAGGTTCCTGAATGCCCCATAAGCCCACTCCGGATAGGTAAGGCCAGCAAGGTGACTCCAGCCAATGGAAGCGCCCACCCGGTTGTAGACCCCTATATTAAAAGGACAATGAAGCAGGAAGTGGTCCATGCTTTCCAGCGTGTCCCCGCACTCTTCTCGGGGACATCCCCGGTCATCAGAGCTCCTACACTTCAAATTGTCCTTTACATATAGCTTCCCCTGAAAGCAGCGCCAGGCCAAGTCCCAAAACTTCTGGGGGATCCTTTTCATGTTTAAAAGGTACAACCCCACCCTCAGATCCCGACCTGGGCAGTCCCTGAGCGCCAGAGGCTTCTGGAAGTGGGTCAACAGAACCCGTTTGTCAAGGAACTGCCTTGACTGGGTCCTGATCTCCCACACTCCCAGACCCCACCGACGTATCGCCTTCAGAGTCGGGGTAGCATAAGCCGGAAGATATCCGTGTGGCGTACGGAGGTCCTTCACTCGCCCTCCTCTCTCCCATTCCTGGAAGAAAGGCCGAAACCATTCCCTGCAGGAGAGTACCCACGGAGGAGCCCTCTCTGACCAGAGGTTTGAGATGTTAGCTTTCAAGAAGGTGTTTGTTAAGAACACCACAGGGTTTACCATATATAAACCCCCTAGTCTCCTCGTGCGGTACGTAACCTCCCTCTTGACTAGGTTCATCCTGTTTCCCCATAACAGTTGGAAAAACAGGCTGTAGATCTTAGTGTAGTAAGCCTCTGGCAAGATACATACACTGCCCAGATAGATAAACAAGGGGAGCAGGTACGATTTGATCAGGTGTACCCTTTCCCTGAGGGTCATAGACCAACCCTTCCACTGGTTCACCTTCTGAGTGGCATCCTGGAGCTTACCATCCCAGTTTTTGGTGGAATAATCATCCTGACCGAATGTTATGCCCAAAACTTTTGCTGACTCTTGGGGCCCTGGAAGGGTGTCCGGGAGATCAAACGTGGGATCTCCCCCTCCCAGCCAGAGACTCTCACACTTATCCCGGTTGATCTTAGACCCGGATGCCTCCGAGTAGCGGTCCACTTCTGACATCACCACATCGACCTCCTCTCTCAAGGACACGAAAATGGTGACATCATCAGCGTACGCCACTACTCTCTGGGGGACATCCAGCTCCACCAGACTCATCCCGACTCCCGCCAACGGACCACAATCTACCCTCCTGACGAAGGGATCGATTGCGAACACGTATAAAAGCGGGCTCAAAGGACAACCCTGACGGACTCCGGACCCCACCTCAAAAGAGCGGCCAGACCACCCGTTCACTAGCGGGAAACTCTCTGCCCCTGCATACAAGATCTTAAGCCAATTAACAAAAGTACTCGGTAAGCCATATCTCAGGAGGACAGACCAGAGGTACTCATGGTTCACCCGATCAAATGCTTTGGCCTGATCCAAGGACAGCAAGTACCCCTTCCAGAGACCCGCACTACTCCACTCCACTGCCTCCCTGACACTAAGGACCGCACTTAAGGTGCTTCGGCCTGGAACAGAGCAGTGCTGGGCCCCCGAAAGGAGCCGGGGTGCAAACTTCACCAGCCGATTAAACAGTATCTTGGCCAGAAGTTTCCTGTCCGTATTGAGAAGAGCTATGGGCCTCCAATTCTCAATACGGCTCGGATCTTTACCCTTTGACAGGAGAATCAGGGCTGACCTCCTCATTGACTTCAGCAGAGTACCCGAGGAGAGACACTCATTGAATACCTCAGTCAAGAGGGGAGCTAAAGACTCCTTAAAGGTCCTGTACCACTCGGATGTTAAGCCATCCGGACCTGGCGACTTCTTAGGGGCGAGCCCCTCGATCGCCAGTCTCACTTCCTCTTCCCTGATTTCTACTGCCAAAACATCAAGAGAAGGGTCTACCCCTGGCTCAGGAATGGTTTCAGCCAGGAAAACCGACATCTTGTCTCGATCCAGATCCTTCCTCCCCAAGAGGTGCGGGTAGAAGGATCTGACAACCTCCAAGATCCCTGATCTGGACCGATTCAGAGATCCTGTACTATCAATCAGTCCTGAAATGACTTTACTACTCACTGACATCTTACAGTTTCTGTAAGGGTCGGGCGAGCGGTACTTCCCGAAATCCCTCTCAAAAACCAAAGATGCGTGCCTATCGTACTGACACCTCATCAGCAAGGATTTCACTCTGGAGATATCCTCTCGGCTACCTCCAGTCGAGACAAGGAGCTCGAGTTTCCTCCTCAGACCCTGATACAGGCGATACCTGTTCAGGGACCTGAGGCTCGAGAGCTGGCGGAAGAACCCCGCAACCCGCTTCTTGAATATCTCCCACCACTCCAGCTTATTACTACAGAGGCCCAGTAAAGGTACCTGACTCTGAAGAAAATCCTCAAAGGACTGTCTCACCTCTGCTTCCTCCAGGAGGGACGAATTCAGCTTCCAATAACCTTTACCCATCCGGGGGGTCTCTGAAACATTCAGGGAAAACAAAATCATACAGTGATCGGAGAACTCCACCTCAACCACGGACACTGCGGAAGAGACGGCTTCCTCCTTTAAATAAAACCTATCTATCCTAGACCTGCGACTACCTTGATGATAGGTGAAACCCGCGTGGCCCGAGGGGCTCCGGATGTGGGCGTCCTCTAGGCGAGCTTCTCTAGCTATGCTAATCAGTGCCACACTATCGCAAGTCAGCGGACCATTGGAGCCTCTCCTATCTTGGGACCTCGTGACATTATTGAAGTCCCCTCCAAAGATCACCTGCCGACTCGTAAAAAGAAAGGGCTTAATCCTCATAAAGAGATCTTTGCGGCCCCACTTGGTTTGTGGGGCGTAGATGTTAATGAGCCGGAGCTCTTGTCCCTTCATGAGGACATCTAAGATCAGGCACCTCCCCATTTCTAACTCAATAACCCGTCTGCATTCAACTGGAGCGGTAAAAAGGACCGCCACCCCACTATACGGCTCAGCCGCAAGAGACCAGTGGGAGGGACCGCGCCTCCACTCTCTTCTGGCTTTTACCAGAGAGGCTAGATCTGACAACCTGGTCTCTTGTAAAAAGAAAATGTCGGCTTCAACACGGCCGAGAAAATCAAAGGCTGCGAATCTAGCCGTATCCGACTTTATGCTGGCGCAGTTAATAGATGCCAGCGTCAGTGGGGTGAGTGCCGCCATCCTGGGTGATTGAGTTAGATGGCCTCACCCCTTATACCTTCTTCCTCTCCTTCCCTCCATCCCCATCTGAATCAGAGGAAGACCGTTTACCCCTTTTTAGGCTCAGAGACATATCCATCCCAGGATCTTTACCTCCGGCATCTGGTGTTACCTCCACCCCTGAGGAAACTGTCCCAGAGGAAGGAGGCTCGGCACCTCCTGGAGGCCGCACTGCTTCCTGAACCTCAAGAGGAGGAGGGAAGGTAGTATCCCCGAGGGCCTCATACCGATTTGAAAGGACGATCAGAGGGTCGGAGACTGAATTGTTCCTTCTATGGTCTGAGGCTACAACTGAAGAGGAGGATGGCGCCACCTTACTCTTACCCTTTTTCCTCCTCTTCTTTTTCTGGCCACCATTTACTGTCTGCCCCTCCTCCTCCTCCTCATCCACAGTTTCGGATTCAGAGGCATGACTGGAGGAAGGAGCATCTTTACCTTCTTCCCTACGCAGTCTCCCCATCTCCTCGTCCAGTTTGGCCTCACCCAAAGCCTCAGAGTTATTCTGACCTCCTTCTGAGCCAGTGTCTGGAGTGGGACCCCGAGCTACCCCTGGCACCTGGGCATTCTCAAGGGCCCTCTCCAACCTGCGCTTCTCCTCTCGCCTCCGCATAGAGGGGGTCTTATGTTTTTCCTTCACTGGCTTTGGTGCCCCCTCTCCTCCACTGGTCCCTTCCCCCGCCGGGGCAACCGTTAGGCTTTCCCCAACCGGGGCGGTCACAGCGTTAGAGAACGAGCGCGGACACCGGCTGAACGGGTGACCTAAGTCACCACACAAGTTACACCGAATCTGTCCACAGGTGGCCGCCAGGTGACCCACCCCACAGCAGAGGGCGCATATCTGCTGAGTGCAGTTGGCACTAAAGTGGTTTGGGTCACCACACCTGTGGCACAGCCTCGGCTGCCCCTGGTAGAAGATCTGAATCCTGTCGTGTCCCAGGAAGGCGGCCGAAGGGATGTGGGTGACCTTGTTCCCTGAACGCCTGAGACGGACGGAAAACGTCCAGGCCCCTGACCATATATTGTGCTCATCAAAGTTCTTCCGGGGGACGTCCGTCACCTCCCCGTACCTGCCCAACCAGGTCATAATGTCATAACAAGAAAGTGACTCGTTACGTGTCAAAACGGTCACTTTCTTTACCATACTCTGGCGAGATACCGCTTTTACAGCGAAATCTCGCCATCCGGGCTCGTTTTTCATCAGCTCATAATTAGACCAAAAGAGATCTAGTCCCTCCGGCCTAACAAAGCTGACGTCAAACTCGGAGGAGCCGAAGGGGTGAATCAGGGCAAAGATGTCCCTAGCCCTGAAACCCATCTGGAAAAGAAGCTCCACCACCTTGCCCCTTTGGGGGCACGCATCTTCGCCTTTCCAGACCAGACGGGCCACATTCCTGCGACCTATCTCCTGCCCAGGTGTCTGGAGGGACCATACGGTCTCCCCATTCCTCTCTCGGAACGCTCCCAGACCATGTCTCTCCACCCAAAAAGACAGGTCCATCTCCTTTCCCTCTACCTGGAGCGTCCTTTCTCCTCTCTTCAGTGCCTCCAGGAGGCGCCGTTGCAACTGACCGTCACCAGATGCAGGAGGTAAAGATCCCACTGAACCCCCAGCCGCCACACTCGCATAACTCCTGGCGACCGGGGGGGCAGCCGGACCAGACACCGTCCCTATGTCCCTGCCTAGGCCACCTGTACTGCCACAAAAGCCACTACCACTCCTCCCATCTGCACCACTACCACTCCTCTCATTCACACCACTACCACTCCTTCCATTCACTCCACTACCACTCCTCCCATTCACTCCACTACCACTCCACCCATTCACACCGCTACCACTCCTCCCATCTACACCACTACCACTCCTCCCATCTGCACCACTACCACTCCTCCCATCTACACCACTACCGCTCCTCCCATCTGCACAACTACCACTCCTCCCATCTGCACCACTACCACTCCTCCCATCTGCACCACTACCACTCCTCCCATCTGCACCACTACCACTCTTCCCATCTACACCACTACCACTCCCACATACACCCCTCTCATCCACAGCACTACCACTCTCATCATTCACACTCTTTGTATTTACATTGCTTTCATTTACAGTATATATGGGATCAGCAGCTGCTTCACCCACTACCTCTGGGCTGGCCTGGACGTGTTTTAGCTTGGGCTTCTTGCTCCTTCTTAGGTCACCGGCGGCTGCCGACACTGACTCCTCCTCTATACGAGACGCCACCGTAGACGTCAAATCCCGAGGCTGCCCCTCCGGGCGCACCTCCACCCCTCCTTCTGCCACTGATGTGCAGGGACTCCCCTCCCTATCAGGGGAGATCCCTGCAGCATCCGCGCTACACACTGCGCCCGACCGCACAGGCTCAGGAGTAGGTCCCGGTGCCTGGACACTCCCCCCCCTCTCAGGGGAGTGCCCTGCAGAGCTGGTGACATTGCCCACAATACTCGGGGAACCGCTCCCCTTGCACACTGCCGCATAACTACTGCCCACCATTAGCCCGTCCTGCTCTTCCCTACCAGCAGGACGCATGACTGTAGCACCCGTGGCCATGTTGGATGCAGCACTGTACCCCCCGTGCTGGTCCCGTTCCACAGCAGAAGCGGGATCTGGCAGGGTGGGGGGCCCAGCAGCCTGAACCAACTTTTCAGGTGGCCCAGACTGCTGGATAGGAGAGAAAACAAACTTCACTTGCTTCCCAGCCTTTTTCTTCTTCTTTATCTTCCTTTTATTCTCCTCAGGGCCCAGGTCCTGGCCAAAACTGAAATTTTCCAGACGGGTGGGTGACTCCTGCATCACTATGGCCCGCAGGAGCCCCCCACCGACCGGGCTGCTGTCACCGCCATCACTGCTGTCACTTTCCTCTGAGGTGGTTGGTAAGGCGACTTGGGCAGGGTTAATATATTCTGACTATCCTCTTCCTCCTTCACAGGGGTCTTCATGATTTTATAGCGGTCGTTATTTTTTAACTTTTCCTTAAATATACCCGCTCCCTCTACGATCTGCATTCGGGCTCTCACCACCTCCTGCTCCTCTGCCTTCAATTCACACACCCTGGCAGCAAACTTAGCCCTCATGGCCTTGGCAGAGTTATCTGTCTGGTAGCGGGCAAACTTCAGATCTTCCCTTAACACCTTCAGCTTCTTTCCCAGCTGCTCATATTCCACCAGCTTTGCCTGCATGCGGGATCCAAAGGTGGCAAGCGACTCCCTGGGTCCCTTCACCCCCCATTGCTGGGGTTCCATAACAACAGTCCCTGAAGACATAACTGTAATTTTCTTACCGGACGCCTTGCGTTTTCCAGCGACGGACGGGGGAGTGGGCTCCACATTACTGCGGAGCCTGCTGGATCTTCTCACCCCGTCCTGAGAATCGGCCGTAGCTCTCTCACTCCCACCCCCCTCCGGCCTAGTTCGAGGGGTGGAAGTCTGGGGCTCCATAGCAGGAGGTTCTCCCAAGGAGGCTGCCACCCTCCTGGGAAAAAGGCTGTAGGAAAATCTGCTTCAATCCTCTCTCTCTGGAAAGCCCTGGAAATCAGACACACCCAACAGCTGCTGTGTTCCACAGGAAGTGCTTTCTGCTGACACCTCTGTCTATGTCAGGAACTGTCCAGAGTAGAAGCAAATCCCCATAGCAAACCTCTCCTGCTCCAGACAGTTCCTGACATTGATAGAGGTGTCAGCAGAGAAAACTGTGGTCAGACTGAAAATAACTACTCAACTTCTGGGGCATAAAGCAGCTGATAAGTACTGGAAGGATTGAGATTTTTTTTAGAAGTGATTTACAAATCTGTTTAACTTTCTGGCACCAGTTGATTTGAAAAAAAATATATATAGTTTTCCGCATCGGAGTACCCCTTTAACCCCTTAATGACCAAGAACGTGTATACACATCCTTTTGCCGTTAACAGGGTATGGCACCATACCATCTGGCACTCAGCTGATTCTTGTAACTGAGGGCCGGCGTTCATAGCCGACATGCAGCGATTGCCGCGGCCGGCTATTAACCCTTTAGATCGCTGCTGTCAAAGTTGACAGCAGCGTCTAAAGGAAGCTGTAAATACTCCCTGGTGGTCCAGTGGGGTGGATCGCCCCCCCTGCAGCGCGTTCGTGTGTTTATCCACTGCTGAGGTAGCCGGAGACTTACCTCTGTTCCTGTGCTGGCTGCTGCTCTGAGAATGATAAATCCTGGCAGGATCAGGTTTTATCAATCGAGTGCAGAGCACACAGATCAATGTGGTTCTATGGAACCACATGAATCTGTATGAGGAACATAAAGATTCCTCCTAAAAGTCCCCTAAGGGGACTAAAAGTGTAAAAAAAAAAAGTTTAATAAAAGTTAAAAAACACACACACATTAACCCCATCCTTATTAAAAGTTTAAAACTTCCCCCTTTTCCCAAATTCCATAAAAAAATATATAAAAACATTAAAATAAAAAAAATATCGTATCGCCACGTGCAAAAATGTCCGAACTATAAAAATATAAAGTTAAAGTTACTTAAACCGTACGGTCAATGGAATATATGTAAAAAAAAAAATGAAAGTCCAAAATGGCGTATTTTTGGTCACTTTGTATACAAAAACTGATTAAAAAGTCCCATCAAAACAAAAAGGGTACCGATGAAAACTTAAAATCATGACGCAAAAAATTAGCCTTCATAACGCCCCGTATATGGAATAATAAAAAGTTATAGGAGTCAGAAGAGGACATTTTTAAACTGCTCATTTTCGTGCACAAAGTTATAATTTTTTAACAGAAGTAAAACAAAATCATTTTAATTGTATGGACCTACAGAATAAACATAAGGTGTCATTTTTACCAAAACGTGCAGCGCATAGAAACAAAAGCCCCCCAAATTTACAAAATGCCTTTTTTTTTTTTCAATTTAGCCCCACAAATATTTTTTTTTCTGGATTTTGTGGTACAATTATTGATGTCATTACAAAGTAACAGTGACTGGTAACCAGGAAGAGCTAACAGATTTTACGAGAACATACTGAGATATGATTAAAGGGGTTATTCAGGAATAGAAAAACCGACCCAACCTGGAGACAGACGGGGAGTGGTTTTTGAAAGAGAATAGCTGTTTTCTATTCCTGGATAACCCCTTTAAAATAGAATTTATGTTACTTCATGGATGTCATGAACCTCAGTACAACAGCTTAGAATACCTATGAAGATAGTTACCTGTGAATGGTCTATTCCATCAATAAGTTTAAGATATTTTAGAGGCCAAGAATGACTTAATTCATATTGTAGGACCACTTTCTCTTCCACAGTTAACAAAGTAATGTAGACATCATTCGTAATAGACACTGTAATTGCATATAGTTTAGGTTAGTACTACATTTATACATATAAAGTAGTAAAACAAAACAAGAACTGTATTTGGTATCGTAATTGTACTGACGTGCAGAATAAAGTTAACATTATCATTTTTACAAGAAGGTAAACTCTTAAAATAAAAATGCCCTACAAAATTGTGCAATTGCAGGTTTTCTTCAATTTCCCCACATAAAACTTTTTATTTTGCAATAAATTATATGGTAAAATAAATGGTGTTATTGTTCCCATATGTCTCTGCTGATGGAAAAATAAAAACATTATGGATCTTATGAAAGGTAAAAAAAAAAAAAAAAACGAAGTAAAAAAAATGAAAATTGTTGTGGTGTGAAGGAGTTAAATGCCTGGAATGATATATATATTTAAATATTTTAATCAAATGCTTTAGAAGACCTCAAAAGTTATGTAACTATGTACAGAAAATATCAATGTAAATGTGGGTGCCTTTTAGGACCCGAGAATGACTTGATGACAAATCAAATATAGTGGTGTGTGAACATTTGTGAACCCTTACAAACTTTCTATATTTTTTCATAAACATTTTGAGCAATATCTGTGAGCTAACCTTTAGGATCAGCAGATAATGGTATTTTCATTTCATTGGAGGACAATCAGGTGTGAGTGGTTGAGCTTTTTTATTTAAAGGGGTACTCGGTCCCTAGACATCTTATCCCCTATCCAAAGGATAGGGGATAAGATGTCAGATTGCGGGGGTCCCGCTGCTGGGGACCCCAGGGATCTCGGCTGCAGCACCCACCTCAACGGCTTCCGGAAAAGGTGGAGGCTTCTGATCCCGACCACGCGAGCGGAAGAGCGTGACGTCACGACTCCGCCCTGGTGTGACGCCCCACCCCTCAATGCAAGTCTATCCCATAGATTTGCATTGAGGGGCGGGGCGTGATGTCACATGGGAGCGAAGTCGTGACGTCACGCTCTTCCGCTCAAGTGGTCGGGATCCGAAACCTCCAGCGTTGCCGGAAGTCGTTGAGGTGGGTGCTGCAGCCAAGATCCTGGGGGTCCCCAGCAGCGGGACCCCCGCGATCTGACATCTTATCCCCTATTCTTTGGATAGGGGATAAGATGTCTAGGGGCAGAGTACCCCTTTAAAGAATAGAGATCTATCAAAGTCTGATCTTCACAATATGTTTGTGAAAGTGGACCTCAGAAGAAGAGTTGAAAGCATTTATTAGAGGTTTGCTATATAGGGAGATCTGTAGGAAGAAGAGGGGGTTTAGTTTAAAAGAAAATTAGATGCCTCTGTCGACAATTTAAAAAAGTTAGAAAAAAAAAACAGGATCTTAAAGTATATTTAGAAGAAAAAGCCTTAAATCAGATTTTTTTTCAAAATCCCAAATTATATTATGAAAGGGGGCGTCCAAATAAATTCCTGAGTCAACTCATAAGGAATCAGCAAAGAGGGAATTTTATAAAATCCATTAAGGATAAAGATGGCCTTCTCAGGTCCACTGCAGAAGAAGTGGAAGCGAGTTTTGTTTGTTTCTTTTCAGAACTTTATGAGACAGAAGTGCAACATTCCAAGGAGGATATTGAAGAATTTAAAAAAAAAATCAAATTACCGAGTCTGGAGGCCGCCCAGGGGGTGGAGCTGGATACTAAAATTCAGCTCCATGAGCTGGAGCAGGCCTTGAGATCTTTTTCTGGGAACACAGCTCCAGGGATGGATGGGCTCCCGTTTGAGATATATCGTAAACTGGGTAAGTCATTGTTAGGGAAACTCCAAGAGGTGTTGATCAGTGTTGAGCGGCATAGGCCATATTCGAATTCGCGAATATTCACGAATATGTGGACGAATATTCGTCATATATTTGCGAATATTCGCATATTCGTTATATTTCTGTTTTATTTTCGCATCTGCGAAAATTCGCGCATGCGAAAATTAACATATGTGAATATTCGCATATGCTAAAATTCGCATATGCTAATTTTCGCATATGCGAATTTTTGCACGTCAGTCTCACACAGTAGTATTACAGCCTTCTTTACACCACACAAGCTGGAAGCAGAGAGGGGTGATCACTGTGATGTGTACTGTGAAAAAAAAAAACGAATATTCGTAATTACGAATATATAGCGCTATATTCGCGAAATTCGCGAATTCGCGAATATGCGATATTCGCGAATAATATTCGAATTGCGAATATTCGTGAGCAACCCTAGTGTTGATGAATCCTGCAGACAGGGGTCCCTTCCGCAGTCAATGCAGGAATCAATGATGGTATTAATCCCGAAAAAGGGTAAAGATCTAAGCGAGATGGGCTCATATAGACCCATCTCGCTTTTAAATACAGACGCAAACATTTTTGCGAAGGTATTAACGCTGCGCCTGAAGGGAGTGATTGGGAACCTGGTGGGGAGAGATCAGGTTGGATTTATGAAGAACAGAAATGGATAATATTAGGCGAGTTTTTTCGGCCATCCAGCTTGGGGAGATGGGGGGGAGCACCTTCCTGTCACTAGACACTGAAAAAGCGTTCGACAGGGTGGAGTGGGCCTTCTTATGGAAAGCGTTGGAACAGTTTGGGTTGGGGCAGAGCTTTATAAATTATATTAAGCTGTTATATGACCACCCCAGGGCAAGAATAAAAATAAACGATACTATATCTAGCCAAAGGGTGTCCCCTGTCACCTTTATTATTTCTTTTATTTATTGAACCTCTGGCTGTTTTTCTCAAAAATCATTCCCGATACCAGGGTTTTGGCCCAGGAGTAGATGAAGGAAAAATTGCATTATATGCGGATGATTTATTACTGTTTGTCAGGTACCCGAAGATCCATTTAGTTGACATTATTCAGGACATTCAGGAATTTGGTTGTATCTCGGGACTCTCAATCAACTGGAGAAAATCTTCCTTAATGATTGTGGAAGGCATAGGTGAAGAAAGGTTTAGTGAATTTTAAGTAATAAAATATCCACAGACCATGGAATACCTGGGGATTAGCATTAGTAGCAATCCAAAGGACTATATCAAGTTAAATCTAGCCCCGCTGTTGGTAAAAATTAAAAAGAAAATTGATATCTGGTTAAAACTACCCTTGGGAATGTCCGATCGTATAGCAATGACAAAAATGGTGGTTCTGCCGCAACTTTTATACTATTTAACAGCATCCCCAGTAATTATAGGTGAAGTATGGTTCAGAAAAATTGATTTGGAGAATAAATTAATTTGGGGTAAGAAAAAGGTTAGGATTAGATTAGACACATTCACGCTGCTCAGAGATAGGGGGGGGGGGGGGTTAGGGGTTCCATACTTTAGACTGTATTACTGGGCGGCTCAGCTATCACAGCTCACGGGTGACCAAGGTCAGCTGATTCATGACCTCTTAAAATTTAAATATAAGGTGTATAGGAAGCACGTGTTTAAGTATTGGAAAACAATTTTAAATTTAATAAGAAGGATATAATTGGTGCACAGGCAAATTGGGTGTGGAAGAAAGTTAAAGGTGTTTTAAACATTATAGGAAGAGTAAAATTTACTCCACTGTGGGAAAATAATAATTTGAATGAAATAAGTAAAATTGAGCATTAAGGTTTATGGTTAAGAAAGGGGATAGTATATGTTGAGCAAATGTTCAGTGAAGGAAAATTAAAGAAAATTTGAAGATCTGCAGAGGGAGTTTGGGTTAGATGATAAATATAAATTTGGTTTCCTCCAACTAGAACATGCTGTAAAGTATACTAAGGATACAAGGGCTCTTAGTACCCAGAACCATCCCTTGATTGAATTGGTGGATGGGGGTTGGAAATTGGGGTTGTCTGCAGTATATAAAATTCTTCGATTAGGGAAACTAGAGGGCATGAAAGTTAAAAGTAAAGTAGAGTGGGCAAAAGAAGGAGTGCTGTCGGATGAGACCACTTGGAAGGGAATGACTGCGAGTGTGGTCCAGATGTCGGAAAATGAAAACTTTCGAACCTCTCAGTTTATGCTATTGCATAGACTATATTATACTCCTAAAGATCTATGCAAATGGAAAATTCGTGCCCAAAATGTGGAAGGGCCGAAGCGAATCTGCTTCATATGCTGTGGGAGTACCCATACATAAACGATTTTTGGTTTGAAATTAAAGAACAGATTAAAAGAAAAATAGGTGTTAGTTTGGAGTGGAAACCAAGAGTTTTCCTGTTTGGTCTAATCCCTAACCTACCTGTGGCCAAAAAGAAGTTGATCTTGAATGCATTGAGTACAGGGAGGTTGATTATAATGAGGAAATGGATTTCTAACAAAAACCCGAGTAGTCTAGAATGGAAACTAGAGTTGCAAAGGGTTAAAGGTTTTGAAAAGGTTAAAAGCAAAAAGTCAGAAAAATTTTTTGATATACGGAAGAAAAAGTGGGGACTGAGACATGGATAATTAGGATGATTCCAGAATTTCCGAGAGAGGTGCGGAAAAAACGAGATATTTTCAAATTTCTTTTTTTTTTTCCCTGCCATTTTGGGTGGAGGGTGGGTTATAATAGGACCAAATAAATGCATATGTATTTGTAACTTGTTGTATTGTATTTGTAAGAACTTTTTTTTTTTTCTGTAAGCGTTGAATAAAAAATAATGTTAAAAAAAAAAAAATAATGCAGTCTATAATAGAGTATAAAGGGTGTGAAGTGGCTGGAATAAAAGATGATGCAGGGAGGTGAATGGATACAAAGTGATGGATGCGAATATAGATAGTGCGGCTTAGAGAATGACTCAGAGGATGTGTGATGCTTATTAGATGCAAGGCTGGTGATTAAGTATGGAAAGATAGAGAGGTATATGTATAGTGTATATGTATAGTGTATATGTAAAGTGTATATGCAAATGAATGGTGACTGTTGTGTGTATGTCTACTATGTTGCAAAATGTATCAGGTGTTGCTGAACTAACTACTGCAATAGATGTGTGGATAAAATTGATGTACTAAATGTCCAGGGTACAACACATTTATTAATCAAATAAAAACAATATAATTGTTAAGTCAATTTAAACAGTTAGGTAGAAATGTGGAGTAAGGGTGCAGGGCCCTTGCACTCTTTCCCACCTGTTATAATTAAAAGGTACAGATGAATATATAAAAAGATGTGAAATAAAACACACAGTATATGCGATTAGATGACAACACACTCTCAGTTTGAAAGTTCAGTGGTTGTTAGAGGCAGATCCACTTATGTGTACTTGCAACCTCTGGAGACCCCCAGTCTGGGGCCCACCGTAGCAGGAAAAACAGAGGTACGGCTCGGCCGTTTTCAAATAAAGTACAGTGGTGGGGATAAATAACAAGTCACTCAATCCGTAGGTTCAGCCGTATAGATAACAATGTCTCTACTGAAGGTATAGTTAGATGGTTCCTGCATACACAGCGCGGCGGCTGTGCAATAGTGCAAATGAATTGGCGGCTTGGCGGCCGTAAAAATAAAGTCTTTGGTACTATGTACCGCTTACCCGTCCTGTGGGTAGGTGGAGCGAGGATCTGCGAGATGGGGTCCCGATGTCCGTGGCGCTGGGATGTCCTGGCGGTGCGGTCTGTCTGCCGATAGGCCGGTCGCCTAGTCCGTGCGCTGGATTTGTCGGTCTCTGTCTCTGAGGGGGTCTCGGTCTTTGTGATAATGCTGGTAATGCTCGGTGCTTCTTGATGATAGCCGTGGAGCGCTCTGTGATAGCTGTAGGTGGTGACTTGAGATTGTGAACGTGGGGTATCTGGTGGTAGTCTCTAGAGAGGTGTGTCAGGCAGTGTGAGAGTAATCAGACACGTTTCGGACTATCGTAGTCCTTCCTCGGCAGACAGACCGCACCGCCAGGACATCCCAGCGCCACGGACATCGGGACCCCATCTCGCAGAGCCTCGCTCCACCTACCCACAGGACGGGTAAGCGGTTCATAGTACCAAAGACTTTATTTTTACTGCCGAGCCGCCAATTCATTTGCACTATTGCACAGCCGCCGCGCTGTGTATGCAGGAACCCTCTAACTATACCTTCAGTAGAGACATTGTTATCTATACGGCTGAACCTACGGATTGAGTGACTTGTTATTTATCCCCACCACTGTACTTTATTTGAAAACGGCCGAGCCGTACCTCTGTTTTTCCTGCTACGGTGGGCCCCAGACAGGGGGTCTCCAGAGGTTGCAAGTACACATAAGTGGATTTGCCTCTAACCACCACTGAACTTTCAAACTGAGAGTGTGTTGTCATCTAATCGCATGTGTGTTTTATTTCACATCTTTTTATATATTCATCTGTACCTTTTAATTATAACAGGTGGGAAAGAGTGCAAGGGCCCTGCACCCTTACTCCACATTTCTACCTAACTGTTTAAATTGACTCAACAATTATATTGTTTTTATTTGATTAATAAATGTGTTGTACCCTGGACATTTAGTACATCAATTTTATCCACACATCTATTGCAGTAGTTAGTTCAGCAACACCTGATACATTTTGCAACATAGTAGACATACACACAACAGTCACCATTCATTTGCATATACACTGTACATATACACTATACATATACACTATACATATACCTCTCTATCTTTCCATACTTAATCACCAGCCTTGCATCTAATAAGCATCACACATCCTCTGAGTCATTCTCTAAGCCGCACTATCTATATTCGCATCTATCACTTTGTATCCATTCACCTCCCTGCATCATCTTTTATTCCAGCCACTTCACACCCTTTATTCCCCAGTCCTTGAGATCTCATCCACTACCATCACTACTTTTCCTTTAATTTTAAGGTGGTCTGAGGATTCCACCAGGATAGAGATCTCGGACAATACATACTAAGCAGATTGAGTACCTCCAACTCAGCTTTTTTATTTCTATAATAGAGTATACCTAACACCAACCTTCAGAGCCCATTGAATCTCTACTCAATAAGGCACAATCTATGCACATGGTTCATATTAAAATGTTAAATTTCACGTCATGAATTTGCCTTCTAACTGGAAAATATTAGTTTTTCAGGCAAAAAACTGAGGCAGAAACACATACCTGAGACACAGATGTAACTAGCCCCATCCTGCTTACATATCTTGGCCAGCGGCAGAACATGAATGAGTTTCTCGCCTTTAATACGGAACACTTCCTTCTGTAGGTTACTCCTGAGTACTGATAGCATTGTGAGGATACGAGTCTAATGACCAGAAAGCCGGGACCATATATATGCTCAGTGCCTGTGTATTGCTGTGTATGTTATAACTAGCACGTACATGTTTACACAACCTAACAACGTCCACTCAATATTTTCCAGACCACCAGATCAATGATCTGTCAGGTCAGTGAAGCTAAAAAATGGAATATATATTATCAATTAAGAATGGAAACCATAAAAGTTAAGTGGTCAGGATAGGGGAGGAGTGGATAGTTGTTCTGTGTGCCATGAATATTGTCTTTGCTGAGTTTACATTCTTTTTTAAGGTGTTATTTATTCAAAATTTTGCATATACAACACAAAAATACAAACAGTTTCAAGAGTCAGTAATTGAGAAACCAAAATAGCTCTAAACTAGGGCTGCAGCTAACGATTATTTTAATAATCGATTAGTTGTTGATTATTTCATCGATTAATCTGAAAAAATATCAAAATGCCAAAAAAGGGGTTCAGCTGATACTACTTGAAAAATTATGTACAATGCCGTACAGGATCATTATTAATGATCCTGTACAGAAATCAGCATAAATTTGATACTGCCGCATGGGTAACTGTCTGAACTATTAAAATAATATGTTAATGCTTCACTAATATTTTAACAGTTCTGACATTTAGCCATGCGGCAGTATCAAATATGAAAAAAATAATAATTTTACTTTTTTTGTATAGCAATAGGAAAAGGGGGAGCTAATTTTTATGGGGGGGGGGGCGGAGCAGTTAATTTCTTTTTTTTAATTTTACTCTTTTTATATAGCACTCCTATACACATAGGGGTATGTGCAGACTGCAGAGCATTGCACCTGACCCATGTCTGTAGTACAGACTCTTTAGTAATACTGACAAACATTAGGGTGCAAATGCTCTGCAGTACTACACTAGGGTGCAATGCTCTGCCCTAACCCCCATGTGTATAGCAGTGAAATACTGGCCCCACCAAGCTTACTATTGCAGACTGTAATGACAGAGACACACGCCACCCGTCTGTCACTATCTCCTTCCACACCGGGAATATCCGCAGCCCAGCTGACAGCCGCCCCCAGTAAGCCCCGCCCCCTGTCACTGGGTCACTTACTTAGCTGTCCACTGCCACTGGGGTTACTGATGCCCACTAGTTGCCAGAATTGGAGAAGCAGTCCCCTAGCCGGGGGATCTCCTTGCTGGTCTTCGGCAGCTCGGTGTGCAGCTCCTGAGCTGTGAGCAGCAGCTGATCCCGTAGCAACAGCGCCGCAACTGCGTCCAGCAGCACCCGCCAGGGCTGCAGCCTAATGACGGCCGGCGCCCGGCATCCCTTTGCAACGAATCGGACGATTATTCGATAACGGGATTCGTCTACAACAAATCTTATCGAATTTTATTGATAACATGGATTAATCGTTGCAGCCTTACTCTAAACACTAACTGATAGCCACAAATAGAGCAATATAACACAATATAGCAAACATTACATAAGGAAGACATCAAATTAAAGTTTAACCAAATTTACAACAAAAAAGAAGGAAGCACAAGGCCCATTGCTCAAGGCCTATACTCACACATACTCCAACTGACCCAAAGAGAATCACATGAGCCATAGCTGGATTTTCAATAAAATCTGAACAGAGTATATTAAATTTTTTTTGTGGGCAATTTCAGTTTATATAGAGGACTTTATAGAAGGATATATAGCAATTAACCAATGTCAGCCATTGTAAGAGTAGGAATAGTAGGGAGTTCCATTTTATGACAATTACCTACCTGGCACTAAACAATTAAAAATGGAATAAATGTTTATAATTACAGAAATGAATGACAGAAACTGAAGTTATCAATAGCAACTAGCAAACAGGTAAAGGAATGAAGGAATAGTAGACAAAAGGATAGGTCACATCCATGTTTGGAACCGTGCACCCTGGATTGCGTCCTAACCACTGTTTCTCCCTACTTGGCCAATCTGCCCTAAATGGCGGCCTCCAACTTGGCCATGGCCCCTACACTGACCTAAGTGCAGGCGCGTCAGAGTAGTCCGAAACATCAGGAAAACCAGGTTAACAACTCTATAGCAAATATCATACAAAATCAGCAGACAAATGGGTTAACCAGGAACATGCCAGAAGGGAAAAACCATGAGGGCTGCAGAGAATATAACGATAAACCAAGCAACATCAACCTAGAAAGCAGCACAGTAGATAAATCAGAAAGCAAAGGGTAGTCAGGTTACAAGCAGAGGACAGGATATACAGCATAGGTCAAAGGCACAAGGAACACTAGTGATGAGGTAAACCTCTATCACAGGCACAGTATACAGAGACAACTAGGTCTAAGTTTTCCACCACCAGGAGGCTTGGGCACCAGTTCCACAGCTGATTGATTTTTGACACGGATTGAAAATCGTGGTCTGCTAATTACTAGCTGAGACAAGACATCACTGCAGCCGGTGACTGGCTGAGAGGGCCATCTCTGCCGAGACTAAAGTGCCTCTGAAAGTGGGGCTCAGAGAGCTCATCTGGGAGAGACAAGCACTGTTCAGGAAATTGGGGGGGCGGGCGTGGTTAGAGCCCCTCCACCTGTAGATAGTGTAGAGTGTACCTGTCAGCTCTATATCATGCGTAGAGCTCAAGTGTCAAGGAGGCTGTGGTGAGCTGCAGAATGCACACCTCCTCTCTTCTGCACCCCTTCCTTTCTTAAATGATTAATGTGTACTCTGTGCATCATTTATGCAGATTAGGGAGAGGTGGGGGAGGGAGGAGGCATGCATGCTGAAGCCAAGCACTGCCTCCTTGACACTTGAGTTCTGCACATGATACAGAGCTGATGGATTCCCATTAATACAAGTGGATAAACGTTAAAGGAGTAGTGTAGTGAAAAATAACTTATCCCCTATCCAAAGGATATGGCATATCCTTTGGATAGGGGATAAGTTACCTTTCACTACACTACTCCTTTAACCCCTTAAGGACTCAGGGTTTTTCCATTTTTGCACTTTCGTTTTTTCCTCCTTACGTTTTAAAAATCATAACCCTTTCAATTTTCCACCTAAAAATCCATATTATGGCTTATTTTTTGTGTCGCCAATTCTACTTTGCAGTGACATTAGTCATTTTACCCAAAAATGCACGGCGAAACAGAAAAAAAAATCATTGTGCGACAAAATCGAAAAAAAACGCCATTTTGTAACTTTTGGGGGCTTCCGTTTCTACGCAGTGCATATTTCGGTAAAAATTACACCTTATCATTATCATTCTGTAGGTCCATACGGTTAAAATGATACCCTACTTATATAGGTTTGATTTTGTCGCACTTCTGGAAAAAATCATAACTACATGCAGGAAAATGTATACGTTTAAAAATGTCATTTTCTGACCCCTATAACTTTTTTATTTTTCCACATACAGGGCGTTGCGAGGACTCATTTTTTGCGCCATGATCTGAAGTTTTTATCGGTTTGATTTTTGTTTTGATCGGACTTTTTGATCACATTTTATAAATTTTTTAATGGTATAAAAAGTGACCAAAATACGCTTCTTTGGACTTTGGAATTTTTTTGCGCGTACGCCATTGACTGTACGGTTTAATTAATGATATATTTTTATAGTTCGGACATTTATGCACGCGGCGATGCCACATATGTTTATTTATTTATTTTTTTTACACTGTTTTATTTTTTTTATGGGAAAAGGGGGGTGATTTAAACTTTTATTAGGGAAGGGGTTAAATGACCTTTATTAACACTTTTTTTTTACATTTTTTTTGCAGTGTTATAGGCCCCTAAGGGACCTATAACACTGCACACACTGATCTCCTATGCTGATCACTGGCGTGTATTAACACGCCTGTGATCAGCATTATCGGCGCTTGACTGCTCCTGCCTGGATCTCAGCCACGGAGCAGTCATTCGTCGATCGGACACCGAGGAGGCAGGTAAGGGCCATCCCGGTGTCCGATCAGCTGTTGGGGACGCCGCGATTTCACCGCGGCGGTCCCGAACAGCCCGACTGAGCAGCCGGGATACTTTCAGTTTCACTTTAGAAGCGGCGGTCAGCTTTGACCGTCGCTTCTAAAGGGTTAATACCGCACATCGCCGCGATCGGCGATGTGTGGTATTAGCTGCGGGTCCCGGCCATTGATGAGCACCGGGACCGAAGCGATATGATGCAGGATCGCGGCGCGATCCCGCTTCATATCGCGGGAGCCGGCGCAGGACGTAAATATACGTCCTGCGTCGTTAAGGGGTTAAAGTTTATTCAGTTTTACTAAAGATTCCATCACAAAGATATGCATTATCAAATTATTGTAAAAAAAGAGTATTCGAGTTATGTATGCAGGAAATGTGCAGTAGATTGAATCTGTTTATCTGATGTAGTTCAGGATTCAAACAAAAAATTAAAACCTACTGATTATCTTCCTGATATGGGCAAGAAAATTTAATAAGAGAAGTAAAACTTTGCATATACACGCAGTGCAGGTTTGGTTGGAACTTCTTAAGAACATTTCAGCTTTAATTAATTAAGTGTTACCAATTCATTTATAGCTATTTTAATTGTTTTTTTTATGCATTTTTGTGAAATATGTTAAAAAGGTTTAATAGTAAAACATTTATTTTAATCACATCTATTTGTGAAATAGGACCTATTGGCCATAGACAGCAATAGACAGGCATTCTTTGTGATCTTTATTTTAAAGGAAAATTGTCATCTGTTCACCCACACTAAACCTAATACACTGGGCTATAGTGTGGGTGAACAGGAGACCGATGAGAGGTTAATGGGTTAAATATGTACCTGCAGCCCGGAGATCTGTCCCTGCGAAGATCTTCTTCCATCTTCAGTGAATTGCGCGCTGGAGGCGGGCCCGCCGGCTCTATATAAATATTCATTGCCGCAGCAGATCTACAGGCTGCAGGTACGTATTTAACCCATTAACCCTTCATCAGTCTCCAGTTCATCCACACTATAACCCAGTGTATTGGGTTTAGTGTGGGTGAACAGATGACTGTTTTCCTTTAAAGGTGATTCTATAGGAAGGGGGGATGCTGACCTTGTCTGTGAATGGTAGTGGATCCAGTGTTACCTCTACTGGTGTCAACCTTGTGCTCCTGAGATAAAGGCATTAGTGGGATATGATCTGTACTGAACAGGAAGTGTCAGCTTAGTTTTAAGCCTAGTGGCCAGAATGGAAACGGCAAGATTTCATGATTATTATAAAACGTATAGATATTAAAATAAAAAATGAGAAAAAAACATCACCAAAAATTCTTTTAAAATATGGTTAACATAAAAACTTGATTTACACAATGGTTAATTTTCTGATGACACATTCACTTTAAGATCATTATGTCCAATGCTAACCATCAGCTGAGGGGTGTAAAGACTGCCACCGGAAGATACGGCAGGTGTTCTGCTACTGCAGGGCAGCCTTATTTGTGATGCTTATCATTACCTGATCATCTTGACATGCAGGCACATATGGTCAGAGCTGACCGTAGGGAGCTTGCTATACCTATGATTTTGCTACGGTCATAGCGAGCTACTGGTAATTGGCATGTCATGCAGGTTGAACATGTATTGCATATGACAGCCAATGCTGTTTTGTTTTCGATTGCTAATGGTCACTACCATTATTGGTCTTTGTGTTGATACATTACATTTACATGCAGTTTTCATTATAGGGGCTAGATATTTAATTTATACTATTTCCTTATTTAAAGGGGTATTCCGGGCAAAAACATCTTATCCCCTATCCAAAGGAGGTTTCTGAAACTGGAGACGCAGCTCCCGCATAGAATGCGGGTGCTGTAGGGAGATCGCGGGGGGTCCCAGCATCGGGCCCCCCGTGATCAGACATCTTATCCCCTATCCTTTGGATAAGGGATAAGATGTTTTTGCCCGGAATTCCCCTTTAATCTTTATACTGATAACACCTGGTAATTATTTAATAATCCCTGTGTTTGCCCCTGAGGACGTTCCCATGCCAACTGCCAATGGGCATTGAGGACAGAAGTGCGTTGGACAAGGATATCATGTATTGCTTGTGTGAAGGACTATATAACAAGCACTAGGTGTTTTTATGGCACCTCAGGTTCCTTTGGTTTGCTAAGGTTTCCAATTATTGTTCAAGTTTAATCTGCATACTTTTGGCCATATTTTTTGCATTTTTTGATACATCGCCTAAAATCATATTATATTTACAAGTAGCTCTGTTAAGTCTGCTTATGTTTCTCAACACATTCTATACAAAAAGTAAACAAGAAACAACAGTGGCACCGGTACCTTAGGCCTCCTAAGACCACGAGATGGAGACGGCGTCCCGCTAGACTGGAAATCCACCCTGGCAACGGAGGTGCTAGGACAATAAAGACCGTAGTCACCAAATAGTAGTAAATGAAGAAAAAAGGTGTCCTGCACTCACCGCTTCAGTCCAGGTAATCCTGCTCCCATCTCGGGTCACGACTCGAACACGGAGGGCATGGGTAGTGGAGCGCTCAGAGGCGACTGCCGGCGGTTTCACGCATAGGAATGCGCTTCATCCGGCCTCGAGGCCGGATGAAGCGCATTCCTATGCGTGAAACCGCCGGCAGTCGCCTCTGAGCGCTCCACTACCCATGCCCTCCGTGTTCGAGTCGTGACCCGAGATGGGAGCAGGATTACCTGGACTGAAGCGGTGAGTGCAGGACACCTTTTTTCTTCATTTACTACATTCTATACAAATGCTACATACAGAGCAATGTAGAAATTAGTACGTGACATGACATTTAATCTATAGTTGGCAGCATTTCTGAAGAGTAAAGTCAAGATGGGGTGATAGGAACAGCCAGAGGAGAATATTGGACAGAAGATGGTTAAGGCTTCAATATAAAGTCAATATTGCTACCATGACGTTTTCTAGGATGTTGAAATTGGTTTTCTGTCCTTTTAATGAAAGGTCTTCAAATAAAGGCAATATCTAGTGTAAAATGAACGGCAGTGATTCTTGGAATGTGTCTTGATGTGTTACTGCTATTGTAATGTGGAAAATTTGCTTCATTTACCATTCACTAAGGGTAAAGATGATCTAATCTCTTCAAAAGTAAAGTGCTCTCTTACACCACAGAACTTTAAGTAGCTTCAAGAACAGAAGAAGGATTGGTCCTAATTATCACCCTGCACTTTTGAGTTTTTCCAGAAGGATAAGTAGATTACCTACATGCATGCTCCCATGAGAAGAGTAATGTAGACAACTTAACTGAACTATACATAATATATACATATTAAGCTGCAAAGTTTAACTTACAAAGTAAGATAAACACTAAAAATATATGTATTAATATATTAACATCTGTAAAAAATTCTCACAGCAAATATATTAGGACAAACACAGAACCATATTCACCTGGTGGTCCAGAGCTTAGGGTGGGGAGGGAGGAAGCAAGGTGCAGTAGTTCTGAGCAGTCTACCAATCTGTGAGCTCTCCCCACAATATGTCACACTGACAGCACCCAGGTAGTAGTTTCTCTTATTCCAGGGCACTGCAGCTGCTTATACTTAATCTTAAATGGGCACTGTCAGATACAAAAACTTTTGATATGTTGTAAAGCATGCAAAAGAAATAGGTTTTGCAATTGCTTTCATGAGAAAATGTTCAGTATTTCGAGAAAATGTTCAGTATTTCATACTGAAAAAGCCAGTCAAACAACTGCCTCCCTGTCCTTGGACACATACTAGTCCTGCTGTGTCCATGCATCATCACCTATGTCATGGACACACTTCCTTGATTGACAGCTGTGAGTGCAGGGGTCACAGCTGGAGGAAAAATCCTCCCACTGTCAGCTTGTGCCCCGCTACTCTCAGTGAGGACATGCTGGGAGTTGTAGTTTTGCTAATGCTACGGGAGATGTGAGCAGACAGCATACTGAGGGAGGGGTGGAGACCTGAACAGTGAGGCCACGCCCCCTCCCTTTGAGGGGAATTCAGACTAGTGATCTAAATTAAAAGTGTAATAAAAAAATAAATAAAGGTGCTAGACCCAAAAATTAGATGTACATGGTCATGATTAGGGATAGAGTGATATATTTAAAAAAAAGTTTTTTTTGTTGGATCAGACGGGTACGCTTTAAGGACACACGCAGTAAATGTAATTTTACGCACAATGTCTTACATTTACAGCACAGCTATAAAGCGAGCTCAGGAGCAGTACCCGCTTCAGCATGTGAATTCAAACTGTTGTCAGCAGCTGGGAACTCACCAATAATGGTGGACATTAGCGATTGCATTGATGTCTGACATTAATCCTATATCACGGCATCTATAGTGAAAATATAGGTGCTGCTGGTTTGGGTGTGCTCATTGGACCCCCCCAGTACAATTGTGGGGGTCTGATGAGTGTAAATGGCTGCCAGAGATTTCTTACCATACTCCGGCGTGCAGGATTGCCAATCTTCTTGTGTAGCCTGAAGATGTCCAAGCAGGATTCTGCTGTTTAAAGAAAGAAAAAAGGGAATACTCTTCCACTGCTGCTGCATGGGATGGGGGCTACCTACCTACATACATGGCTACCCATCAACCTAGCTAGCTACCTACATACACAGGTTAGAAAGAATTGGGATTAAATGTGAAATATACACAAGCAGGGTGCTTGCACACCAAATATAAAAAGAAATATTAATATACAAACAATTAATGCAAAAAAATAAAAATAAAAAGTACACAGATAGAATAAAAATGCTATATATTCTTAAATTAATAGAAATATAAAGAAAATAATTAATTTCAAACAATCAATTTAATCTCTACAGGAATACGAGGAAGAAATACCAAAGCGAATGCCTAAGAATCAAACAAATAACCGATGGAGGTATGGACAGCAGCAGCCATGTATAGAGATGACCAGACAGGAGTCCCACTAGAGCCCCACTTGTTCCGACACTTGCATGACCTCCTTAGTGGTGCTGCAGTGAGAATGCCCTAAATGTTTGATATAGTGTAAGATTGCCTTCAATACCTGTCAGGTGCTGAGAACAGGTATGCAATAAAACTGAGATATGTGCACACTAGGGAAGCTTGAATGTGAGTTTCACGAAAATGTTACTGCATTGGTTATTTCAGTACTGTGCTATTGCTGCTGTATTGATTATTGGATGTTTATTATTTCCTTTATAGTTCTCTATATCCGTGCATACATGGCACTTGTGGTCCATCTGTGTACAGTTTTTTAATTATTCAGCATGATTATTTGTTTATCATTGATCATGAGGGGGTTATAGACAGATTGGGTAGCAGCCATCACTCATTTGGTTTTTGTTATACATTAGATCTCTAAGGATGCACATATGATGTCCCCTCTTGTTGCAGAGTTGCTCTTAGGAGCATTTGAAGTGTTTTTAAACGTTATGAAGGAGATTTATCAAAACCTGTGCAACCAATCAGATCACTTATTTCATTTTTTAAAAGGCCTCTGCAAAATGAAAGAAGCTATCTGATTGGTTGCTATGGGCAACTTTTCCTCTGCACAGGTTTTGATAAAGCTCCCTGTATGTCCCTATATGCAGTAGTTTGAATAAACTTGATTCTTTTTTGTATATTCTATTTGGTTTATACTGGATGTGCATCATTATGGAGCTTTATCGTTCTTCCTCTTTGTGTTAACCTACATACCTGACTGCATGACTACCTTCATACCTGGCAACTTAATCAACTTCCTATCTACCTGTCTATTTAACTACCTAGCTGGCTACCTTCCCACATACCTGATATCGGGAAAAAGCACTTCGAGGGTGGAACACAGGATTCTTACAGCACTAACCTAGGTTTGGGTTGGTGCCATAAGAATCCTGTGTTCCCTCTTGAAGTGCTGTTTCCCGGTTTCTGCTATACTGTGAATAAGAAGGCTGCAGACCCCCATCTGACTCAATGCTTCAGGATTCCCATTGTGGTGTATGTTGCTACACAACCACCCTAGTAAGCAGAAATATTGTTGATCTGCCGTACATCCTGGTGGTTTTACACTATGAAGTGCTTTTTTTCCGATTCTTCCCACATACCTGGCAACTGCATAACTACCTAGCTAGCTACCTACCTGACTACCCAACTACGTAGGTACCTATTGGGGGTATTGATCTACCTACCTACCTTAAGACCTAGTTGGGGAAGCAGGGACTACATATTAAGAGAACTAACTACTGTGGGACAAATAATTTAAACAAAACCTTTAATAAAGTCACTAAAAGTACAAACGTAACAAACAAGAAATATATCTACATACAAATAAAAATCAGAACACACTACAGAGGGTGCATTAAATTATTACTCTGCTGGCCCTGCCTTTTGGGGAACCCACCTCCTTTTCAGGGTGGCCCCAACCACGATGGCTGTCCCTCTTAAATTCTAATTCAAAATAAAACAAAAACTGGGGGGAAGGGGGCATCTATAGCCTGAAGTCACCTGCACAAGACATGCTATAGATGTATTCCCTCCATTTTTGTTCTATCCTGGACTAAAAATTAAAAGAAAGACCACCACAGTGATTAGGGCCACCCAAAAAGGAAATTTGTTCCCTAAAAGGCAATGCCAGAGGGAAAGAAGAGCAGAGAGAAAGGCGGGGACTGTTTCCCTATCTTTCCATATCTGCGAGTAATAGTTTAATGCACCATCTGTAATGGTATGTTCTGATCTGTATTTTTATATGGCTATATGTCTGGTTAGTTATATTTGTACTTTTACTTATTTATTAGAGGTTACGTTTTCATTCTAGGTCCAGGATATACCATCAGATAGGTAGAAAATCCCTCTTTAGGTGCTGCTTTTCCCAATGGATACACTCGAGTCAGGTAGTCGATTAAAGATGAACTTTATTTAAACCAATGACGCGTTTCGGGTAATAACCCTTCCTCAGATTGGTGTAGCATTGTATGTTGAGTCTGGGTTCAAGTTACAATGGTCCAGAAAAGGCCATTGTATGGTGAAACTATTGTATGTTGAGGCCATTGTAACAACCTAAAAAAAAACTCTGTGAAATCTATTCGCTCCACACAACAGGATCACTGGTCTGTGTTATTGGTAATTTTTTGTTTAGGTTGTGATCTGTGAAATTTTTTTTTTTTTACAACTCTTAAACCTGCTATATATATATATATATATATATATATATATATATATATATATATATATATACATAGTGTGTACAATGGCCGACATTTATCATTGTCTTTACAGTTTTTTGTGGCTAGAAAAGGCGCAAAAAGGCACATGAAGGGTTTATTTGCCTTTTGATTTACACATTTATGCTGATTTTGAATTGCAATCCACTGATTTTGGCACTACACATGATAAGGAAGGGTTTTTTGAACTGCGCTTTTTTGTTAAAAGGCACAAAAAGGCGCAAAACCACTGAAAAGTCTCTAAACTACACCAGCCCAGAGACATAGCTTTATAGTGTATGTGAAGGGTGAAATTTGAGAAAATGTGACCAGCACAAAATTTATGAAATGCTCTGTGACCATTTAATAAGGCTTTACTTCCACTACAATGATAAATGCCCCCCTAATGTATCCCATTACAAGCTTCTATTGAGTCGTGTTTCTGATGGCTGTGCTATCCAGATCATGGGAGGTCTTTCATATACACCTTCCCTCTACGTAGACCAGGGGTCTCAAACTCCCAGCCTGCGGAACGAAATTTTGCAGCCCGCCCCAGGGATCTGGAATTTGTATCACCCGATGCCCTGGACATTCAGTTCCGGTTGCCGGGCAGGTGATTTCTTCACGCATTTAGCCCTGCTTCGGACAAGCAGGGCTAAATGCCGGAAGACTTCACACAATTCGGCAAACACTGCTACATGGGACCCGATGCACATATGACAGGGCAACCAGTCTTGCCTAGTCACTAAACTGCTACTAACATCTGCCTGTGTGGGACTTCCTGAGTGGGGTGCAGGCAGTGAGTGACATCATAGCAAGCGCCGCACAGGGACGCCTGTGCAGCACGTGCAATGAAGTCACTTATAGCACGAACCTCCGCCAGGAAATCCCTGCAGGCAGATGTAAGTAGCACTGTCCAGGTGGGGAATCTTTGCTACGGCTACCTAATGTGGGGATTCTGTGCTAAAGCTACCTAATGTGGGGAATCTGTGCTAAGGCTACTTAATGTGGGGATTCTGTGCTAAAGCTACCTAATGTGGGGAATCTGTGCTAAGGCTACCTAATGTGGGGAAACTGTGCTACAGCTACCTAATGTGAGGAATCTGTGCTAAGGCTACCTAATGTGGGGAATCTGTGCTTCCTGTGGGGAAACTGCTGCCTACCTAATGCTTCCCCCCCAACAGTAGCACCCCCATCATCCGTCAGCTCATGCTATTAACACAGGGGGGTAAGGGGAATTGGGGGGGTTGCTTGTGGATGATGGGGGTGCTACTGCTGGTGGGGGGTGTTGCTGGTGGATGATGGGGATGCTACTGTTGGTGGGGGGGTGTTGCTGGTGGATGATGAGGGGCGCATGATGGGGGCATTATATGTGAGGGGCGCATGCAACCCAGCCTCACCCAGCTTCCTCCAGTGGCCCCCAGCTAATCTGAGTTTGAGACCCCTGATGTAGACTTATGCATTCATTGGATGCCCATCAGATATCACATACTCGCTTTGTAGTTTTTTTTTCTCTGTTCCTTGGGCTGTGTAGCAGCACTGTCTAAAACCCCAACACCAGCCTCCCCGATGTTTCGCCAATAAACTGGCTTTATCAAGGGTTACTTAGCTTATATACTGTATTTTTTGCCGTATAAGACGCACTTTTTCTTCCCCGAAACTGGGGGAAAAAAGTCGGTGCGTCTTATACGGCGAATACACCCCTATTGCGGCGGTCCCTGCGGTCTTCAACGGCCGGGACCCGCGGCTAATACAGGACATCACCGATCGCGGTGATGCCCTGTATTAACCCTTCAGACGCGGCGATCAAAGCTGACCGTCACGTCTGAAGGGAAAGTGACGCTAACCCGGCTGTTTAGTCGGGCTGTTCGGGACCGCCGCGATTTCACCCCGGCGGTCCCGAACAGCCCGACTGAATAGCCAGGTTAGTGCTTACAGGACACCGGGAGGGACCTTACCTGCCTCCTCGGTGTCTTCTCCGTTCAGGGATCCCCTGTATGGCCGGCGCTCTCCTTCCTCGTCATCACGTCGTCGCATACGTGCGTCGGCGTGCGTAACGACGTGATGACGGCGACGGAGAGCAAGGATACCCGGCCGGCAGCAGAGACGTTCCGGAGCGACGGGGACACGGCGACAGCGATGGAGCGACATCCAGGGCAGCGGTGACGGGTCCGGAGCGGCGGGGACACGTGAGTATTACCTTCTATGCAGTGGTCTTCAATCTGCGGACCTCCAGATGTTGCAAAACTACAACTCCCAGCATGCCCGGACAGCCAACGGCTGTCCGGGCATGCTGGGAGTTGTAGTTTAGCAACATCTGGAGGTCCGCAGGTTGAGGACCACTATTGGTTTTAAAATCTTTAATTTTTTAGATTTTGCACCTAAAAATAGGGTGCGTCTTATACGCCGGTGCGTCCTATAGGGCGAAAAATACGGTAAGCCTCAGTAACCTTTGACAAAGCCAGGACAGGCCACCAATTTCGATTAGCTTGAGGCATGATGATAAATAAATTTAGACTTGATAGATAACTATAGGGCTCAGTGAGAACAACATTTCACTAAGCCTAAACTACTGAATGAATAAACTTGACAATTCACTTACCTGATTGCTTAATACTACAGTTCACATTTTTTACACAATGATGTTTTACCTATGAATGTGACGTGGCGAGTGGGCTTGTACTTTTTGATCAAAATGTATACTAACAACCTGTTCGTTTTTCAAATTATGCTGACAAGCTATTAGATCAAAATACAAATGGTAGATATGCGGTTATGTTTCTCTGTTTTTGTTTTTCCTATGAACGTGTTATGCAATCATGGTCCACTGGAGTAAGCTTCTTACTCCAGTTTATAGTGATTTCGGCACCCCAGGCCACGATGGAGCAGCAAACTATATGTATAGTTTGTCATCATCATACAGGAATGTAAACAGCGGGGGGATCTAAACAGTATTGGCAAAGGAACAGTAATATGAAATTATACGAATAGGAGGGTGTACAGGGTGTCAGAAACATTCATGTAAAATGAAAATGGCTTGTCAGATGACTAAGGGGAAACCCTGTCAGGCCAGGTCTCCATTTAAAGTGACCACCTTGAATGCTGCAATCTTAGGACACAATGTATATGGGCAAATTAAATATTATTGATTTGGGTCCAAAGGAAAGTTTTTATTTCTATCCCCAAAGACTCCTTTTCAAAAGTTACTATCTGTTACAGTATACTTGAGAAACATTTTCACATCATACTTTATTATTTTTATATCACAAAAATAGATTTTTACCAGTTTAACCAAACTCTGCTTGTCCCATGAGGAAATATACAATGAAAGGAATCTTTGTACACCTGTATCGGAGAGAAATGTATTTACTACACCCCAGCTCACAATGTGCCTCTCCTGATACCACCAACATGATTTTACTAGGTTATCTAATCATAGACTATGCGGTTGTTTGTTTCCCTGAAGTTCTGGTGGAAATGTTGTTCTTTTAGTGCGGCTTCTTATCTTGGTTTCAGTCAGATTTCATGTTCATAAAAAAAAAAAAATAAAAAAAAATAAGACATCCTAAACCTTGGTAGCATAATATAATTTCTATATGCTATCGGGTATCAGGGAGTGGTATAAAGATACTTATACAGTGACCCCCTCGACCTACGATGGCCCCGACATACGATAATTTCAACATGCGATGGCCTCTCAGAGGCCATCGCATGTTGAAGGCAGCATCAACATACGATGCTTTTTTATGTCGGGGCCATCGCATAAACTGATATCCGTTTACGGTGCCCCGTGAGCTCCGGTGATGTCTTTTACCTGTCCTCGGGGCTCCGGCGCGTCCTCTTCGGGATCCCCTGCATCGTCGGTGCTCTCCATCGACGTCATCACGTTGCTGCGCACGCCGTCCCGTCATCCAATAGGAGCGGCGTGCGTAACAACGTGATGGCGGTGACCGAGCGCGCAGATGCCGGGGATGCAGAGGCCTTGCCGGAGCGTCGGGGACACCCCGGGGACGCGGCGACAGCGATGGACGGCGACATCCCAGGCAGCGGTGACGGTCCGGAGCGGCGGAGACAGGTGAGTACAACTTCCTCTAACAGTGGTCTTCAACCTGCGGACCTCCAGATGTTGCAAAACTACAACACCCAGCATGCCCGGACAGCCAACGGCTGTCCGGGCATGCTGGGTGTTGTAGTTTTGCAACATCTGGAGGTCCGCAGGTTGTAGACCACTGACCTATACTTTACATAGCACGGATCCCTCATCATGCGATGGTTTCAACAAACGATGGTCCGTTTGGAACGGATTACCATCGTATGTTGAGGGACCACTGTACTGCATCTACAGCCTGCACCCAAGATAAGAATAATAAATATATCACTTCTATTCAGAACCAAAAGAATAATATGTTTAGAAAGGGGTAGGCTGGAAGGGCATGTGCGCCGGGCACAGTTTCGATTTAGGAAATGAGGGATACAGGTTTGCATGTTTAGGAGCATGCTAGGAGTTGTAGTTTTGCAACAGCTGGCACACTGGTTTAGGATGTCAGATGATGCTACAGCCAGCTAACATACAAATTGCTAAATTGTGTGTTATGGGTGGCTGCAGCTTCACCTCATATCACAATCTGGTATTCTAAGAAATAAACTAATGCCACAGCTTCCTAGAATTTTCATACATGCTTTTCCTCCCACAATAAGTCCAACCCAAGTCCACGCAGTAGCCTCTGTACCCTCTGAGAAGTAAACATTTTTGTTGCAATGTATAGATCTATAGCTGTGTTGCAGTCAACAAAACCCAGTTAGGTTACATTAATCGGAGAGTATGGGAGTGTCAGCAAACTTATGTTTTATGCCAAAAATGTATCTTAGTATCAAATTGTAGAACTTGTTATATGGCTTTATATTTCCAGAATCTTCATGGTTTCACCACACTGGATACCAGGAGTGATTTAGAGAAATTGTAAAAAGTTCTAAAAACACAATGAAAAAAATAGAAAAAAAAAAAATAGAAAAAAAAATTGCTGAAAATACTGGATGTCAGTCAACTTCTGTTAATCCACAAGGCCTTAGAAATTCTTGTCCTCGTTCATGAAACCATTTATTTGAAACTAGGGGGGAAAAAAATAATAAACAAAATCAGATCAAAACAGACGTTGAAAACACAAAAACACAAAGCATAAATGGAAGCAGTGCAATATATAGCTACATTTTACATGACTCAGCAAAATGGCTGCCTCAGGGATATAATTTTAAAACGTGCATATGTACACGATCAGCTGTAACATTTAGGGTACATTCCCACACGGCGTATTTGCTGCGGATTTGCTGCTGCGGATTTTATTTTCTCTGTTGAAGTCAATGGGTAGGAAAATACACAGCACCAAATACGCAGCAAATACGCAGCAAAATACGCCGTGTGGGAACGTACCCTTAGGGTACATTCACATGTACTTCATATGCTGAAGATTTTATACAGCATTTGTGTGTTGCAGGTTTTATGCTGTGTTCTATTTATTTACGTAGTGTATACAGTAGGTGTGACCGTATCCTAGAACCTCTTGCCTTAGGGCCAGTCCACACTACTAAATCTCCACTGTGGAAAATCCGCAGTGTGAACGGTGCAGCAAATTCAGCAGTGTTGGCAAGCTCTTAGGTCGGATTCACATGCAGGACCAGCATCACTTATAGGCCAGGTAGGTTCCTGCCTAGTGAATGAGGATGCGGCAGCTGATCATCACAGCTGCACTCCCATCCAGCTTGTTATTGTAATATCCTGGCTCAATGCCGTAAAATCTCTTTCACTGTCTGTGCACAGCGCTAAGCCGGATGGTTTAATACAGAGAGCACATGACTGGTCTCTCCCAATCCAATCAGGGCCTGAAGCAGGAGGCGGGGCCTGAAGCAGGAGGCGGGTCCAATAGCTCCTTTAGTCAGTGGCAGCTATTGAGCATGCTACTACTACTGTGATCAACATGCAGTGGTAGAATCAAAACACTATTCCTGTGCCCTCTATAATGCCCTACTCTGGAGCACACACTCCTCTATTCAGTGTTGACTGTAACAATCATGCAAGTCGCAGACTGACTTAGGGTCTTCAAAACAAGTGCATTTAACTTATTTATTTATTTATTTTTACAGTAAAAGATTTTCAATGAACATAGAAATTCCATGTAGGTAAAGCCATTTCTGTGATGCCAACAAGCAAGATGTACACTGCTGTTTTAATTTGCCACAGTTAAGTAAAAATAACACTAAGAATGGAATAAAAAAATGTCAAAGATAACTACAAATGAGTCAACCTATCCACTTGTAATCGCTGTATGGGGGATATGGTCCTTGGAATAATTATCTAAATAGAACTAGAAATGGTTACTGCTTGACAGGAAGTTCGGTGCCCTGTTGTGTGCCAGTATATGGATCCTCTACGTGAATGTCTCTATTATGGCATGTGGTGGAGCAAACCACAATTTTTTACTCTTGCAATTTAATATGGAATCTGTTAGAGGAAAAAAAAAATATTGACCACATAGTAAGTTATGGATATTGTATTATGGATCTATAAAACCTAGATCCATAATATGGCCTTGTGCATTAAGAATTGCATTTGAATAACAGGGCTCTCGGGCACTGCAATCCCCAGCTTAATGCGCAGTCTGTTTGATAGCAGGACAAGGGCTCTAATAAGTCTATGGAGCCTGGCTTTATCTAGAGACCCCAAATGATCAAAACTTTGGACATATCTGCATGACCGGTCAAAAGACTTATGCTTTTATGGTGTTATTCCCCAACAACCTTTTTGCCAAAAGCCAAAGACCTCCCTGACTTCTGAAATTCGATCGATACATGTATATGCTTTAAGAGCTAAGAGTAAGGTTTTCTGTGCTCCTGCTGGTTCAGTGTTTTACATACAGAAAACAGGGCAGTCTAGCTGCTTAGATCATGTGGCCACTGGAAAACATTTCCCAGTAGTGTCCTGCATCAGGCACCTCTCTGCCCTCTGTGTACTGATAGTGGGGGCCACCTATTGGAAAACTAATGGCCAAACTACATGGTCAAGCAAATATGCAATCCTAATATCTTGTCCTCGTATTCCATCCTCCACACAAACTATTCTCTGCACCAGCATGCTGGACAGCCGGCAGGATCTTTAAAAGTCCTAGGAAATCTCTGCAGCCAGAGGTTTAGTTGACATATAAGGCTGGGTTCACATCATGTTTTTCCCCATACTGGAGCGCATACGGCGAAGAGCTAACCGGTCGGCTCATTTTTCCTCGTATGTGGTTTTCTACCGAACCTAAAACCGTAGTCAACCATGGTTTTAGGTCCGGTAGAACAGCATACGGGGAAAAATTAGCCAACCGGTTCACTCCGGTTGGCTCATTGAAATTAATTACATACGGGACCGCATTCAGCAGGATACGGCAGCTCAAGTTTTTAGCTCTCCCCTGCCGTATGCGCTCCCGTATGGGGAAAAACGTGATGTGAACCCAGCCTTGGTAACATTTACCAAGTTTCATCAAAATATCTCCAGCCATTTGAAAGTTATGCTGGAACATTTTAATATATACAGTAATTCACATACAATATCTCACAAATGAGTACACCCCTTACATTTTTGTAAATATTGTATTATATCTTTTCATGGGACAACACTAATGAAGTTAAAATGTAAAATAGTGAGTGCACAGCCTGTATTACAGTGTTTAATGTTGCGTCACCTAAAAAATAACACGGTCATTAATGTCTAAACCTTGGCAACAATAGTGAGTACACTCCTAAGTGGAAATGTCCAAATTGTGTCCAAAGCGTAAATTTTATTTTCCAGCACTGCCTTCACCAGAGCTTCACAGGTTGCCACTAGAGTCCTCTCCCACTCCTCAATTATGACATTACGGAGCTGGAGGCTGGTAGAGACCTTGTGCCCCCCCCACCTTCTGTTTGAGGATGCCCTAAAGATGCTTAAAGGGGTACTCCGGCGATTAGACATTTTATCCCCTATCCAAAGGATAGGGGATAAGATGCCTGATAGCAGGGGTCCCGCAGCTGGGAACCCCCGTGATCTTGCACGCAGCACCCCAGTTAAAAACAGTCCCCGGAGCATGTTTGCTCCGGATCTAATTACCGGCGACCACGGGGCAGGCGGGGTGTGACATCACACCTCTTCCCCCGTGTGACGTCACGCTCCGCCCCTTAATGCAAGCCTATGGGAGGGGGCTTGACAGCCCCTTCCTGCGGGTGCTGCAGGGTGATCGCGGGGGGTCCCAGGGGCCGGCCCCCCGCAATCAGAAATCTTAGCCCCTATCCTTTGGATAGGGGATAAGATGTTTTTGCCCAGAATACCTCTTTAACTGTTGACTAGTAGAACTATAGGTGAGTGATAAACTGACTTTTTAAGAACTGTTCTACAGTTTTGTCTTTTTGTTTACAGACACACAGATTTAAATGCAAATGTTATGAAATAAATAAATAAATAAAAATTACCCAATATTACTTACCCCACTTACTGCCTACTAATACAGGACAAGCTGCGTGTCTTGTTCTATAGTCACCCTCTCCACTTCTGAAAAGATTGTACCAGAAAACTGCAGTGCCCTGCAATGACAAGAAGAAGATACATGCTTTCACATAGAGTTCCTAAAATCCTGTAGTCAGCCAACTATATTCTGGTAGAAACTAGGGGACACATGGGAGTGGGACTTTGATGGGCCATAATACTAACACTGAACCAAGGTTAAGAGAGATTATCTAGCCTGCCCTAAGGATAGGCCAACAATATTAGATCACCAATATTAGATGGATCTGACTGCCAGGTTCCAGCTGATCAAAGATGCCTCATTGGCGCTGTAGGTACTTCAACATCTTCAATGTTTACATGTGTTCATACATACGGTGTCCATTTTTGGACATCGTCAGTCGTCAGCCATAACTCCGTCCTCCGTCAGGTGAAACGGTGTCCCACCTCCTCCTTCGGGCCAATCTCCATCAGGCGTCAGCTGCAACTCCCTCCTTTGTCATCCTAGTCACTCATCTTAAAACTCTGTCATCCCTCAGACGAAAAACTTTCCTGTCGTGTAGCAGAGCAGAGTCAGTGTCAGCTCTCTGCTATAGGGGTTCTGCTGTACACGCTATTCAATGTCGGCTCTGCTATACACACTCTGCAGCACATGCAGTGTCTGTAGTACACGTGAAAGTTTCACAGTTTCGACTCTGCTATACATGCTGTGCAGAGTCGGCTCTGCTATGCGGCAGAAAGTTGCGTCTGAGGGAAAATAGTCTGAGGCATGACAGCGTTTGGGATGAGGGAGTTTCAGATGAGGGAGGATGGAGTTGTGGCTGAATGATGATGGCGATTGGTGTGAGGGAGGAGGCGGGACGCCGTTTCACCTGATGGAGGACGGAGTTGCGGCTGACGACTGACTGCAATTGGTCCGAGGGAGGAGGAGGGACGCCATTTCACCAGACTGAGGACGGAGTTATGGCTGACTATGTCCTAAAATGGGCACCGTACATACATGCAATCTCATATGTGCTATATGTAGTAGCAGTAAAAGTTTCTGCTGTTTTGGGCTACAAATAGTACAACATTGTGAGCACATGTGAACATTAGTCACCTTTGAGTCACCTTTGAACAGCTGATCGGGAGGGGTTCCCGGAGTCACAACCCCCAGCTCATTTATTATTGGTGGCTTATTCTAAGGACAGGCCATCACATTATGAGGGCTGGATAACCCATTTAACAATGTTTAACCCCTTAAGGACCAAACCCATTTTGGCCTTAAAGGGGCTACTCTGCTGGAAAACAATTTTTTTTTTAAATCAACTGGTGCCAGAAAATTAAACACATTTGTAAATTACTTCTCTTTAAACATCTTAATCCTTCCAGTACTAGTATCAGCTGCTGTATTCTACAGAGGAAGTTGTATAGTTCTTTTCTGTCTAACCACAGTGCTCTCTGCTGACATCTCTGTTTATGTCAGGAACTGCCCAGAAAGGGAGCTAATCCTCATAGCAAATCTATCCTGCTCTGGACAGTTCCTGACATGGGCAGAGGTGTCAACAGAGAGCACTGTGGTCAGACAGAAAAGAAATTCAAAAAGAAAAGAACTTCCTGTGGATCATACAGCAGCTGATAAGTACTGGAAGAATTTTTAAATAGAAGTTATTTACAACATTTGTTTAACTTTCTGACACCAGTTGATTTAAAAAAAAAAAAAATTCCACCGGAGTACCCCTTTAAGGACCAGGCCAATCTTATTTTTGCGTTTTCGTTTTTTTTCTCCTTGCCTTCTAAAATCCATAACTCTTATATTTCCATCCAGAGACCCATATGAGGGCTTGTTTTTTACGTGACCAATTATACTTTGTAATGACATCACAAATTTTTTACCATAAAAAGGTTGTGTGGGACTATCTATAGCAATCATTAGATTGCAAATACTGTTCAGTGCATAGGTATAGCACTGATCAGTATTATTGGCGATCTTCTGCTCTGGTCAGCTCTGCTCTGGTCAGCTGGAAGACACCGGGAGAGGGGTGGAGGCAGGCGAGATAACGTCAGTCTGCCATCTTGGCTGGTCTGATCTGTTTTTTGTCATTAAAGGGGTATTCCAGGCCAAAACTTTTTTTTTATATATCAACTGGCTCTGAAAAGTCAAACAGATTTGTAAATTACTTCTATTAAAAAAATCTTAATCCTTCCAATAGTTATTAGTTTCTGAAGTTGAGTTGTTGTTTTCTGTCTAACGTCCCGGGAGCTCTGCAGTTCCTATGGGGATATTCTCCCATCATGCACAGCTCTGGGACGTGACATCATCATTGAGCAGTTAGACAGAAAACTTCAGAAGCTAATAACTATTGGAAGGATTAAGATTTTTTAATAGAAGTATTTAACAAATCTGTTTAACTTTCCGGAGCCAGTTGATATATATATATATATATATATATATATATATATATATATATAAAAATAAAAAAAAGTTTTGGCCTGGAATACCCCTTTAATTTAAACTGGAGCACAGGGTCTGCTGCATAAAAGACACTAAAGAAAACAACAACAACTGACAGACCCCACTTATTTATAAAGGGGTCTATCGGGTTTCATCATGCTGTCCATCGTATAAAACTGATAGGCAGCCTATTTGGCTTAAATACATGGCCTTCCTGTAATTTTTGGGAGTTAGGAAATCAAAGTTTTCCTTTTTTGCAACACATTTAAAGGGGTACTCTGGTTGAAAACTTTTTTTTTAATCAACTGGTGTCAAAAAGTTAAACAGATTTGCAAATTACTTCTATTAAAAAAATCTTAATCCTTCCAGTACTTATTAGCGGCTGTATACTACAGAGGAAATTCTTTTCTTTTGGGATTTCTTTTCTGTCACGACCACTGTGCTCTCTGCTGACACCTCTGTCCATTGTAGAAACTGTCCAGAGCAGCATATGTTTGCTATGGGGATTTTCTCCTGCTCTGGACAGTTCCTGACATGGACAGAGGTGTCTGGTCGTGACAGAAAATAAATCCAAAAAGAAAATAATTTCCTCTGTAGTATAAAGCCGATAAGTACAGGAATTATTGAGATTTTTTTTTTAATCAAAGTAATTTACAAATCTGTTTAACTTTCTGGCATCAGTTTATTTAAAAAAATAAAATAAAAAAAAGTTTGCCACTGTTGTACCCCTTTAAGAACACTGGCATATCTTACATCAGTTTTAGTTAGGAAAGATTTAGGGTGATGTGCCATATTTTTAAAAGCTTTACACTCAATCTATTAACTTGCCACAATCTATTAACTTGCCACAAGACTCCAAAATTCCGAAAAATCTACTATGAGCTTAGATCTGTGCGATTTTCACCTATTTGTGTTTGTGAATGTGATCTAAACTATGATACATTTGCTTAGAGAACATGGCCCTTTTCTTGTCACTTCCAAAATTTAGCAAGCAAATAGTATGACAAAAATTCTCATTTGTTATTTTGCTACTTTTTTTTTTTTTTTGGGCAGTCTACATTGCAAACGTAAACGGCATGGTTAATGTTGGACTGTATACCTGAGCACGGACAAACAACTACAAGATTAGCTTTACTAATATCCGTTTGCGGATTACTTACCTTTCTTGGCCAAATTGCTGCTCCAAAATCTGGGAACACTGTGGCACCTCCAGCTTGTACATCACTCATCTGAGGAAGACCATGTGACAATTATTTAACAAAATGCTAACAAAACTATATGTAATATGACTGCCGCATTGTCAAAAAAAAAGGCCATGGGGATCCTACACCACAGTAACAGCTTACAGAATATTACATGTGGACGGGATTTCTGAAAACCTCATTCACACTCCGTGTTCTGTGCAGACAAACTATCATATTGTTTCATTTCAGACCTGCAGTATGCCAACTATGTAGCAAAATGCCTTGGATTATTCCACCAGATTTTACCACTTCATTGTAGAGGGTGAAGTCCACAGCACAATCGCCATGTGACACATGCAGATTTTGAGCGGAAGCAAAAGTGTGCAACAGTTTGAGTTAAGTAAGCCAATTAATAGTCAGAATTACCATATTTTTCGCCGTATAAGACGCACTTTTCAAAACTGGGGGGAAAAAGTCGGTGCGTCTTATACGGCGAATACACACCTATCGCGGCGGTCCCTGCGGCCATCAACGGCCGGGACCCACGGCTAATACAGGACATCACCGATCGCGGTGATGCCCTGTATTAACCCTTCAGACGCGGCGATCAAAGCTGACCGCCGCGTCTGAAGGGAAAGTGACACGAACCCGGCTGTTCAGTCGGGCTGTTCGGGACCGGCGCGATTTCACCGCGGCGGTCCCGAACAGCCCGACTGAATAGCCGGGTTAGTGCTTACAGGCTTACCTGCCTCCCCGGTGTCTGCTCCATGCCGGGATCCCCTGCATGGCCGGCGCTCTCCTTCCTCGTCATCACGTCGTCGCGTACGTGCGTCGGCGTGCGTAACGACATGATGGCGGCGACAGAGAGCGAGGATACCCGTCCGGCAGCAGAGACGTTCCGGAGCAACGGGGACACGGCGACAGCGATGGAGCGACATCCAGGGCAGCGGTGACGGGTCCGGAGCGACGGGGACACGTGAGTTTTACCTCCTATGCAGTGGTCTTCAATCTGCGGACCTCCAGATGTTGCAAAACTACAACTCCCAGCATGCCCGGACAGCCAACGGCTGTCCGGGCATGCTGGGAGTTATAGTTTTGCAACATCTGGATGTCCGCAGGTTGAAGACCACTATTGGGTTCAAAATCTTTATTTTTTTTGATTTTGCACCTATAGATTGGGTGCATCTTATACGCCGGTGCGTCCTATAGGGCGAAAAATACGGTACCTAAAACAAGACAGTCTAAAGATGTGCAAAACGTATCACAGACGTGATCACAGAGTTCTGCAAATTACAGTAAACTCCATATCATTTACATAAATGCTAAATAACACCCATATTCATGTGACAGCTTTTATTCATGTTATTCAGCACTTATGTGCAAGTTACTAGAACACAGATTTCAGAGACCACAACATGTGTCAGTTGCTTTATGAATGATTGAGAAAAACAGTACTGAAACTTGGGTCATAAAGAGAGTCAGCAAATATACGTGGGCGAGTGTGATTTTATTTTATACAAAAATATACATAAAAACAAACCCAACTTCTTGCTGTTTTCTGATCAAATAACCAGATAATGTGAATAATGTCTAATAATAAGAAAAGCTGATTATCTTTGGTGAAACAGAGTACGTGCGCTGTACTAAAATGTTCAAGGAATTCAAAATAAAATATATATATAACAAAAAAAAATGTGAATAAACTGCATCCTTTGAATCCAGCTTAAAAATGATAGTAAAAGCAGAAGTAGCATAAAAGGTACAGTAATCCCTCATGTGTAAATATTAACTGGTTCTGGGATGAAATGAAGTCAAACATTCATCTTAAAACCCAGACCCTATGGTTGTAGAGCCCTCAAAGTGTAAAAAAAAGGAAGATTAAAAAGGAAAATAAGTAGATCAATAACAATGATACAGCAAGTTTTTACATACAGAAGTCTAAAATATCTACTAGAAATTGTAAATAAGCAGCTTCTTCAGGGCCCTTAAAGGGTATCTCTCATCAAATAAACTTTTTAGATATTTTAGATTAATGAATGTTGAATAACTTTCCAATAGCATGTTAATGAAAAATATGCTTCTTTCTATTGTATTTTTCCCGATGAGTCCTGTCAGCAAGCATTTCTGACTCATGCTGGAGTCCTAAACACTCAGCTGCCAGCCTGCTTTGTTCACAGCCAAACAGGCTGTGAACAAAGCAGGTTGGCAGCTCTGAGTGTTCTCCTTTGTGAACAAAGCAGACTGGCAGCTCGTAGTGTTTAGGACTCCAGCATGAGTCTGAAATGCTTGCTGCCAGGACTGGTAGGGAGACCCCTAGTGGTCATTTCTTCAAAGTGGAAAATTAAATAGAAAGAAGCATATTTTTTAATAACATGCAATTGTAAAGTTACTCTGCATACATTAATCTATAATATATCCAAAGTTTTTTTGATGAGAGGTACCCTTTAAGGACAGGAGCTTCTTCAGGGCCGTGTACACAGTGCCTCAGAAAAATAAAATGGGGACATCCTTACCTTGTGTCCAAAGGAGCCACTTAGAGATGAGCGAACTTACAGTAAATTCGATTCGTCACGAACTTCTCGGCTCGGCGGTTGCTGACTTTTCCTGCATAAATTAGTTCAGCTTTCAGGTGCTCCCGTGGACTGGAAAAGTTGAATACAGTCCTAGGAGACTCTTTCCTAGGACTGTATCCACCTTTTCCAGCCCACCGGAGCACCGGAAAGCTGAACTAATTTATGCAGGAAAAGTCAGCAACCACCGAGCTGAGAAGTTCATGATGAATCAAATTTACTGTAAGTTCGCTCATCTCTAGAGCCACTCTGGCACAGGTAAAGTGCAGTACAGAACAATGGCTTTTCTAGACAGCCAGTCAGTGCATGTACTACAGTAATACAGGTGTTTTACCAATAAAAATAAATAAATCTGTCAGATATTCTAGCCATTTTACGTGCCTCATATTCAAACCATATGTAGCATTGCATGTTCAAGCTACAGTGATGCAGAAAAGCTGAGCTACACCTGAAATGCATCACTTGCTGTCTTACCCTGTCATATCGTGTTCAGGTTCTATAATAAATCCACGTTTTCATATCACATTGCCACAATGGAATATTTATTTCTACTGCTGTTTCTGGGTGTAGTCCTACACTATCCATGCTGTGGTCAGGCTACATCGGGTGAGCTGAATCTGTTTGTCTATTTGTACCAGGAAAAACCACTGTATGGTAAAAATATTCCAACCTGGAGCCAGTGTAACATTAGGGATCGCTGTATATTCACATGATTGTCAGTGCGGTACTGTTTGTGGATTTCCAGTGTGAATTACAGTTCAGTGCATGGGGATGTCTTCCACACATAGCATAGAAACATGAAAAAATTGGCAGGGTGGGGATATCCCATTCTATGAGGAAATGCTGAAGATTTCACTGTCAAATGTATAAGAGCGAAATCCTCAGCACAATCCATTAGCCACACGGGTGGATTATGCTGAGGTATCACTGCAAAAACGTAGAGGCTTTTTGAAGCAGAGATAACTAATAACTAACCAACAGACTGGCAGAGAATCAGCAAAAGCTCCATTCACTACTGCTTTTTTCCTAAGATCTATTGTATACTGCCTTAAAGGGGTAATCCGGGTGTAAAAAATATTTTTTTTTTTAAATCCACTGGTGCCAGAAAGTTAAACAGATTTTTTTTCCCACCGGAGTACCTTTCTAACGGCGGGAAGCATGTGGCATTGAATGAAGCATCTAGGAAGTTGTCTATTTGGCTTCACCCTGCCCAGCTTGATTGATAGGTCACATAGACTTGCATTGAGGGGGATTGGCCGTGACATCATGAGCGGAGCGCAGCCATGACGTCTCGAGCCTCCGGCTCTGCACCCGACCCTCTAAACGAATGCCAGGTGCAGCAGGTAGATCACGGGGGTCCCCAGCGGTGGGACACCCGCGATCAGACATCTTACCCCTATCCAAAGGATAGGGGATAAGATGTCAAGGGGTAGAGTACCCCTTTAATGATCATCTGTGACATAAAACAGGCTTGTGAAGCTGCACACACAGTGCAGTAGGGCTACACAAGCCTACTCCAGCCAGACCTTTGATGATAACCTGGGATGCAGTATATCAATAAAAAAAAACTATTTATTTAGTTAACCCTCCAAGAGTCTTCCTTAATTGTCTGGGAGGCAGGGTTCATGGTAAACTATGCTCCGAGGCTGCAACACCTCTCCGACTACATCATGCCTACATCACACCCTTCTCTCGATCGATACCACCAATGCACTGTCAATAAGAGGCTGTGATGTAAGCGGATAAGGATGTTGCAGCCTCAGCTTAGTCAACCGCGGAACCTGCCTCCCGGCCTGGTCAACTTCTGGAGGGTTTACTAAACTGTTTATCGATATACTGCACCCCAGATTATAATCAAAGATATGGCTGCAGTAGCTTGTAATGCTTTACTGCACTGTGGTTCACAAGCCTGTTTTATGTGACAGATACTCAGATAGTCATTTTTACCATTCATCTTTGTTAAATGAAAAAATATGTACCGTATGTATCATAGGTGAAATAAGAGTAAACAGGGGAATAATAGCAGACTTCATTAACTCTGCCCCCCCCCCCCTTTTTTTTGGCACCAGATTAAAGAATAATCAATCAAAATGAGTTAAAGAAGATGACTCCTCTACAATATTAATTGCTGGGGGAAACTGCGGGTAGCCGGTACTTGCTGTGGGGTAGATAGTTTATTACACAGTGCCCACGGAAACAGCTCATTGTAGTGGCACTACACACAAACACATATCTACACACACACAAACACACACACAACACATATACACAGTGATTTAAAAAAAAAATTTGGGCTGCTCTGTCAAGAGATATGTCTAAGCATGATGATATTGTGTGGTTAGTAGCTAGTACAGTGCACAAGCAGATGTGGTAGGGGCTTAACACATTTTCTAAGAACTTTGTACATATGGAAATCTCATCCACTGTTAAGGTATTTCCTTTCTACGCAGGTTATATATTTTTTTAAATGGTTTGGTCACAAAGTTTAAAATCCACTTTCTAAAAGTAATAAGAAATATGTGACTATTGCTGCACTTTCTTACATGTATTGTGCATGTCTCAATTTCCTGTATATTTGTGGTTAACCACTCTTTTTTTTATTCATATAGAGAACAACTTTAATACATTTCCTGGCGACCAACAATTTATTTTTTTCCATTAAACTACTGCAGGCTGCAAAACATGCATATAACAAAGTAAAATGTACTTGTCACTGATCCAGGGTACAAAAGGCTATGTTTACAGAATGCTGCAAAGTGCAAGAGGATAGATGGTTGCTTCTAAAACCCCCCACCTCAGACATCAGATTAGGGGATGTTATCCGGCTGCCTGCCTGAAGATGTAGGTTACTAAACATAATTCCTTGTGATATATAACCTACAAAAGACTGACACTGAAAAAATAGCTACAAAATGCTTTATTAAAAGGGGTTATCCACCATAAGGTGATTTAGTACATACCTGGCAGACAGTAATGGACATGCTTAGGAAGGATCTGCGCTTGTCTTGGGAATAAATGGCTATGTCATGAGATTACCATAACACTGTGGCTAGCTTTTTGTGAACCAGTATTTCCTTTTTGAGTTTTCATTTTTGACTACAAATCCCATAATTCCATTTTCCTCCCTCCCACACATCGCCACCCCACCCATTGAAACATAAATGAGCTGCATCCATTCAAAAGACCTGTGGTTTTCAAACAGGGTGCCTACAGCTGTTGCTTTAATTGCAGTTTGAACTCTCTCCCACAAGCGATCGTTCCCCCCATTGAAGCAGACAGGCTCCCTGTCATCAGCTGACTAGTGAGTCAGGTCTCGGCCGCATTGCAACCTGGGAAAAATCTGAGACGACATTTGTCGACATGAGTCATTTTGCATGCTGATAAAAATAAATAGTGGGGTGAAAATCACATAAGAATTGTGAGAAAACCGTCACACACAGGTATAGACACTATATTATGAACTACACTAACTTTAACTGTAGCATAGTCAAATAAAAAAAATTCATGGAATACCCCTTTAATCACAAAAATGAGTCCTCCCCACCCTTAAAAAATCCACCAACCCCAAAAACACAAGATGGCGCACAAATACTGGAATATCCCCAGCAACAACTGTCAACCAACATCACCACATCATTTCCTTCAAAAGGGGTTGGTGGTGGTGCACTGAGTCCTTGGCATCCCCCCAAATATGTCATTGAAGGGGTACTCCACCCCTAGACATCTTATCCCCTATCCAAAGGATAGGGGATAAGATGTCTGATCGCGGGGGTCCCCATTCTACCTTACGGCACCCACCTGTAACGGCTTCCGAAACCGCTGGAAGCCCTCAGGCTAATACCCTCCCAACCACGGGGACGCAAGATCGTGACGTCATGACTCCGCCCCCGTGTGACGCCACACCCGCCCCCTCAATGCAAGTCTATGGGAGGGGGCATGAAAGCTGAAGCCATTACAGGTGGGTGCCACATGGTAGAATGCGGGGGTCCCCAGTGGCGGGACCCCCGCGATCAGACATCTTATCCCCTATACTTTGGATAGGGGATAAGATGTCTAGGGGCAGAGTACCCCTTTAATACTGTGTGTAATTCACAAGGCATAACAGCATGTACTTTGAGGTAGATGATGTAACACCGTTGGTTGACAGTTGTAGCTGGGGATATTCCAGTGTGTGTGACCCATCTTGAGTTTTTGGGGTTGGTGTTTTTAAAGGATGGGTCAATTTAGAATGGGAGGGCTCTTTTTGTGATTAATAAAACATCTTATGGATAGTTTTTCAGTGTCAGTGTTTTGTAGGTTTTATATGTAGTAAGCTTTGATAGACAGTGGTTAAAGTGTAAGCTGGATTGTAGGTTTTGATAGTTTCTTGTGTGGCTGGTCTCTGCAATTGAACAGTTAGGGTGAGTGCACACTACGATTTGACAATACGGTTAACGGATCCGGCTGTGGGGAGTGAAAACTGGGCGCTCCTGTATCCCAGTTGGACCCGGCCCGTATCTCATTCATTTGAATGAGCCGACCGGAGTCAGATAGTGACTCTGGTCGGCTCATCCGGTGACTGTATTGTCAAATCGTAGTGTAAACCCACCCTTAGTCGGACAGTTTGTAATCTAAAAACCTTGGAATTTATAGGGGTCAATAAGTAATCACTTGCATGCACAGAATGTACTTTTTTCATTAAAACCCTTTTAGGGTACGTTCATTTGATGCACAGTATTTTCTGCTGCAGATTTCAATGTAAACTAAATGACTGAGCACAGCTTCTAATCTGCAGTTACAAATCTTGCGCATCAAATGTGCGCAGGATCCTGTACGTGTGAACGTACCCTTACTAGGTATGTTTGAAAATGTCAATGGCCATCCTTTTCTGGCAGATACATAAAAACAATTACACTACCACGTAATTTCCATAGGTAAACATTAGCAATACAATAAGTAGTCCAGAAGACATTCTGAGTAATATATTACTTAAAATTTTGTCTTTCTAGAGTCAAAACAGGCTTGTTACACACAACACTCAAACTGCCTCTTGTTAAGGAACAAATTCAGTGACCTGTATAAATCCCAAACTTCCCCACAATGGCCCTAATTTATCAATCAGCCTGAAACCCTAATTATCTGGTTTTCCCCATAAAAAAACAATCACAGCTCAGCTTTCACTTTACAATAGCTTGTTAGGAAATGAAAGTTGAGCTGTGATTGTTTGTTATGGGCAAAACCAGACAATAAGGCTAGGTTCAGACTACGGAATTTCCGCCTGAAATTCCTCTTTGAAACTGCAGGCGGAAATTCCGCTTGCTAAAATGTATAGTATAGTGAATGATTTTCCGTTCACAAATTCACACTTCGGAATTTGTGAAGCGGAATTTGTGAACGGAAAATCCGCTTGGAAATTTCCGCCTGAAGAATGGGGTTACTCTTTCTTCAGGCGGAAATACTTGCGGAACACATTGCAGTCTATTGGAGACTGTAGTGTCCGCACGGCCCTAGTGCCGACTGATTCAGTCAGCGCTGGCCGCACTCGGAATATCCGGGCGGAAATTTTCTGCCCGGAGATTCCTTAGTCTGAACCTAGCCTTAGGGTTTCAGGCTAATTGATAAATCAGGGCAAATGAGTGGCTACCTGCAGCTTTCCCCAACGTTAACAAGGTGATTTGGAAGGTAAAACCATAGTAAACTTTCAGTTGCTGGGGCAGTGAATGGCTGTTAAGTTGGGATGACTCCTTTATATGAAAAAAAAAGTAGCTGGTAGGGCATGTAATATTCACAGATGGAAAGCCGGCAATGGTCCTGGATCAAATTATTCTACAAAGAACAGTGAACAATTACTCTGTATGCAGGGCAAACTAGGCTAGGTTTTGTTCTGTAAAAATGTTTAGGTAGGTAGAACGTTCCCAGGTGAAGGTTTCCCAGACCATCCCATAGTGTATCTTGGTGCCATATCCTCCCCAAGTATAGTACAAGCCAGTGAGGGCATGCATGTACAGAGAACAGGCTCAAAAAGGCCCAAATCAACCAAAAGTAGAGAGGGTGGTTTGATCTGCCAACAAGAACGTGCAGCTCCCACATTTTTCTTGTCCACCATTCAAGCATCAGGTAGCACCTTCATTACACACCCGTGTCTGCCAGATGCTTAGCAGAAGGAAATGTGGACTGCTACAGACTGTTGTCAGATCTCTGTACCTGGATAAGTTGCTAAAGATGAGAAGGTTCCAGTCAGTTAAAGGGGTACTCGCGTGGAAAACTTTTTTTTTTTTCTTTTTTAAGATCAACTGGTGCCAGAATGTTAAACAGATTTGTAAATTACTTCTATTAAAAAATCTTTATCCCTTCCAGTACTTTTTAGGGGCTGTATACTACAGACAAAATGTTTTTCTTTTTGGATTTCTCTTATGTCACTACCACGGTGCTCTCTGCTGACCATTTTAGGAACTGTCCAGAGCAGGAGAAAATCCCCATAACAAACATATGCGGTTCTGGACAATGGAAAGCAGATGTCAGCAGAGAGCACTGTGGTTGTGACATAAGAGAAATCCAATAAGAAAAACATTTCCTCTGAAGTATACAGCCCCTTAAAAGTACTGGAAGGAATAAGATTTTTTAATAGAAGTAATTTACAAATCTGTTTAACTTTCTGGCACCAGTTGATTAAAAAAAAGTTTTTCACAGGAGTACCCCTTTAAGTAAGGAGGATTTGTGTTGACTGTTCACTCATGCTTTTGCTGTGGAGTGACACACTACTTGGTGGTGTGATGTTCTAGGAAACAATTGCATATGACAGTCAACCCTTGTAGTAATATGAGGTGCACATTAACAGTGAAAGGTATATGTGTTGCCACTTAGCTTCAGCAACCTATGAGTGGGCAGGATATACAGTCATGGCCATAAATGTTGTCACCCCTGAACTTTCTCTAGAAATTGAAGTATTTCTCAGAGAAAAGTAACACATGTTTTGCTATACACGTTTATTCCCTTTGTGTGTATTCGAACTAAACCAAAAAAGGGAGGGAAAAAAGCAAATTGGACATAATGTTACACCAAACTCCAAAAATGGGCTGGACAAAATTAATGGCACTCTTAACTTAATATTTGGTTGCACATCTTTTGGAAAAAATAACTGAAATCAGCTTCTTACACCTCTCAGCCGGAATGTTGGACCACTCCAGGTCTCTCTTATTGGAAGGGCGCCTTTTCCCAACAGCAATTTTAAGATCTCTCCACAGATGTTCAATGGCACCCTTTCAAAATTGTGGAAAAATAAGATCGTTTCAAGTATGTGACGCTCCTTTAAACTCATCTGGGGCAAGTAACAGGAGTGGGCAATATAAAAATCACACCTGAAAGCAGATAAAAAAAAGGAGAGAGGTTCACTTAGTCTTTGCATTGTGTGTCTGCGTGCCACACTAAGCATGGACAACTGAAAGAGGAGAAGAGAACTGTCTGAGGACTTGACAACCAAAATTGTGGAAAAATATCTACAATCTCAAGACATCTCCAGAGATCTAGATTTGCTTTTGTCCACAGTGCACAACATTATCAAGAAGTTTGCGACCCATGGCACTGTAGCTAATCTCCATGGGCGTGGACGGAAGAGAAAAATTGATGAAAGGTGTCAACGCAGGATAGTCCGGATGGTGGATAAGCAGCCTCGTACAAGTTCCAAAGATATTCAAGCTGTTCTGCAGGCTCAGGGAGCCTCAGTGTCAGCGCAAACTATCAATCGACATTTAAATGAAATTAAACGCCATGGCAGGAGACCCAGGAGGACCCCATTGCTGACACAGTTACATAAAAAAGCAAGAATACATTTTGGCAAAATGAACTTGAGTAAGCCAAAATCCTTCTGGGAAAATATCTTGTGGACAGATGAGACAAAGGTTGAGCTTTTTGGTAAAGCACATCATTCTACTGTTTACCGAAAACAAAATGAGGCCTACAAAGAAAAGAACACAGTACCTACAGTGGAATATGGTGGAGGTTCAATGATGTTTTGGGGTTGTGTTGCTGCCTCTGGCACTGGGTGCCTTGAATGTGTGCAAGGCATCATGAAATCTGAGGATTACCAACGGGTTTTGGGTCGCACTGTACAGCCCAGTGTCAGAAAGCTGGATTTGCAGCCGAGATCTTGGGTCTTCCAGCAGGACAATGACCCCAAACATACCTCAAAAAGCACCCAGAAGCGGATGGCAACAAAGCGCTGGAGAGTTCTGAAGTGGCCAGCAAAGAGTCCAGATCTAAATCCCATTGAACATCTGTGGAGAGATCTTAAAATTGCTGTTAGGAAAAGGCGCCCTTCCAATAAGAGAGACCTGGAGGAGTTTTTCAAAGCAAAAGTGGTCCAACATTCCGGCTGAGAGGTGTAAGAAGCTTATTGATGGTTATAGAAAGCGACTGATTTCAGTAATTTTTTCCAAAGGGTGTGCAACCACTAGCTATCACGCCCCCTCCCATCGGCTTGCGTTGAGGGGCGGAGCGTGACGTCACACGGGGGCGGAGGCGTGACGTCACACGCCACCGGCCCTGTAGTCACCCGTAATCAGACCCGGAGTGAACACGCTCCGGGGACTGATTACAAACGGGGTGCCGCGTGCATGATCGTGGGCGTCCCCAGTGGCGGGACTCCCAAATTCAGGCATCTTATCCCCTATCTTTTGGATAGGGGATAAGATGTGTAAGCACTGGAGAACCCCTTTAACCTGTTCAGGACCCAGGGCATAATTTTACGCCCCGGCGCCCTGGTACTTAAGGACCCAGGGCGTAAACTTATGCCCCGGCGGTTTCCGGTCCCTGCCACACGCCGGGCAGAGTTCGGAGGCGGATGCCTGCTGAAATGCTTCAGCAGGCATCCAGGGCAAACGCTGAGGGGGGCCATGTAGGCCCCCCCATGTCGGCGATCGCCGCAAATCGCAAGGGAAATCGCCCTTGCGATCTGCGGCGATACCGGGCTGATCGGGTCTCTGAGACCCGACCACCCGGTAATTTTGCATGATCCCGGCTGTCACAGACAGCCAGGACCATGCTGGAGCCTAGGAGCGAGGTGGCAAGCCGGCCACCTCCTCCGATCCCCTGCGATCCGTTGGTTAGTTAACCGACCAATCGCAGGGGGGGGGGGGGGGGGGGGGCGGTTACTTCCTCCCGTCCTGCCCGGTCCCTGGAAGTCCGGAGAGGACAGGAGGAAGACCGGAGGACGAAGCGGGGGACGGGGGAGTGCTGGGGACCGGCCCCGGTACTTACCTCGTCCCTGAAGACCCGGATCCCGGCGATGAAGATGGCGGCGGCGACAGGTGAGTAGATCTTCAGCCGCGGTCGGACCCTTTACAGCAATGCACGTCGCCGTAAATCGACATGCATTGCTGTAATGGGACCCTGTATACTACAACTCCCAGCATGCCCAGACAGCCCTTGGCATCTGGGCATGCTGGGAGTTGCAGTTTTGCAACATCTGGAGGTCCACAGTTTTTGGACCACTGTGCCCTTCCAGATGTTGCAAAACTACACATCCTCAGCATGCCCTTACTGTGCAGGCATGCTGGGAGTTGTTGTTCTGTAACATCTGGCCCTTCAGATGTTGCAGAACTACAACTCCCAGCATGCCTGGACAGTTTTGGCATACTGGGAGTTGTAGTTTTGCAACATCTGGAAGGGCACAGATTGGGAACCACTGTATTAGTGGTCTGCAAACTGTAGTCCTCCAGATGTTGCAAAACTACAACTCCAAGCATGCTGGGAGTTGTAGTTCGGCAACATCTGGCTCTAAAGATGTTGCCGAACTACTACTCCCAGCATGCCTGAGAATGTTTGGGAGTTGTGGTTTTGCAACAACTGGAGGCACACTGGTTGGGAAACATTGTCTGTTTCCTAACTCAGTGTTTCCCAACCCATGTGCCTCCAGCTGTTGCAAAACTATAACTACCAGCATGCACTGATAGACTGTGCATGCTGGGAGTTGTAGTTTTGCAACAGCTGGAGGTTCTCACCCCCCCCCGTGAATGTACAGGGTACATTCACATGGGCAGGGGGCTTACAGTGAGAATTAGGCTGCAAGTTTGCGATGCAGCAAATTTTGCGCCGCAGCTCAAACTCGCAGCGGGAAACTCGCTGTAACCCCCTGCCCATGTGACTGTACCCTAAAAATACTACACTACACTAACACAAAATAAAATAAAAAGTAAAAAACACTACATATACACATACCCCTACGCAGCCCCCCTCCCCATCCCAATAAAAATGAAAGCGTCTGGTACGCCACTGTTTCCAAAATGGAGCCTCCAGCTGTTGCAAAACAACAACTCCCAGTATTGCCGGACAGCCGTTGACTGTACAAGCATGCTGGGAGTTTTGCAACAGCTGGAGGCACACTGTTTGGGAATCACTGGCATAGAATACCCCTATGTCCACCCCTTTGCAAATCCCTAATTCAGGCCTCAAATGCGCATGGTGCTCTCACTTTGGAGCCCTGTCGTATTTCAAGGCAACAGTTTAGGGCCACAGTACTCAGGAGAAAAAGCCCCCCAAAATTTGTTAGGCAATTTCTCCCTTCATCCCTTATGAAAAGGTGAAGTTGGGGTCTACACCAGCATGTTAGTGTAAAAAAGTTAAATTTTTTACACTAAAATGCTGGTGTTGCCCTATACTTTTCATTTTGACAAGAGGTAAAAGGGAAAAAAGCCCCCCAAAACTTGTAATGCAATTTCTCCCGACTACGGAGATACCCCATATGTGGGCGTAAAGTCCTCTGGGGGCGCACAACAATGCCCAGAAGGGAGAGTGCACCATGTACATTTGAGGTGATTTGCACAGGGATGGCTGATTGTTACAGCGGTTTTGACAAACGCAAAAAAATAAAATACCCCACATGTGAGCCCATTTCGGAAACTACACCCCTCACGGAATGTAATGAGGGGTGCAGTGAGAATTTACACCCCACTGGTGTCTGACAGAGCTTTGGAACAGTGGGCCGTGCAAATAAAACATTTTGTACAGCCCACTGTTTCAAAGATCTGACAGACACCAGTGGGTTGTAAATGCTCACTGTACCCCTTGTTACGTTCTTCAAGGGGTCTCGTTTCCAAAATGGTATGCCATGTGGGGGTTATTTTGCTGTTCTGGCACCATAGGGGCTTCCTAAATGCGACATGCCCCCGAGCAAAATTTGCTCTCAAAAAGCCAAATATGACTCCTTCTCTTCTGAGCATTGTAGTTCACCCGTAGTGCACTTCAGGTCCACTTATGGGGTATCTCCATACTCAGAAGAGATGGGGTTACAAATTTTGGGGGGTATTTTCTGCTATTAACCCTTGCAAAAATGTGAAATTTGGGGGGAAACACACATTTTAGTGAAAAAAATTATATATTTTTTTACATATGCAAAAGTTGTGAAACACCTGTGGGGTATTAAGGCTCACTTTATTCCTTGTTACGTTCCTCAAGGGGTCTAGTTTCCAAAATGGTATGCCATGTGGGGGGGGGGGTTTCTGTTCTGGCACCATAGGGGCTTCCTAAATGCAACATGCCCTCCAAAAACCATTTCAGAAAAACGCACTCTCCAAAATCCCCTTGTCGCTCCTTCGCTTCTGAGCCCTCTACTGCGCCCGCCGAACAGTTTACATAGACATATGAGGTATGTCCTTACTCGAGAGAAATTGGGCTACAAAAATAACAATCCATTTTCTCCTTTTACCCCTTGTAAAAATTCAAAAATTTGTTCTACAAGAACATGCGAGTGTAAAAAATGAATATTGTGAATTTTCTCCTTCACTTTGCTGCTATTCCTGTGAAACACCTAAAGGGTTAAAATGCTGACTGAATGTAATTTTGAATACTTTGGGGGGTGCAGTTTTTATAATGGGGTCATTTGTGGGGTATTTCTAAGATGAAGACCCTTCAAATTCACTGTAAACCTGAACTGGTCCCTGAAAAATTGTGATTTTGGACGTTTTGCGAAAAATTGGAAAATTGCTGCTGAACTTTGAAGCCCTCTGGTGTTTTCCAAAAGTAAAAACTCATAAATTTTATGATGCAAACATAAAGTAGACATATTGTATATGTGAATAAAAAAAATTATTTGGATTTTCCATTTTCCTTACAAGCAGAGAGCTTCAAAGTTAGAAAAATGCAAAATTTTCAAATTTTTCATCAAATTTTGGGATTTTTAACCAAGAAAGGATGCAAGTTACCACAAAAATTTACAACTATGTTAAAGTAGAATATGTCACGAAAAAACAATCTCGGAATCAGAATGATAACTAAAAGCATTCCAGAGTTATTAATGTTTAAAGTGACAGTGGTCAGATGTGCAAAAAATGGCCGGGTCCTAAGGTGTAAAATGGCTGGGTCCTAAAGGGGTTATCCAGGAAAAAACTTTTTTTTTTTAAATATATATATCAACTGGCTCCAGAAAGTTAAACAGATTTGAAAATTACTTCTATTAAAAAATCTTAAACTTTTCAGTACTTATGAGCTTCTGAAGTTAAAGTTGTTCTTTTCTGTCTAAGTGCTCTCTGATGACATGTGTCTCAGGAACCGCCCAGTTTAGAAGCAAATCCCCATAGTAAACCTCTTCAGAAGCTCATAAGTACTGAAAGGATTAAGATTTTTTTAATAGAAGTAATTTACAAATCTGTTTAACTTTCTGGAGCCAGTTGATATATATAAAAAGTTTTTTTCCTGGATAACCCCTTTAAGTTAAGGGTGCCAATAATTGTGTCCAACCCATTTCCTCCCTTTTTTGCCTTAGTTCCAAAACACACAAAGGTAATAAACATGTGTATAGAAGAGCATGTGTTACTACAATCCTTTTCTGTGAGAAATACTTCATTTTCTAGAAAATTTTCAGGGGTGCCAACATTTACGGCCATGACTGTACAGGCCCAGCTACAACATCTGTGAACAAATGAGCTGCAGTATGCCAAAGAGCACCTTGTATGCCTCCATGGTAAACTGTATCTCATATCGTACCTAGGCAAGAGGTGGCCTAACAGGGTACTATAGCCTCCTTTCAGTTGTACAGGTTTTCCCAAATAAATGTATCCTTTCACTGTAATATTGTAATAACTAAGATATATCATCATTTCATTCACACAAAGTTTCATTTAATTCCGAAACTCCTTGGTGCACTTTATTTTTTGTCAATGTGTGTACCGTATATACGCAGGCAAGCACTGGTGTAAGTAATACTGCCATCATGTAGTATTTCTCACACTCTCATAATAGGTTTGTTTTACTGCCCAGTGATAACCATGTTACCCTTTCATCTATGCTGTTTCCTAACCACAGAATTCTCTGTGAATATATAAAACCATTAGGCATATGTTTCCATAAATCACTGAACACAAGAGGTTTCATATACTTGTAAATTCAATTCTTATCATTAGTTCTCTTAAAGGGGGTTCCCCATCTCAAGTCATGGCATACTGCTACATTATTTTCCCATCTGTACGGATTCAGTTCTTCCCATGCAAATGAATTAAGTAGTCCCTTGTATAGCTCTGAAAATAGCAAAAGGAAAAACTTTACACTAAAACATTGCTTCAACTCCTTCATTCTAAGGAACAACATGCATACTAGTCATAAGAAAGGAAAACCCCTGTAAAGTGTACCAGTCAATTAAAAACCTATTTACGTGTACTAGACACATGTCAAAAGTTTTTATCGATCAGAGTCTGAATGTTCAGCCCCCAATGACAAAAATGAGTAGACCGAGAGGAGCACGCCACATTCCATGCTGTGTCTACGAGACCTGAACAGCTCTGCAGACCTTCATTGCAAGTCCGTCCAGGGCACGTAACAGAGCATGGACTAATCGCAGGCTTTTTTCATACACTGCTTCATGACCGCTTTTTCAGAAAAAAGGACTATTTTCAGCTTGCGAACGTGGCCTAATGATATAAAAAATGATTAGTAGTTTTTTTTAGTAATTCAAGTTAACGGGGTTGTTCTGTGAAATTTCTTTTGTTTACTATTGTTCCCAGCCTGCCTAATAAAACAATAAAAACTTTAACTCGCCTTTCTTCGCTCCCTCATAGGCTATAGTATCAGGATGCTGACTTTTCTTTCCCCACAGCAGCAGACTGTAGTGTCTGCAACTGGAGGAACTGAGTGCCGGTCACCAATCACTGGCAGGACACCGCTGTAGGCAGTGATTGGCTGATTAGTGTTGTGACATCATGTCCTGATACCAGGGGCTAAAGTTTTTGTTGTTTATTTCAGCAGTTTGGGGACAACAGTAAAATAACAAATTTCACCGGACAACCCCATGGGGACGGAGCCCATTATGACCAATAGGACGGGAGCATTTTTAGCACATCTGACCTCAATCGCTTTATCCATTAATAACTCTGGGATGCTTTTACTTATAAATTTGATTCAGAGATTGTTTTTTCACGACATATTCTACTTTATGTTAGTGGTAAATTTTCGTCGATAATTGCATCATTTCTTGGTGAAAAATTCCAAAATTTCAGGACAAATTCGAAGATTTTGCATTTTTCTAACTTTGAAGCTCTCTGCTTGAAAGGAAAAGGGACATGCATTTGTGAATCAATATGCAATTTATTTGACAATATGTTAACTTTATGTTTGCATCATAAAATTGACATGTTTTTACTTTTTGAAGACATCAGAGGGCTTCAGAGTATAGCAGCAATTTTCCAATTTTTCACAAAAATTTCAAAATTAGAATTTTTCAGGGACCAGTTAAGTTTAGAAGGGAATTTGAGGGTCTTTATGTTGGAAATCCCCTATGATGGACCCCATTATGAAAACTGCACTCCTCAAAGTATTCAAAATGACATTCAAAAAGTTTGCCAACCCTTTAGGTGTTTCACAGGAATTAAAATCTCCCTTTTTTTTACACTAACATGTTATTGTAGCTTGATTGTTTTTATTTTTACAAGGGGTAAAAGGTAAAAAGGCCCCCCAAAACTTGTAATTCATTTTCTCTCGAGTAAGGAAATACCTCATATTTGGATGTTAAGTACTCTGTGGGTGCACTAGAGGGCTCAGAAGGGAAGGAGCGGCAATGGGATTTTGGAGAGCGAATTTTGCTGAAATGGTTTTTGGGGTATGTCACATTTAGGAAAGCCCCTCATGATGTCAGAACAGTAAAAAAAAAAAAAAAAAAACAACATGGCATACTATTTTGGAAGCTACACCCCTCAAGGAACGTAACAAGGGGTAAATTGAGTATTTATACCCCAAAGGTGATTGACGAGCTTTCGTTAAAGTGGGACGTGAAAATTAAAAATTAGATTTTTAACACAACTGCTGGTGTTACCCCAAACTTTTCATTTTCACAAGGAGGAGAAAATGCCCCCCAATATTTGTAACCCCATTTCTCTCAAGTCAGGAAATACTTCATATGTGGATGTAAAGTGCTCTGTGGGTGCACTAGAGGTCTCAGAAGGAAAGGAGCGACATTTGGCTTTTGGAGAGCGACTTTTTCTGAAATGGTTTTTGGGGGGCATGTCACATTTAGGAAGACCCCACGATGGCAGGACAGTGAAAAAAAAAACTCACATGGCATACTATTTTGGAAACTACACCCCTCAAGGAAGGTAACAAGGGGTAAAGTGAGCCTTAACACCCCACAGGTGGTTGACGAACTTTTGTTAAAATGGGGCGTAAAAAAAAATAATAATAAAAAAAAAATTTGGTGTTACTCCTTGTGAAAATGATAAATTTGGGGTAATAGGAGAAAAAGCCCCCAAAAATTTGTTACCCCATTTCTTCTGAGTATGGAAATACCCCATATGTGGATGTAAAGTGCTCTGAGGGTGCACTACAATGCTCAAAAGCGAAGGAGCGCTTCTGAAGAGAGAATTTGGTGGGAATGGAAGTCAGGGGCCATGTGCGTGTACAAAGCCCCCATGGTAACAGAACAATAGACACCCCCCCCCCACATGTGACCCCATTTTGGAAACTACACCCCTCACGGGCTGTAACAAGGGGTGCAGTGAGCATTTACACCCCACTGGCGTTTGACAGATCTTTAGAACAGTGGGCTGTGCAAATGAAAAATTTAAATTTCCATTTTCACGGACCACTGTACCAAAAATTCTGTCATATACCTGTGGGGTGTAAATGCTCACTGCACCCCTTGTTACAGCCCGTGAGGGGTGTAGTTTCCAAAATGGGGTCACATGTGGGGGGGGGGGGGGTCTACTGTTCTGGCACCATGGGGGCTTTGTAAAAAGGGGTCACATGTGGAGGGGTCCATTGTTCTGGCATGGGGGCTTTGTAAACACACATGGCCTTCAATTCCAGCCTAATTCTCTCTCCAAAAGCCCAATGGCGCTCATTCTCTTCTGAGCCTTGTAGTACATCAGCAGATCACTTTACATCCATATATGGGGTATTTCCATACTCAGAAGAAATGGGGTTAGACATTTTGGGGGGCTTTTTTCTATTACCCCTTGTGAAAATGAAATATTTGGGGTAACACCAGCATTTCAGGGGGGAAAAAAAACAAAAAATTTACATTTTCACGTCCAACTTTAATGAAAATTCATCAAAGACCTTGTTACATTCCCAGAGGGGTGTAGTTTCCAAAATGGGGTCACATGTGGGTGTTTTTTTGTTTGAAATCATGTCAGACCTGCTGTAACTTTCAGCCACCCCTGTGCAAATCACCAATTTAGGCCTTAAATGTACATGGCGCTCTCTCACTCCTGAGCCATGTTGTGCACCCGCACAGCCTATTACGCCCACATATGGGGTATTTCTGTACTCAGGAGAATTTGCGTTACAATTATATATTTTTTTTCTTCTTTTACCTCGTGAAAATGAAAAGTATGGGGAAACACCAGCATGTTAGTGTAAAAATTGTAATTTTTATACTAACATGCTGGTGTAGCCCCCAACTTTACCTTTTCATTAGGGGTAAAAGGAGAAAAATTCCCCCAAAATTTTTAACACAATTTCTCTCGAGTACAGAAATGCCCCATATGTGGCCCTAAACTCTTGCCTTGAAATACGACAGGGCTCTGAAGTGAGAGAGCGCCATGCGCATTTGAGGCCTAAATTAGGAATTTGCAATAGGGGCGGACCCAGATACGGATTGGGCTTGTCTCCACCAAAACCCTACAGCAGTGTTTCCCAAACAGGATGCCTCCAGCTGTTGCAAAACTCCCAGCCTGCCAGGACAGTCAATGGCTGTCTGTCAATACTGGGAGTTGTTGTTTTGCAACAGCTGGAGGCTCCGTTTTAGAAACACTGCCGTATGAGACGTTTTTCATTTTTATTGGGGGGGGGGGGGGGGCGGGGGGACTGTGTAGGAAAGTGTATATGTAGGGTTTTACTTTTTATTTTGTGTCAGTGTAGTGTAGTGTTTTTAGGGTACAATCACACGGGCAGGGGTTCACAGTGAATTTTTCGCTGGGAGTTTGAGCTGCAGCAGAAAATTTGCCGCAGCTCAAACTTGTAGAAGGAAACCCACTGTAAACCCGCCTGTGTGAATGTACCCTGTACATTCACATGGGGGGGCAGGGGCAAACTTTCAGCTGTGGCAAAACTCCCAGATTGCACAAAGACAGACTGTACATGCTGGGAGTTGTAGTTACGCAACAGCTGTAGGCACGCTGGTGGGGAACCACTGAGTTAGGAAACAGTCAAGTGTTGGTCTAGGCATTGCCATGGAATGCCTGGCGATAGATATCAGCAGTCATCCCGGTCTGGTCCCCACCCTTCGTCCCCAACAGATGAAAAAAAGGGGTTTTATTGGACCTTTTTCATTGATAACGTTTAATCAAGTTTGTAGACTAAACTTTACAGTGAAATATTTTAAACGAATGCAGAAATGCAGAATGCAGAAAACAAAAATTAAACACCAAAAGGAACAAAACCAAAGTTCTAAATGAATAATTACACAACCACAGCAGCAAAGATAAAGGACAAATGAAAAGTTCAGTTTCAACTGTATTGTGTTGAGATGGTGACTGTGGCTAAGAATGCACATTGACTGAAAGTGGCTAACTCAACATGAAAGTTGAATAGTGCATCAGTCAAATACTATTAGCATTGAACAAGAGGATATTGATCCGTATGGCACTGAGTTGGTCAGGTCTTATACAATTATGCCAATTGGAGTGTCAAGCAAGACTACAAAAGCTGCATACAGCATAGGTGGTGCACGTTCATAGGGTAATGTCCAATCCAATGCATATAGATGAAGAAGAAAGAAAATGGCAACTCACTGACTGTAGTGTAATCTTCGGTCTTTATTCCAAAGCTTGCAGTACAAACATACAAACGGGGAGCTGCTCACAGCAGGCGGGGGAGGCAATGCGTGTTTTGTCAGACGAAACACGCATTGATGTGAGAAACAGCTGACGCTGATTTGCCCCCCAACCCCCCGCCTGCTCTGAGTTGCCATTTTCTTTCTTCCTCATCTACAGTCATGGCCGTAAATGTTGACACCCCTGAAATTTTCTAAGATAATGAAGTATTTCTCACAGAAAAGGATTGCAGTAACACATGTTTTGCTATACACATGTTTTGCTATACACATGTTTATTCCATTTGTGTATTGTAACTAAACCCAAAAAAGGGAGGAAAAAAAGCAAATTGGACATAATGTCACACCAAACTCCAAAAATGGGCTGGACAAAATTATTGGCATCCTTTCAAAATTGTGGAAAATCTCTGATGTGGGGTCTTCCCCGGATACTCACAGAGCCGACCTGAAATAATCTGGACTTAACAACATCTTTACAGCCGGATCTATGTTATCATATTGTAACCTGATCTTTTTAATATGTAATGACTCTGTTTATGATTCTGTGTACTTTTATTTTCTTATTCTCAAATATCTGTTTTAAAGAAAAATTCTTTAATAAAAAAAGTTATATATAAAAAAAAAAAAAAAATTGTGGAAAAATAAGATTGTTTTAAGCATGTGATGCTCCTTAAAACTCACCTGGGGCAAGTAACAGGTGTGGGCAATATAATAATCACACCTGAAAGCAGATAAAAAGGAGAGAAGTTCACTTAGTCTTTGCATTGTGTGTCTGTGTGTGCCACACTAAGCATGGACAACAGTAAGAGGAGAAGAGAACTGTCTGAGGACTTGAGAACCAAAATTGTGGAAAACTATCAACAATCTCAAGGATACAAGTCCATTTCCAGAGATCTAGATTTGCCTTTGTCCCCAGTGCGCAACATTATCAAGAAGTTTGCAACCCATGGCACTGTAGCTAATATCCCTGGACGGAAGAGAAAAATTGATGTGTCAGTGCTAACTATCAGTCGACATTTAAATGAAATGCTATGGTAGGAGACCCAGGAGGACCCACTGCTGACAGAGACATAAAAAAGCCAGACTACATTTTGCCAAAATGAACTTGAGTAAGACAAAATCCTTCTGGGAAAATATCTTGTGGACAGATAAGACCAAGACAGAGCTTTTTGGTAAAGCACATCATTCTACTGTTTACCAAAAACGGAATGAGGCCTACAAAGAAAAGAACACAGTACCTAAAGTGAAATATGGTGGAGGTTCAATTATGTTTTGGGGTTGTTTTGCTGCCTCTGGCACTGGGTGCCTTGAATGTGTACAAGGCATCATGAAATCTGAGGATTACAAACGGATTTTGGGTCGCACTGTACAGCCTAGTGTCAGAAAGCTGGGTTTGCGTCCGAGATCTTGGGTCTTCCAGCAGGACAATGATCACTAAAAAATGGATGGCAACAAAGCACTGGAGCGTTCTGAAGTGGCCAGCAATGAGTCCACATCTAAATCCCATTGAACACGTGTGGAGAGATCCTAAAATTGCTGTTGGGAAAAGGCGCCCTCCAATAAGAGAGACTTGGAGCAGTTTGCAAAGGAAGAGTGGTCCAACATTCCGGTTGAGAGGTGTATTGATGGTTATAGGAAGTGAATGATTTCAGTTATTTATTACAAATATTAAGTTAAGGGTGCCAATAATTGTGTCCAGCCCATTTTTGGAGGTGGTGTGACATTATGTCCAATTTGCTTTTTTCCCCTCCTTTTTGGTTTAGTTCAAATACACACAAAGGGAATAAACGTGTATAGCAAAACGTGTCTCTAGGAGGTCTGACACTATGGTAACCAAAAAGTCGGCTCCTCCCAGCAGGACATACCCACCTCCAGGCCACTGAGCAATTCAGTTTTAGTCCCAGAGCAATAGGAGGAGACCGACAGGTTAAAGGAAAAAAAACACGAACTGTACCAGAAGAAAAATCAACTGAACACTCCCTCGGACAGATAACCGAAAAGGAACCCCAGAAAAGGGCGGGAGCTGTGTCCCCCAATGGATCCTTCGAGAAAGAGATTTTACGGTAAGTCTTAAAAAATCTCCTTTTCTCTATCGGCTCCATTGGGTGACACAGAACCTTGGGACATACCAAAGCCGTCCCTTGGGTGGACAGAGAAAAAAGGTCAGGCAGTCGGCTGTACCACCTCCACCTGCAACACTTTATGGCCCAGACGAGCATCAGCCGATGCGAAGGTATGAACCTGGTAAAAGCTTGAAAAGTGTGCAAAGACGAGCAGGTGGCCGCTTTACAGATCTGCGAGGCCTCGTTTCGGAGAGCCCAGGATGCTCCCACAGAGCGGGTGAAATGAGCCAAAAAGCCTGAAGGGCAGGACCTTCTCCATGCAGCAGTAAGCTTCCGAAATAGCACATCGGATCCACCTAGAAATGGTGGCCTTGGAAGCAGGCTGTCCCTTCCGACGACATTCCGTAAGGACGAAAAAAGAATCGCACTGGCGAAGGGAAGAGGTGACAGAAAGATAAGTCCGAACAGCCCGTACCACATCTAATTTGTGGAGTAAGCGCTCCCTGGGATGAGAAGTAGCGGGACAAAAGGACGGAAGATGATGTCCTTGTTGAGATGAAAAGGCGAAACGACCTTAGGTAAGAAGGACTGATCTGGCCGGAAAACAACCTTGTCCTGATGAACTATCAGGAAAGGAGAACGGCAGGAAAGAGCTGCCAGTTCAGATACTCTCCTAATGGAAGCAATAGCCATAGAAAAGCAACCTCCCAGAATTGGAGGCGAAGGGGAACCTCCCTAAGAGGCTCAAAAGGTGCATCCTGGAGAACGCCTAGGACTAAGTTCAAGTCCCGAGAGGGAGAAGGGGACCGGTAAAGGGGGGGGACAACGTGTGCCACGCCCTGAAGGAAGGTCCGGACATGCAAATTGGAAGCCAGAGGACGATGAAGAAAATGGAAAGGGCCGAAACCTGACCCTTAAGGGAGCTGAGAGTCAGCCCTTGTTCCAACCCCGACTGCAAAAAGGAGAGGAGACGGGAAACGGAAAAGGTAACTGGAGAAAAAAAGGTCTGAGTTTCGCACCAACGAAAGTAAGCCAGCCAGGTACGGTGATAAATCTTTGCAGAGGAGGACTTGCGAACCCTGAGCATGGTGCGAATGACCTGGGAAGAGAAGCCGCGGCCCCTTAGAACCGCGGTCTCGACCGCCACACCGTCAAATGCAGCGATTGTAAATAGAGACAAAGTGGATCCTGTGACAGTAGGTCTGGAAGAAGTGGGAGACGGAACGTCGTCCAGAAGCCAGACCACTTCGGCGTACCATGCCCTTCGGGGCCAGTCTGGAGCCACCAGAATGGCGGAAACTCCTTCCACCTTGAGCTTCCTCCGAACCCTGGAAGAAGGGGGAGGGGAGGGAACAGATAGGGCAGGAAAAAAACCAGACCACGGAATTACTAAGGCATCCATGGCAGTCAGGGGAGTCCCTGGACTTTGACACAAGACACAAACGTCAGAATCTTCCGGTTGTGTCGAGACGCGAAGAGATCCACGTCCGGGGTCCCCCAGAGGTCGCAGATCTGTGCGAACACCTCCAGAAGAAGAGACCATTCTCTGGGGTCGGCTGAGGACCGACTGAGGAAATCCGCTTCCCAGTTGAGCACTCCCGGAATGAGAATAGCCGAAATGGCCGGAACTTCGTGTTCCGCCCAAAGGAGGATCTTTGTCGCCTCGGACATGGCTGCTGAGCTGCGAGTGCCGCCCTGCCGATTGATGTACGCCACGGCCGATAGGTAGAGATAGAGATAGGTAGAGATAGAGATAGGTAGAGAGATAGAGAGATAGGTAGAGAGATAGAGAGATAGATAGAGAGATCGATAGAGAGGTAGATAGAGAGATAGATAGAGAGAGCTCATCAAGTCGCTTGCCAAAAAGTCGGGAGCCGACAAATGGAAGCTCAGTAAGAGACTTCTCAGAAGCGGCATCCGCGTCCCATGCCTTAAGCCACCTGGAGCGATGGAGGGCCACTAGGAAACCAGTGGCAAGGGCAACACAGCGGACTGACTGCATGGGAGCAGAACATAGAAAGTCTCAAGCCCTGGTGCACTGGAGCACTAGGTCAGACAGTTCCTCCAGAGATCTAGAAAGAACACCTTGACGGAGTTGGGAGGACCAACTGAAATTGCCTTCCGACACTCAGGCAGAAGCAAAGGCGGGAAGCAGAGAGGAGCCCGCCGCTTCGAATGCAAACTTTGACAAGGTCTCTACCCTATTTGTCTGCCGGATCTTGAAGGCAGCCGCATTTGCCAGCGGCAGCATCGTAGCCCTAGATAGGCGTGAGACTGGCGGGTCCGCCGAAGGAGGATAAGTCCACGTTGAGATGAGGTCCTTGGCGAAAGGCAACTGCACCAGAACCTTCTTGCTTCCTGGAACCTCTTGTCAGGATGCCTCCAGGCGGATTCCAGCATCCAACATCTTGGGTGCTGGACGGGCACGATGAAAGGATAATTCAGGAACTACGTCCGAAGATCCTGGGTCCTCTAGATGGAAGGTGTCTCTTATGGCAAAAACCAATGAGTTCACCGTGTCAGCCATATCCGAACGGTCCTCTGAATCAGATGCCGAATCAGACTTCATCCGCAAATTCTCCAGGAGAATGGGAGCGAGTTGAGGCGGCCCTGGATGAGGGAGAGACTGACCTGGTATGCGGGTCTGGGGAGCCAGAGCGGCGACCATGAGAGTGTCCTCTGGAAGAGAGACGCCTGCAACCTGCGGAGCAGGGGAGTGATTATTCAGAGAGGAGCGTCCATGCCTGCCAGAAGAATCAGGGGAAGACCCTGAAGAAAGACCCCGATGATGCTTACGAACGCGCGGTCAGCATAGGGGGGAGAGGAATGGGTCCCTCTGGAGGGCCGGTGAGGAACCCAGGATGGAGGGACAGCCGAAACCACAGGGTCTGGATGGGACATCCGGAACAAAAACGACCAGGGGGTCAGGGGGAGCAGTGGTGCAGGCAGAGCAAGTGGGTTCTGCAGAACCAGACATTTTAGGGTAAAAGCCTTAAAAGTGTAAAAAGAAAACAGCCTCACCCAAGTCTGGTCCCTTAACCAGGCAGCTGCTGGAAGAACTCCTGTGAGCTAGCTGGAACTTGGACCAATGAGCAGGGGAGGGGGGCTGGGCTAGAATAAGGGCAAAGCGCTTGTAGGAGAGAGTTTTCGCGCGGGAGAAAAGTGCAAGGCGGTGGGCGGAGCTATCGCACTACTGTGAAGCCACTGTAATGGCGCCCGCTCCAGTCCCCGAGCGCACCTGCGAACCGCATGTGCGAAGGTCGGGAGCGGACGGAGAAAACCCGCCGGCAGATTCCCGGCTGACGGCGGCCACACAGAAGCACCACTGTACATTCCCCACATGAATAAAGAGAGTCCCTTTCCATATAAAAAGGGGGGCTCCATATAGAGAATAAGGAGGGAACAATACCCTCCAGGCAGACCCCAGAAAAATAGTATAAGAGTGGTCACAAGTCAGGGTCTCCAGAGGTTGCAAGGGCTCATCCAGGACCTGTAGAGAGAGAGAGATATACTCCCCTTGTCTGAAGAACTTGCGTCATGGAGTCTTCAGTCATGGAGTCTTCAGTCATGGAGTCTTCAGTCATGGAGTCTTCAGTCATGGAGTCTTCAGTCATGGAGTCTTCAGTCATGGAGTCTTCAGTCATGGAGTCTTCAGTCATGGAGTCTTCAGTCATGGAGTCTTCAGTCAGCATTTTCACCTGCAGCAAGCCAAGCTCATAGCGAGGCGAACAGGGAGGTAGGGAGACCCGGACCCATGAGGTACAACCCCAAGCGCTGACCATTGGCGAGAGGGGGTTAACAGCACATCCAAGATGCCTGCCACCTCTCGCAAAGGGGAAACAGTGAACCGTAGTTCCTGAGTCCCCACCTGAAAACGGAAAGAAAAAGGAATAAAAGAACTAACACATTCCCTAACTAGGAAAATAAAAAAATATGAGACCTGGTCTGGAGAGAACTCCAGACCGTGTCTACCTCCTTAGACACTAAGCTAAAAATGAATTGCTCAGTGGCCTGGAGGCGGGTATATCCTGCTGGGAGGAGACGGCTTTTTGGTTACCATAGTGTCAGACCTCCTAGAGACAGCAGCATATACCCAAGGTTCTGTGTCCCCCAATGGAGCAGATAGAGAAACTTCATTTTCTTGAAAAATTTCAGGGGTTCCAAACATTTACGGCCATGACTGTATATACAAATACTATTAGCATCTATGTAACGTTGCTTCACACCACCAATGCATGGGACTAGCAATGCACTAGAATAGTATTTTAATGGGAAGTTTGCATTTAGGTGTTAGCTTTAAAGGAGATTTCCAACAAAAATAAACTTATCCCCTATCTACAGGAGAGGGGATAAGATATAAGATAGCCGATCATGGGGGGGGGGGGGGGGTCTGTGCACTGGGACCCCCACAAAAACCGGTACGGGATCCAGCGCTAAGTGAGAAGTGTGTGGTGCAGGCAGCACGCGCTCCATACATTTCTATGTGAGAGCCTAAAACACCCGAATACAGCACTTGGTAATCATCGGCACTCTCATAGAAATGAATGGAGGGCGTGCTAGAGAGTCTCAGACCCCGCCCGTCCCCCCCCCACGTTCAGTTACTTATCCCCTATCCTGTGGATATGGGATAAGTCTACTTTCACTGGAGTTCTCCTTTAAGAGAAAAAAAAAAAAAAGGTGGTCATCCTGGAATCAATTAATATTGTAACTTGACCAATATATTTGTGTGTGTGTGTGTGTGTAAAAATTATTGGCACCCTTAACTTAATAGTTGGTTGTACATCCTTTGGAAAAAATAACTGAAATCAGTCGCATCCTATAACCATCAATAAGCTTCTTACACCTCTCAGCCGGAATGTTGGACCACTCTTCCTTTGCAAACTGCCCCAGGTCTCTCTTCTGGACTTCTGGACTTGTTGGCCACCTCAGAACTCTCCAGCGCTTTACTGCCATCCCTTTCTGGGTGCTTTTTGACGTATGTTTGGGGTCATTGTCCTGCTGGAAGACCCAAGATCTCGGACGCAAACCCAGCTTTCTGACACTGGGCTGTACAGTGCCACCCAAAATCCATTGGTAATTCTCAGATTTCATGATGCCTTGCACAAACTAAAGGCACCTAGTGCCAGAGGCCGCAAAACAACCCCAAAACATCATTGAACCTCCACCATATTTCACTGTAGGTACTGTGTTCTTTTCTTTGTAGGCCTCATTCCGTTTTCGGTAAACAGTAGAATGATGTGCTTTACCAAAAAAGCTCCATCTTGGTCTCATCTGTCCACAAGACGTTTTCCCAGAAGGATTTTGGCTTATTCAAGTTCATTTTGGCGAAATGTATTCTTGCTTTTTTATGTCTCTGTGTCAGCAGTGGGGTCCTCCTGGGTCTCCTGCCTTGGCATTTAATTTCATTTAAATGTTGACGGATAGTTTGCGCTGACGCTGGTGGTCCCTGTGCCTGCAGGACAGCTTGAATATCTTTGGAACTTGTTTGGGGCTGCTTACCCACCATCCGGACTATCCTGCGTTGACACCTTTCATCAATTATTCTCTTCCGTCCGTCCACGCCCAGGGAGATTAGCTACAGTGCCATAGGTTGCAAACTTCCTGAGAGTGTTGTGCACTGTGGACAAAGACAAATCTACATCTCTGGAGATGGACTTGTAACCTTGAGATTGTTGATATTTTTCTACAATTTTGGTTCTCAAGTCCTCAGACAGTTCTCTTCTCCTCTTTCTGTTGTTCATGCTTAGTGTGGCACACACAGACAGGTGAATTTAAAGGAGCATCACATGCTTGAAACAATCTTATTTTTCCACATATTTGAAAGGGTGCCAATAATTTTGTCCAGACCATTTTTGGAGTTTGGCGTGACATTATGTCCAATTTTCTTTTTTCCTCCTTTTTTGGTTTAGTTCTAATACAAAGGGAATGAACATGTGTATAGCAAGATGTGTTACTGCAATCCTTTTCTGTGATAAATACTTCATTTTCTTGAAAAAATTCAGGGGTGCCAACATTTACAGCCATGACTGTATATATCCAAACACACACACACTCGAGACTTAATGTGATGGTTGCATTTAGATTAGAATTTCCTAAATACATTTAATTTATGGAAAAGTCAAGAACACCCAGCATACAATACTTGCTTGTGCATATCATTACTGCTTCATAAAAGACTATATGCAAGCAGTAAAAGATGGGACATTTGTTTTCATGCAGTTTAAAACACAGATGGTTTGGGTGACAGCACAGAGCACAAGTGAATAGGGCAATTAGGTTTTATACGATCATAAACTTTAAGAGGACAAGACATGCTAGTTTTTGTAACTACTCGTAAACCCCACAATTTTTTTGGAATAACTTGAAATAACTGATCTGAGCATTTCTTTGCCTTGTTGTATAACTGCACAACTATGCTTTTCTATTACTCTTTTTACTAAGCATCCTGGCACTATTAGCTGTCATTGAACAGTGTTTTTTTGTGCAGCCGGAAAATTTCAAAACCCCTCCTGCTGCTTCCCTGTCGGACCCCATTCAATTAAATTTGTCACTAGCGAACTCCAGTCGGATCAATGACTTGAATGGGGTACAACAGGGATATGGTAGGAAGCGGTTTTTAAATTTTTACCAAAACCAAATAAAGTGGAACCGACACCTTTTACTATGTTTTTGACCCACTCCTGGTTTTGTTTACAAATACTGACACAAATACTGTGTAAAAGCACAGCCTAAGGGTGGGTTCACACCACGATTTTACTATACGGTTTCGGCATACGGTTTCATTAAAAAAAAAAAACGTATGCCACCGTACAGAAAACCGTGCCCATAGACTTCGCCTTCAAAACTGTATGCACTATAATGTATACGGTTGTCTCAGTTTTTCAAACCATACGGTTTTTTACTTTTTTTTTTTTTTTCCCGGACAGAAAACCATGGCCTACCAGGGTTTTTGGTCCAGGTGAAAAACTGTATTAAACTGTATACTTTTTTTTTAACATGGGAGTCAATGGGAACCGTACAAAACCGTATGTGCGTATGGTTCCATCCGGTCTTCACCATACGGTTTTTGGCTTTGCTCAGTTTTTTTTCTTGGAATTTCAATCAAACAAGTAAAACTTGTGGACTGAAAAGTTAAAAACATAAGCTTTTTTCAACCATATACAGATAAAAACGTGTATACACGTTTTGATACAGTTTAGTCTTTGAGGAATCAATTTTTTTTATCAAAAACCTGATACAGGAACTGTATTGCAAAAACGTGGTGTGACCCACCCTTAGACTGTGTAAACGTACACCCCTTTGACAAGAGGAACTGTAACACCCAATTGACCATTTATTAATACAGTACATTTCCATGAGTAATAATAGAGGAACAGTACAATGCAGGGCCCTAGGAAAAGATGCTCCTAGAATTCAAGAGGAATACACGTACTAAAACCAAAATGCCAGAAGGGCAAACATAGCCTCTTTAAACAGGCATCATGGGCAAGAGCAGTATATTCTGTGCCAAGGATTAAAATTGTGCAATAGACAATAATGTTAATCGAACGTTATTCCCGGTCAACTGGCAGCCATCCTACTGTACTGCTTTATTCCAGCTTTGTTGAGTACAACATTCCAGTTTTATTGGAGCTGCCATACTTACGTAGTTCAAAAAGGTAGCCACACGATTGCCAGTCCCTAAACGCTTGAAAACATCAGGTTCCTCTTTCTATAAAATTAAACATGAGAATAAACTGCAGACCTGAAGAGGTCACAGGACATGCAATAAGGTACTTACATAGTTAAGATATGTTGCAAGCCTATTTCCATCCGTTTTGAGATTGGGGTCAAAGGGACGCTGCAACAGATAATAACTTTAACCCAGATTCAGAAAGAAAAATTATCATAACCATTTGTTTTGAATCTCACACACAAAATACAATTGTACTTTGCGTAGAAGTCCAGCCAATAAAAAAGGTAATAAGAGAGAATATTCTCATTTACTGAGGGCACAGCATACCAAATTTGTGAGATTACACGTCTTAAACAAGGGCAGAGATGCACAGCAAGAATATGAAAGTCATGGCATTACTATGATCTCTACATGGTCTAACAGAAAAGGGTTTGATTGAGGTCCACGGCACCTTCAAAACTAAAAAAAGAGCTGAAAAAGAAATTTTCCAGAACTTAAATATCAATAGCCTATCATTTGGCTACTGTGACTGCCTCATCAAATGCTCTCAGAGGCAAAGCAGCACCTTTATGTATGACAATGTGCCTCAACAATAAAGGGCATGCTCTGAGCCACAAGACCTTCATTCTGCTGATCGGTGGGAGTCCCAAACACCAATCAGACATCAATGGCCTATTTCCAAAATAAGCCACATTATATAGACTATGGAAAACCTCTTTAAAAGGCTGTGTACATGCAGGTAATATGCTAAAGTAAGGAATTGCATGGTAAATAATGCCGCCGATGTCTCTGCTGTACGCAAGCACCATAAATCAATGAGGAACACTGGCCAACAGGTTACTATAGCCCCTTTATCTGTGGTATGAGACCCCCATGTCATATTTTCACATTTCTATAATGATTTATGTCTATATGTCAGAAACACAGTTTAGTTGAATTGTTTGACAGATGATTTTAAGGGTTCTTTCCTTTTGTATCTACATTATTGTTTGCAGTATGTAATAATTGTACTGCTATTACATTCCCCATGAAGTTTCCTCCATGCAGAAGGTTAACAGATATATGACTACAATGTTTTACTCAACTCTATACATGGAGACCATAGCATAACAAGGTCTATAAAAGTGTCAACTAAACAACCCAAGTTTGAGGGCTGCAAACTTGCTATATGGTTTCCTATAAAAGGGCCATCTAGTCTAATCTATTTTAATAAAGGATTCTGTCTGGGAATTTATGATGTCTGAACCACAGACAATGTGAAATCCCCAGAACTACTATTACTCTGAACTGATGCTGTGTTTTAGAGAAGGCTTTATAAAACCAAGCCATGGCAGCGGGTTCAGTGCCACTTGGGGGTCTCCATGGCTTGTTCACACTTGGCGTGATTGATATGTTTTTTCTTATTTGTGGAGAGACCTGTCATTCAAGCTGAGTCTTTCCACAAACAATGAAATCCAGAGAAAACAAATTCTAAAAACAAATTCTAAACCAGACAGACAGGTGCCATAATGGGCGGTCCCCAACAGCTTATTCTGTCCCGGCTTAGGCTGGGTTCACATTACGTTTTCTCCCATACGGGAGCGCATACGGCAGGGAGAAGCTAAAACCTCGCGCTCCCGTATGTAATTCATTTCAATAAGCCTGCCGGAGTGAAACGTTCAGTCCGGTTGGCTCATTTTTGCGCCGTATGCGCTTTTACAACCGGACTTAAAACCGTGGTTGACCACAGTTTTAGGTCCGGGGAAAAGCGTGTACAGCGCAAAAATGAGCCGACCGGACTGAACGTTTCACTCGGGCTGGCTCATTGAAATGAATTACATACGGGAGCGCATACGAAGGCATACGGGAGCGCGAGGATTTGCCGTATGCGCTCCCGTATGGGAGAAAACGTGATGTGAACCCAGCCTAAGCCGGGACAGAATAAGCTGTTGGGGACCGCCCATTATGGCACCTGTCTGTCTGGTTTAGAATTTGTTTTTAGAATTGGTTTTCTCTGGATTTCATGGTTTGTGGAAAGACTCCCTTTAAGTGGTCCACGCCACTATTTAATATTACATTTCTATATAAGATCAGGTGAAATCATTTATTTTGTTATTGTGTCCAGATATCACTGTTACATTCTTGTTACAGCACACCCTTGTGGTATTTTGATTGCCTCTGAGAATATCCACCTGACATATGCAATACTGGTGGTCAAACAAAATCAGTAGTTCAGTTAGACCACCCACATCCTCTCGTACACAAGTGGGTACTCACTAGACTGCGCTATGTTCACAGCTCACTAGAAACTGCTTCATAGTTCCAGCAAAGAACCACAGAAGGCACCATGTCAATGATGTAACAGCAACATCCAGATCCGGGAGCATTTAGTGTAAAGGACTGCAAATGAAAACTTATGTTCTACATGCTCTAACATACTTTTTAACAATGTGGCAACCCCTATAAAAGTGAACGTTGTCAGATGATTTACTTAGAGTGCAGGTTATGAGGGAGAGAAGCTAAGTTGTGTGACATATAAGTTTATGGAATTTAGAGCAGGAATTCGGAGTAAAAAAAAACTAGTAAATCCTGGCAGGACTCCTAGCAGAGACAGAAAGAGTCCTGCTTAAGCTGAGTTCACATCTGCGTCAGTGCTCCGTTCAGCTCTGTTTCAGATTACACTCCATACACAAATAATGGGGCAGGTAGGTCTGTTGCATAACAGACACCATCGTGTCCCAGTGGCTTGTAGTCATTGTTTCTCTGCTCATATCCCATAATTTTATGGAATCCACAAACTGACCTCCCTGAACGGAGCTCCAACCCAGATATGAACGGGTTGACACCCTATAGCAGTGGGTGTAAGGAGAGTGTCAGTCAGCCTGTGTGGGTGGAGTAAACAGGAGTATTTATTACTTAGAAATCCTGCTCAACTGACATAAACCTAAAAACAAATGTTCTCAGATAGGGCAGCATAAATGATGCATTCACGTACATATTGTCGCAGCAATGAATATGTATACATGAGTTTTGAATATGTATACATAGGTTTTGAATGTGTTTTTTGAAGGTTTTGAATGTGCGTGGATCTTCTTTTCTGTGAAAACTCACCATGATAGACCAGCAAGGCTTCAGTGCAAAAGCAGCAACTTTATCATTTTACAGCGTCATGCCAGAAAGCAGAGTGTACAAAAGCTAAATGCAAACATTTTTCAGCTCTCACAAAACAGCAGCCAAGCAAGCTAGGCATAAGCAAGCCATTTTTACTAAAAAAAAAGGGCATTTTTTAAGCCATGGCAATGTGCAGGTGTTTTCCAGCATGAAGCGATTCAAGCACTTGGCATCACACAATTTGGTTGTCTGTGCAAGTTTCCAGTGTAGTAAAATTTGGAATCGGTTCACTGGAACCCAAAGATCAATTTCTAATAAGGACTTTAAAGCCAGACAAGGCGCAAAGCAAAACCGCACCTTGCGTCACCCACCACCAAAAATAAGCAAATAAAGAAACATTTTGGCACAGGTGTTCACAATGACCAAAGGGCAGCACAAGAGGGGTAATCTCAGAAATGACTGCACTGTGTAGTACACAATGGCTAGGCCCATCTTTGGTCCTGATACAGAGTCCCTTTGATTTTGCAGATTATTTTTTGGGTTATTGAAAATTGTTGCTTTACACAGCTTGCAATATATTTTAATGTTAGCACAAACATCATAACAAAGAATTTTAGCAGCATGAACACCAGATAATCTACATCTACACAGATCATGTGGATGAACATACATTGACTTATGAATGGTAAGAATCAGGAGTTTTAATAATCAAAAAACATCTTGTAACAACATCTATAGTACTTGCATGCACAGCATGAAAATAGAAGCAAGGTATTTTTTTTATAGTATCCTCATATTAGGAGCAGTAAAACTAAAACAGACATGACAGGTTTGCTAGCAGATCAGGATAGGTTAGCATCTATAAACCTAACAGCTCCCTTTATATAGGAATTAATAAGGTAAGAGACACAGTTTTCATGCCCAAAAGAAGAGGCGCTCTTGGTGGTGTCAGCAAATAACTGCAGCTCCTCTGTTCAGTCAATACTCCAAAAGAGGAAGCATAAAATGTCCAGAAATTGCAACATTTACTTTATCACAGCTGTGGTTCCCACATACACAATGAAAGCGTAGGAAGCAGATGGCTCTATAGCAGTGATGGCGAACCTATGGCACGCCAAGCGTGAGGTGTGAGGTGGAAACTTGCGACCCTAGCAGACTTGCGACCGCTCCTCCCCTCAGCTCTCCGAAGCTAGAGCTGGGGGGAGCGAAGGCAAAGCAGAGGACGCAGGTCTGCACGGGAGAAAGAAGCCACGCCCCCCCCCCCATCTCCCCCTCCCGGAGGATGCAGGTATGCATGGGAGAAAGAAGGCAGAGCAGGTGAGAGAGGACGTACATGGCTCCTCATCTCCCCTGCTTAATCATTTCTATGTGTGAAGGGGGATATACTGCATGGGCTGGGGATAAGGGGGGGGGGGGGGGTCATCACAGAGTGGGGATGATTTCTATGTGTGAAGGGGAACATACTGCACGGGCTGGGGATAAGGAGGGAGGGTGGGACATCACAGACTGGGGATGATTTCTATGTGTGAAGGGGAACATACTGCACGGGCTGGGATGATTTCTATGTGTGAAGGGGGGCATACTGCACAGGCGGTGATGTGCCTCCCCCCCACCTGTGCAGTATGTCCCACTTCACACATAGAAATCATTAGGGAGGGGATATGAGGAGCAGTGTACGTCCTCTCTCCCCTGCTCTTCTGCCTTCTTTTCCCCATGGAAACTTGCATCCTCCGAAGGCAGAGCAGGGAGAGGGGAGATGAAAAGCCCTGTACGTCCTCTCTCCCCTGCTCTGCCTTCCTTCTCCCGTGCAGACCTGCGTCCCCTGCTCTGCCTTCGCTCCACCCAGCTCTAGCTTCGGAAACCTTCGGAGAGCTGAGGGGAGGAGCGGTCGCAAGTTTCCACCTCACACCGGTGCCGGACTTCCACTATGCTACCTGGAAGACTGGAGGAAGAATCAGAAAAGATCTGTCCTCCTGCGTCGCTGCCCCACACAGCATACTCTGCTTTCCACCGGAAAGGCAGGAGGAGGGATCTGAAAAGATAATCTGCCGCACAAGTAACCCCCTCGCCCCCCCTCCCACACACACACACACACACACACAAATAGCACCCCTACCCCCACACAAACACAGCACCTACCCCACACAGCACCCCTTCCCCCACATAAACACAGCACCCATAGCACCCCCCACAAACAGAACCCCTCAAACACACACACACAGCACCCCTCAAACACACAGCACCTCTCACACACACAGCACCATAAGACACAGCACCCCTCAGACAAACACACAGCACCCCTCAAACACAGCACCTCACACACACAGCACCCCTCAAACGATGTTTATTAGTTAAAACAAAAGATGTTAATTCGTTATGGCAACTGTAGGAGTTGTTTTTTCTAAACTTAAACCTTAGTATTCTGATTTAATTGCTGTGCTGGCACTTTGAGGGAAAAAAAGTTGGCGTGCATTACGGTTTGGGAACTCGGGCTTAAAAAGGTTCGCCATCACTGCTCTATAAACTGTGTAGTGGCCGTTCTGGGTTACTGCTGCTCAGTTATTGTTTTTAGTGGAAGCTGAACAGCAGTAACAGAGCACGAGCAGTACACAATTATCAGACCCAGAAGCTTCCTACGCCGTTTCACTGGCACTGTAAGAATCACAGCTCTTTCAAACACCTTATCGGCAGGGGTTCTGGGTGATGTGAATTGATATCGCTGACCTATCCTGAGGGGAGGTCATAAATAAACTTTCCCTGGGACACCCCTTTAACCTCTTAAAGGGGTACTCCGCCCCTAGACATCTTATCCCCTATCCAAAGGATAGGGGATAAGATGTCAGATCGCTGGGGTCCCGCTGCTGGGGACCCCGGGGATCGCTGCTGCAGCACCCCGCTATAATTACTGCGCAGAGCGAGTTCGCTCTGCACGTAATGACGGCCAATACAGGGGCCGGAGCATTGTTACGTCACGGCTCCGCCCCTCGTGATGTCACGGCCCGCCCCGTCAATACAAGTCTATGGGAGGGGGCGTGGTGTCGTCAAGCCTCCTGCCATAGACTTGCATTAAGGGGACAGGCCGTGATATCACGAGGGGCGGAGCCATGATGTCACGCTGCTCCGGCCCCTGTATCGCCCGTCATTACGCACAGAGCGAACTCGCTCTGTGCAGTAATGATGGGGGGGTGCCATAGGGGATAAGATGCCAGGGGCGGAGTACCCCTTTAAGGACTCAACCCATTTTCAGCTTAAAGGAGTACTCTAGTCCAGACTATTCCTGCTCCGTTCTGCCCGGGCTGCAAAATGAACCCTCACTCACCTCCCTGGGTTCCCGCGGAGCGCCACTACAGCTGTTCGGTCCTCCGGTGCATCTCCTTCATACTTCCGGGTGTAACGAAGCGTCACATGGCGCTCAGCCTATCGCCGGCCGAGGCTGAACATCGCGGCGGCCGGCGATAGGCTGAGCGCCATGTGACGCTTCGTTACACCCGGAGTATGAAGAGGATGGACCGGAGGACCGATCAGCTGTAGTGGCGCTCCGCGGGAACCCAGGGAGGTGAGTGATGGTTTATTTTCATTTATTTTGCAGCCCGGGCAGAACGGAGCAGGAATACTCTGGACTAGAGTACTCCTTTAAGGACTCAAAACAATCTTCGTTTTTGCATTTTCGTTTTTTCCTCATCTTTTAAAAATCATAACGCGTTAAATTTTGCACCTACAGACCCATATAAGGGCTTGTTTTTTGCGTCACCAATTGTACTTTGTGATGACATTACTTATATTATAAATAATCTGCGGCAAAACAAAAACATTTGTGGGGTGAAATGAAGAAAAAAAAAAACGACATTTTGCAGCTTTTTAGGGCTTCCGGTTCTGCGCAGTGCACTTTTCGGTAAAAATGACACATTATCTTTATTCTGTAGGTCCATACTGTTACAGGGATACCCAATTTATGTAGGTTTTATTTATTTTACTACTTTAAAAAACTACATGCACCAAATTAGAATGTTTAAAATTGTCAACTTCTGACCTCTATAACTTTTAAATTTTTGCGCGTATGGGGCTATATGAGGGCTTGTTTTTTGTGCTGTGGTCTGTAGTTTTCAACGGTACCATTTTTGTTTTGATGGGACTTTTTCGTTGCTTTTTATTAATATTTTTATGGAATATAAAGTGAACAAAAATTCCCTATTTAGGACTTTGGTATTTTTTGACGTGTATGCCATTGACCGTGCGGTTTAGCTAACCTTATATTTTTAATAGTTCGGACATTTGCGCACGCGGCGGTACCACATGATTTTTTTATTACATTGTTTTATTTAAAAAATAGGAAAAGGGGGGCGATTTGAACTTATTGGGGGGGGGGGGGGCGCTTATACACATGTATTCTCTTATTTTTTTACCACTTTTTACAGGCATGGAGCAGTAGATCATCAATCGGACAACGAGGAGGCAGGTGAGGACCCTCCTGTCGTCCAGTAAGCTGATTGGGACATCGTGATTCTGTCGCGATAGTCCCGATCAGCTCCGCTGAGCTGCCAGGATAGTTTTACTTTCAGTTTAGACGCCGCAATCAACTTTGATCGCGGCGTCTAAAGGGTTAATGCATAGCATCGCCCCGATCGGCAGTGCTCGGCATTAGCCGTGGGTCCTGGCTGCCCGTAGCAACTGGGACCCACGGGGTTTAACCCGTTCTCGGCTTGTGAGAATGGTTTAAACCCCGTTAGTGGGACACAGGACATACAGGTACGCCGAGTCCTTAAGAACTCGGGAACGGGGGCGTACCCATATGCCCTGTGTCCTTAAGGGGTTAAATGGGGAACTCCACTGGGCAGCGTGACATTGAGGGGCATGGTCGTGATATCACGAGGGGTGTGGCCGACCCCCCGCAGCGCGAAAACAGCATTCAGAACATTTAGTTCCAAACGCTGCCCAGTGGAGTACCCCTTTAAGACCTTTGAACCTGATGATACATTAACACAAAACTGTAGATAGACAAAACAATATTGCAGATAAATAGACTTTGTGACATTGATCTAAAAAAAAAAAAAAAAAGGTAGTGATTGATAAACAATTTTTTTATCCAGACTTATCCAGGCTGAGTTATTCCATGAAAACCATTTTAGACCCATCCACAGAATTGGTAATAAGTAAATGAGATAGTGCTGTAAACAGCTATATTTGTCTGTTCCATTTTGATAGGTGAGTGACCTCTATTACTACAGAGACACCACCACTTGATTGTGATTAGTGATTCGAAGGATACATATATCCTTTGCCATGTAGATAAAATAAATGTTTTTCTTGGGGATAACCCCTTTAACATCATAATTACAAGCGTTATTACAGCACTCCCTCTAGTGGTAAAGATTGAGAAGTAAATCATATTGAAATCTTATTTATGACTCTATAACAACCATTCTAACCCCTAAGGGTACTACAATTTAATTAATTACATTTATTTATTTATTGTTACTGTGTTCTGAGCCATGCAGATAAGTAGTACCATGACAAAACATAATTATAGTACTTTTGCACATCAAATCATTTTAAATTCAATTCAAATCATTTATTTATTTTTTGCTTGTTTGTCTTTTCTTCTGTGTTCAACATTCAGAATATACAGTATAATCTATTACTTTTATAATTAGGATTATTGGAGTGATACCAATTACGTGTGCTTGTCTGGATTTTATTTTTTCCACATTATAGCATGTTACAGAGAGGTTTCTCTTTCTAATATTTCTGCACAATTTAACTTTTTTATGGTGGATGGTGAATGATCAGGTCATATCAGGAAGAGGTTCTTAAACAGTCCAGTATATCAACAATATTACAATTGTAAAGACATATGCTTGTTAAATTAAATTGTAGCAAATTCAATCTCTCTAAGTTACAGGATAAAAATTATACAAGCCATAGGGTGGTGCTGTTGAGCTGCTATAGGTCTTCAATAAAACAGCTATAGGCTTGGCAGTGAAAAACAAAGTTGAAGAGTCCGTATGTGGCCGCAGGACATGTGTGAACTGGCTGACATTCTCATAACCCTTGACTTGGCAGAAGTTCCATGCAAAGTCGATGTCAGGCCAAGCCTTAGGCTACGACACCGATGGCCAGTTTACACATATCTTGCCCCCGGCACGTCATGACAGGTACTCTAAGTATATCATCTGTCTAGATGATGGGTGTATATTGTTTAGGATCATTTGTGGACCTCACAAAGTTATCAACTAAAATTAACTGCTGTATTTGGTCAAACATTAAAAGACCTCACCCTTTATATGATGCCTTTTTGGCTAACCCATAGTCACTGTTGTCTTCAGCTCCTGCCTCAAGGCCATAGATAGCTTCTTTCTGCAGCCACTAGAGGCCGGAAGCTTCTCTATTTTCACAGGATGGCCTCCCGAAAAAGAGACGCTCCCAGCTGCAGACATGACATGCTAACTCAACTGTGGCTTAGGAATGCCCTTGGTCAAAAGAGTCTCTTCCTCCAGGGCATCCTATCACCATCTTCCCCACTGGAATGTTGCAACCCAACATTCTAGCAAGACATCCTAGCAGTCTAGATGTAATTTGATGGCCAATCAGGATTACCTTTAATTTGGGGTTAAAACAGCTAAATGAAACAGTGGTATATGGTATGACTATAAGATTACATTTAAGGGTAGAAGTGGTTATTAAGCACATGGGGATACTAAATATGTGGGGATTTTTTTTGTGTCACTTGTAATTGAATATATAAACTATAGACATACACGTACGCTGCCACCATAGTAACTTCTAATACAAGGGGGTTTCCTCCCTTTTGCAGAAATCACATCTGATCACAGCAATGAGGGAGTAAACTGGCAGAATCTTTGTTTTGCGTGTTACTGCCCCACTCTTCCCCTTAATTTTGCAGGTGCACTGACACCCATGAGAATGCAGAAAATCAATAACAAATGAATAAATAATAAAACAAGTGTTAGATGAAGAGGGTTGATTCCTTCAAAGACTTACCCTGGAAAAATCAAAATGTGGCTCATACTGACCTCCCATGCCATAGTTTGCAACCTGCCAGTAGGAAATGTAAAAACAGAATTAAATTACTACATTATTTTATTGAATCAAAATGGAAAGTAACATTATTATTAAATCTTAAAGTTAGCCAAGGTCGTGTTTAAAATGACAAACACAACTACAGCAGAATCAATGGATATGGCCCACATTCCTGGACCTGGATCAGGGACCAACCTCAATTAACAAATGAATAACTACAGCACTCCAAGAATATAGTGAAATAACTGGATGTGTTTAATTCAAATGCCACAAAGTACAAACATTTTTTTACATTTCTGACCTCTCATTGACAAGGGTGTGAGTACACAGAAACATTGCAATTTTTTTTTACTGTCTGGTACATGATGGAATATGATCGTCTAGTGATTTGGTTATATGCCATGGAATGCTGCAGTTATCACTTTGCATATATACACAAGTATGGTATATATGTATACTAACTTATGAAATAGTAATAATGGAGGCTATACAGCTTTTCTTAATAATCAGATAGGCATCTCTCTTACCTACATGACCGATGTACAAGGCTCAGTGCTGGAGGCCAAATCCTGTACATCAATCATGCCGGGGAGGGAGAGGTGGAAAAAACATGTATAAATGTACTCAAAATTCTGCTCTGGTTCTGTGCCATTGCTTTCCTACAGCCCCAGCGTATACATCACACCTCAGTCCTGCTTCTTTTAGGTTATGCAAAATTGTTTAATAAAATGCTAGGGCTTAAGCACTGGACCAAAAAGATTCTTGAACAATCTTCATAGAAAATCTGTAAGCTCCATATAATGTTCAGGAATCAAATGTTAAAGAGGTTGTGATGAGCCACATCCGGGCATGCTGGGAGTTAAAGATTGGCAACATCTGGAGGGCTGCAATTTGAGACCACTGCACTATAGTTATGGGGGAAGACTTATCAAAACCTGTCCAGATGAATAGTTTCCGAGTTGCCCATAGCAACCAATCAGATCGCTTCTTTCATTTTTCAGAGGCCTTTTCAAAAGTGAAAGAAGTGATCTGATTGGTTGCTATGGGCAGCTCAGCAACTTTTCCTCTGAACAGGTTGTGATAAATCTCCCCCATTGTTTACATCAGATTTATCGTACCTGCAGCAGTTCAGCTGTGTCAGCTGTTAGGCCAGTGATGGCTTGCATGCGACGATTCACCTGAGCAACGACAGGATCATCATATTCTTCCAACCAGGCACTATAAAAGAAAATGTAACAAGTTGCATATTTACAACTCTGTATGAGATATAATATATATATGGTATAGCCAAGTATGACAGAAGCCAGTTACCTGAATTAGACAAAAAGAAACAAAAAGTGATGGGGTAAAAGCTGAACAATAACCAGCCTCCATGACGGACAATTCCTGAAACACTTTAGGATACTCACTGACACAAGTGCTGATATGAAAATATTACATTACACTCAATGTTACATTATTGTGGATTTTATGTTCGTTAGTACAGTTGAAAAAAAGACATATGTCCATCGAGTTCAACCAAGGAATTAAAGGGAAGGGGTATGGTTGGATGAAGGGGGAAGGGATGTGATACTGTATTTCTGCATAAGAGTTCACCACGTCCCAGTTGTCCTCAGCATTTACAGGGAAGTTGGGTGGTCCAGCGTGGCCTCCTGCCTGACTATTAAAAGTATGCATGTTAAAAAAAACTTTTGATATAATGTGGATAATACTATTATATGTATATTTGTAATATACATCGATTAAAAAAAGTGTATATTTTTGGGTGAAAAAAATATACTGTCCCTGCAGCTATTGCCTTTGTGTCTCTATGAGGAGTCCAAATACAGGAAGTAAGGACAGGACAAGCAGGGCTTTGTGCAGGCTGCTGGATTGTCAATCATCCTGATGTGTGAGCCGGGGGTGTGTCAAAGTCTCACTGCACAAAGCCCTGCTTGTCCTCAGTGCACAGAGCCCTGCCTGTCCACCCTCACTTCCTGTATTTGGACTCCTCACAGTGATACACAGGCAATAGCTGCAGGGACAAAAATATACACACTTTCTTACAGTCATGGCCGTAAATGTTGGCACCCCTGAATTTTTTCAAGAAAATGAAGTATTTCTCACAGAAAAGGATTGCAGTAACACATGTTTTGCTAAACCAAGAAAAGGGAGGAAAAAAGCAAAATGGACATAATGTCACACCAAACTCCAAAAATGGGCTGGACAAAATTATTGGCACCCTTTTAACATGTGTGGGCAATATAAAAATCCCACCTGAAAGCAGATAAAAAGCAGAGAAGTTCACTTAGTCTTTACATTGTGTGTCTGTGTGTGTGCCACACTAAGCATGGACAACAGAAAGAGGAGAAGAGAACTGTCTAAGGACTTGAGAACCAAAATTGTGGAAAAGTATCAACAATCACAAGGTTACAAGTTCATCTCCAGAGATCTAGATTTGCCTTTGTTCACAGTGCACAACATTATCAAGAAGTTTGCAACCCATGGCACTGTAGCTGTCACGACTCGGCTGGCTGGAGGTGGATCCTCTGTGCCAGAGAGGGATTGGCGTGGACCGTGCTGGTGGACCGGTTCTAAGTTGCTACTGGTATTCACCAGAGCCCGCCGCAAAGCGGGATGGTCTTGCAGCGGCGGTAGCAACCAGGTCGTATCCACCAGCAACGGCTCAACCTCTCTGACTGCTGAAGATAGGCGCGGTACAAGGGAGTAGACAAGAGCAAGGTCGGACGTAGCAGAAGGTCAGGGCAGGCAGCAAGGATCGTAGTCAGGGGCAACGGCAGGAGGTCTGGAACACAGGCTAGAAACACACAGGGAAACGCTTTCACTGGCACAATGGCAACAAGATCCGGCGAGGGAGTGCAGGGAAGTGAGGTATAAATAGGGAGTGCACAGGTGAGAATACTGATTAGGCGCAGCGGCCCTTTAAATGGCAGAGACCCGGCGCACGCGCGCCCTAAGGAGCGGGGCCGCGCGCGCCGGGACAACACAGACGGGGAACGGGTCAGGTACGGGAGCCGAGATGCGCATCGCGAGCGGGCGCGTCCCGCATCGCGAATCGCATCCCGGCTGGGAGTAATATCGCAGCGCACCCGGTCAGCAGGTCTGACCGGGGCGCTGTGAATGAGAGAACGCTGCGAGCGCTCCGGGGAGGAGCGGGGACCCGGAGCGCTCGGCGTAACAGTAGCTAAGCTCCCTCGGCGTGGACGGAAGAGAAAAATTGATGAAATGTGTCAATGTAGGATAGTCCAGATGGTGGAAAAGCAGCCCCAAACAAGTTCCAAAGATATTAAGGCTGTCCTGCAGGCTCAGGGAGCATCAGTGTCAGCGCGAACTATCCCTCGACATTTAAATGAAATGAAACGCTATGGCAGGAGACTCAGGAGGACCCCACTGCTAACACAGAGACATAAAAAAGCAAGACTACATTTTGCCTTAATGAACTTGGGTAAGCTAAAATCCTTCTGGGAAAAAGTCTTGTGGACAGATGAGACCAAGATAGAGCTTTTTGGTAAAGCACATCTTTCTACTGTTTACCAAAAACAGAATGAGATATACAAGGAAAAGAAAACAGTGCCTATAGTGAAATATGGTGAAGGTTCAATGATGTTTTAGGGTTGTTTTGCTGCCTCTGGCACTGGGTGCCTTCAATGTGTGCAAGGCATCATGAAATCCATTTTTGGAGTTTGGTGTGATATGTCCAATTTGTTTTTTTTCCCTCCCTTTTTCTGTTTAGTTCCAATACACACAAAAGGGAATAAACATGTGTATAGCAAAACATGTTACTGCAATCCTTTTCTGTGAGAAATACTTCATTTTCTAGGAAAAATTTCAGGGGTGCCAAAATTTACGGCCATGACTGTACATTATATAAAAAGTTTTTGTTAATGTACACTTTTAAAGGGGACTCCGATGGAAAACCCTTTTTTTACATCAACTGGCTCCAAAAAGTTATACAGATTTGTAAATTACTTCTATTGAAAAATCTTAACCCTTCCAGTACTTAGCTGATGTATGGGTCAGAAAAAGTTCTTTTCTTTTTGAATTTTTTTTCTGTTTGATCACAGTGCTCTCTGATGACACCACCGTCCGTGTCAAGAACTGTCCAGGGCAGGAGCAAATCCCCACAGCAAACCTCTCCTGCTCTAGACAGTTCCTGAAATGGACAGAGGTGTCAGCAGAGAGCACTGTAGTCAGACAGAAAAGAAAAATAAATTCTTCTGGAGCATACAGCAGCTGATAAGTACAGGAATGGTTAATATTTTTTAATAGAAGTATTTTACAAATCTGTTCAACTTTTTGGAGCCAGTTGATATGAAAAAAAGTTTTTTTTTTTTTTTTTTTTTACCGGAGTATCTAAGTGTCTATGTGTCTATTTACACGCCAGATCCACTGCAGATTTGATGTTGTGTATTTTACATGGCAAACGAAACCCGTGCCTTGTAAAATTCACATTTGCAGATCTGCAACTGAGGATTTTACAGCTTCAAATCTGCAGTGGATCTGGTGTGTGTGAACACTCCCTAAAACTACATTTCCCAGCAGCTCTTTGTAGCGCCCTATTTAATAAGTGCTGTTCCAATACCTTTGTGAAGTCACTGTCGTGAGGTCATTCACCTATACACGGTCTGCTGTACTGTCATATTCACACACAGCGCTAGTGTGCACTGTATAGACTCACCCTGCGCAATGAGGAAAGTGCAACCACACGTGCCCGGTCTTGACTGCACTGGCCCATTAAGAGAGCTCAGAGATAGAAAGATACTGGGGAGATGATATGAACTAATGGCAGGTACTGACAACCAAAGAATAAGGGGTATTTTTAAAAGGTGTTTCAGAAGAATGGTGCATTTTTAACAATTACTATCTACGGTGTAAATGATTCTACAGCATATAAGACCAGAATGAAATCGTGGGAATACCTCTTTTTATTTACACAAAAAAAGACAGGAAGCAAGACCTACCTTACACATAACACAGCCCAATTCAATGCTGCATCTGGGCTACACACACATTTTATCCATGTTAACAACCAGAAACAGTGGACATTTATTGGCTATAAAAGGGATTGGAAAGTAAGAAGTTTATATACAACTGCTACAACTATAACAAATTTCCACTGAGCACCTCGCACTTACTAAGCTGAGGTAACTGACCTCACGGCATGAACATTTAGTCCCAAGAATACTTTGTCTGCTGTAACAGAAAAGGTTGCTGTAATAGATAGGTACATTCAAACGTGCTGCTATGGTATGACTAATGACTAGGGGCTGCACGATCACAGGGTCTCCACAAAGGCTGCATCAAGCCTGATCATTAAAGGGGTGCTCCACTGCCCAGCATTCGGAACATTTTGTTCCGAACGCTTTGAGTGGGTGGCGGGAGGTCGTGACTTCATGGCCACGCCCCCTCGTTATGTTACACCACGCCCCCTCAATGCAAGTTTATGGGAGGGGGCGTGGCGGCTGCCACGCCCCCTCCCATAGACTTGCATTGAGGTGGCATGGTGGGACGTTACGAGGGGGCGTGGCCGCTACATCACGACCCCAGCCGCCTGCACCCGACATTCTAAACGAACGCCAAGTGCTGCACAGAGATCATGAATGTCCCAGTGGCAGGGAACCCGTGATTAGACATCTTATCCCCTATCCTTTGGATAGGGGATAAGATGTCTAGGGGCGGAGTACCCCTTTAAATGCATGAGGTTTCCTACAATGTTCTTGCCTGTCATCCCAAGCATGTTAAACAAATAAATAATAAAAAGTAAAGATATGAACCAAAAAAAGTCTATCCTCCACCAAGAACTGCTTTTTAATATATGTATGTCCCCTATGCATAACTTGTGAGCAAACTAAGAAGTTGCACATTCTCTCAAACACACTCAAACCTCCTTTATTAACCTTTATTCAGCGGCTGTTTCATGCGTTCCACGCGCTTTGTCAAGGCCTCCTTTCATGTGAAATGGCCATAGGCAATGTTCTACATTTTGTGACTGAAGAAGATTGATAGTAATATTGGTGAGTAGTATGGTTTTCTTCTTCAAAAGAATTTTCAGATGCGTATGCGGTCTTGCCGCTGAGGACAGCCATAGATTGCTTGTAGAAGGAACGTGTAGTTTATACAGAGTACCACTAAAACTACAGAGGTGTTTAGAGGCAGTGACTTTCTCAAGCTATGTAGTTGGATGGGCTATTTTATTTTTACTATTTTATTATTCAATTTTCAAGACACATATGCTAAAAAATTAAAGAAATAATAAAGTTAAAAATAACCATAACCATAAATGGCAGCAAGGACACAGCCCATAGGGATTGTTAAGCAGCTTTAAATTGTCTGAAATGACCCTTGTAATGCAGAGTTAGATTATGGTGCAAAAAATTTCAATGCAATCACAATGCTAAACATCTGTTTCTTTGGTACACAGCCATCATATAGATTTTTAGTATGTCAAACACTACCCTTTGGCCTGTTCATTTTGAGATCAGCGGGGTCAGCAGTCAACCCCACTCCAATCTCCATATTATCCTCATATATTGTAAATAGTGGATAACAAGCTAGGAAGGGAGAAACCCTTTAATTTTAACCTTGTAATGTCTGGCTTAAAGTGTAAGGAACATTGATAAATCATTTACAGAAACTAAATATCAAACAAACCAAAATTGTAAAGATCAGCATCTTTAAAAAGAAATCTATATAGGAATATAGGAAGAAATGGTCTTCTAATGTCTCATAAAAAGAATTGCTGTGTACTGCACATTAATCTAAAGGCAAATGTTCTATATAATAAGCAAATGTAAAGTAAAGTGAAATACAGGATACTAGTACAACATATATAAAAACCACTGCAACATACACAATACCCACACTGCCACTCTGATACCTCCTGCTGCCTTTGCTTACATCCCAGCATGCCATGCTTCAAGTACAGTGACCCCTCGACCTACGATGGCCCCCGACACACGATAATTTCAACATGTGATGGCCTCTCAGAGGCCATCGCATGTTGAAGGCAGCATCAACATACGATGCTTTTTTATGTCGGGGCCATCGCATAAACGGCTATCCGGCAGCGCTGACTGCTTCAGCTCCCGCCGGATAGCCGTTTACGGTGCCCCGTGAGCTCCAGTGATGTCTCTTACCTGTCCTCGGGGCTCCGGCGCGTCCTCTTCAGATCCCCTACATCATCGGCGCTCTCCATCGACGTCATCACATCGCTGCACATGCCTTCCCGTCATCCAATAGGAGCGGCGTGCGTAACAATGTGATGGCGGCGACGGAGCGCGCGGATGCCGGGCAAGCAGAGGCCTTGCCGGAGCGTCGGGGACACTCCGGGGGACGTGGCGACAGCGATGGATGGCGACATCCTGGGCAGCGGCGACGGTCTGGAGCGGCGGGGAAAGGTGAGTACAACTTCCTCTAACAGTGGTCTTCAACCTGCGGACCTCCAGATGTTGCAAAACTACAACACCCAGCATGCCCGGACAGCCAACGGCTGTCCGGGCATGCTGGGTGTTGTAGTTTTGCAACATCTGGAGGTCCGCAGGATGTAGACCACTGTCCTATACTTTACATTGTACGTATCCCTCAACATGCAATGGTTTCAACAAACGATGGTCCGATTGGAACGGATTACCATCGTATGTTGAGGGACCACTGTACTACTACCATGATGGCCTACTGAGGCACTCTGAAATAGATGGCACAAGACGACTGAGATTGTGTACAGCCATATCATTGCAGCAGAGAAGTAAACAGAGCTAGTGCTGAGGACCAGAGTGGCGGTGCTGAATGCAGAGAGAATAAAAACAGGCGAGTATACTGTATTCTTATTTTTTTAACAATAGCAGGCTATAAAGGTTGAAATAATCGTGACAACCCCTTTAATTGGATTTTACATATTGGGGATTCTGCAAATTGATTCCCCTTGGAATTCAAAAGAAGTTCATGTGTTATTCCTCACCTTTTAGATACCCTGTAATTGGCTGTGGTTAGAACACCAGTTTTAGGGTCCCGAACTGTAGCTCTTGCCAACTGGAAAAAAAAAAAAAGCACGCTAATAAATAAAACCAAGTATAATATAGCAGGTCATCTGTAACACATTCAGGCTTGGTTCACATTTTTAAGGCCTTTTCAATCTGAGACATATTTTGTAGTATTAGGCATATAAATATAGCTGAATAAAAAGGCCCGACTCTTAAAGCTGTAAAATTATTCTAGGAGGACAAATGACTTTTTCCAGAACTCTGTTTTAAACAGAACTCCATGAAGAAGTACTGCCTTTTGGAGATGGAAAACGGACACAGACAAGCAGGCAAGATTATTATTTAATATTTCATTTGATAGGATTGTGAAGTTTTTGTTTTCAAGTTTCCTTTATTATACTTAAAAAGGCTCTGAAACATGGTAACGATCGCACTGAATATGGTATTCATAACGTGATAACTTGTGTTGTCATTCCATTTAGTTGGTTATTTACATATATTTACTATACATTTTCTATCAGACAAAGTATGATACAAGTCCAAAAGACAGAATGGCTGGGCACTACTGAAAAATACTACTAAAATAGCTGGAAAAATAGTGGGGTATGAGTCCTTGCACACCAGGGTGACAGGGGTGCTTCACGTGGAACTGGGTACAAAATATCACTTCACAATGAAAGAAATAGAAAAACGGAGCACACACCTGTGATTTCCTTCAGCCACAGCTTTATTCACAGTTCATGTAGAACATCGGCATGACATCTTCCCCACAGACACGAGCAAGAGGTACAAGGCAGGAGCGTTCACCTAGACGACAGACACTGAACGTCACCTGAGGAAGCGTGAAACAATGTCTGTCGTCCAGGTGAACGCTCCTGCCTCGTACCTCTTGCTCGTGTCTGTGGGGAAGATGTCATCCCGATGTTCTACATGAACTGTGAATAAAGCTGTGGCAGAAGGAAATCACAGGTGTGTGCTCAGTTTTTCTATTTCTTCCATTGCAAAGTATGATACAGTTCATACCATGACTTTTTTAGGACTATTGAGGTTGTATTTTTGTATGCTATTTATTATATACGTGAGTACACTTTTTTGTTTTGTTTTTACCCTAGCCTGGCCATATTTCAATTTAAAAAGCTTTCCATGGACAACCCCTTTCAGCAGAGGTTTTCTTATGTTTTTCAAATAGAACTGTGAAACCTGTATAGAAGAGAGAATTTTTTTTTTTTGCTTGCTCAATAGCTGACAAGAGAAGAATCAAGCACCTACTACATATAGCAGTTTACATATAATACGTGAAACAGGCAAAAGGAGGTAACATTTATCGTGCATTTCATGAGGACCCGGCTGCATTATTTTTTCCCTCCAGAAATAAATATTAGATGTGCAGGAGTGGAATTAGATCCTTTTGAATCAAACTATATGTGTGACTTTGTAACTCCCCCCCCCCCCCTCCCCCAATTTTTATATGTCACAACATCCGTGGGTGTAGTTGTAGCAGTACCACTACCGCCAAGTGTGAACAAGCCCAGCTCTTCAGATATCTAGTTTGCCAAAACATATAAAATCCAATTACGGACTAAACCAAAATAAAAAGGCTAATTTTTAGCACCATACTAAGTCAGTCCTTTGTCTCCAGTCTGGCACTCAGCTATTGTTTAATCATATCATTTTTATTGCCAAATCATCACTTGGATCATTGTGGAATTTGGCTCTACATGCAGTTTTTATCATGTGGGTCAGTTGTCATGGTGAATAAATATATACTCGGGGCGTTTGGCAATTTCATCATTTTGTACTCCAAAAAAAAGCAGATGTGGACAAGAAACACTGCTTCACTCTAATGTGCACAACCTTCTCAGCTCCACAAGTCTTATTTTACATATTTAGTTCCATACAGTAAATCCATTCAAACCAGGAGATGGTCACACCGCCATTGTGTTCGCTGACTGGACTTAGAATTGTTTGCCCCAGTGACTACTCATACCATGATTTTCTTATGTTGAAGGTGTTTTCCTACATTGTACATATGTTCACAGATATCGGTAGTACTAGGCATCCAGACCAGGATGTTTGTGGTTTCTCCAGGTTACAGCCACCTTCACTGCATTTTGCTAGACATATTACAAATTTTTAGTGCTGACATTTTTAGGCCAAATGGTTGTTACATTTTTATATGATCTTTCTAGCCCTGGATATATAAATGAATATTTGTAGGCAGCGGATATCTATTATACAACTTCTACATGGAATCAGATGAGCTGACAGTAGGTCATTTTACTGTTTCGAGACTTTAAATGTCTGATCTTGTGAGGTTTTTAATTGGGAGAGTGTCTTCACAATTTACTTTTATTCTTTCCATATTGTAAGTCTTTCTTACAGCTGCATTTTCTGGCTTTTATTTTCATAATCTTAAAATAGAAGGTTTGCCGCAGTAAAGCTTCTTTTAAGAAATACTAAAAGAAAATGCTACAACTAGGTATATCTGGTTAGCCGCACAGTCTATACCTTTGGTAAGGTATCCTATGTGGACTGTCAGAATAAACAAAAATAAATAAAATTCAACATGGAAGAAAAACAAATTAAGGTCTTATAACAGTGTCCAAAGTGGACATTGCCTTTTAATACAGAAAGTTCATTCATTTCTCTTCTTCTTCCAGCTCCCTTTTCTCTTTGCTCATTTCTTGCCTTCTACTACTTCCTGTTCTTCACAGGAAGTGATGTCACTGACACCCTCTAAAGGGATACTCCAGTGGAAAACTTTTTTTTTTCTCAAATCAACTGGTTCCAGAAGGTTAAACAGATTTGTAAATTACTTGTGTTCACAGTACTTCCAGTACTTATCAGCTGCTGTATACTACAGAGGAATTTGAGTAATTCCTTTCTATCTGACCAAAGTGCTCTCTGCTGACACATCTGTCCATGTTCAGGAACGGTGCTGAGAAGGAGAGGTTTGCAGTGGGGATTTGCTCCTGCTTTGGACAGTTCCTGACATGGACAGAGGTGTCAGTAGAGAGCACTGTGGTAAGACAGAAAGGAAATTCAAAAAGAAAAGAACTTGCTCTGGAATATACAGCAGATAATAAGTACTGGAAGGATAACATTTTTTAATAGAACTAATTCACAAATCTGTTTAACTTTCTAGCACCAGTTGATTGGAAAAAAACTTGTTTTCCACCGGAGTACCCCTTTAATTTTCATATGTTTCCACATGGGCACACTGGCACCTACTACAGGTCACATACACTTCTCTTCCTCCTTCATTTATGCAGCATTTCGGTGAGTATATATACCTTGTGTTAAGACATTCTTCCTAGCTAGCCCCTACATGCGTTTCGGTATCCTACCATGCTTTGATACTTTACCTTACTAATCTCTAGTTTGCCTCTTATCTCCTGTGTTTACCTTTATCTCCATCGTAGATATAGACTAACTTGTGATCTTATTTAACCCGTTAGGGACCCAGCCCATTTTCACCTTAAGGACTCCGCTCTTTTTTGCAATTCTGACCACTCTCAATTTATGCATTAATAACTCTAGAGATGCTTTTACCTTTTATTCTGATTCAGAGAAAGTTTTTCCGTGACATATTCTACTTTAACATACTGGTAAATTTTTGTCGTTACTTGCATCCTTTCTTGGTGAAAAATCACCTTAGAAAAATCAACTTAGAAACTTTCTGCTTGTAAGGAAAATGGACATTCCAAATAAATTATATATAGGATTCACAAAAACAATATGTCTACTTTATGTTGGCATCATAAAGTTGACATGTTTTTACTTTTTGAAGACATCAGAGGGCTTCAAAAGTATAGAAGCAATTTTCACAAAAAATTCTAAATCTGTATTTTTCAGGGACCAGTTAAGTTTGAAGTGGATCTGAAGGGCTTTTCTGTGAGAAATACCCCATTATAAAAATTGCACCCATCAAAGCATTAAAAATGACATTCAGAAAGTTTGTTAACTCTTTAGGTGTTTCACAGGAATAGCAGCAAAGTGAAGGAGATTTTTTTATTTTTTTTTACACTCGTATGTTCTTGTAGAGCCCTTTTTTGAATTTTTACAAGGGATAAAAGGAGAGAAATCCCCCCAAAATTTGTAACCCAATTTCTCTCGAGTAAGGAAATACCTCACACGTAAAGTGCTCTGTGGGTGCACTAGAGGGCTCAGAAGGGAAGGAGCGACATTGGAATTTTGGAGAGTGAATTTTGTTGAAATGGTTTTTGGGGGGCTTGTCGCATTTAGGAAGCCCCTATGGTGCCATAACAGGAAAAAAACCCTGACATGGCATACTAATTTGGAAACTACACCCCTCAAGGAACGTAACAAGGGGTACAGTGAGCCTTGACACCCCACAGGTGTTTGACCACTTTTTGTTAAAGTCAGATGTGCAAATGATAAAAAAAAAAAAAAAAAAAAAAAAAAGGGGGGGCGGTAATAGAAGATTCCCAACAAAATTTGTAACCTTATTTCTATGGAGTATCGAAATACCCCATATGTGGACATCATGTGCTCTGCTGATGCACTACAATGCTCAGAAGAGAAGGAGTCCCAGTTGGAGAGCAAATTTTGCTGAAATGGTTTTTGGGGGCATGCTGCATTTAGGAAGCCCTTATGGAGGAAACTACACACCTAAAAGGAACCTAACAAGGGGTACAGCGAGCCTTAATACTCCACAGGTGTTTGACCACTTCTCGTTAAAGTCAGATGTGTAGATGGAAATTAATTTTTTTCCCTAAAATGCTGGTTTTCCCCCAAATTTTTACAAGGGGTAATAGGAGAAAATGCCCCCCAAAATTTGTAACCCCATCTCTTCTGAGTATGGAAATACCCTATGTGTGGATGTAAAGTGCTCTACAGGCGAACTACAATGCTCAGAAGAGAAGGAGCACCATTGAGCTTTTGGAGAGAGAATTTGTATGGAATAGAAGTTGGGGGCCATGTGCGTTTACAAAGCCCCATGTGGTGCCAGAACAGTGAACCCCTCCCACATGAGACCCCATTTTGGAAACTACACCCATCACAGAATTTAATAAGGGGTGCAATGAGCATTTACACCCCACTGGCCTTTGACAGCTCTTTGGAACAGTAGGCTGTGCACATGAAAAAATTAATTTAGCATTTTCATGGACCACTGTTACAAAAATTCGTCAGACACCTTTGGGGCGTAAATGCTCACTGCACCCCTTATTATGTTCTGTGAGGGGTGTAGTTTCCAAAATGGGGTCACATGTGTGGGCATTTTTCTGGCACTATTGGGGCTTTGTATACACATGTGGCCTTCAATTCCAGACAAATTTTGTCTCCAAAAGCCCAATGGTGCTCTCTCTTCTAAGCATTGTAGTGCACCATATGGGGTATTTATATACTGAGAAGACATGATGATACACATTTTGTTTTTTTCCCCCCTATTTTCCCTTGGGAAAATGAAAAATTTAGGGTAACCATCCGACTTTAAAAAATTGTCAAAACACCTGTGGGGTGTTAAGGCTCACTATACCCCTTGTTACATTCCGTGAAAAGTGTAGTTTCCAAAATGGGGTCACATGTGGGTATTTATTTTTTTGCATTTACGTCAGAACCGCTGTAAAATCAGCCACCCCTGTGCAAATCACCAATTTAGGCCTCAAATTTACAAATTACCCTACGGCAGTGTTTCACAAACAGGGTGCCTCCAGTTGTTGCAAAACAACTCCCAGTATTGCCGAACAGCCATTGACTGTCCAGGCATCCTGGGAGTTTTGCAACAACTGTAGGCTCCGTTTTGTAAACAGTGCCGTACCAGACGTTTTTCATTTTTATTGGGGGGACGTAACTGTGTAGGGGTATGTGTATATGTAGTGTTTTACTTTTTATTTTGTAGTGTAGTGTAGTGCTTTTATGGTACATTCACACAGGCGGAGGTTTGCAGCGGGTTTCCAGCTGGGAGTTTGAGCTGCAGCAGAAAATTTGCTGCATCTCAAACTTGCAGCATTCAAACTCACTGTAAACCCCCGCCCGAGTGAATGTACCCCCAGCTGTTGCAAAACTAAAACTCCCAGCATGGCCTTTGGCTGTCGTGCATGCTGGGGGTTGTAGTTATGCAACAACTGGAGGCACACTGGTTGCAAAACACAGAGTTTGTTACTTTACTCAGTGTTTTGCAACGAGTGTGCCTCCAGCTATTGCAAAACTACAACTCCCAGCATGTATGGTCTATCAGTGCATGCTGGGAGTTGTAGTTTGCAACAGCTGGAGGCACACTGGTTGTGAAACACTGAGTAACAAACTCAGTGTTTTGCAACCAGTGTGTCTTCAGCTGTTGCAAAACTACAACTCTCAACATGCACTTACATGCTGGGACTTGTAGTCATGCAACAGCTGGGGGCACACTACTGCAACTCCCAGCATGCCCTTTGGCTGTCCGTGCATGCTGGGGATTGTAGTTATGCAACAGCTGGAGGCACAAAAATGCTTGTCTTCACGGGAACGCCTGCTTAATGATTTCAGCAGGCATCCCGGTCCGGTCCCCGTAAGGTGAGCAGTGGGGACCTGAAATGCTCAGGGCATACAGGTATGCCCTGAATCCTTAAGGATCGGAGATGCAGGGCATATGCACACGCCCTGCGTCCCCAAGAGGTTAAGCACATACACTTGTGCTGAATCTAATTCTCTACTCTGTGTTTTCAATTTTGATCATTCTTCAGTTTGGGCATGGAAAGGAGAAGGTCCATGCTGGGCTGTTTGGTGGGCTTCATGTTAATGTAAAGAACAGATATGAGTTTAATTTTACAAGAGCCCTTTAAAAAGCAAGCTCGTCTCTTGTCCTGTGCTGCCTGCCTTATCTACAGATATTACAGTTTGCAGCATTTGCTTACCTTTGGCTTAGCCAGCTCTTTAATTTTCTCGATTTCAAAGTTGGACAAAACATCCAGGTAGCGGACAATGCGTGGACTATCCCACTCATCTTCTTCCTTAATAGGACTCAGAATCAGAAGAGGATTCTGGTTTCCATCATGATACCGGCAGAAAAGTTTCTTCTGTCTTCGTGGAGTCTAAAAATCAAACCAAAGTAATAGTCTTTCACCAAGAGGGCAAAGTACCGTATATTTTAGCCAAAAATCCCAAAGCTAATGTCACACAAACATAGTAAAAAGCAAAAAGTTGTGGAATACTAAAAATGACTTACAAAATACAATATGGCACCATCAGACAAGCGACATGACTACATTACTTTTAAAAGACACTATGTAATTTATTATAGGAAATGGAGACAATAGAGTCATATTGAGGGAGATTTATCTAATAGACCCACTTCAGCAAAAAAATTTCTGTGGGGTTTGACTCTACTTTTTTTTTTTTGTGTTTAACAATCTACGCCTATCTATATTTTCATTCAATACACAGTTTACATCCCCTTGAATAAAAAGGGGACATTCTTTGGCGCAGTGCTAAAACCTGAGTATAATTTTAAGAACATCGGATGTGTATGGTGGAGGTACGTATACGAATGCCAAAGGGCATATTCATTTTTCCAGTTTCCCATATAATATAATAAATCTTCCCTCTGCGTCTATTAATTTATTGTATAACACCCAATTAACTTTTTTGTGTATCATAACTGTGACCCCTCTCGAACAGGAGGTAAAAAACGAGTGATAATAATGTGAGATATTATTATTTTTTTAATCTATGTGCAGTTTCTTTCACTAAATGGGTTTCAATTAAACACACTATACCTGTTACATTTTTTTTTATAAACATCATGTATAGCTATCCTTTTGTGTTTATCCCCTAAACCTCTTATATTCCATAACATTATGTTCACACACATCCTATATTCTATTATTTAATACAACAAACCATGGAGAGCGAGAGAAAAGAAGAGAAAAAAAAAAAAAAAACACACAACATTGTCCCAGTTGATTTGTCCCAATGACTGACAAATCCCTAACCTAGCATGTACCTTACCTCCCCACCACTTTTAACCTTTCTATCCCCCTCCCATCCTCCGTATTCCCCTCAATTTATCCCATTTTTAAACCTTGGCTATTAATTTTACAGCTTCTTCCGGATTTTGAAAAAAGTAAGTTGTCTCTCTATATACCATCCGTGGCTTAGCTGGGAATACTAAGGACAATTTTACGCCATTAAAATGCATCCTCTTTTTTAACTCTTTGAAAGCCAAGTGTTTTTTTGTGTGTCTCGAGTGAGTAATCAGGGAATACCATTATCTTGTTACTATTATACAAAGCCCCATCTTACCAATATTGTTGGGGTAACTACCTGGTGGAGGCGAACGCATCGGGACCCAGTGTGCACTCTCCACTCCAAAAGTGGGGGACAGTTTTTCCTTCCCACATTCCTCAATTATCCAGTTTTGTATAAAGCGCACGGGGTCCTTTCCCTCGGTCCCCTCTGGGAACCCCATCAATCTCAGGTTCCCTTTCCTAGATCTGTCCTCCATATCTTACTTTTTTGCATCTTCCTGCACTTTTTCCACTTTTTTTCATTGTCCTCTAACTCTGACACTCTCTCCTCCATTTCTTTACATCTTTCTCTCAGTTTTTTTCATGTCCTCCCGGATGAATGAGACGTCAGAACCTATATTTCCTATTTGTCCCGCTAACCCTTCTATAGATGTATTACATTTACCTATTGCCTCCAATATCACTTGCATTGTAACTGCTGGACCTTCCTCTTCCTCTCCTACATTTTCCTGTACATTTTGTTTACCATACTTATTTTTATGGGATATTACTGGTGATGTCATATATCTATCCATTCTCCCCACATTTTTATTATCTTTTACCGGGCTAGTTGATTTCCTTCTAGGGGGCATCTTAACAACGATGGCCAACAACCTTTTCCACTATTCAAATTTCCAGCAAACCACCATAATGCATTACATTTTTCCAATAAACATAACTTTATCAACTAGAGTCCAGATATTACTCTGTCCTTTTCTGAAGATAAAGGATTGTTGCTCAATTTTAATCTTAATCCACACATATAATGTATTATAATGTTAGTTATGATGCTTCCATTAGTTCCATGCTCCAGACAACCTAATACACTTAATATGGGTTAGTATGTTCGTTTAGAAAGTTCTAGATTTCACAAGCAGCCAGTACGTTCAGTATATGTTCACAGTATAGATTTTAAACATAAATTAGATTATATTCCCTAACTAGTCCTAACACCCGTTCCTCTTTAAAAAAAAAAATTAAATAAATAAATAAAATTCCGAACTTCAAAAGTCTCTGTGTCCTACCTTTTCCCTTGCTTACATTGTGTCAGCTCCTGGCAGGAGAAAGTGGGTGTTCCCCAGCAGGTGCAATGTCATTGAAGCCTGCAAGAGCTGTGCCTCAACATGCTCCTCACACACTTCATGAGTTTGGTCTCCTGCCAGGCTGGGAGGAGACCAAACTAACTGTTTGACTTGTGCAGGGAACAGAACAGAGCCATTTTTTTCAATCACAATTAAAACAAAAGGTTGAGAATTTTAACAGCAAGTAAAATAGAAAAGGGTCTAATAATTGCATAAGGATTAATATATTAAAAGTTAAGTTTGGTGACAAATACTCTTTAAACAGGATGCAACAGGAATTTGTCTTATCAAAAAGTCAATGGCAACAGAATAGGCATCCTGTTGTATCCTCTTTTAATGTAAATTTTGCCTCCCAAAATAGGTACTATTTTTTCTAACCTTGAAACAGGACATTACAGCAGAATGCAAAAATGTGTTAAAGTATCCCAACATTTATGAAGCTCCCCATATACAGATGTGAGTGTGCCTGCAGTATTTACAGGTTTTTTTTGTTTTTTTTTTGGGGGGGGGGGGGGGGGGGCGACGACGACATTAAAAATGTCATAAGAAAAAAAAAAAAGTTTTTCCCAAACAGGGAGCCTCAGCTGTTGCAAAGGTACAACTCCCAGCATGCCAGTCAAAAGTTTTCAAGGCATGCTAGTTTTGCAACAGCTGGAGCGTCAATGCTTGGGAAACAATGGCCTAAATTAACAAGTAAAAAAATGTAACAAATATTACAAATATAAATAGAAAATAACATTGTAGCTGGCAAACACTTTCCATGGCAGGAAAACATATTAAGTAGAAGAGGAGAGAAAAAGATTTTCTTAGCTTTCTAGTTGTGGGACTTGTGTCTGTGGAAATACGTGAAAGAAATGCAATCGTCAAATACAGCTTTTTCTGCTATACCTAGAATGGTTGTGGCTGCAATCTATGGGGGAGATTTATCAAAACCTGTCCAGAGGAAAATTTGACCAGTTGCCCATGGCAACCAATCAGATTGCTTCTTTCAATTTTCAGAGGCCTTTTTTAAAAATGAAAGCAGCAAGATGATTGGTTGCTATGGGCAACTGGTCAACTTTTCCTCTGCACAGGTTTTGATAAATCTCCCCCTATGTGTTCTGTGAATATTGAATGTTTTGTAGATGACTAAAAACTTTACTGTACGCTGAGATAGCAATGAGCTCTGGGGACACACAGAAAGTATTCAGATTTCAAATAAAACCACTATCCCCTGTACATCAGATAAGCAATGGACGAACTGAAAGATGGCTGCTTCAGCTGCTGATGTGCTTTGGTGAACCCCTGCTCAGATTCCAGGAAATCTAGTTGAAAACACTGCCCTTAAAAGGGAATTCACCTTCCAAACTTCTGACACTGTTAGGGTATGTTCACACTACGGAATTCCCCATGGAATTCAGCAGTGAGAACTGAACATTAGTGTGAATGGGTCTCCGCGAGACCCGTTCACACTGTGGAATTTCAGCGGCGGACAATTCCGCCGCTGAAATTGTTCTGCGCAAAGAAAGAACATGTTCATTGTCCGCGAGCACTGCATAGCCGTCAATGGTGACGGCGCAGTGCCGCGCGGTCCTACCGCCGGCTGCCAGTCTGAATCTCCGCTCGCTGAATTCAGCGAGCGGAGATTCCGTTCACACTCTGTGAACATACCCTTAGATAGCTGTTAAGATCAGGAGATGCATGGTACCTTTTATATATCTGTGCTTCTAGAACATAGAAAATACTTTTATTATCTAATGCCAAGGATCAAAGAGGTGCCCCCAAGACCCTGGAGTGCTGAAGCCTGGAACGCCTCCTTGCCCCACCTCCCATCCCCGTCCCTTGATTGACAATCAGCTGGAAGCAGAGTCCTGTTTCCAAATCTCACACCTGTGTACAATTTGTGTGCACAGAGTAGGAACAAGATTTGGAAACAAGGCTCAGTACTGGAAGCTGAACCCCGTCTGTCGGAACAGGGATAGGAGTAGGACCGAAGAGGCGTTCCAGTTCTCAGCAGTTCAGGGGCTTGGGAGCTCCTCTTTGAGACATGGCACCAGAGATTAAAATATTTTTTTCCACATTATGGAAGCACAGAAAGATATATGAACTGTACTGTGCCATGGGGAAAAAAGAAAAGTTGCCTACAGCAACCAATCAGATCACTTTTATCATTATTCAGAGGCCTTTATCAAAAATAAATGAAGAATTCTAATTGGTTGCTATGGGCAAACGGTCAACTTATTTCTCTGCACAGGTCAAAAAACACAGCAGAAATCAGACACTACCTTAGGCATTTCTGCCATGTACTGCACACCCTATCTCCCCACCTAGAAAAACAAGCTGTGTTAACATACGCTCATATGCGCAGAGTTTGTGAAGAATCCAGGCACTGGTTTAAAGGGGTACTCCGGTGGAAAACCTTTAATTTTATTTTTTTAAATCAACTGGTGCCAAAAAGTTAAACAGATTTGTAAATTACTTCTATAAAAAATATTAATCCTTCCAGTACTTAACTGCTCTATACTAGAGAGGAAATTCTTTTCTTTTTGGATTTCCTTTCTTTCTGTCCACAGTGCTCTCTGCTAACACCTCTGTCCATGTCAGGAACTGTCCAGAGATGGGGAAAATCCCCATAGCAAACCTTTCCTGCTCTTGACCGTTCCTAAAATGAACAGAGGTGTCAGCAGACAACACTGTGGCCAGGCAGAAAAGAAATCCAAAAAGAAAATAATTTCCTCTCTAGTATACAGCAGCTAATAAGTACTGGAAGGATTAATATTTTTTAATAGACGTCATTTACAAAACGGTTTAACTTTTTGGCACCAGTTGATTTAAAAAAATAAAATAAAATAAAAGGTTTTCCACCGGAGTACCCCTTTAACACTTCATGGCCAGGGCCATTCTGTTATCAAATTACCATTTTTAATCCTTCTCCACGGCACAAGGCTTCATAAGTGTCCCGCTCTGGCAAGTAGTCCAGGGGTCTGGAGTAGACACCAGAATTTGCGGTGGGAGGTTCCTTGTCTGCAGTCTTGTTAACTTTCACCTCAAATCTCTGTTTCTCCAGTAGTTTTTCAAAATATCTCAGATTTGTTCCTGCACGATCATGACTGGAATCTACAGAATTAAAGAATGAATACTGCTGAACTTCCTAGACATACTTATAGCCTTGTTATAAAACAGTTTATCTTTTACAATTTATATAAAAACACACAAAGAACATTTTCAGTTAATAAGAAAACTCTGTGTTCTACCATGTTCTACCCTTCCAGCTCAATAGCCTGAAAAGTTACTGCTTTATCGCAGTGCAGTGGTAACTTCTATTTTATTGCTACAATGAAAAAAAAAAAAAAAAAACCTTTACGACATACTTGCCAATTCAAAAGATTTTTAAAAACCTGCTTTGTTTTGTTAGATTAACCTTTGAGGCAGTGGTTTTAGTGCTCTCCCTGTTTCAGAGCCTATGAGTGCTCCATCCAGGTGCACAGCTATTTCAGGTGGTGGGACACAGCTGAGCTGGTTGCCAGCAGTACACTCAAAATGCCCTTCCTTATTTTCTCTTGTTTGGCCAAAACCTACGCCTTACTGCTATGCCATCACATAAAGCTGGTGAAAGTGAACTGGGCTGAACAGGATGACAGAGACTGGTCGCTGCTTTTAAAATGGCCCCGACCCTGATCCTAAAGGGGCTGTGACATCCTCTACCAATTCAAGAATAGTGAGCAGTGGCTGCTGGTATTGGCACCTTCTGTTCTTCCTTCCACTGCCTGCAGCTCACCCTGGAGTTCCTGGATGCCTGTCCCGTAGCCTCCACCCACCAGCTGGCGTGAGCTACGGATGCTGCTCTGTGTGCCTGGCTGAAGGGAGAATTATTCGATGTGTACACGGCACAATGCCTGATCAGACTTTACTGCTACCCAAACCCCAATGCGGAGCTCCCTCTGCAGGTGCAGTAGACACTTTGACAGTCTTCCCTTTATCAGATGAGTGAGGTCTCCCTGGGTGGTTTGGGTATCAAATAGTGTTGTTTTGAATAATATTGCAGTAGATCTACTAACATACAGTCATGGCTGTAAATGTTGGCACCCCCGAAAATTTTCAAGAAGATGAAGTATTTCTCACAGAAATGGATTGAAGTGACATATGTTTTGCTATACACGTTTATTCCCTTTGTGTGTATTGGAACTAAACCAAAAAAAGGGAGGAAAAAAAACTAAACAAATTGGACATAATGTCACACCAAACTCCAAAAATGTGCTGGCCAAAATTATTGGCACCCTTAACATTAATATTTGGTTGCACACCCTTTGGAAAAAATAACTGAAATCAGTCGCTTCCTATAACCAACAGAAATTTTAAGATCTCTCCACAGGTGTTCAATGGGATTTAGATCTGGACTCATTGCTGGCCACTTCAGAACTCTCCAGTGCTTTGTTGCCATCCCTTTCTGGACGATTTTTGTCGTATGTTTGGGGTCAATGTCCTGCTGGAAGACGCAAACCCAGCTTTCTGACACAGGGCTGTACAGTGCGACCCAAAATCCATTGGTAATCCTCAGATTTCATGATGCCTTCAAGGCACCCAGTGCCAGAGGCAAAACAACCCCAAATAATCATTGAACCTCCACTATATTTAAGTATAGGTACTGTGTTCTTTTCTTTGTTGGCCTCATTCCATTTTCGGTAAACTATAGAATGATGTGCTTTACCAAAAGCTCTATCTTGGCCTCATCTGTCCACAAGATGTTTTCCCAGAAGGATTTTGGCTTACTCAAGACTTACTCAAGTTCATAAAAAGTCTTGATTTTTTATGTCTCTGTGTCAGCAGTGGGGTCCTCCTGGGTCTTCTGCCATAGCATTTCATCTAATTCGAATGTTGACGGATAGTTCGCGCTGACACTGATGCTCCCTGAGCCTGTAGGACAGCTTGAATATCTTTGGAACTTGTTTGGGGCTGCTTAGCCACCATCCGGACTATCCTGCATTGGCACCTTTCATCAATATTCTTTTACGTCTACACCCAGGGAGATTCGCTACAGTGCCATGGGTTGCAAGCTTCTCGATAATGTTGCGCACTGTGGACAAAGGCAAATCTAGATCTCTGGAGATGGACTTGTAACCTTGAGATTGTTGATATTTTTCCAAAATTCTGGTTCTCAAGTCCTCAGACAGTTCTCTTCTCTTTCTGTTGTCCATGCTTAGTATGGCACAAACAGACAAATAATGCAAAAATGAACTTCTCTCCTTTCAGGTTTGCTTTTTTTTTTTTTTATTGCCCACACCTGTTACTTGCCCCAGGTGAGTTTAAAGGAGAATCACATGCTTGAAACAATCTTATTTTTCCATAATTTTGAAAGGGTGCCAATAATTTTGTCAAGCCCATTTTTGGAGTTTGGTGCGACATTATGTCCAATTTGCTTTTTTTCCTCCCTTCTTTGGTTTAGTTCCAATACACACAGAGGGAATAAACAGGTGTATAGCAAAACGTGTTACTACAATCCTTTTCTGTGAGAAATACTTTGTTTTCTAGAAAAATTTCAGGGGTGCCAACATTTGAGGCCATGACTGTATAAAGGAGGTCATAAACAAAAATGCCCTGTGTTTTTTTACATTTTTTTTTTTTGCTTCAGATGAGAAGACATTAGGTACCATAGAAATATTGTATCTGGCACTGTGCAATACATAGTTTATTTAGACAATAGTGACCATTCAGATAAAATAGTTATATACAAGATAAGAATATTACATCATTTCATTACTTGCTCATTTTGTTAAAATTAAGGATGCTACAGACAGAGTTCATTGTTAGCCTCCAGATAAATTTGATAGGCATTACTTTTATTGCCATCTTAACAAATTAACTGCACATACTATGTAACAGAGTCCCAACAGCATGCTTTTTCACGTCTATTCCCAAACCAGTCATGGGACAAGACTTTTCGTGCAGCCTTAGCCTGATAAAGGACACACAGAGACTTTCACAGTCGGTTTGTGAGTCCTTTATCAAAATAAGGCTGTGTGAAAACTTTTGTCCCATGACAATAGTAAAAAAAAAAAAAAAATGTTCTAAAAAAATTAGAGCTGTCTGGTTGCTATGGGAGCAGCAAAAGTCTTGTAGCTCCTGACACTAGTCCATAGAGAAAATAGGTAGAGAAAAGAGAAAATAGGTAGAGCTAAAGTGATAACACATGCATACTGGTAGATACAGATTATTGTGTGCCTTTCCTTACCTAATACTAGCAGTCTTCTTGTGAGCTCTACCGCCCGATCAATGTCTCCCAACTGGAAAACAGTGTAACTGAGGTAGTCAAGAACATCCACTTTAGATATGGTAGACTCTTCCCCTTCATCTAGCAGCTTGAGCGCTTCCTGCATCCACAGAACAGTATGGTAATAGTCCCCATCATGGTATGCAATCTTTCCCATGCCAAAGCAATCCGCTGCAGATAAAGACGAGACATACTTGGTGCCTAAAATATAAAAATAGCAGAAAATAATTAAAAAGCAACCAAGGGCTGCGGGATCAACCAAGTTACAAAAAATATACCATAAATACACACCGGGTTCTACATACACCAGCTGTGTAGTGTAGACCGAAGTAAGATGTAAATAAATTATACTACTGTATACATATGACACCGTTGTCCCATAGGCAAACAGATGGGAGAGAAAAAGAAGGGAAAAAAATGAATACTTGTCCCATGGAGGAAATTTTTTCTATTGTATGCCTCTGTATGAAACAGCGCATCAGACTGCTATTCCATACAGGCGATATGGGGTATACCTATTTATATCAGTCTGATGGAGACTTGAGGGAGACACCATTTACTTGGATGGGAACATCCGGGTGGGATCCTACTTGATGTTTATGCCATGATCTTTCCTGGCAAATGCCCAACAGACACTACAGACAGAGTCAATACATTCTTACTATTCCTGCCTTTGTTCAAATATGTGGATATAGCTTGGACACCCCCAAAAACAGTGGTTATAGAAGATTTGGTCATGTATTTCAGAACACATCTATCCTATTTCCTTTATAGCTCTAATCCCTCTTCTCTGCGATTACACTAATGAAACACTTCAGATACACTATCTTTTTACCCTATATTGTAGTAAATTTGGCAAGCACAGAGGTCATGTCTCCTTTTAGACTAAGCCTCACCTACTTGCTAGGTAGCTGGCAAAAAATAAATAGAAAAAGTCACAAATTTTTGCACAAACCATAGGCATAGAAGCATACTTAATCCCCCTCCCCCAACTTTTTCTTTATTTAATATGTGCCCCTAAGCAGGTCACAAAACCTTGGGTTTGGCATTTTCCCATTGAAATACATTTTTATTATAACTGGGAGTGACCTGTTACCCTTAGTTACAGAGGGAAATAAAGCGCCCTGACACTCCCTGCAAATGTAAGCTGGATCGGCTAGCATCCAGCAGCTTGTGCCAATAACTGTCCGGTAAGCAGGAAGTCATATGGTTCATTGAGAGATATGTATACAGCAATCAGGACGGCAGCAACAGTAATACACCATCCCGGTCTTTTCTCTGGAGGGCCTGGCTGTGTTCCTGGACTTTTAAAGTCAACAGTGAGTCTGCCCAAAAAAATTAAGGGAACACTTAAACAACACAACGTAACTCCAAGTCAATCACACTTCTGTGAAATCCCACTGTCCACTCAGGAAGCAACACTGATTGACAATCAATTTCACATGCTGTTGTGCAAATAGAACAGACAACAGGTGGAAATTATATGCAATTAGCAAGACACCCCCCGGGCATTCACTGGTGATCACGTGACGAGAGGATGTGATCTCGTCAGCTCCGTCCGCTCCAGGGCTCTCTCCCTCCCCCGACACGGGAAGAAGTGTGGCGGTTTCGCTGTGGTGGACAGTGGCGGAGGTGCACGGGTTGAGAGGCACCCAGGCTTCAGAAAAGAGATCCGGCAGGAAGAAGAGGAGGCGGCGGAGTGGCAGGAAGCAAGCGCGAGCGGTGCAAAGCAGCTTGGGGGATCACGTGAGCGGGCTTACAGCGAGACGGAAGATGCTAGCCGCTCCGGGAGCCCGGGAACCAGTCGCCGGGATCAGCGTGGTGGGAAGAGACCACGAGGCGGTGAGCTTGAATCCACTCCTCTTTACTGAGGTCTTTTGCAGTAACGTTCTTTCTGAATGAAGGCTGGCGATGGCAGTTTATGAAAACCTTATTCGTGTATACTTACCCTCTCTGGCTACAGATGCCAGGATAAGCATGCGAGGACTTAATGAGAAATCTGGATGAGCTACTGTATTGAGAGCGCTGGGGGGGGGGCAAGAGGTGTATTGGAGTTGTCACAGATATGGAACTAACAAGTGACACCCCCCCCCCCCCAATATCCCTTAAAATCCTCCAGCTACCCCTCCTCTATAGTCTATATGGATAATGTCGCTAGGAGTATATGTGAATATGATCTGCAGACTGCATGACCAATTATATAATCATATCTGATGTCGGATATAAAAAAAAATTTAAAAAAAGCCGCTAAATGATGTCTGTATATGGATTTACAGGGGACGGAGGGGGAAAGAACTTTCAGCCACCCACAAGGTTAAACTAAAACGTGTTAATTGAAGGCATCGGTAGAGAGGAGGAGGTGAATATTGAAAAGAACTGCTCAGTCTGAATCTATAAAATAACCCACTGAAGAAAGATGAGAAGTAACTCTCTGTTAATGAATGGTGTATGATTTTTTGCAGGACGTTTGCATTAAGATTTACAGCTTAGAGCCTGAAGAGAATTGAACAACGGAACTGTAAGTCTATTACTTTTTAAATTAATGTGTAGAACTTTCAGGCCTCAAGGGTGGGAATGGTAAGAAAATACCATGGACTTTTGTTGCTTCTTCTCTGTGCAGGTATTTTCCTTGGGTATAACATATAAAAGCCAAAACAAATTAATATGGCTCCCAAGATCCAGCCTAGGAGATCAGACGGGAATGTTACAGGAGAAGAAGGTAAACTGGATACATTTCTAAAATCACCTAAAGAAACAATAAAAACTAGAACACAAAGACATGGGGACAGCATGTATGGCTCTAGATACGTAGCCCTTCAGGAGGAAGGAGTAACAGAGGAGAGAGAGTGAAGACGTTAATAATTCTATACTAACTTCTATATTAAGTGGTGTGGAAAAAAGTAATAAAGCACTAGAAGATTTAACAGTACAAGTGGGCAGTCTCCGCTCAGACGTGAGCTTTATCTGTGAAAATATAAAAAAAGGTAAAAGAAAGAGTGGGAAAAAATAGAGAACATGGTGCCCCAGATGGACGGTAAACTACAGAGCATTGAGAAAGCTCAGGAAGAACTCACAAAAGGAAAATAGATTAGGAATGGCAGATAGAATAGGACTGCTGAGAATGGTATTACTCCCCATGATAACGCATTATTTGAGAGCTTCTCCCATATGGATTAAAAACACTTGGTTTAAAAAATTGGAAAGCATATTAAATAATCTTATATGGGGAGGAAAAAGAGTTAGGATCAAGAGTCAATATCTGTACCATCCCTTAGAGGAAGGAGGGCTGGGTCTCCCTAACTTCCATCAATATTTCATAGCATCCCAACTAACATTGGTTATCCAAGGGCAACAAACATTGTTGGATTATTTGGAAAGGGGGCGTAAGAAATACGGGTCCATATGGGAGTGGTTGGAGAGTGGGAGTTTGAAGAAGGACGCAGAAGAGGAGAACATAGCTAAAGAATTATTGGTACAAGTATGGGACAGTATGAAGTCAGCAATAGGGATAACAAGTAGTGTGTGGTGTACCCCCTTATGGGAAAATGAGAACTTCCCAGAAATAAAGAAAATCGCTGAATATTTGAATTGGGAAGATAAAGGAATTAGGTTGGTAGAGCAGGTTTGCACAAATGGGAAGATAATAGATTGAGAGTGTCTGAGTGAACGCTTTAATTTAAAAAATAGTAATTATTTTGGTTATGTACAGTTAAAGGATGCCTTGGGACAAGAAGAACCGAAAGAAAAATTAAAGGTAAAGTGTTATCACATTACAGAATATATAAAAAATGCACAGGGGAAAAAAAGAAAATAATGAGTACACTATATAAAATGTTAGGTCAGAAGGGTTGGGAGGACGTAGTAAAACGGTTAGGACAGCCACTTGATATAGGTGGAATTTCAGAAGAAGAGTGGAAACTGGTGTTAAAGAATATTAGAAGAACAACAATTAATGCAAATAATAGGGTGTCTTTCTTGATGTAAGTAAATCGGGAACAGTACTCACCGCAATTTCTCTATAAAATTAATGTTAGGGAAAATGCACAATGCCCCAAGTGTGGGTTTGAGGGAGTTAATTGGTTACACATGATATGGAATTGCACGAAGTTGCAAAAATTTTGGAGTGTGGTGTTTGAAACTATTAAAGATAGAATAGGTGTGGCATTGCTCTTTGAACCTAAGGTCGCAATTTATGGACTAGAGATAGCGGGAACTAAGCATACTGATCTTATACTTGGAGTATTAGGAGTGGCAAAGAATTTGATTCTCAGGAAATGGTTGGCCCCAGCGGTTCCATCAAGGGAAGAATGGTTAGGAGGTACAAATAAGGTTAGAACTTATGAGTTGTTGCTGTTTAAGGACAGTGAAAGAAATAAAAAAAATGAGAATAAATGGCTACCCTGGGAGAAAGGAGATAGTGAAAAGGAGAAAAGAGTAAGAGAGAAGTAGGGAAAGGAAGGAAGATAATGGATTCCGGGCAGGCTGTCTTAAGGGGAGGGAGGGAAAAGGGGGGGGGGGGGGGGGTTGATAATGCTGTAAGTAATAATGGATTTTGTATGTATTAAAATTTAAATAAAAAAATTTAAAAAAGCAAGTCACCCCCAATAAAAGAGTGGTTCTGCTTCCTGGCTGATGTTTTGGTCACTTTTTAATGCTGGCAGTGGCAAGAAGGTTTGCTGTGTAGTGTCCAGAGCAAGGAGGCGTTACCAGGAGACAGGCCAGTACATTAGGAGACGTGGAGGAGGCCTTAGGAGGGCAACAACCCAGCAGCAGGTACCTCCGCCTTTGTGCAAGGATAGGAGCACTGTTAGAGCCCTGCAAAATGACCTACAGCAGGCCATAAATGTGCATGTGTCCACTCAAACAGTCAGAAACACACTATGAGGGCTCGACATCCACAGGTGGGGGTTGTGCTTACAGCCCAACACCATGCAGGACGTTTGGCATTTGCCAGAGAACACCAAGATTGGCAAATTTGCCACTGGCGCCCTGTGCACATCTGACAGACGTGCGAGAGTCTGGAGATACTGTGGAGAATGTTCTGCTGCCTGCAACATCTTCCAGCATGACCAGTTTGGCTGTGGCATTTCTTTGGGGGGCCACACAGCCATCCAAGTGCTTGCCAGAGGTTACCTGACTGCCATTAGGTACCGAGATATGAGACCATATGCTGGTGCGGTTGGCCCTGGGTTCCTCCTAATGCAAGATAATGCCAGACCTTATGTGGCTGGAGTGTGTCAGCAGTTCCTGAAAGAGGTAGGCATTGATGCTATAGACTGGTCCGCCCGTTCCCCAGACCAGCACATCTGGGACATCATGTATCGCTCCAACCACCAACGCCACGTTGCATCACAGACTGTGCAGGAGTTGGCAGATGCTTTAGTCCAGGTCTGGCAGGACATCCCTCAAGAGACCATCCACCACCTCATCAGGAGCATGCCCAGACATTGTAGGGAGGTCATACGGGCACGTGGAGGCCACACACACTTCTGAGTTTCATTTTGACTTGTTGAAAGGACATTACATCAAAGTTGGATCAGCCTGTAGTGTGGTTTTCCACTTTGATTTTGAGTGTGACTCCATATCCAGACCTCCATAGGTTGATAAATTTGATTTCTATTGATAATTTTTGTGTGATTTTGTTGTCAACACATTCAACTATGTAAAGACGAAAGTATTTCTTACAATTAGTTCATTCAATCAGATCTAGGATGTGTTATCTTAGTGGTCCCTTTATTTTTTGAGCAGTGTATATTGATCAGAACATCAAAACCACCTCTGCCTAACATTTTGCAGGTCCCCAACAAAACTGCAACAAACTATTGAGGCATAGACCTACAAAAGGTGTCCTATGGAAAACGGCATAGGGATGCTAGCAGTAGATCCTCTTAAAGTTTTAGGATGCAGCCTCCATGGATTGGATCTGTGTTTCTAGCACACTCCACAGATTTTGGGTTGGAAATGTGGGGAATTTGGAGGCCAAGTAAACACCTTAAACAGCAGTCTTATTCTTTAAATTATTCCTATATAATTCTGCAAGGATGGATAGGCATTATACTGCCATAAATTTACACTGTTGGCATGATGAGATGGACTTGGTCTGTATTACCTTTTTTAATCTGTGCTACAGTAACTCTTGTAGAATGAAACCAGACAGGCTAGTCTTCATTCCTCACACACAACACTGACATGACATGACCTTGTTAGGGAGGTGCCAAACAATGCATACTGCGAATACCCCACAGACCTGCTGTTTCGATGATGCTTTGATTCAGTCCTCATTATTGGGCCCTTTTGAAACCTCAACGCTTGTCAAAAGCCGTTGTAACAAAATAAATAAAATATATATATTCTTTATTTTTAAAATTTTAGCCATAAGCACACTACAAAACTATCCTAATGCAGAGGAAAATAAAGAGAACAGAAACTTGAAGCAAGTTATGGTGAAAGCCAGCAGGAAGTGTAGGATGACCCTTGCCAAAGATAATTCAAATTATTAACATCACCTGGTTTTAATGTTACGGTTGGTCAGCGTATAATAAAAGTACTAATAATGTTATTCTGTGAAATTTAGAATCTTTGAGAAATGTATTCTTCATAAGGATGGCGAATCCCATGGGAAAGTGAAAAAAGGGAATTCCATGTTTTGGAAAGATTTAACCACTAATGAAAGTAACATTCATCCAGTAAAGAGCTCAGGCCATGCGAGAACTCATTTGTAGAACAAACCTGGCAACACTCCTTTTGCTATGACATCTGGATCCAGCCTGTAGGTGTCCTGGAGGCGCATTAATGCTTTGGCTGCTCCAGTCTCATCTTCTTCATTTGGAAAGAACTCCCTCTGTAAGGTGAGATTTGCAATAAAGCCTAAACCAGAGAAGAAACACAATGATGAGTCAATAGGGCTGTGTGGCATAAGTAATATACAGTAGTAGAAGCACTAGACTAGGAAGCCATGACATAAGGGGGAAACATTCAGTTCTACAGACCGCAGTCTCCCACATATCATTAACAGATTTCACTGTAAAACACTTTTCTGGGATGTGCACTAAGAAGGAAATAATCTGTTATATTTAAAGAAAAAAATAAGTAGGCTGGAGCAAAGTTATGAGGAATAAAGAAGCTGAAGATGTTTAAGATTCACAATGTAAAAACAGAGCCCAGTCTTTCCATTAACTCTAAAGAAAGGACAGAACGGTTTTGTATTAGTGAATTCCCTTTAGAAGTGGTTAAATGTGCACTGTCAGAATAAAAAACATTTTGTACACGTTGTACATCTTGGTAAAACATTAACCTTTTTAATATACTTCATAAGAAAATGTTACCTACCTTTTATAGAAATTATGGCTTACCATATTTAAAAAGAAAAAAAAAAAAAAAAACACTTGTGGTCCCCAGGACTAGAGGGCAGGACTAGCAATCTGTTCTCACTCCTGTCTTGTCTATCAGACTAGTGTCTGAACAAAGAGAGAAAGGGGTTACAAAGCAGCTTGCAATTAAGGAAGTGGAAGCACAGAAAATGCGGGGGTTCCGTTTTCCAAGCTCTACTGTGGTTGTAAAAATGAGTCAAGATGCCAATAGGTACACAGGATTCTTTTATTTGTACATTAAAAGGTACAACTGGACAACGCGTTTCGGCATGTTCTCACGCCTTCCTCAGGTCCACAACAACAACTGTAAAAATACATATAAACATATATGTAACTTGCAGGTAAAAATATACAAATGCCACAAAGTGGAGAGAAAAGAAGTCTTTAAAATGATGTGGGGTACATAAAAAATCATGTTTATATCATGTAAACATAGATGGAATATGAAGATTAAAATGATCACAGTGATAGAAAAAGCAATTCTTTCAGGAAGCGACTACTAGTTACGATGAGTGATCATATGGCTTGATGGCACAGAGTACAGTTCATTACTGAATCATCATGAAGTGTTGGTGGTAATAGTGTGTGTTACATGTAAGTAAAAAATTGTGCTGGTATATGTGGATTTCTGTAGTGTGAAATCCTGTAAACAATATGCTGACACGTGTGGCCTAGGAATCATTAGGTAGGGTGGCTGGATATAGGTATATCAGGGATGGGGACTAGCTGAGGCGGGGGTACATATTTGTAGTAATCTGGATCCATAGAGAGATACTGAAAGGAATGGTTACTTTTAGAGTGTCCCGTTCTTGAGCTCCCGTGTGTTAGCGGCATGCCATTACATCTAGTTGCCGCCAACACACAGGAGCTTAACAACAGGATACTCTAAAAGTAAGGTAACCATTCCTTTCAGTCTCTCTCTGGATCCAGATTACTACAAATATGTACCACCACCTTGGCTAGCCCCCATCCCTGATATACCTATATCCAACCATCCTACCTAATTATTCCAAGGCCACACATGTCAGCATATTGTTTACCTACAGGATTTCACACTACATAAATCCACAAATACCAGCACAATTTTTTACTTACATGTAACACACACTATTACCACCAACGCTTCATGATGATTCAGTAATGAACTGTACTCTGTGCCATCAAGCCATATGATCACTCACCGTAACTAGTAGTCGCTTCCTGAAAGTATTGCTTTTTCTATCACTATGTGATCATTTTAATCTTCATATTCCATCTATGTTTACATGATATAAACATGATTTTTTAATGTACCCCACATCATTTTAAAAAGACTTCTTTTCTCTCCACTTCAGGGCATATGTGTGTATATTTTTACCTTCAAGTTGCATATATGTTTATATGTATTTTTAAAGTTGTTGTGGACCTGAGAAAGGCATGAGAACACACCGAAATGCGTTGTCCAGTTGTACATTTTATGTACAAATAAAAATCCTGTGTACCTATTGGCATCTTGACAAATTTTCACAACCACAGTAGCGCTTGGAAGACAGAACCCCCGCATTTTCACTGCTTCCACTTCCTTTATTGTCTTTTCCGTAACCCCTCTTTTGGGGGCGACAGAAAAGGGGGCACCAAGCAGCAAGCTGTAACAGCCCACCACAATTTGTGACCCCCTGACAGAGTCGTGCCCTATCCGACGCACAGCTCCTAGAGGTCAGTACCACCACATAAGGTGTGGTGGTGGGTTTTCCCCTTCCTCTCTTGTCTTTTAACCATCAAAGAACCAACGTACTATGCCAGAACGCGCCCCACACCTTTTCCCTGTTTTCTCCTCCCTCCAAAGCAGCCGGCAGTGATCAGATGAAAAGACCCAGCACTGCACAGCAGACTCAGGGAGTAAGTGAATGCATGGTGAGTGAGGGCAAAGTCAGTGCTTGCCTTGAACACTCCCCTTCCTGAGCAGTGGATGTCAGAATGAGCGAGTAGCAGAACAGAGGGATTTGTTAGCCAAATACAGATGCTAGACATATAAAGAGACATGTAAAGCATCTATGTGACCTATTCAGTAACATAAGCATTTCTTTTTCTTGTGATATGACAGGTACGCTTTAAAAGCAATGAAGCGTGAGAAGGCAAAAGTCCATGTCTGATCTTGTCATGAACTTCACAGCGAACCCCGAGTAAACATAAGCCGACACCTGAGTAACCGCTTTTATAGCCAGTGGATAAAAAGGTGTGTGACAGCAACTTCAGCAAGCATCAATAATATACTTCAGGAAATAGTCAAGAGATTTCTGCAGAGGATGTCACTCATAAAGATGTCTTCATCTAACATTATTTATGGTCATCTGCAGAATAAAATGGTGTCACTACCATATAGGACCTAGTAGGTTTTTAAAGCAGCCTTTTTCTAATGTAATGGTTGTGCAAGTCACTTCAAATTAAGAAAAATGTATATTATTGGTCTCTGAGTTTTCTGTCACATTTGAAGGCAAGAATAATGAGGCATGTTGCACTTCTCTAGTTGTCCCAAAGCATAGAACCCCAATGATCTCTAGTAAAGACAATGGGTCAACTGGACAACAGATTCATCATAACATCAAGGCTTTAGTGATTACAGAATGCTAGTAACCTGCAGATCTGCAGATTCAGTCTAAATATATATAACAGAAGCAGTTTAATTTTGGTAGGAAAGATGTTTTAGCTTTCATGGCACTAGATCAACATCTCTTTTTTGGCCAGAAACATTGACACCAGAGATAAGATTGTACACTTAGAAATGTAGAGGGGGGTGTAGACCTGCCATCAGTTTATTCCAGGGCAGGCTACTAGTTCCCCTTCAGGACCAAGATTTTGCATGTAAGCAGGTCTAAATAATTTTGAAAACTGCAAGCAAAGACCTGATTTGAACAAACATGTAAAAATGCTAGTAAAAAAACAAAAATAACATGCATAAAAACAATCCAAAAACACGTACTTTTAAAGGGGTATTCCAGGATTTTTTTCTTCATTTGACTGTGCTACAGGGGTTGTAATGTTAGGGTAGTTCATAATATAACTTCAAAAGGTATAGTGGCACTATTGTTATAAAATAGTCAGGGTCACTGGGCTGCCGTACCTCTATCACAGCAGGAGACTGAAGTCCTGAGTGTGCGGGTCTGGCGGTGCTGGGAACCAGAAAGCACTAAGTCACTAAATATAAATAGCATAGAAGAGACACAGTTATACGCACTCACCGCTAGGCTTCACTTTAAACCGCTAAGGCCCCCTTTACATATATGCGGCATCCATTGTCAATTCCCTCCAGCACTGCAGAAGCTGTGCCGGAGTGAAAATGAAACCAGAACCGACCCCATTCATTTGAATGGGACCATTCACAGTCGGATGATTTGATTCGTCGGACCGGCAAAGACAGGGGAACGCATCTTGCTGTGTTCCCCCGTCCATGCTGCATACCTGTCAGGCGGCTTCAGGTGTCGGGCCCTGTGTTTGTCTATGGAGCACCAGAGGCATTGCCTGACAGAACTGAAAGCATATTGCAAACATCGGCTTTTGCCTCTGGCACGCCATCACGAGGACTGGTACACAAAATACTACACAACCAGGGTGCCTCCTGCAGTTGCAAAACTACAACTCCCTGCAGCTCCCAACGGGCATGCTGGGAGTTCTAGTGCTGGAGGCACCCTGTCTAATGCTATAGGCACCCTTGTTTGAGCAAATACAGTTTTTTTTCTTCAGGTTTTGTACCACTAGCCCACCAGGATTGACTATGCCTACCTTTCCCCACGGCTTTATTTTCAAGGTAGGCATCATCAATCCTGTTGGGCTAGTGGTACATTACTTGAAGAAAAAAAAAAAAAAAGCAGTGATTGCTCAAAATGATGGCAACTGATTGTTTTGACTGAAGACAATTTATGCACTTTTTGAGCATCAGTCGTGCCATCATTTGTGAACCGTTAAGTAAAAAAAGTGAGCCTGACACAACTGACATATGTAAACCTAGCCTCACACGAACATCACCGGTTCCAGACCCGATGAAGGGTGCTCAGAGGACTGAGCAACCTGCATCAGGTCTGGAACCAGTGATGTCCGTGTGAGCAGTTGCAACGGAGTCGGACGACTGAAGCCTAGCGGTGAGTGCGGGTAACCGTGTCTCTTCCAAGCTATTTGTAGTTCATAATATAGTGTCTGTAACTGTGTTTGATGGCTGACCTCGCAATTCTTATGTGATCTTTGACCTGATGTTCATTTTTAGCAGCATACAAAATGTGTGTCAACTCAGGATTGCCCAGGTTGCAGTGTAGGCCGAGACATTACATCACTAGTCAGGGTTTTAAAGGTGCATGTCTGCTTCAATGGGTGGAGCAACTGCTGGGTGGGAGGGAGATAATTCTCTACAGGGCTACAAGGAATTATAGTTTCAAGCAGAGCACGCATGGAAGAGAGCCTAGCTGTGCAGCAATGGGTAGGGTGACTAATTTGTGGGAGGGAGATAAGTGAACTCACACTTACAAACAAGGGATCCTGGGAGTTGTAGTTGGAGGGAGGGAACTCCAACAGGAAATAGCCATTTCACAAACAGAAAGCAGCAGCGTTATGGTGGACTCACAACACAGCCATTTAGCCCAAGCCCAGTACAGATCCCTCCTAAGCATGTCCATTACTGTCTGGCAGGTAAGTTCTAAAGTCACCTTATGTTGGATAAACCCTTTAAGCCTTAAAAATACAATGTATGAACATACCCTTATATTTCAAAATATGTATCTAATTGTTTTCAATGTGTCATAATTTACTCTGAACAGCAATATTAAAACTGTCCAGCACATATTTCAAATACAACAGATGAAGCAACACACCACATTCTCTGCACAAAAAACCATGTCAGAAATCCAGGACGTGGATTAGCTTTATTAAAAAGAGGTAATACACATCCAAAAACCGCAAAAAAAATACATTGTCAAAAGTGTAAAATACACAAAAAAAAAGACAGAAGCAACCCCAAGAATTTTTTCCTTGCATGTCATTGTGGATTTTTCAAGGTGGAGCAATAGACTGTATGCGTATATACTTGCATTTACCTCATAATTTACCAGTACTTTGCTATTCTGCTTCCTTGCCATGCTTTACACTGCAGCTGTGTTTATTATTATAAACTACAATACAAAATTATCTAATAAGGCCCGGTCCACACTACCACTATAGACTCTGTTCAAAGTAGTTGCCTCATATATATAACAGGAAGACAAAGCACAGCATACTGCACTATTCTTCCCTTCAAAACGACAGACCCCATTATAAGTCACTGTAATCCATTGTATATAGGTGGTGTCAATCATCTGATGCATATGGCATTGCTGTCACGGTTTCAGTTATAAAGAAAGCCATGATGGTGGTGTGAACAGACTATTAATCTGCAAAGTTCCGAGTTCTGACCATCATTGGCCACTTCCAGTTTCCAAAGTATTATTCTGACAAAGGTTTACACTACTTCAGCTATAAAAGTGACACCTGGCCTGTTAACTGTACAAGTGTTTCCATTCCTTATGCCTATAAAGTATACAGTCCAATCCATAAAAAAAAAATATTTTTACACAGCACGACTGTCAAGTTAGTAAAATACATCAATTTACATTATTCCTGGATTAAATTAGCCCTGGAAACTAAGTGCATTTAAAGCCGGATACAATAGTTCCAAGTTTAGAAAGCTGCTTTCAATATACTGGCGGCAAAATAAAAGCAGGATCTGAAGGTCAGGAATTATCCATGTGGTAAAGGATGGCAGGGGAAGGAATATTCCAGCCAAGTCTCTCCAGAACATGAGCTAACTTTTGGCTTATAACAACACCCTGGGAATCTAACAAGTAAAGCGAGCTGGGGCTGCAGAGAAAACATGACTTCAGTCTATGTGAAAGTCATTACTGGACTGTCTCGCTGCAGACTCGCACTCTCGTACATGCGATCCCAGCCAAGAGGAGATGGAACATGCATTCTTGTCTAGCAGAAAACCCCTGGGGAAATGTTCTTTAAAACCGCAAAAAATAAAAACAAAAAAAAAATCCAGGATCCTGAAGCATTGTAGAGGTCTAATAAAACCTCTTCCTTGTGCTCTCCTATATGGAAATAAGATTGTATGAGCCATACAGTTGATCCCTATTTAAATAGACACCTAAAAGACGCTGGCATAATCCAGAGAAGAAACAGCACTCTAGGATTAAACAATCCACTGTGTTTGGATAATCCAGAGAGAAGCAGCACTCTAGGATTAAACAATCCACTGTGTTTGGATAATCCAGAGAGAAGCAGCACTCTAGGATTAAACAATCCACTGTGTTTGGATAATCCAGAGAGAAGCAGCACTCTAGGATTAAACAATCCACTGTGTTTGGATAATCCAGAGAGAAGCAGCACTCTAGGATTAAACAATCCACTGTGTTTGGATAATCCAGAGAGAAGCAGCACTCTCGGATTAAACAATCCACTGTGTTTGGATAATCCAGAGAGAAGCAGCACTCTAAGATTAAACAATCAACTGTGTTTGGATAATCCAGAGAGAAGCAGCACTCTAGGATTAAACAATCCACTGTGTTTGGATAATCCAGAGAGAAGCAGCACTCTAGGATTAAACAATCCACTGTGTTTAATTTACCCAACATGGCAAAACACAGAAATAGAGTCTTTTAAACTGAATGGTTGTATTGCCATGTTGTCTAAATAAAGCACAGTGGATTGTTTAATCCTGGAGTGCTTCTTCCTCTGTGGATTATACAGATTACCTTGGCAGCCTTGGTTCATCCCTCAGAAGTTTTACACCAGAATTTGTGAACTTTACTACACGGATGGATATTGAGATAGCTGGCAGGTATTCTCCTGGTGATCCTACAATACACAACCAGGCATGAATGTGAAGAGGGGAATAAGATGCAACCAAATACCTGTGGGGCTTATTCTCCAAAACAACAAAGAATTGGGCATGTTAAAATCCAACATACACAACCCTTCTTCCAACATATGCTGTCAGGATAAAAGCGGGATATCCCCTTACACATTAGTTAGCCAATCTGACTGGAACTGGTCAATTCAGCCAATATTGATTTAATGTGAATGGACACCTTAACCCCTTCCCGACCTATGACATACCTGTACGTCATGGGTGGCAAGGTGTTCCCGACCCATGACATACAGGTACGTCATGGACATTACTGCCGCTACTCGCGGCATCCCGCAGCGCCCGGAAAGATGGTGGCTATCACTGATAGCCAGCCATCTTACCGTGCGACCGCGGGGGGTTTCGTCCCCCACCCCCCCCAGCGATCGCTGCTATCAGCTGGTCAAATCTGACTAGCTGATAGCAGCGCGGTGTGTGAGTCCCGATCACGGGGATCGGGACACACACCACCCTGCTAAGTGTCCCTGACCCGTCCCCCGGCGTCACTTACCCGTCGGAGCGGTGTCCCGAGCGGTCCCGGCGTCCTCCGTGCGGTCCCGACGTCCTCCAGGCGGTCCCGGCGGCGCTGCGTCCCGGAGGTGAGTTTCCGGCAGCAGTGCAGCATCTTCATTGGCAGCAGTGAGATCGCCGTAAAGCGATCTCACTGCTGCCTCTGAGAGTTTCAAAACTGCAACTCCCAGCATGCCCAGACAGCCTTTGGCTTTCTGGGCATGCTGGGAGTTGTAGTTTTGCAACATCTGGAGGTCCACAGTTTGGAGACCACTGTATAATGGTCTCCAATCTGTGCTCTTCCAGATGTTGCAAAACTACAAATCTCAGCATGCTCAGTCTGTCCAGGCATGCTGGGAGTTGTAGTTCTCTAACATCTGGAAGAGCACAGATTGGAGACCATTATACAGTGGTCTCCAAACTGTGGACCTCCAGATGTTGCAAAACTACAACTCCCAGCATGCCCAGACTGCCCAAGCATGCTGGAAGTTGTAGTTCGGCAACATCTGATCCTTCAGATATTGCCGAACTACAACTTCCAGCATGCCTTGGCAGTCTGGGCATGCTGGGAGTTGTAGTTTTGCAACATCTGGAGGCACACTAGTTGGGAAACATTGTCCGTTTCCTACCTCAGTGCCTCCAGCTGTTGCAATTGTTGCAAAACTATAACTCCCAGCATGCACTGACAGACCATGCATGCTGGGAGTTGTAGTTTTGCAACAGCTGGAGGCACACTGGTTTGGAAACACTAAGTTTGGTTGCAAAACACTTGAAAGTTTATTACTTAACTTAGTGTTTCCAAACCAGTGTTCCTCCAGCTGTTGCAAAACTACAACTCCCAGCATGCACGGACAGCCAAAGGGCATGCTCGGAGTTTGCAACAGCTGGATGTTTGCCCCCTCCCCCCAATGTGAATGTACAGGGTACACTCACATGGGCGGAGGTTTACAGTGAGTGCTGCAAGTTTGAGATGGCGGCAAACTTGCTGTGAACCTCTGCCCATGTGACTGTACCCTAAAAACACTACACTACACTGACACTAAAATAAAAAGTAAAAACACTACATATACACATACCCCTACACAGCCCCCCTCCCCCCAAAAAATGAAAAACGTCTGGTACGCTACTGTTTCCAAAACGGAGCCTCCAGCTGTTGCAAAATAATAACTCCCAGTATTGCCGGACAGCCATTGACTGTCCAGGCATGCTGGGAGTTTTGCAACAGCTGGAGGCACCCTGTTTGGGAATCATTGGCATAGAATACCCCTATGTCCACCCCTATGCAAATCCCTAATTCAGGCCTCAAATGCGCATGGCGCTCTCTCACTTTGGAGCCCTGTCGTATTTCAGGGCAAAAGTTTTGGGACACATATGGGGTATCGCCGTACTCGGGAGAAATTGCCTTACAAATTTTGGGGGGCTTTTTCTTCTTTAACCCCTTATGAAAAGGTGAAGTTGGGGTCTACACCAGCATGTTAGTGTAAAAAAATAAATTTTTTACACTGACATGCTGGTGTTGCCCCATACTTTTCATTTTCACAAGAGGTAAAAGGGAAAAAAGACCCTCTAAATTTGTAACGCAATTTCTCCTGAGTACGGAGATACCCCATATGTGGACGCAAACTGCTCTGGGGGCGCACAACAAGGCCCAGAAGGGAGAGTGCACCATGTACATTTGAGGCGATTTGCACAGGGGTGGCTGATTGTTACAGCAGTTATGACAAACGCAAAACAATAAATATCCATATGTGACCCCATTTTGGAAACTACACCCCTCACGGAATGTAATAAGGGGTGCAGTGAGCATTTACACCCCACTGGTGTATGACAGATTTTTGGAACAGTGGTCTGTGAAAATGAAAAATAAAATTTTTGATTTGCACAGTCCACCGTTTCAAATATCTGTCAAACGCCAGTGGGGTGTAAATACTCACTGCACCCCTTATTACATTCCATGAGGGGTATAGTTTCCAAAATGGGGTCACATGTGGGGGGGTCCACTGTTCTGGCACCATAGGGGCTTCCTAAATGGGACATGCCCCCCAAAAACCCTTTCAGAAAAACTCACTCTCCAAAATCCCATTGTCGCTCCTTCCCTTCTGAGCCCTCTACTGTGCCCACCGAACATTTTACATACGCATATGAGGTATTTCCTTACTCGAGAGAAATTGGGTTACAAATTTTAGGGTGATTTCTCTCCTTTTACCCCTTGTAAAAATTAAAAAATTGGGTCTACAAGAAAATGCGAGTGTAAAAAATGAAGATTTAGAATTTTCTCCTTCACTTTGCTGCTATTCCTGTGAAACACCTAAAGGGTTAAGACACTTACTGAATGTCATTTTGAATACTTTGGGGGGTGCAGTTTTTATAATGGGGTCATTTATGGGGTATTTCTAATATGAAGATCCTTAAAATCCACTTCCAACCTGAACTGGGCCCTGAAAAATTACGATTTTGAAAATCTTGAGAAAAATTGGAAAATTGCTGCGGAACTTTGAAGCCCTCTGATGTCTTCCAAAAGTAAAAACTTGTCAATTTTTTAATGCAAACACAAAGTAGACATATTGTATATGTGAATCAATATGTAATTTATTTGGAATATCCATTTTCCTTTCAAGCAGAGACTTTCAAAGTTAGAAAAATGCTAAATTTTCAAAATTTTCATGACATTTTTTGATTTTTTACCAAGAAAGGATACAAATATCAGTGAAATTTTACCGATAAAATAAAGTAGAATACGTCACGAAAAAACAATCTCGGAATCAGAATGATAAGTAAAAGCATTCCAAAGTTATTAATGTTTAAAGTGACAGTGGTCAGATTTTAAAAAAATGCCCAGGTCATGAAGGTGAAAATGGGCTGGGTCATGAAGGGGTTAAAGGGGGACTACGGTGGAAAACTTTTTTTTTTTTTTTTTTTTTAAATGAACTGGTGCCAGAAAGTTAAACAGATTTGTAAATGACTTCTATTAAAAATCTTAATCCTTTCAGTACTTTTTAGCAGCTGTTTGCTACTGAGGAAAATCTATTTTTTTTATTTCTTTTTTGTTTTGTCCACAGTGCTCTCTGCTGACACCTGATGCCCGTATTAGGAACTGTCCAGAGCAGGAGAAAATCCCCATAGCAAACCTATGCTACTCTGGGCAGTTCAGGTGTCAGCAGAGAGCACTGTGGACAACAGAAAAAAGAAATTCAAAAAGTAAAAGAATTTCCTCTATAGCATACAGCTACTAAAAAGTACTAAAAGGATTAAGCTTTTTTTAATAGAAGTAATTCACAAATCTGTTTAATTTTCTGGCACCAGTTCATTTAAAAAAAAAATAATTCCACCGGAGTACCCCTTTAAATTATTGTTGCAATGTAATGCTCCTGGTAGGTCGAGAGAGAGACAGACATCTCATCTTCACATATTAAAGTGCCAATAGTAAAAACTGAAAATAAAAATAACTAGAGTGACCTTCCAAGAGTTATCACTTTTAGGTGCAATTTCTAAATATATAATGGTCAAAGTCTTGTTGCCCACCTTCACCACTTGCAGAAAGTTTTATTATCCAGTAGAATGAAACCATTCTCTTGCCATGATAAATTACAATAGTGACAATATATAAAGCATAACAATATTAGACATAAATTCTGAGTAAAGTATTGGAAGAAAGGAACTAAAAGATTTATCTATAAATGGAAAGCTACATCTGTCTTCTGTTCCTCTGAACTGGAGTCCTGCACAGGACTGGTTTTTCAATCCCGCTCCTGCCTGCTCCAGATTTTTTTGACCAATCCCGATCGCTCCCGTAGGATGTTTGCTCCACTCCCGCAACATTTGTGTCCAATCCCACCCGCTCCCAGTAAAATGCTTATCCAATCCAATTTTGAGTTATATTGAGGCTGGTGCGGGATTTCGCTCTGAACCCTCGAAATGACAATGCGGTTAACTAAACATTATTAAAAAAGCCTCTTTAGCATTTTAGGTCACTCACAGCCTTTTCCTCAGCTATTCATATTTCAAAGTTTCTGTTCATTGCAAAGATAAGTTTTAGGTTAGAATTGGTTCACACCAGCATTTCAATTTTTCATTGCTCTCCAATGTCACTAAAGCAAAATAATGGGGATTAAAAAAAAAAAAAAGGCAGCGCCAGTGGATCTGTTGTATTCTGGTGTGCCAACCATCTCAGACCCAGGAGATAGCAATCCCCAGGAGTCTGTGACAACCAGTTTTCAGTAATTATTTTAAAAAAATTCCCCCAACCATCCATTAAAACAGATCTTTTAAGTAGGTGAGGCTTACACAAATATGCCATAAAATGGAGGATCAGGGGCTGAGCTTAAAAATGTCCTGAAAAGATGGAAATGTTGGAGGAGTGTGTGGGTAGGCATCTGTATTCCTATTGTTTAACTTGGCAGATGGTGGCTCACATCCGGTTGATACCTCCTGCTCGTGGAGAAACAGAGGCTGACCGTTTATGTATTGGCTAGAGCAGGACATCGTGAGTACATAAAATATAAAAGTAAAACCTGCTTGTTTCACATGAAGTTAACAAAATATACTATTTTTGGACCTATAAAATGACTTGCCCATAGTAATACCAAGCCATTCAAGGTCTATAGATGAAGTTCTATCTAAACAAAGTACAAATCCTCCTCGACTGCCCCATGATGCTATCAATATGGTTTAAATTTACATTCCATAAAAAGACAAAAAAGATGACTAATTCCTAAAGTCAGCAGAATAACAGCTTTGCATATGTATGTTTAGTCATAAGTCCAGGATCACGTCTCGCTGAAGATAATTCTTACTTCTATAAGGTCTATACTTACCCTTAGTTGAATCCTGAAGCACCAAGTTCTCAAGTGAAAGCCAGTCTGTATTCAGTCTCTTTACCAGCTTGTATGCATTGACCGGATGAGCAAGGTAACCCTCTGGATCAGAGGTAGATCTACTTGTAAGCTCTTCTACTTGAGAGGCCCAGCTGAAAACATAAGGACATTTATATAACTCAAGAATCATCTCTATATAAGAATAAGTTATCTGCCACATAGCGTTTGGCAGTGCTGTTTGGTTGTCATGCTGATATCTCTGTCTTTCTCAGGTATATGTAATCTCTGAAAATGCGGCAATCAGATAAATACAATGCTAAGAGGTAGAGTTGGTTGGGACTGCTCAAAAGTTAAAATATTCATTTATTCCTTTATTACATGTATTCATTTTTTCCATTAGATTTAAAAACTACATTTTAGTAAAGCATGTGTAACAGTATGGTCAACATTGATAAGATAAAAAGGTCCTAAATGATCAGCACAATTTTCTACTAACCTAGCATATATTCACATAACTAGTGAATAGAAGAAAAACTGTATAAAACATCTGCCTTTTTAATACATCTGTCACATGCTGCCTATAGATATCTATATGGTGGGAGCAGTAAACTGCAAATTAAGACACAGACAGAGGCTGCAGTAGCTTGCAGAAATTGTTATATCTCACCCCAGCTTACACTACTCCGTACTGCTCTATTATGTCTGCTGCTGCTTCTGAGGGTGTGGTATAGTGATAAAGAGGAACAGGATGCCATATTTTGTGTGTATGCAGAATATAGGACATATGAGATGAATGGTTAGGCTCTGCATACTAGCTCAGAAACAACTGAAAATTAGAGATGAAGCCCTGCAGCACCAATGCTGGAGTTAAAAAGCATTACCATGGTCAAACAGACTGATGTTGTATCAGAATACAAATTAAAACACTGTATACATCCAAATACCTTTTAATCTTTGAAAGGCGATGTTCCTCCTCGCGAATGTACTCTTTTAGAGATTGTAACAGGTCTCTTTCCTTGTAAATAAGGTCTGTCATTTGGCCTATAAATAGGGAGGAAAAAAAGTGAGTAGTGTTCTCATAACACCCCTTGTTCTCAGGACTTTTCCTGTTCAGTTTCTTATATAAGCAGAAGCTACATCCCGTCAGCCATTCCGCATTTAGTTGGGCTGGGCACAAAGTCTACAAAGTACAGTCATGGCCATAAATGTTGGCACCCCTGAAATTTTTCAAGAAAATGAAGTATTTCTCACAGAAAAGGATTGCAGTAACACATGTTTTGCTATACACATGTTTATTCCCTTTGTGTGTATTGGAACTAAACCAAAAAAGGGAGGAAAAAAAGCTAATTGGACATAATGTCACACCAGACTCCAAAAATGGTCTGGAAAAAAAATGATTGGCACCCTTAACTTAATGTTTGATTACACACCCTTTGTAAAAATAAATAAATAACTGAAATCAGTCGCTTCCTATAACCATCAATAAGCTTCGTACACCTCTCAGCCAGAATGTTGGACCACTTCTTCTTTGCAAACTGCTCCAGGTCTCTCTTATTTTAAGGGCGCCTTTTCCCAACAGCAATTTTAAGATCCCTCCACAGGTGTTCAATGGGATTTAGATCTGGACTCATTCCTGGCCACTTCAGAACTCTCCAGCGCTTTGTTGCCATCCATGTCTGGGTGCTTTTTGACGTATGTTTGGGGTCATTGTCCTGCTGGAAGACCCAAGATCTCGGACACAAACCCAGCTTTCTGACACTGGGTTGTACAGTGTGACCCAAAATCCATTGGTAATCCTCAGATTTCATGATGCCTTGCACACATTCAAGGCACCAGAGGCAGCAAAACAACCCCAAAACATAATTGAACCATATTTCACTGTAGGTACTGTGTTCTTTTCTTTGTAGGCCTCATTCCGTTTTCAGTAAACAGTAGAATGATGTGCTTTACCAAAAAGCTCTATCTTGGTCTTCTCTGTCCACAAGACGTTTTTCCAGAAGGATTTTGGCTTACTCAAGTTCATTTTGGCAAAATGTAGTCTTGCTTTTTTTATGTCTCTATGTCAGCAGTGGGGTCCTCCTGAGTCTCCTGCCATAGTGTTTCATTTCCTTTAAATGTCGACAGTTTGTGCCGACACTGTTGCTCCCTGAGCCGACAGGACAGCCTTAATATCTTTAGAACTTGTTTGGGGCTGCTTATCCACCATCCGGACTATCCTGCGTTGACACCTTTCATCAATTGTTCCCTTCATTCCACGTCCAGGGAGATTAGCTACAGTGCCATGGGTTGCAAACTTCTTGATAATGTTGAGCACTGTGGACAAAGGCAAATCTAGATCTCTGGAGATGAACTTGTCACCTTGAGATTGTAGATATTTTTCCACAATTTTCATTCTCAAGTGCTCAGACAGTTCTCTTCTCCTCTTTGTGTTGTCCATGCTTAGTGTGGCACACAGACACATAATGCAAAGACTAAGTGAACTTCTGTCCTTTTTATCTGCTTTCATGTGTTATTTTTATATTGTCCACACCTGTTACTTGCCCCAGGTGAGTTTAAAGGAACATCACAAGCTTGAAACAATCTTATTTTTCCATAATTTTGAAAGGGTGCCAATAATTTTGTCCAGCCCATTTTTGGAGTTTGGTGTGACATTATGTCCAATTTGCTTTTTTCCCCCTCCTTTTTGTTGGTTTAGTTCCAATACACACAAAGGGAATAAACATGTGTATAGCCAAACATGTGTTACTGCAATCCTTTTCTGTGAGAAATACTTCATTTTCATGTCAGGGGTGCCAACATTTATGGCCATGATTATCTATATCTATATCTCTATCTATCACTCCAGGCTTCTCTACATACTTGGGAGGACTGTTAACACAGAGGGGGACTGGTTGCCAGAGACCCCTCTGATGATAAGTTATTGTCGGGGGAAGCACATGGTAGCATACATCACTTATAGTCTCTGCACACAGTACTACTTTTTACAGGAGACAGGCTCCATTATAGTCTGGAGTGCCGAGTGGGGCAGTGAAGTGTACTACCTCACGCTTATGTATCTTTACCTAATCTAACTATCATTCGGAGGGGGTCTCAGTAATGACATGTCAGAAGGTAATTTAAAGGACTGTAATACTTTAACCCCTTAACAACGCAGGACGTAAATGTACGTCCTGGTGAGGTGGTACTTAACGCACCAGGACGTACATCTACGTCCTAAGCATAACTGCGAGGATCGAAGCGATGCCCGGATCATGCGCGGCAGGTCCCTGCTGATGATCGCAGCCAGGGACCCGCCCGTAATGGCGGACACCCGTGATCCTGCGGATGTCTGACATTAACCCCTCAGATGCCATGATCAATACAGATCGGCATCTGCAGCATCGCGGTCACTAAAATGGATGATCGGATCGCCTGCAGCACTGCCGCGGCGATTCGATCATCCAGCACGGAAGACAGAGGTCCCCTCACCTGGCTCCGCTGCCTTCACGGCGTCTTCTGCTCTGATCTGCCTTCCCGCAGACCAGAGCAGAAGATGACCGATAATGCTGATCAGTCCAGAGCAGAAGATGACCGATAATGCTGATCAGTGCCATGTCCTATACATAGCACTGAACAGTATTAGCAATCGAGTGATTGCTATAAATAGTCCCCTATGGGACTATATAAGCAAATATGTTATCAATAAAAAGTACAGATCACGGCGCATACCGCCCTCATATCGCCGCTTATACGGAAAAATGAAAAAGTTATAGGTCTTCAAAATCGGGGGATTTTAAACATACTAATTTGGTTAAAAAGTTTGTGATTTTTTTTTTTTTTTTGAAGCACAACAGTAATAGAAAAGTATGTTATCATGGGTATCATTTTAATCGTATTGACCCAAAGAATAAATAACACACGTCATTTTTACCGTAAATTGTATGGCGTCAAAACAAAACCTTCCAAAATTAGCAAAATTGTGGTTTTCTTTTTAATTTCACCACACAAATAGTATTTTTTTGGTTGCGCCATACATTTTATGGTAAAAGTGAGTGATGGCATTACAATGGACAACTGGTCATGCAAAAAACAAGCACTCACACTAGTCTGTGGATGAAAATATAAAAGTTATGATTTTTTGAAGGCGAGGAGGAAAAAAACTAAAAACGTAAAAATGTAATTGTCTGCGTCCTTAAGGCCCAAATGGGCTGCGTCCTTAAGGGGTTAAGTAACTATAAAACTATTTAACATTGTTAAAAATAAAATTTTAAAAATTCCTAATACTAGTAGTCTGAAGACAAACTATAAGGTTTACTTTAATGGATGAAATTCAGGCAATGTACGAGCCGGGTGTGCAGATTGTGTAGTACACAGGCAGTAGTAATTACAGTACATACACACACCACAGAACTGAATATGCATTGCTCAAGAAAACTTTAAATAAGCAAGGAATACAGTGGCTTCTAAGCTTGATCCCTGTAAATGTCAAGACCTATAATTTATTACATCAAAAAGAACAGATCGATGTTTATTTTTAGAGCCTTGATGAGAAGAAGACAGTTCTAACAAATCTCAAAAATGCATTTAAGAACTAGAAAAGAAATGTGGCAAGGAAACGGAAGGGCCTTCATTTACATACTGCCAATTATGTGCCCATGGCATGCAAGAGAGGGCAGCAAATGCCAGGCTAATTATAAGGTCACTGCTAAATGTGAAATGCCTTGCCTTCCACAAGGGCAGCTGTTAATTGTTAACTGGATAAATCAGCTGAATACATGAGCAACATGATCACAGCTAAGTGCCAAGAAAGGTGTGCCCAACATTCTGATCAGGCGACATCTCTTGGCTATATCTCAAACCATGCCACAGCTCCACTAGCTCTACTGCCCCAATTAGAGAAGAGCAAACTTACAGTAAAATTCGATTCATCACGAACTTCTCGGCTCGGCAGTTGAGGACTTATCCTGCATAAATTAGTGGGCTGGAAAAGGTGGATACAGTCCTAGGAAAGAGTCTCCTAGGACTGTATCCACCTTTTCCAGCCCACCGAAGCACCTGAAAGCTGAACTAATTTATGCAGGTTAAGTCATCAACTGCTGAGCCGAGAAGTTCGTGATGAATCAAATTTACTGTAAGTTCGCTCATCTCTAGCCCCAATCTATGACTGCTGCAGGAGGATTCTTAGGTCATAGCCAAGTGTAAAGTTTCCATAATTTTTTTGGGGGATGGGGGGGTGTTCTTCACCAAGTTTATCCGTGTCTTAGCTGCTATTGTGAGGGAGAGCAAAATCTGATTTCACATTTCATAGTGTAGCATTACATGGTCAATTGTGTAAGGCTGCATTCACACCACGTTTTGTACATACGGGTGCCGGATCCGGCGGGGGGAGGGGCAAACCGGGTGCTCCCGTACCCCAGCCGAATCATCCCGTGACTCCATTTACTTTAATGAGCCGACCTGAGTCAAACGGTGAATCCAGTCTGCTCAGTTTTGACCCGTATGCGGTTTTGTGACCGGATACTACGGTCCAAAACCGCATACTGGTCAAAACTGAGCAGACCGGAGTCACCGTTTCACTCCGGTCGGCTCAATAAAGTAAATGGAGTCACGGGCTGATTCGTCTGGGGTACGGGAACGCCCGGTTTGCCCTTCCCTCGCCCCCCCCCCTCTCCCACCCCTGCCGGATCCAGCACCCGTATGTACAAAATGTGGTGTGAATGCAGCCTTACACATGTCCAAGCTTCACGTCTCCTGGTTAAGCACAAAGGGGGAGATTTATAAAAACCTGTCCAGAGGTTAAGTTGCTGAGTTGCCCATCGCAAGCAATCAGATCATTTCTTTCATTTTTGCAAAGACCTCTGAAAAATGAAAGCAGCAATCTGATTGGTTGCTATGGGCAACTCAGCAACTTTTCCTCCGGACAGGTTTTGATAAATCTCCCCCAAAGTCTGTCTCTTGGTTAAGTACAAACCACCTTCCAAGTAGTACTTTTTGAGTGTATGCAAAGTGAAACTAATATAGTTAGAAAAAGACAATGACAGATACACATAAAGACATTATTCTAATGCAGTATTTTGCACCTAATTTTAGTCAAAAACAGAAGGGGAACAAACACGAGAAAAACTAAATTGAAAAGATTTTTCTATGTTATGAGCCCACTCCTGGTTAAAAATACTGATCAAAATAAGGCTCAAAATACTATGAGTGCACATAGCCTTAAAGGGGATGTCCATCAAAGACAACTCCCTTACAAAACACAGCTCCTTACCGGTGAAACTCAACAGAATCAAGTATAGTTTTTATTATGCACATAAAACGTGGTTGCACCAAGTGACCCATAATGATCTTCAGATTACAGTGGCAATCTTTACTAGAAAAATGGTGTGCCTGTTAGACACTTTTCAGTATTACTTTAGTGCAGCTTGAAATGCAACACTAAGTAAACATACATACCGATTGAAGTGAAAAATTCTGCATGTACCTGCCATTGGTACAAGATGTTGGTGAGGAGCATCAAGATGCCAAGGAGGCTCTTCATCTTTATAGATGACAAGAGGATGTCTGTATAAAGAGAAAACAAAAAGTGGAGTCAGGCAAATGTGTGGAAAATATGAAAAATAAACTTCTAATAAGAGTAAAATAAGAACACTGTAGGCTTACATGGCATCATCAGGTAAGGGGAGCCGGCTCACAGAGCTTTCCTACCAGGCCTGCCCCCGTAAGGACGATAGAAAAGTGCAGGCACCGCTGCCTTCTGAGTGCTCACTCCCACTGGCAAGTTCTCATGTCCTAGTGACGAGTGAGTGAAGACATTTAAATATTCATCTTGGGGGTGAGCTGGGTAGGGAACATTAAAGAGGTAGGGGAGCTCAGCCAGCTGACTCCCTGCCTCCATTGCGCACAGCAGTGCAACAGAAGACAAAACGGCCATAACTCTGTAACTACAGTAGTCCCTCAAGTTACAATATGAATTGGTTCCAGGACAACCATTGTATGTTGAAACCATTGTATGTTGAGCCAATAACTCTATGGAAACCTGGTAATTGGTTCTGAAGCCCCAAAAAGTCATCCAAAAATAGGAAAAAGTGAGAATTAAAGAAAAATAAGTAGATAAATAATACAGATAAAGCAAATCATTACATATAAAAGTAAGAAAGATCTGCTGGGAGCTGTAAATCACTGTCAGCGTATCCCAACCAGGGTGCCTCCAGCTGTTGCAAAACTACTTCCATATCCCAGCATGCCCGGACAGCCAAATGCTGTCTGGGTATGCTGGGAGTTGTAGTTTTGCAACAGCTGGAGGCACCCTGGTTGGGAAACCCTGGTCTATGTAGAGGACAGGAGCTTCTTCAGGGTCCTGTACAGTACAGTGTCCTAAAAAAGTAACATGGAGCCTCCCTCACCTGGTGTCCAAAGGAGCAGCTAACCCTGGTACAGGTAAAGAGTACAGAACATGTAATACCTCCCTGTACTGTAGGGAGGCGCTACCAGACCCCAGTCAGTGCATGCACTTCAGTAATACAGGGGTTTTATCAGTAAATGTCCATTCTGATTGGTCAGTTCTTCCAGCCATTGACATGTTTCACAGATCTGGACTGTCTGTACATTGTATGTTGAGTCTGGTTTCAAGTTACAATGGTCCAGAAAAGACCATTGTATGTTGAAACTATTGTATGTTGAGGCTATTGTAAGTTGAAAGATCACTGTACTACACAGATTAATGTAAGTAACCCTTTTTTTAGAGCTGTTCATTCACACTATAAGCACAACAGCTCGGTTACCAAGCAGCTTGGTGACAGGGAAAGACCCAAGAAACAGAACCAGTCCACCTGCATCATCCATGGACCAGTAAAGGGCTTAACACCTTGCAAAGACACATACTGCATTTTACGACGTACTATATACCATTCTCTTCATTGTGGAATAGAAAAAAAAATGACAACTACAAGAGTTAGCAGGGAAAATGGAAAATACTCTGAATACCAGTGCAGATCTTTAATACTGTATTTATGATCTGTGGAAACCTGGATAACTACAGTCACTGAAGGAGAGCAACTTATAAAAGGAAGACTAGAATATTACAAGACATCACTTTATATCTGTCAGCTTATCTTAACACAGGTTGACAGACAAATGCCCACAATACGCCCTTCCGCTACCTGAGCTTAGTTCAGTGAACAAGGTGCTCTCCGGAGCTTCAGGTAACTTGTCTTCACGATGACACATTAATCCGATCTTCTGTGTATATAAAGATGCAGACGCTGAGAATTTATTAGCTGTATCTACAGTCACACAGAGGAGTGATGCATCATGGAATATTGCTTGCCCCAGGAGACACATTCTCTCTCAATCAGACTTGACAATAACTTGTCAGAACAAATCTATCCTGTGCAGCAGAGGACTAAGCGGGAGTCTGGCCAGCACAGCACATCCAGCACTCTCTCCTCTGGAAGACACAGAGACCCTTTATCACACCAATGGTGACCACTTCAGCTTCTCCAGAAGAGCAGGCACAATGCACAGTATACATCGAAAATGTCATTGCAGAGCACACCATTAACTGAATAGAAAAGGGAAGGGCATAAGACAAGACAATAGATCCAAGCTAGATATGGAGCACAGGAAGATATTCCAACACGTGGCAATGGAATTAAGCACACTAGCGCTATGTATACTATACTTTCTTCTATACTAAAACTAGAAAACCCAGTTTCCCTACATCTGTAGATCCTCATGTGCAAGCATTTACGCGAACCAAATGCCCTACCAATATCTTCTAAAGACGGCTCTTGATCCAGCACTGTCATAAACCCCAGTGATCTTTATAGTAACATACACCTGTCAATAAAACCCATCCTTGTGCTACCATCTCCTCCCTGGCACGTTTCAAGATCATGTGTGCCCTTACTCAGAGTGCGTTGTACCAGTAAAAGGGTAAAAGTTCCTTACAGGGCACCCGTCAATGGTTTTATGCTGCCCGATCAGTAGGGAAAGTGATCCTAACACAGTAGAATTCATCTGAAACATTCAGGTATTTAAGAGTAATGATAGTTTTAAGAAACCGCTGGGTATTGTAGAAGTACTCCAGTCATTGGGGAGGAGAACAGCCACCGGGGACCATCCTAATGACTACTTACATCGTTCCAATCTGCTTTTTAAAACTATGGTTCCTCTGAAACAACAACCGAACCTTTCACAGTAAATAATAGAAAGTCAAGACCACTTACTCCATTCAGGCAGCATAAAACCGCTGACAGGTTTCCTTTCAGGCACATGTATGCTTGGAGATGGTAGAATGACAATGGTTTTAATAGCAAAGTTGTTAAAATAAATGTTACCAAATTTTTATCACTGTACTGGGTCAATTGTCTAGTTATATAATATACTTTCTTCTATCCATAATTCATCAAGTCCATGTTTATACCTAGCACCTGCTGCATTGCTAAGGAGATTCATTATGTCACGATTCATATGCATTACCCAGCATGGACAAAATACACTCACTGAGGAAGATTAACGAAAACCTGTGTAGAGGAAGTGTAGGGCAGTTGCCCATAGCAACCAATCACAATGCTATCATTTTTAAAAAGTCCACTGAAAAATGAAAGATTTGATTGGTTGCTATTGGCAACTGCACTACAGGTTTTGATAACTCTCCATCATTTGCCCCGATAGCTAGTAGAAAATTGGCAGTCGGCAGGACTTACACCCTTTATGCAACAGATGGGGGCAAGCAACTGGATACTGTCTCTGAATGCACTCAAAAAAATCCAGTAAAAAAGTTCCTTTAAAAGGGTCTTAGAGAAACTTCTAGAACCATTTACCAAGTGAACATGATCATAAGGACAATTCCATTTTAATCCAGAAATAGAAATGTTCAGTAACTATAGGGTGGAGAAGATTAATAGGAAGGGGCATACAGTGCCTTGCAAAAGTATTCACCCCCCTTGACTTTTTTTCGTATTTTGGTGCCTCACAACCTGGAATTAACATGGATTGTTTGAGGATTTTGATAATTTAATTTACAAAACACACCCACAAATTTGAAGTTTTAATTTTTTTATTTATTGTGAAGCAAACCACAAATATGACAAAATAACAGAAAAAGTCAATGTGCATAACGATTCACTCCCCTAAAGTAAATACTTTGTAGAGCCACCTTTTGCGTCAATCACAGCTCCAAGTCGCTTTGGATAATTCTCTATGAGCTGGCCACATCTGACCACTGGGATTTTTGCCCATTCCTCGTTGCAAAACTGCTCCAGCTCCTTTAAGTTGGATGGTTTGCACTTGTGAACAGCAATCTTTAACCCCTTAAGGACTCAGGGTTTTTTCCGTTTTTGCACTTTCGTTTTTTCCTCCTTACCTTTTAAAAATCATAACCCTTTCAATTTTCCACCTAAAAATCCATATTATGGTTTATTTTTTGCGTCGCCAATTCTACTTTGCAGTGACATTAGTCATTTTACTCAAAAATGCACGGCGAAACGGAAAAAAAAAATCATTGTGCGACAAAATCGGAAAAAAAAACGCCATTTTGTAACTTTTGGGGGCTTCCGTTTCTACGCAGTGCATATTTCAGTAAAAATTACACCTTATTATTCTGTAGGTCCATAGGGTTAAAATGATACCCTACTTATATAGGTTTGATTTTGTCGCACTTCTGGAAAAAATCATAACTACATGCAGGAAAATGTATACGTTTAAAAATGTCATCTTCTGACCCCTATAACTTTTTATTTTTCCACGTACGGGGCGGTATGAGGACTCATTTTTTGCGCCGTGATCTGAAGTTTTTATCGGTATGATTTTTGTTTTGATCGGACTTTTTGATCACTTTTTATTCATTTTTTTAATGGTATAAAAAGTGACCAAAATACGCTTTTTTGGACTTTGGAATTTTTTTGCGCGTACACCATTGACCGTGCGGTTTAATTAATGATATATTTTTATAGTTCGGACATTTACGCACGCGGCGATACCACATATGTTTATTTATTTTATTTTTTTTACACTGTTTAATTTTTTTTTATGGGAAAAGGGGGGTGATTCAAACTTTTATTAGGGAAGGGGTTAAATGACCTTTATTAACACTTTTTTTTTACATTTTTTTTTTGCAGTGTTAGAGGTCCCATAGGGACCTATAACACTGCACACACTGATCTCCTATGCTGATCACTGGCGTGTATTAACACGCCTGTGATCAGCATTATTGGCGCTTGACTGCTCCTGCCTGGATCTCAGGCACGGAGCAGTCATTCGTCGATCGGACACCGAGGAGGCAGGTAAGGGCCCTCCCGGTGTCCGATCAGCTGTTCGGGACGCCGCGATTTCACCGCGGCGGTCCCGAACAGCCGGGTCACTTTCAGTTTCACTTTAGAAGCGGCGGTCAGCTTTGACCGCCGCTTCTAAAGGGTTAATAGCGCACATCGCCGCGATCGGCGATGTGTGGTATTAGCCGCGGGTCCCGGCCGTTGATGAGCACCGGGACCGAAGCGATATGATGCAGGATCGCGGCGCGATCCCGCTTCATATCGCGGGAGCCGGCGTAAATATACGTCCTGCGACGTTAAGGGGTTAAAGGGGAACTCAGGTGGAAACAAGTAGAAAACAAATGTTTTCAAATCAACTGGTGCCTGAAAGTTTAAACGGATTTGTAAATGACTTCTATTAAAAATACCTAATCCTTCCAGTACTTATTAGCTGCTGTATAAAACAGAGACATTTGTCAATTTATTTTGTCTGACAACAGTGCTCTCTGCTGACACCTCTGTCCGTATCAGGAACTGTCCAGATTAGAAGCATATGCCCATAGAAAACCCTCCTGCTCTGGACAGTTCCTGACACAGACAGAGGTGTCAGCAGAGAGCACTGCATACACACATGCTGGCTGTGATTCCTGTTTCTTTTTCTGTTTATGTCTGCTATTCTTCATTCTTACTTGATATATCTTTATTTACCTAGAGTTCATAAGGCTCCAGACCTTATACTCCTATGGTTTATGTTGATTTTGGAATACTTCCATTTGCAAATCATCTCCAGCTGGTGTGCTATTTCTGTAGGTGTGCTTTATTATTTATATATCCAACACAAGCTCCACCATTCATCTGTATCTGCCTATGGTTTGTGCCATACTCATTATCTTTTACACATGTATTTGTCATTTTATTTGTTGAACTAATAAAGCTTTGGTGGGCGGCCGTCTCTTGTCAGGTTTGCTGTTGTGCCATGTTCTTTCCATTTGGTTATGATAGATTTGATGGTGCTCCTGGGGGATCTTTTTTTTTTTAATAACCCAACCCTGACTTGTACTTCTCAACAATATTGTCCCTTACTTGTTTGGAGAGTTCCTTGGTCTTCATGGCAGTGTTTGGTTACTGATGCCCCTTGCTTAGGTGTTGCAGGCTCTGAGGTGTGTATATGTAATGACAGATCATGTGACATATAGATTGCACACAGGTGGACATCATTTCACTAATTGTGACTTCTGAAGGTAATTGATTGAACCAGAGCTTTTTATGGGCTTCCTAACAAAGGGGGCGAATACATACGCACATGTCAATTTTCTGTTTTCTATTTCTAAACAATAGTTTTATTTATATATTTTTCTCTTCACTTCACCAACTCAAATTATTGTGTTCTGATCCATCACATAAAATTCAGATTAAAGGACAACTGCAGCGGCATTACACTTATCCCCTATCCACAGGATATGGGATAAGTGTTTGATCGCGGGGGGTCCGACCGCTGGGACCCCCCCCGATCTCCCTAACGGGACGCCGCCATACACGCTCATGGTGAGCGCTAAGGTGCCTAGCGTCGACCTAGAGGTCGACGGTGACGCCCCGTCTCCTCCCAGTCCCCATACATCTCTATGGGAGAGGCGGGGAGGCAGCATTCGTGCCTCCCCGCCTCTCCCATAGAGATGTATGGAGGAGGCGTGCCGGCTGCAACGTCATGCTGCGGCTGGCACGCCCTCTGCACGTGAGAGCCGCGGCCCCGTACAGGAGATCGCCGGGGGCCCCAGCGTTCGGACCCCACGCGATCAAACACTTATCCCCTATCTTGAGGATAGGGGATAAGTGTTTGTAACGCTGCAGATGTCCTTTAAGAGAACATTGAACTTAAAGGGGTACTAAGGCTCTAAGTCATCTTATCCCCTATCCTTTGGATAGGGGATAAGATGTATTAGGGTCGGAGTACCCCTTTAAGGCTGTAATGTACCAAAATACGGAAAAAGTCAAAGGGGGATAATACTTTTGAAAGGCACTGTATAATATATTTTAATACAGTTCTAACATATTCAGTCTTAAGTCTGGTGAAAACTCGCTCTGTTTCTCCTACTATTCTCCTGGGTATAAGTCAAACATAAGTCAGTGGTCTTGGTGATCTCATTCCCAATGAATGCATCTCCAAGTAGTACTTAACTCATTAAAGTCAGCGTCTAAATGCGCCTGTAAGGAATAATGTTAGACAGAAAGAAAGGAAATCCTTACCCATTCTATGTCAACTCACTCTACTGTTTCGGTATTAGATTGCAGGCCATGTAGGTGGAAACGGTGCTTATACCTCCATGCACGTGGCATAGCCGTGTACTGTACACTATAATAGTGCCTTGTCTCATTCATAAATGGTTTCCTTCAGTTTCCAGGAGGTTAGTGAAGTTCAAGCAGAACACAGACACTTTAGACTAGAGACCCCCTCCCCCTATCTACACATATTTCTGCCAGTAAGGACTAGAAAGACTATAAATAAGTTATAATGTGACTGGAGAACTGCAGCTTTATTCCAGACAGTGTAATGGAAGGTTAACATCTTTGAAGTCATCCTCTGAGACCACATTGTGATCTGTACAGAATACATGTATACACCAGGGAGGCTTGTCGTATGCTTGCTCCTACAGATAAATGGCTACTTACATAGAACAGGGGCCATGTTTATCAATCTGTCCTAGACAAAACAGGAGAGATTTGTCCACAAAAACAAAAAATTTAAGCTGAGCTGTGATTGGTTGCTGTGGGCAAAAATCACAGTTTTTGTCTATGACAGATTGATAAATCTATGCCTTAGTCATTAATGGAGATTTTCTTTCTGTTGCACGCCCTTGAGAAATGATTTGGTTATATTTACACGTATTGTATACACTGTGGATTTCAGGCACATGCATGCATAGCCTTAACCTCTTCAGGACCCATGACGTATGCATACGTCATGTCTTTTCCTGGTCTCCGCCGCTCACCCGGCGGAGATCGGAAGCGGATCCCTGCTGAAATCCTTCAGCAGGGATCCAGGGCAAACGCAGAGGGGGGCCATGTATGCCCCCCATGTCGGCGATCGCCGCAAATCGCAAGGGAAATCGCCCTTGCGATCTGCGGCGATACCGGGCTGATCGGGTCTCTGGGACCCGACCGCCCGGTAATTTCGCATGATCCCGGCTGTCACAAACAGCCAGGACCATGCTAACGTATAGGAGCGAGGTGGCAAGCCTGCCACCTCCTCCTATTCCCTGCGATCTGTCGGTTAGTTAACCGACCAATCGCAGGAGGGGGGGGGCGGTTACTTCCTCCCGTCCTGCCCGGCCCCTGAAAGTCCGGAGAGGACAGGAGGAAGACCAGAGGACGCGGCGGGGGACGGGGGAGTGCTGGGGACCGGCCCCGGTACTTACCTCGTCCCTGAAGACCCGGATCCAGACGATGAAGATGGCGGCGGCGACAGGTGAGTAGATCTTCAGCCGCGGTCGGGCCCTTTACAGCAATGCACGTCGCCGTAAAGCAACATGCATTGCTGTAATGGGACCCTGTAAACTACAACTCCCAGCATGCCCAGACAGCCCTTGGCGCCTGGGCATGCTGGGAGTTGCAGTTTTGCAACATCTGGAGGTCCACAGTTTGGAGACCACTGTGCCCTTCCAGATGTTGCAAAACTACACATTCTCAGCATGCCCTTACTGTCCAGGCATGCTGGGAGTTGTAGTTCTGTAACATCTGGCCCTTCAGATGTTGCAGAACTACAACTCCCAGCATGCCTGGACAGTTTTGGCATACTGGGAGTTGTAGTTTTGCAACATCTGGAAGGGCACAGATTGGGAACCACTGTATTAGTGGTCTGCAAACTGTAGTCCTCCAGATGTTGCAAACTACAACTCCAAGCATGCTGGCAGTTGTAGTTCGGCAACATCTGGCTCTAAAGATGTTGCCGAACTAATACTCCCAGCATGCCTGAGAATGTTTGGGAGTTGTGGTTTTGCAACAACTGGAGGCACACTGGTTGGGAAACATTGTCTGTTTCCTAACTCAGTGTTTCCCAACCCGTGTGCCTCCAGCTGTTGCAAAACTATAACTACCAGCATGCACTGATAGACTGTGCATGCTGGGAGTTGTAGTTTTGCAACAGCTGGAGGTCCCCCCCTTGTGAATGTACAGGGTACATTCACATGGGCAGGGGGCTTACAGCGAGTATCAGGCTGCAGTTTGCGATGCAGTTAATTTTGCGCGGCAGCTCAAACTCGCAGCGGGAAAATCGCTGTAACCCCCCCCCCGCCCGTGTGACTGTACCCTAAAAACACTACACTAACACAAAAAATAAAAAGTAAAAAACAGTACATATACACATACCCCTACACAGCCCCCCTCCCCTCCCCAATAAAAATGAAAAACGTCTGGTACGCCACTGTTTTCAAAATGGAGCCTCCAGCTGTTGCAAAACAACAACTCCCAGTATTGCCGGACAGCCGTTGACTGTCCAAGCATGCTGGGAGTTTTGCAACACCTGGAGGCACCCTGTTTGGGAATCACTGGCGTAGAATACCCCTATGTCCACCCCTATGCAAATCCCTAATTCAGGCCTCAAATGCACATGGCGCTCTCACTTTGGAGCCCTGTCGTATTTCAAGGCAACAGTTTAGGGTCACATATGGGGTATCGCCGTACTCGGCAGAAATTGCCTAACAAATTTTGGGGGGCTTTTTCTCCTTTCACCCCTTATGAAAAGGTGAAATTGTGGTCTACACCAGCATGTTAGTGTAAAAAAATAAATTTTTTACACTAACATGCTGGTGTTGTCCTATACTTTTCATTTTGACAAGAGGTAAAAGGGAAAAAAGCCCCCCAAAATTTGTAATGCAACTTTTCCCGACTACGGAGATACCCCATATGTGGGCGCAAAGTGCTCTGGGGGCACACAACAAGGCTCAGAAGGGAGAGTGCGCCATGTACATTTGAGGTGATTTGCACAGGGGTGGCTGATTGTTACAGCGGTTTTGACAAACGCAAAAAAAAAAAAAAAAAAACACATGTGACCCCATATCGGAAACTACACCCCTCACGGAATGTAATGAGGGGTGCAGTGAGAATTTACACACCACTGGTGTCTGACAGATCTTTGGAACAGTGGGCTGCGCAAATTAAACATTTTGACACCAGTGGGGGGTAAATGCTCACTGTACCCCTTGTTACGTTCCTCAAGGGGTCTAGTTTCCAAAATGGTATGCCATGTGGGTATTTTTTGTTGTCCTGGCACCATAGGGGCTTCCTAAATGCGACATGCCCACGAGCAAAATTTGCTCTCAAAAAGCCAAATATGACTCCTTCTCTTCTGAGCATTGTAGTTCGCCCATAGTGCACTTCATGTCAATTTATGGGGTACCTCCATACTCAGAAGAGATGGGGTTACAAATTTTGGGGGCTATTTTCTGCTATTAACCCTTGCAAAAATGTGAAATTTGGGGGGGAAGCACACATTTTATTGAATTTTTTTTTTTAATTTTTTACATATGCAAAAGTCGTGAAACACCTGTGGGGTATTAAGGCTCACTTTATTCCTTGTTACGTTCCTCAAGGGGTCTAGTTTCCAAAATGGTATGCCATGTGTTTTTTTTTTTGCTGTTCTGGCACCATAGGGGCTTCCTAATTGCAACATGCCCCCAAAAAACCATTTCAGAAAAACGTACGCTCCAAAATCCCCTTGTCGCTCCTTCCCTTCTGAGCCCTCTACTGCGCCCGCCGAACACTTTACATAGACATATGAGGTATGTGCTTAGTCGAGAGAAATTGGGCTACAAATAGAAGTATACATTTTCTCCTTTTACCCCTTGTAAAAATTCAAAAATTGGGTCTACAAGAACATGCGAGTGTAAAAAATGGAAATTGAATTTTCTCCTTCACTTTGCTGCTATTCCTGTGAAACACCTAAAGGGTTAAAATGCTGTCTGAATGTCATTTTGAATATTTTGGGGGGTGCAGTTTTTATAATGGGGTCATTTGTGGGGTATTTCTAAGATGAAGACCCTTCAAATCCACTTCAAACCTGAACTGGTCCCTGAAAAATTGTGATTTGGGAAATTTTGTGAAAAATTGGAAAATTGCTGCTGAACTTTGAAGCCCTCTGGTGTCTTCCAAAAGTAAAAACATGTCAACTTTATGATGCAAATATAAAGTAGACATATTGTATATGTGAATAAAATAAAATAATATTTGGAATATCCATTTTCCTTACAAGCAGATAGCTTCAAAGTTAGAAAAATGCAAAATTTTCAAATTTTTCATCAAATTTTGGGATTTTTCACCAAGAAAGGATGTAAGTTACCAAAAAATGTTACCACTAAGTTAAAGTAGAATATGTCACGAAAAAACAATCTCGGAATCAGAATGATAACTAAAAGCATTCCAGAGTTATTAATGTTTAAAGTGACAGTGGTCAGATGTGCAAAAAATGACCGGGTCCTAAGGTGTAAAATGGCTGGGTCCTTAAGGGGTTAAAGGGGTATTCCAGGCAAAAAAAATGATGATGTCACGTCCCGGGAGCTGTGCATGATGGGAGAATATCCCTTGCATGATGGGAAAATATCCCCATAGGAGCTGGACAGCTCCCGGGACGCGAGTCATCAGAAAGCAGTTAGACAGAAAACAGCAACTCAACTTCAGAAGCTAATAACTATTGGAAGGATTAAGATTTTTTAATAGAAGTAATTTACAAATCTGTCTAACTTTCCGGAGCCAGTTGATATATAAAAAAAAAGGTTTTGCCTGGAATACCCCTTTAATGCTCAAAAGATTTTTCTTACCATAGTATATGATGGCATCACATGGTCATGGCCCAACAGTAGAATAAATGTTTAGAATGAAGGGGCCATCGTGTTAGTTAATGGGTACCTGCCTATGTAAAATGTATTTTTAAAAACCTGTATGCATTTGTTAAAGTCAAATGTGATGATAAGGTAAAATTTGGGCTCTCACTGTTGTTAAGCCCCTGGGAGCCTTCATGATGTACAGTTATTTTCCATTCTTACCTTTTCAGGGGTTGGAACCAAAGCTCCGTTATGTGCCAGTAGTACATAAACAGGACTTCCTCCCAAAGTTGTCCGGCCAATCACAGTACAGCACCTACTCATTTCTGCTATGTCATAATGACATAATGCTATAAAAAAAAAATGCACTGGAGAGAACAAGCTGCCACTGCGATGATGGAGGATTTACAGTACACTACTATTGATGGCTGGTGTTAGGGGTAATTGATGCAATGTGTGTGATTAGAAAAGAAACAGCTGCAGAACAACAAGGAACATATTACACTAAGCACTTAACTGGTGATGGGGATAAACCTGCAGATTAAAAAAGGGAGGGTGAGAGTTTAAAGGAAGCAGCACTGAGTACATACAGTACTACATACCTGTAGTGGCAGACAGGCTCACGGATTGTAGTTAGCCCAGATGCTTTCTATCCTACATAAAAGCACTAACTAAACATTTAATTAAAGGAAAACTGTCACTTGTTTTCTCCCCCACTATCCACAGGTACTGGTGGATAGTGCGGGAGACGCTGATTAAAATGAGCCCTACTTTGCCCGGATCTGCGCCGCCGTTCTCCCACAATTGTTGTTTTATTATCTGTTGAAATCTTCCTGTAACTGGCATGGGTGGGGCTTTGGCGCTTAACTGGCACTAACGTCAGTGCCGCTTATCAATATTCATACCCCCCAGTTAGGAGCTGCAAAGAGAGGGAGAACTGGAGGGTGGGGGGATGAATATTCATAAGCGGCGCTGACGTCAGTGCCAGTTAAGCGCCTAAGCCCCGCCCATGCCAGTTACAGGAAGATTTCAACAGATAATAAGCTACAATTGCGGGAGAACGGCGGCGCAGATCCGGGCAAGGTAGGGCTCATTTTCATCAGAGTCTCCCGCACTATCCACCAGTACCTGTGGATAGTGCGGGAGAAAACAAGTGACAGTTTTCCTTTAACTTCATATTGGTTTCTTTTGGTCTTGCTGTTACCTCGCAGCAAGTTGACAGTACCAAAATCTTCTCCAGCTAAAAGGACAGCAGCATAAATGATGGCTTCCTATCTACTAACAAAAAATGACTCAAGGCACCGACAGATTGTGCAATATGCAGTTCTTACGTGATTTTTCAAGTCTCTGTTTTTCTAATCATAAAAGAGTCATGAATAAGAAAAATCGAAAAGATCACATTAAGTTTATGAGCTGGCAGAGCAACCGTTACTGATCACATCTGTTAAAAACTGCCACAACTAGAGTAATATGGTACTGATGAAAATAAGAAAAAAAGATAAATAAAAAAATAAAAATACTGTAAGTAAAATCGATGGAGACCAAGAATGCCTGCTTATTACAGGACTACTGAAAGACCCTATACATATTCTAAGAATTGCCAAACAACTCATACCCTTGCATTAAAGATGGACAAGTGTCAAGGACCTACCTGTACCTAAGTTTTTGGGTTTACTAACTTCTAAGGATTTTTATTTGTCAGAACACAAATATCTTTAGACTCACTTTTGGAAGAGTCAATGTGGCTCACAGATTTTATGGTATTTTCCATCCCCTACCTATGACCTTGTCAGGATATATATTGGGGGAGATTTATCAAAACCTGTGCAGAGGAAAGGTTGCTCAGTTGCCCCTAGCAACCAATCAGATTGCTTCTTTCATTTTGCAGAGGCTTTGTTAGAAATGAAAGAAGTGATCTGATTGGTTGCTATGGGCAACAGGGCAACTTTTCCTCTGGACAGGTTTTGATAAATCTCCCCCATTATCCTTAAAATTCCATACAGGTTTGGATTTACTCATTCTTGAGATAGTTAAACAGGTCCAGGAGTATGAGATATGGGAGATGCTTGATAGTGTTCTCATAGTCCTCTCCATGATGTCGTTAGCATATCAGGACACTACAGAGGAACTTCCTCAGGTCAAAGCCTCCAGCCAAGTGCACATGTAGCGGTCACTGCCCAAAGACTTTACCAATAACTGGTGCGGTATTTAAACTGTTAATGGCGGCAATCACTGTGTAATAGAATTGAACACTAAATCATGTAAAGCAACCACCTGGCACTGCTGGCAAGACGTGCAGATCTCCAATTTCTTGCCGAGTTATACATGCCACCAAACTTTAAAGGGGTATTCCAGGAAAAAACTTTTTTATATGTATATCAACTGGCTCCAGAAAGTTAAACAGATTTGTAAATTACTTCTATTAAAAAATCTTAATCCTTTCAGTACTTATGAGCTTCTGCAGTTAAGGTTGTTCTTTTCTGTCTAAATCCTCTCTGATGACACCTGTCTCGGGAACCGCCCAGTTTAGAAGCAAATCCCCATAGCAAACCTCTTCTAAACTTTCCCGAGACAGGCGTCATCAGAGAGGATTTAGACAGAAAAGAACAACCTTAACTTCAGAAGCTCATAAGTACTGAAAGGATTAAGATTTTTTTAATAGAAGTAATTTACAAATCTGTTTAAATTTCTGGAGCCAGTTGACATATATAAAAAAGTTTTTTCCTGGAACACCCCTTTAAGGTTTTTTTAGTACTTTAATATTGACTGCCTCCCCTTAGGCTGCTGTGTCTGGTAGTGCAGCTTACCGCAGCTCAGTACTATGCTAGGGCTACAGGGCAACATGTGTTACATGACAGCAAATTACATGTAAGTTGCGCAATCAAAATAATCGTGTGATTTGAAGACCACTTGCTATTGCAAGTTATAACTTACCGGTAGCTGTTAAAAAAAAAAAAAAAAAAAAAAAAAAGCCAAATCGCTGAAAATTTATAGGCAAGTCGTAGTTGCGTGCGACTTGTGACCATATTGTGGGCACTTCATGTAACAAATTGCATCAGGACCACATTTACGGGTCCTTGTATAAAAACCCATAATATGGACTCAAATACGAAGCTCAATGCAACACACTGTAAAACAGAAAATGTTCTGAAAAGAAGACAACGCATGCTAGTAAAACAAGTACAGTGATCCCTCAACTTACAATGTTTTTTTCTGGACCATTGTAACTTGAAACCAGACTCCACATACAATGATGCTACAGACAGTCCAGATCTGCGAAACATGTCACAACTGGAGGAACCGACCAATCAGAATGGGCATTTTACTGGTAAATCACCTATATTACTGAAGTGCATGCACTGACTGGCTGTCTGGTAGCGCCCCCTACAGTACAGGGAGGAACTACAAGTTCTGTACTACTCCTTACCTGTGCCAGGGTTAGCTGCTCCTTTGGACACCAAATAAGGGCGACTCCATTTGGGACACTGTGTGTACTGTATAGGACCCTGAAGAAGCTCCTGTCCTCTACATAAACCATTGTTTTCCAACCAGGGTGCCTTCAGCTGTTGCAAAACTACAACTCCCAGCATGGCCGGACAGCCGTTGGCTGTCCGGGCATGCTGGGAGTTGTAGTTTTGCAACAGCTGGAGGCACCCTGGTTGGAAAACACTGACAGACAGTGATTTACAGCTCCCAGCAGATCTTTCTTTTATATGTAATGATTTGCTTTATCTATATTAGTTATCTACTTATTTTTCTTTAATCATCACCTTTTCCTATTTTTTATGACATTTTGGGCTTTCAGAACCAATTACCAGGTTTCCATAGAGTTCTGGTCTCAACATACAATGGTCGTCCTGGAACCAATTAATATTGTAACTTGAGGGACCACTATATGTTATTTTTGAGCCTCAGATACACTGTGTTAAGCATCAAAGTCCTAAAAAAGTGCCCCATTATATACTGTGGATACACACTACCAGAACATCTGATGGGCCAGCATCTGAGAAGCGTGCCCTGCTCTGGACACACTGTGGTTTTTTTTTGTGTGTTTCTAGGGGGTGGTCATTTTTATTTATTTATTTATTTATTTTTTAATTGTTTTACCCACCCTGTTTGCCCAGTTTGCTTTGCCCAGCTGTTAAAACAACAAACCCAACTTACATGACAGTAGAACTACATTCACCCAGTTGTATTCTTATCAGTACAGTGATCCCTCAACTTACAATGGCCTCAACATACAATAGTTTCAACATACAATGGTCTATTCTGGACCATTGTAAGTTGAAACCAGACTCAACATACAATGCTACAGACAGTCCAGATCTGGGAAACGTGTCAATGGCTGGAAGAACTGACCAATCAGAATGGGCATTCACTGGTAAAAACCCCTGTATTACTGAAGTGTATGCACTGACTGGTGTCTGGTAGTGCCCCCTACAGTACAGGGAGGTATTACATGTTCTGTACACTTTACCTGGGCCAGGGTAGCTGCTCCTTTGGACGCCAGGTGAGAGTGACTCCATGTTACTTTTTTGGGACACTGTGTACTCTACAGGACCCTGAAGAAGCTCCTGTCCTCTACATAGACCAGTGCTTCCCAAGCAGGGTGCCCCCAGCTGTTGCAAAACTACAACTCCCAGCATGCCCGGACAGCCTTTGGCTGTCCGGGCATGCTGGGAGTTGTAGTTTAGCAACAGCTGGAGGCTCCCTGCTTGGGAAACACTGACAGACAGTGATTACAGCTCCCAGCAGATCTTTCTTGCTTTTATAGACTTGCTTTATCTATATTAGTTATTACTTATTTTTCTTTAATCCTCACTTTTTCCTATTTTTGGATGACATTTTGGTGCCTTTAGAACCAATTACCAGGTTTCCATAGAGTTATGGTCTCAACATACAATGGTCGTCCTGGAACCAATTAATATTGTAACTTGAGGGACCACTGTATTTCTAAGCAAAACCAGGAAAAGGAAAACATAGAATGGAAACATCTGAACCCCTTCAGTTTTTCGGACCCATCGCTAATAGCTGAATCATCTGGTTGGCTCTAAATTTTATGTGGAAACAGCACAAGTTTATAAGAGCCAAAAATCCTTTACTCACATGGGACTTATCTGTAACCTTTTCGGCAGGGTCCTAGTACTTATCATCTATCACTGTAAGGCCATGTTCACACTGTACACTGTGGACTTTTTTGCATAATCCGCACCTAAAACTCTGCTTTCTGCTGCCGATTGGCCAGCGGATCAGAATGCGGAATGTCCCTCCTATCATTTAATAGCAGGAGCCTGCACCTTTTTAACATTGTATCCACTCAATAAAAATGCAGATCCCTCAGTGTGTGAACATGGCCTATAACTGTAGAATAGCTCTCTCTAATAAACTAGGCCCTGGAATCCGGTTCATGTAAACAGACAGCTCAGACATAAACCATCGCTGAGGGGAGGAACTCTCACGGATCTGTGCGGCTGGCAAGTGACAAAAATCATCTGGAGCTACAAAAAGTTAAATAATACCCCCATCCCCCTTCTATAGTCCAAACAGACATCCCTCAAATGGGAACTGCAGCAATATTAACAATTTTAAAATTGTTCCCCTCCGAAAACACTAAAATGCTTCAGAATTGCTACAGAGTGAACACAGCCTAATACCCATCGACATCTACCGTCACCATGTACGATACAGATCTGCCCTAAGATCTCCACACACTACTGTGTTACCAATATGGAAAGGTAGTCAGCAGTACAAGTCCATCTAGCCGTCTATTAATGTCTCATGTAATGTGCTCACAATCCTATCTCCAGAAATCCCATCTGTGAGGCATAAACTGCCTGCATCATCAATTTCCCCGCCAAGAGCCATTCATCTCTGCTAATAATCACAGCCAGACAAATCCGAAAGTTTTCAAAGAAACAAGATGAAGCAAAGTGACTGAGGCAAAACAGTCGAGCCCCCCCCCCCCCCCCAACCTATTTCCACAAGACTAGATCTGACTCAGTCACCGCCTTTAAGGAATTAAATGAGCTCATAAATAATAAGGGGCTATAGAGTTCACAGATGTTCTGTACATAAAGAGATTTGATTCTTCTACATGATCGGGACGAATACAAACTAGATTAGATGTATTCACTGGCAGGTAGCAGAGATAAGAGAAACAAATACAAATGGTTCAAGAAGCTCATGCGAGTGCTTCCTCCGGCTGATCAGATCAACCTGAAGCAGTTCTCATCAAGCCCTTGGCCATGGGGTATTTGTTGTAGGGGTAAGGGCAGCCCCCTAGCAATAGCTGGTGGGTTTAGGCGTCTGTCTCCCAATCTCAGCGGGAAAGTGAAAACTGAGTGTCGTGCGCCTGCAGGGACTCGGTGGTCACATGATCCCGGCTGAGGCAGCTCTTGCGCTATCAGAGACCACGCTCTGCAAACCCCTGAATCCAGCCCTGACCATGACAGATATGAGGGAGCCACCATCAAAAAGCCTTGCGTGAGGTATAATAAAGTGGTAACAAGACAGACATGACAGTAAACCCCTTCACACCTTTCCATATGGATTTCAGGCTAAACACAAGCTTGGCCCAGATTTATCAAACTGTGTGAGAGAAAAAGTGGAGAGATTTTTCCACAGCAACCAATCACAGTGCAGCTAATGAGCTCTGGTAAAGTGAAAGCTGAGCGGTGATAGGCTGCTGTGGGGAGAAAAAAAAATAAAAAAAAATTCTCTCAGAGTTTGATAAATCTGGGCCCTTAAAGGGGTAGTCCAGTGGTGAAAAACTTATCCCCTATCCTAAGGAAAGGGGATAAGTTTGAGATCGCGGGGGGTCCAACCGCTGGGGCCCCCTGTGATCTCTCTGTACGGGGGCCAGGCTCTCCGGCCAGATAGCGGGTGTCGACCTCTGCACGAAGCGGCGGCCGACACGCCCCCTCAATACATCTCTATGGCAGAGCCGGAGATTGCCGAAGGCAGCGCTTCGGCTTTGCCATAGAGTTGTATTGAAAGTTGTGCGGAGGTCGACACGCCCCCTTCCCACAGGCTACTGGGGCCCCATACAGGAGATCGCAGGGGGCCCCAGCGGTCGGACACCCGCAATCTCAAACTTATCCCCTATCCTTAGGATAGGGGATAAGTTGTTCACCACTGGGTCACCACTGGACTACTCCTTTAAGGTGTTTACCTTCAAATCTCATGAGGGTCATTGGTCTCCAATTCACACGAAACGGACAGAGGAGAAGAAGCTTACCTCAGAATCCCCCAGCAAGAGTCTTGGCTTCTTAAATAGGTTTAATCAAGACCTTATTAATTTGCCAGTGGAGGTAGATTGGGAATCTGAATTTATTACCTTCTCAACTGCATCCTCAGAGAGGGGCTGAAAGAGGAACACCTGATGCTCAGAGTAGGACTAGCCAGCCATACTCTTCCTTTCTGTCAGCAATTCCTGTAAAATAACTGAATCACCAATGGACCCCATGCAAGTAAATGGGGTCCGTCGGGAGCCTATAGCAGCCGTTTGCATCAGACCCATATTAGGGTTCAATTGGCTCAACAACAAAAAAAAGAGCCTTAACGGGTCGGATGCGAAACATCAACATCAACGAGGCCTTACTCTCAGAGACAAGCCATTTAGGACTCATCAGATCAGGTTTCACTCCACTTTAGTTTAAGGAAGGGGTCTCAAACTGGTGGCCCTCCAGATGTTGCAAAACTTCAACTCCCAGCATGCCTGGAAATGCCCAAACAGCCATTGGCTGCAGCTAATGGCAGCCGGGCATGCTTGGAGTTGAAGATTTGCAACATCTGGAGGGCCACCAGTTTGAGACCCCTGGTTTAAGGGAATGTGTCTTCAGAAAATGACTGTTTTAAATCAGAATTATATGTTAACCATATATTTTTGGTTAAGAATTTAGCATTTTACCATCCATTTTAGTTTTTTTATAATAATCCTGAAATCTTGCAGTTTCCATTCTGGCCACTATATCTATAACTAAGCTAACACTTCCTGTTCTGTACAGATCATTTCCCAGTAATGTCTTTTTTCTGAAGAGCACAGTAATATGTGACACCAGTAGAGAGATAACACTGGATCCACCACCATTCACAAGAGAAATCAGCATTCCTCCTTGGTCTCCAATTTATGTGAATGGGACAGTCCTTTCTCAGTCTATTGCTGTCTATGTTTCCTTCTGTAAAGCATACCATTATATGCTGAAGAAAAAAAAAAAAAGCTCATGCAAGATGGCAGCCACTGTATAAATGCACAAAAAAGAAGAGAACATTTTTTTTTTACGAACAGAAACAGATTAGATAAAATAAATAAATAAATAAATAAAAATGTTTCAGTATCTAGCTCTAATCATGAAGAAAAAAGTAGACTGCACATTCCCATTAAGGAGGATGAGCTGGTGCTTAGAAAATGTATTGGGATTCCTGACCTCCTGGCTTTACTAGTCCTTGAGATGGGCCCATCACTTTATCCATTACTGGCAGATACGATGGGTCCACTTTTATTTATGGTGACAAAAGCAAAACAAAGAATGTTGTCTCCAAACCCTTAATATATGGTCCCTATTATCATCCAAATTAGCCTTACTTGAAGCAGCCAACAAAGTAGTACTTATGATTGGTCAATCTTTTAACTATGTGACTAAAGTTAGGGTAGACTTGAAAGTTTTTTGGCCCAGACTTCATTCCAGAGGTTAAGGGTCAATGTAAAGCTAGAAAAATCTTTTGCAAAGCATTAGGGCAGGTTCACACAGCAGACTGTCCGGACGGATATTCTCTATGCGGACATTCTGCAAACTGCGGGCGCCAGCATAACATGCCGGCACTAGGACATCACGGGAATGTGCCATCTCATAGACGACAATGCATTCCGTGCGGAGTCCTCAGAAAGAATAGACATGTTCATTCTTTCTTCGGACTGCAGAATTTCCGTGCCAGAAACATCAGGCACAGAAATTTCGCCTTGTGCACAGCGCAACAGAATGCCATTGAATTTAATGAGACTCTGCTGCAGCAGAATTACTGTGCGGAATTTCGCAGGGAAATTTTGCTGTGAGAATATGGCCTAAGAGGGTCGCTCATATGAGTTCCAAGGGCAGACCCAAGATTTCCATGGAAAGGCCAGATAAACATTCTCTGGGCCCCGAACCCTAACAGAAGGGCATTATCCAAATTTTGCTTCAAAAGACCACCACAGGCTGAGTCCCCAATTACAGATTCCATCCAGACAATTTTTAGAAATATAGGAATGTTTTTGTTCGGACTGATAGGTCTTAAGAAACGGCTTATCAATTACTCTAAAAAGTTCTGTATCAAAAGAGACCTCCTACTTTTCACACAAAATCCATACTAGAACCAGTGCTATAATCTGCCCTTACACAGAGTAAGATCTGTTTATACATCTATGGCCACTATTATAATGTCATACCATGACTAAGGGTGCAAATGGTACCCAAACAAGTCCCCTCTGCTCCCATTTTGTTATACTGTGTTTTTACCTGCAATATGAGGTAAATTGAAAGAAAAAAAAAACCCTGCATGTTGTTTGCGCATGTCTTTAACATGTCTTTGTAACGCGTGAATAGAACAGCAGCATCCCACTACACATAAGGCTGTTTTCACACTATATGTTCCTCCGTTTAAAGACCCCTTACAATGTCCCATTAAGAAAACCCTTAAAAAACGGCCATTACAAAATCCCATTCAAGTCTATGGGATTTTTTGATTATCCGTTATCACCTGTTTTAGCTGTTATGAATAACGGATGTCATTTTTGATGGGAGAAAAAAACGTTACATGCACTAGTTTTTCTCCAGTCTCAAATAACGTCCGTTATTAATAACAGCTAAAACTGCCATTTTAAGGGTTTTCATGACGGGTCATTGTAACGAGTCTTTAAAACAGAGGTACATATAGTGTGAAAGTAGCCTAATGTGCTATGGTTGTATGAGCGACTCAACCCCACTCCCTACCCTGCCCACCCCCCCAGCTGATTTTAGTAGCTTGGGACCGGCGTTGAAGCCAGCATTTAAAGGGGTACTCCGCACCCCTAGACATCTTATCCCCTATCCAAAAGGATAGGAGATAAGATGTCAGATCGCCGGGGTCCCGCTGGTGGGGACCCCCGGGACCTCGGCTGCTGCACCCACCTGTACGGCTTCCACCTCGCAACGAGCGTGACGTCACACCGCCCCCTCAATGCAAGTCTATGGGAGGTCCGTCACGCCCCCTCCCATAGACTTGCATTGAGGGGGTGGGGCGTGACGTCACATGGGGCGGAGTCGTGACGTCAAGCTTGTCCGCCATTGTGGTCGGGATCCGAAGCCTCCAGCGTTGCCGGTGTGAGGTGCAAGCCGTAAAGGCGGGTGCAGCAGCCGAGATCCCGTGGGTCCCTAGCAGCGGGACCCCGGCGATCTGACATCTTATCCCCTATCCTTTGGATAGGGGATAAGATGTCTAGGGGTGCGGAGTACCCCTTTAAATGTTTGTTAGAGGTCGTCTTGGTGGTGGAGTAGTGGGTCAGATCTCTTGGACACAGCACTATTGACTCATACAGGTCCCCTATGGGAAGCAAAAAGGGTAGGGGAAAAAAAATTGTGTTAACCCCTATATAAATTAACCCCTTCCATAATACATTTTTTTTTTTTTTTTTTATTATAACGAACATCTGTGGTATTGTGTGCGGAAATGTCCTACACGAAGAATGGTGTAAATGTTTAAAAAAAAAACACCAGAATTGTCGGGTTTGTCAGATTTTCCTGGCGCACAATGTCGCAGACACTTTGCACCGAAAGAACCAGACAAAAACTGGTTGGTTTCAGCTTAACATGAGGCCCAACATGTCAGTTTGCTGCACAGTGAACAGCATGAAAAAGAAGGCCCCCCCCCCCCCCCCCCCCCAAAAAAAAAAAAAAATAATTGTTATGGCTTAGCAAAAGGCAAGGATGAAAGAATAAACGTGCAAAATCAAAAATGTTCCCAGTCTTAAAGGGGTTAGGACAGCTGCATAGTCTTCTGAAAGAACGTTTATCAGACACTATTGGTGCACTTCTGAGGTAGAAAGGTTGGAGTTCCGGAGAGCTACCACCATGTGTGCTACTCTACCCACTAGTTGTTACCAGGTGGCTGCCTCCGTGAAGGAAATATAAGGCAGGAATCTATGACATGCTATGGCCCCCACCCAAGTATACCACCCCTTTTAATTATTCCTGTTGGTAGTGTCTTTGTTTTTCTAGGACAAACCATGAACCAGAAGCAATGACAACATACAACAGCTAAATCCAAGAAGTAGGCAAAGTTATATCGCGCTAAATTAATTTAGAAAAATATACATTTTCTACCGCAGCAGAAAGTTATAAAAAGTTATACTTTTTTTTGCACAATTCCTTCTCAGGCTGCGTTCGGTTTACAAGCTCGATAGCTTTCTGTTATTTTATTGATGATGAACTAAAGTAGACTAAGGGTTAAGTGACATGTTAAGGTATATTCACACGGCAGAATTTCCGCACATCTGCTCCTGTTCCGCGTCAGCATTCATTTGGGTGGCTTCCAGCTTGTACGGAATCCATGCGGAATGCGCATGCTGAAATTATGAAGTGTGGAATCCCATTGAAATTTATTGGGCTTTAATTTGACGTGGAAACTGCATGCAGACATTCTGCCGTGTGCATATACCATTACTTTTCATTTAAGATTACCTCAAAACATTTTGTTCATCTAATAATACTGTTAGGCAACCTTTTCTTTCCCATTCTCTATGCCCATCACTAGGGGTCTGGTTAGCTGCCACACTTTCCAAAAAATGCTAAGGTGTCAAGCTGCTGCTAGGTGGCTGCCCTTACTCCGAGAACAAATATCGTTTGCAGGTCAGATTCCTGAAAACTGTGATTAATCTCCGTCTCTTAAAGTTATAAAGTCATGGCATATTGATGGGCTATGACATTTTCTGAGACAGGGTGGGGGCAGGGTGAAGGGCTAAAACCCTGGGTGAAGAATCTTTAGTTGCAAGGTCTTGATGTATAAAGGGAATCTGTCAGTTCCATTTGCTGCTAAAAGCTGCAGACACTGATAGCTGTATTTTACGGTATAAATGCACAATGCACCTTTCCTGGAGGTGATGGATAATGTATAAAATCATGTTTTTGTTTCTCTGCCAAATGTCAAGGAGGTGGAGCCAAGCAGCTCAAGTGCCACATCCTCGTTTGCCTTCCCCTCCAAGCCCCTCCTTGACTAATGTGAAGAGCCCTGTATGTCAGTAAAGGAGAGGCTGTGAGGTGAGGGCAAGCAAAAAAAAAAAAAAAAACTTCCAGGCTAAGGCAGCTCAAACCCCTTAACATTTGGCTGAAAAATAAAATATAACATTTATAAAATGTATAAGTGTGGATAGATTTTTTTTCCTTTTGTTTCTTTCAGGATGTAGCTGGTCGGAGGTGCCTGGCAGCCACTTATCTCCCCCTCTCCACTGAAATAACATGCACATTCCTTGGAGGAGTCACAGCTGATAGGTCTTGGCCAAGTGATGGTAATGCCGGCAGACATTCTGTATCAGCAGAGAAACTTTCTGCTGCTTCCAACCACACTACAGTGTTTCTAGTATGTGCGGTGTATACCGGCTTAACACTGAAGATAAGAGTACACACTGGCCCTTATTTACTAAGAGTGTTGTGTAGGTTTCTTTGTGGGTTTTAATTCCCTACAATTTATTTTCCACGGTATTTACTAAGGTTTCCCTACATTTTCCACTTTCCCAACATTTTCCTTTTTTTTTTTTTTTACACATGCTTTGATCTGTAGGGTTTTCCTCAGTTCAAATCCATCACATTTTCTGTGGAAACCTTAGTAAATATGTTGGGTTTTTGTGAAAATGTCGGGAACACGCCCCTTTTCGGTGCCCCTTTTCCCCCCGACTGGCACGCCCCTTTTTTGGGTTTTCTTAGCAAAATTGAGAGTTAGTCAGGGTTTTTTCAATTCTGGTGCAAATTCTGGTGCAGACAGAATTTCTGGCGCAATGCGCCAGAATCTGGCGCACAACCTAACAAAACATGTCGTGTTTGCAATAGTACTACTACTGTACTGCAGTAGGCTTGGAATTTGACTGATGGTTCTTTGCACGCATAGGGAGAGACTTGTCAGTTAAAGGAGATCTCCTGCGAAAATTAACTTATCCCCTATCCACAGGATTGGGGATAGACAGCTGATCGCGTGCTGGGACCCCTGCGATCTCCAGGCTGGGACCCGGCGCTCAGTGAGAAGCGAGGGTACTTGGGCATCATCGGCGCTCTCATAGAAATGGAAGGAGTGTTTGCCGTCTACTGGTATACGACATACACTTTCTCACTGAGCCAGGGTCCTGGAGATCGCGAGGGGTCCCAGTGATCGGACCCCACGCAATCAGCTTTCCTGTAGATAGGGGACAAGTTAATTTTTGCCTGAGTTCTCCTTTAAGCCCAGTGGGGCAGGAAGCACCAAGAGAACTACCAGCCTGACTGTGATTTCTATAAAAATGCCACAATGTCAGTGTATTCACACGTACAGTATCCTGTGCCTATGCGATGTGCAGGATTTGAAGCAGCAGATTTCATGTTACAGATTCTAAAGGGGTACTCTGCTGTAAAACATTTTTTTTTCTAAATTAACTGTTGCCAGTAAGTTAAACAGATATGTAAACTACTTCTATTTAAAAATCTTAATCCTTCCAGTACTTATCAGCTGTTATATGCTCCACAGGAAGTTCTTTTCTTTTTGAATTTCCTTTCTGTCTGACCACAGTGCGTTCTGCTGACACCTCTGTCCATGTCAGGAACTGTCCAGAATAAAAGCAAATTCCCATAGCAAACCTCTCCTGCTCTGGACAGTTCCTGACATGGACAGTGGTGTCAGCAGAGAGCACTGTGGTCAGACTAGAAAGGAAATTCAAAAAGAAAAGAACTTCACGTGGATCATAAAGCAGCTGCTAAGTACGGGAAGGATTGAGATTTTTTAATAGAAGTCATTTACAAATCTGTTTAACTTTATGGCACCAGTTGACTTAAGAAAAAAAATGTTTTCCAGTGGAGTACCCCTTTAATGTAAACTAGATGACTGAACACAGCATCAAAACTGCAGCTTCAAATATTGTGTATCAAATAGGCGCAAGATACTGTATGTGAGGGTACACCCTAAGGGTATGGTCCAGCATGGCGTATTCCACGCTGCGCAAAATCTGCTGCACAACAGAAAATATGCTGCACATTGTCCTATGGGCATACATACAGAGCTTCCCTGTGGCGGAGGGCCTACACGGCACAGTCACGTGGGCGCACTCGACCTGCCTCCAAACCTTACCTCACACAGGGCTGCCACCGATAACCCTGTGTGTCTTGTCATAGGAGAATACACTACATATTTACTAGGTGTGACCCTAGTATGAGGGTGCCCAACCGGTTACATGAAACCCAAAACCGATACAGCCCACTGGTTCCCTTGTATACTAACATTTCTATCTATTGAGATGGCCTTACATTTTCAATAACTGTTAGTTGAACAGCTTGGCCAACAATTATCTCTCTTGACCTCACCATACGCATCATGTTTCCACTATGGGGAGAGGTAAGCTGCAGCCAGATAGTGCTGATGCTGGGTTATCCCTCCTAAAACAATGGAGTTGAGTAGAAAAAAATTCGAACACGACGACCCTTTTCTCAACCTACATCATCTGTTGATGGACACAATTATACCTTAGACAGACTGTCCAATCCTTCCAAGGCACTGGGTTCGGACGACTTTAGTCTGAGATGAATGGGCACCTTTTTGAAGCTACAGAGAAAGTTGTCCCCAACCAGGACCTCCAGGGAATCATCGTTTCTAGATTTAGAGCAGATGTCCCTAATCATTTGGGAACCAACTCTAAAGGTAGTCTGTAGGGAGACTTCTAATCCACAAAGTGCTGGACTGCAGCTTAAAGCGTACCTATCATTTCAGCAAACTTCTGCCATCATATTGACATCAAAGATCTGGCATGTGGGGGACCAGGTGCCACAAAACTTAGGGGGTAGAGGAGCTGGGCTGAACAGTGTGCTTCTTCGATTGGTGGGGGTCTCAGCACCGGACCCCCACAGATGTAAACTTCGGACGTGTCACTATGCTGTGTCAGACATTTGTTGAAGTGATAGGTACAAGGGGCTGTGTGCGAAGATCAGATTTTATCGGCCATCTAAGTATCTGATAAATGGGGGGTCCGACCACAGGGACCCCAATCCTGAAAGTGGAGGAAAAATGGGTCTAGTCTGGGGATTAGAAGGCAAAAGTGTCCTGACAGACGTCCTATCCGTGAGGGACAACTCGGAAACAAGGTTTTATATGTAGACAGTCAAAAAAAGAAAGCCAAAATATTTATATATAGTGTAAATATGTATTTCTGCTACTATACCATCCAGTCCGGCACTGTTCTGTGGTTAGGATACACCAAACCTATTCCCTACGATGGTGCCTCCAGCTGTGGCCAAACTACAACTCCCAGCATGCCCGGACAGCCAAAGGCTGTCCGGGCATGCTGGGAGTTGTAGTTTGGCCACAGCCGGAGGCACCCTGGTTGGGAGACACTGCCCTATGATCATGTAACTCAGGACTGCTCTGGTGAGCCCCACAGGGGGTTGTGAGCTGGGCACAATGAACCCTCCAGACCAGTGGTGCCCAACCTGTGGCTAAACTACAACTCCTATTATGCCACCACTGAATCTATACAACATCCCCATGTCCATGGAAAACCTCCTCTTAGGCACTACTATGCCAATGGGGGTCACATGCCAATCTGAGAACATCACAGGGCATATCCCCAATACAGGAGGTCCTGTCCCTACCAACAACAGGTGACACCCCTACCTACCTTATGTGACACCTGTATATAACCCCCAGTAAACAGTATGTACACAGAGATGACAGTACATACAATAGCACCCAGTCAGCTCTGCTACACCCGCATGTTCTAGACGTCCAGTGTGAACACTCACTATAAAGTCCTGTACGTGCATACAGGACTGTACAGCGGTGATGGGGACCTGTGAGGAGCCCAGCCCGGACACCCCGTACATGTCACTAGAACTTTCCAGGACTATGTTCCAGGACTATGACCTCCACCCTCCAGTGTCCGCGCACTTACCGCAGGGAGCGCAGCGCAGACCCCTCCGCAGATCCCGGTGACAGGCAGCTCAGTGTGCACAGCCTCTGTGTACAAGGGATCCCGCCTCCTCCCCGGGGCCCCGCCCCCGTCACGTGTCATCCGGCCCCGCCTCCCCTAGTGCGGGTCGTGCAGGGGCTCACGGTGCTGCTGTACTGCTCATACGTGTCGTTACAGTGTGTGTGTGCAGATGTGTATGGGGGCGGGGGGGGCCGTGTCTGTGTAGTAGTGCCAGCATGGCTCCCCCAACCCCCCTATCTGTCTCCTTCATATACCGCCAGTGCTATACACAGAGCTGCTGAGCTGGCACTTGGCCAGGTTACATCCTTGAAGTCAATGCTAGTAGCTGGAGTCACATACAGATGAATGGTTGGGAATATGATACTGTCATAAAGTCTGAACAGTGTCCGGTGCATGTAGTAAATGTTCATCATTGCCACTACGAGATGACATCACTGTTCTCTGATTGCTATACTGACCCCTAAATAACCATAACATCCTCCTGAACTCAATGGGAAGGGGTATTTATGAAACTCTTTACCCTTGTTTTGGGGGTTAATTTGGCGCAGTGCGTTGTTTGCGCCTTTTCATTTACGCACATTCCTTTCCTTGGCGGCGGTATGTGTGCTTTCAGTCGGGTTTTTTGCAGTGGTCAGGAGTTTATGAAAATGCGACTTCTTAAAAAGGTGCAAAATTTGGCGCAAACCCTTTAAAAAGGTGCAAATCACCTCCATAAAAAAAATGGCATAGAAAACACACAGTACAAAAATTAGTTGAAATTACCCATTAATATAAGCAGACCACCTTGTTAATGAAATATATATATATATTTATATATATATATATATATATATATATATATATATATTTCCTTTTCCGCGGGCTGCCGGGGCCCCGTACTGGAGATCGCGCGGGGGGGGGTCAGCGGTCGGATCCCCCGCGATCTGAAACTTATCCCCTATCCTTTGGATAGGGGATATGTATTTCAGCACTGGACTACTCCTTTATGTTTAACACACAAGGAATCACCTCTGAAACAGCTTCCTGTAACACTCACCTGTAAGGTGGGTAAATTCACACAGATAACACACATATGCAGGGGTCAAGTCCTGGGGAAAAAAAAGTGTGGGAACTTACCTAGGATCAAGGCTGATCCTGCAGGACTCCAGCTATGGGAACGGTGGTCCTGCTGTGAAAAAAAGTGCAGGAACTCAGTTCCCACATGTTCCTGCAGGACTGCACATATGTCATTTTTGAAATAGCCCGACTTGCGCCTTTTTGTAAATTTGGTGTAGTGAGTTAAAAAGCCACCCATGAAAAAGAGGAGTAAAAAAAAAAAAACAACCACATACCACAGCCATTATTCATAAAATCACCCCCCCCCCCCTCCCAATGGGTTTCTCTAGATGCCTGAGAATACAAGAAAAGTCTTTCAAGCTATTGACTAGGTGGTACAGACCCCGGACTGGTCGTACAAATTCACCAATTTATGCTGGCATAGTGGATCTTCCTTATCCAGCATTTCACAACTTGTCCCCTATCCACCAGCGCTTCCATAGAGAATGCATGGAGAGTTGACTCTGCTCTATGCACATGTGGCTGTCGAAAGTGATGTCGCGAACATAACATTTTCGGTTTGCGAACGCGAACTTCCGCAAAAGTTCGCGAACCGGCAAACCACCATTGACTTCAATGGGCAGGCGAATTTTAAAATCACAATAGTGATTTAAAAGTTGTTTCAAGGGGACTAACACCTGGACTGTGGTGTGACGGAGGGGGATCCATGGCAAAACTCCCATGGAAAATTACATAGTTGAGGCAGAGTCTGGTTTTACTCCATAAAGGGCATAAATCACCAAACATTTGGAATAATGTGCTTTAGCCCCCTTTAGGCATCACATAGTTAGATCCCCCATTTAGACAGCTCATAGATTCCCCCATATTAGGCAGCACATAGTTAGAGCCCCCCTTGAGGCAGCACATAGTGGGATTTGAACCCAAGGCCCCAGTGCTGCAAGGCAGCAGTGCTAACCTCTGAGCCACCATGCTACCCTTAGCATACATCTAATATCCACGGTTGCTAAAATGGACAGCAGAGAGTACCAGAAAAATTAGGCATGTACACATGGATGAAAAATTTGGTATTGTCGCAGCCGCATCTGTAGCAGCAGCCAGAAAAATTGCAGCACCATAACAAGTGCAGCAGCCGAGGCCAGAAAAATTAGGCATGTACACCTGGCTGGAAAATTTGGTATTGTCACAGCTGTAGCAGCGGCCATAAAAATTGCAGTACCATAACAAGTGCAGCAGCAGAGGCCAGAAAAATTAGGCATGTACACCTGGCTGAAAAATTTGGTATTGTCGCAGCCGCTGGTGTAGCAGCGGCCAGAAAAATTTCTGTTTGTTTCGCCAGGCAGAAAGTGCCCTAAAACATTGCGGCTTGAACCCTAGTTGGTGGTGTATAAGTCACGCAAGTCATCCGGCATTCAGAGTTCAATTACAGCAGCGTGTGGACCATTTTTAGGCCAAGGCAGCTCATCTGATCAGGCCTTGTTCAGTCAAATGTATCGCCCAGTGTCAATCCCTTCGGGATGCATCCCTGATTCATCTTAAGAAAGGTGAGGTAATCCAGACTTTTTTGACCAAGGCGACTCCTCTTCTCAGTGACAATACCTCCTGCTGCACTGAAGGTCCTTTCTGACAGGACACTTGAAGCGGGACAGGCCAGAAGTTCGAAATTGGGATAGCTCAGGCCACAGGTCAAACCGGCACACCCAGTAGTCAAGGGGTTCATTGCTCCTCAGAGTGTCGATATCTGTGGTTAAGGCCAGGTAGTCTGCTACCTGTGGGTCACGTCGTTCTCTGATGGTGGACCCCGAAGGGCTGTGGCGATGCGTAGGACTTAAAAAGCTCCGCATGTTCTCCATCAACAGCATGTCTGTACAGCATCCTGACCTTGCCGGCGTGTTCGTGGGAGGAGGAGGAGGATTACTTTCACCTCTTCCCCTGTTAGATCCCTGTTGTGCTGTGACATGATCCTTATATGCTGTGTACAGCATACTTCTTAATTTATTTTGGACCTGCTGCATCCTTTCCGCCTTGCAGTAATGCGGTAACATGTCAGGCACTTTATGTTTATACCGGGGGTCTAGTAGCGTGGACACCCAGTACAGGTCGTTCTCCTTTATCCTTTTTATATGAGGGTCCCTCAACAGGCACGACAGCATGAAAGACCCCATTTGCACAAGGACGGATGCCGAGCTACTCATGTCCTGTTCCTCGTCCTCAGTGATGTCAGGTAAGGTATTTTCTTCCCCCCCCCCCAGCCACGTACAACACCACGGGAACCAGATAGGTGACAAGGAGCACCCTGGGATGCCTGCTGTGGTTGGTCTTCCTCCTCCTCTTCAAAGCCACATTCCTCCTCTGACTCCTCTTCCTCACAATCCTCTTCCAGCGTTGCCGCAGGTCCAGCAAGCGATGCTGATAAGGCTGTTTCTGGTGGTGATGGTGTCCACAACTCTTCCTCTTCACGCTCATCTACTGCCTGATCCAGCACTCTTCGCAGGGCACGCTCCAGGAAGAAAACAAACGGCATGATGTCGCTGATGGTGCCTTCAGTGCGACTGACCAGGTTTGTCACCTCCTCAAAAGGACGCATGAGCCTACAGTAACGTGGCAAAAAAATTCCCAGCTCCGCAGATGATGTCCTAGCAACCCGGTCATACAAATATTCGTTGGCGGCTTTTTCTTGTTGGAGCAGGCGGTCAGACATTAGGAGTGTTGAATTCCAACGTGTCGGGCTGTCGCAAATCAAGCTCCTCACTGGCATGTTGTTTCGCAGCTGGATATCTGACAAGAGCGCCATGGCCGTGTAGGAACGCCTGAAATGGCCACACACCTTCCTGGACTGCTTCAGGACATCCTGTAAGCCTGGGTACTTGAGCACAAAGCGTTGTATAATCAGATTACACACATGTGCCATGCACGGCACATGTGTCAACTTACCCAACCTCAATGCAGCCAACAAATTTGTTCCGTTGTCACAAACCACCTTGCCGATCTTCAGTTGGTGCGGAGTCAGCCACTGGTCCACCTGTGCGTTCAGGGCCGACAGGAGCGCTGGTGCGGTGTGACTCTCCGCTTTGAGGCAAGTCAACCCCAAGATGGCGTGACACTGCCGTATCCGGGATGTGGAATAGCACCTGGGGAGCTGGGGGGGTGCCGGTGATGTGGAGCAAGATGCAGCAGTTGAAGAGGACTCGGCCGAGGATGTTATGGAAGAGGATGGAGTAGGAGGAGGAGAGTAGGTGGCAGCAGGCCTGCCTGCAAGTTGTGGCGGTGTCACCAACTCCTCTGCAGAGCCACGCATTCCATGCTTGGCAGCCGTCACCAGGTTTACCCAATGTGCAGTGTAGGTGATATACCTGCCCTGACCATGCTTTGCAGACCAGGTATCAGTGGTCAGATGGACCCTTGCCCCTACACTGTGTGCCAGACATGCCATAATTTCCTTTTGCACAATGGAGTAAAGGTTGGGGATTGCCTTTTGTGCAAAAAAATTTTGTCCGGGTACCTTCCACTGCGGTGTCCCAATGGCTCCAAATTTTTTAAAGGCCTCAGACTCCACCAGCCTGTATGGTAAAAGCTGGCGGGCTAGCAGTTCCGACAAGCCAGCTGTCAGACGCCGGGCTAGGGGGTGACTTTGACAGACATCAGGGAACAGAATGTTCACATCAAGGACGTGCACAGACATTTTGGAAGGGGGGGGAGGGCAGGGGCTGAACTGAAAATGAAAGGGCACTTCCCATAATTATTTATATAACTGTCCACATAATGATGCCAGACTGCCCAGCACTGCCCAGGGCACTTTAAGGAGTAAAGGCAAAAGGGCTGGGGCTCAAGCCCCCTTTCTAGTCAGCCTGTGCACGTCCCTGGTACACTTATGTGCACATCCATTTTACTACTGAGTCAAATAGAGCTCAGCAGTTTTTTGGCCTGTTTTTGGAACCATAAAATGGTCATTTACAGGGGTATTTTAACAATTTAAAGTCCCATGTAAACCAAAATTGTACCAGTAAAAACTGCAAATCACAACACAAAAAATGACATACAACCCCATAGACAATTTTAAGCATACCTATTTTGTTACAAAAATTTTGACTTTTCTTAAAATATTTAATTCAAAAACTATGCAAATATGGGCATTGTCATAGTTGTATTAACCCACAAAATAAAGATACTGGGGGAGGTTTATCAAAACCTGTATAGAGGAAGAGTGGTGGTGTTGCCCAAAGCAACCAATCCGCTATGGGCAACTGTTCCCCCATATGGAGGGAGGGGGGTTATCATTTGTTTTACCCTGTATAAAAATTTTGTTCAGTGAGTCAAAATTGTTGCAAAAATTGAGTGTTTGTGCAACCTCACACCAGCCATGACCCCACATAGAAACCTGTGTACATTTGAGCTACTTTGCTGTTTCTAAAGAATGTTCACCTCTTAAAGGGGTACTCGTGGAAAAAATGTTTTTTTTTATTTTTTTTAAGTCAACTGGTTCCAGAAAGTTAAACAGATTTGTAAATTACTTCTATTAAGAGAGCACTGTGGTCATGATGTCAGCAGAGAGCTCGGTGTTAAAAAAAGAAAATAATTTCCTCTGTAGTATTCTGCAGCTAATAAGTACTGGAAGGATTAAGCTTTTTTATAGATTTTTTTAAATAGATTTTTAATAGATTTAATAGATGTCATTTACAAATCTGTTTAACTTTCTGGAACTAGTTGAAAAAAAAAGTTTTCCACCGGAGTACCCCTTTAATAAATGTGAGGGAAGAACAGGCGTACACACACAGGCAACGGGGGTAAACAGACCTTGATTCCCACAGACAATTAAAAATTCCCATGGGTTTCCCATAAAGTTTATTGGGACAACAAATAAAGAAAGATGCTGACATATGACAATTCTACTTTAGTACAAATCACATGCCAGTCATCTGTGCAGGCATAGATTAAATAAAATAGTTTACATTGTATAATGACTAGCCTAAAGTGTGAACAGGCCAGAGAAAATCTAACACATACAGTAAAGGAGATCATTTAAATTCTTAGACATTGTAATCTTTAGACTAAAAAAAATTCTAGGGACCATTTTAGATGAGCCAATGGGCAGGAAGAAACTAGCGCTAATCTGATTAATCATTCAGCCAGTTCAATTCATCATTCTTGGCTGCACATCCCATTTATACAGGACAATGGGCGGCCTATAACTAGATTTTTTTTTAATCAGGTATTTTCTTATTAACATTTGTAACATTTTGCATTCAAACATAGAAGAACAGTTGCCTCCCACCCCCACAATAGTGTTGGGTGCGAATATTCGCATTTCAAATTTTTATCGCGAATATCGCAAATTCACGAATATTGCAAATATATTCGCTATATATTCGAAATTGTGAATATTCGCTTTTTTCCACATATGTGCATAAATGCATATGTGAACATTCGCATATGCGCATAATCACATATGTGAATATTCGCATGTGCGAATATTCGCGTATGTGATTATTTGCATATGTGAATATTCGCATATTCCTTCTTTTCACTTGTAGGCCAATTAGAATGATGCAAATACACTTGTCAGAGGTTATCAACAACATCCCTAGTAACCAATAGTAAAGTTGCCCACCCCCTCACTGTTTTCTTTATCCAATATGCGAATATTCACATATGCGAATATAACGAATACGCGAAATTTGCAAATATAGGTTGAATATTCATCTATATATTCGCGAAATATCGCGAATTTGATTATGGGCAATGCCGCTCATCACTACCACAATACACCAAATATCCTGCCATGCAAGAAAAGGAAATATCTTTAGACAATATAGGTACTTCCCAGCACTAAAGATAAGTATAAAGACATACGTTCAAAATATACAAAATAACAATCCAACTCTACTCCACCCAGTCCTTGAAGCTAGACCCTCAAAAGTAGAGAGAGAGAGATAGAAAAGGGATGAGGTGGATAGTAAAAGGTAAACAGCACACATTAGGACTGTAAGCCTCCCTATTGGTATCCTCTAATCCAAGGGCCAAACAGAAGTGAATTTTTTTTTAATGCTTTACACTTTTTGTAGACACCCCTCTCAAGGCAAACTATAAAACAGGTGAAACAAAATCATTTGTGTTGAGGGGTGTGATGAAGGGCAGATGTTGTAACCCTTAGGGCAGATGTTATTAACCCTTGGTATTGGTGACGCCAGGGTGTGGTTATGCTCTACACCAGTGTTCCCCAACCCCCGGGCCGTGGACCGGTACCGGTCCGTGGATCAAACGGTACCGGGCCGCTCAGGAAACTTTAAATAATTTAACAGCCGAGGCTCCTGAGCCCGCCCATTGTGTGACAATAGCGAATGAAAATTCTCTATTGTTACACTGATCCTCCTCCTGGCCAATCAGGGAGCGGGTCCTCCGACTTCCTGATTGGCCGAAATGCAAACCTCACACCATTGGCCGAGGAGGAGGCCCCGCGGGAGGACTCGAGGTCGGAGACGCGGGGACTGAAGAGAAGCTGCCGTGAGGTAAGTGCAGGGCTGGACTGGCCTACCGGGATACCACTGCCCTGTGGGCCGGCAGTGGCTGGAGCGCAGGCTGCCTGAGTCCCGACAAGTCACTGTGTCAGTCTGTCAGCAGTGTCAGGACCTGTTTTCTCCGAAGCTGCAGCATCACACACAGGTCCTGAGGCTCCTGACAGGCTGAAACAGCGAGCGGAGGTCCGAAGGTCTGGGGTACAGAGTCTGTAATGGGAGCTGTACAGACAGTACACTCCCGTCTACTCTCTGTCTCCTCACTGCTACTGGCCCCTCCTCCTGGTGGCACAGTGACTTCAGCTGCTTGGGGGAAGATCTACTATACTGGGTGAGAGGAAAAGGGACCTAATGTTATCACAATGTAAGGGAAAGGGTGGGAGTCCTGTTATGTGGTGTGTGTGTGGGGGGGGGGGGTCTGGTAAGGGGGAGACCTGTTATGTGGAGGCTGCAGAGGGGGAGACCTGTTATGTGTGGGCTGCAGAGGAGGAGACCTGTTATGTGGGGGCTGCAGAGGGGGAGACCTGTGATGTTAGGGGCTGCAGAGGGGGAGACCTGTGATGTTAGGGGCTGCAAAGGGGGAGACCTGTGATGTTACAATTAAATTAAAATTATTAAATCAAAACAAGCGGGCCACGGAAAATTTATCAAACGTTTACCGGTCCGCGCCGATAAAAAGGTTGGGGAGCACTGCTCTACACCACCCGAGGTATGGCTGCTGGTTCCTGGGCCAGGTGCAGGGCAAATAGTCACTCCGATGCAAGGTTACAGATCAACGGCAGCTTTACTGAGGCAGACAGATGTTATAGTCTTTACAGCTCAGTTAAGCCCAAGGAGGAGACCAGTCGACTTTAGGAGACTTGCGGGCTCGCTGGGACTTGTGGTCGACTTGGACTCAATTATGCAGTCCCACTCTGACTTTAGACTTGACTATGCTGACTAGACTTCTCCCCTGTATTTAAGCTTACCTGGTTTGACTTTCACCTGTAGGGGGTTCCACGGATAGTGGTTGTGTGGCTGCGTGGTTAGGCCTTGGTCTCACTCAGGAACACCAGACACTCTCAGGTCTTCACTTCACTGCAACTGCACTCAGAGCAGAACTGAACTAGCTAGCTCCTCCCTGCTATATAAGGGAGCAATTTGGAGGAATCCCATAGGTCACCAACAAGTCACCTGGTCACTGGCACCTTCCCTGATTATACAGGCTTAGCAACAATACTTAAAGGCACATTAACATGAATATAATACATTAACTCTTTATATAACAGACTGGGTGAGGAGAGTCCTGAGGAGTGTGGAGGCCAGGGGACTGGGACTGAGTCTACCTGATAGGACCAATAGTGTACAGAAGAGCCACTTCTGTACTGGGTAAGCACAAACTCCAGCTTTTAAATAAAGCCGTCCTTGGTGTACAGTCCTTGAGGGCAGACAAGGAACAAGGCCACTGGCCCAAGATGAGGGTGAACAGTTCCTGGGGCATTGCACCAATGTCCTTCACAGGGCTAATAACTAGGGAAAAGAGTTCATGTGGCATTTCAAACAACGTCCATACATACTCGGATAACCAGGGTATTGAAACTGAGGTGAAATCAACAATAATCTGAGTAAGATCTTTCGACTTTACAACTGCTTTAGTGGAGGTTAGCGTGGATCGGGCTGCCTGAGGCTCTCTGCCCTAATGCCTGTTCTCATGGGGCCCATCGGCAAGTGCTACTGTTACGCCGAGCGCTCCGGCTCCTCCTCCGGAGCGCTCGTGGCGTCTTCTGCCCTGCAGCGCTCTGGTCGGCAGTGCTGACTGGAGACGCTGCTCTGTTGTGCCCCGCGGGGATGCGATCCGCCTAGCGGTACGTGCCCGCTTGCGGATCGCACCCCGTTCCACTCACCTGTCCCGATCTCCTGCTGGGTCCTGGTGCACGCGGCCCCGCTCTCTAGGGCGCGCGCGTGCCGGGGCTCTCAGATTTAAAGGGCCAGCGCACCGCTAATTGATGCCTGGCCCAATCTTCCTAATTAGCTCCCACCTGCTCCATATGAATAAAAACCCACTTCCCCTTCCTGTCCTTGCCGGATCTTGTTGCCTTAGTGCCCTGTGAAAGCGTTTAGTGTGTTCCCAAGCCTGTGTACCGAGACCTTCTGCTGTTGCCCCTGACTACGACTCTTGCTGCCTGCCCTGACCTTCTGCTACGTCCGACCTTGCTCTTGCCTTGTCCCTGTGTACCGCGCCTGTCTCAGCTGTCAGTTGGGGTTGAGTCGCTATCGGGTGGAACGACCTGGGGGTTACCTGCCGCTGCAAGTCCATCCCTCTTTGCGGCGAGCTCTGGTGAAAACCAGGAACCCCTTAGACTCCGTTCCCCTGGTACGGCCCACGCCATCACCCCACTGACACAGAGGATCCACCTCCAGTGTCCTCGCTGCATACCAGTCCGGATCCTGACAGCTACTTATCCCTGCAGCAATTGACTAGCAGTTATATTGATTTGTTTCTTTTTTTACAATACATGACGACAATTTATATATACACAATAGCTCTGCCACTTTTATGTGCTACTTACACTCTCCAGGTGTTCTCTCTCTCCACAAGAGAACCCTGTGCACAGTAGACAGGAATATGACGACATTAGACACATTTTTATAGACTAATATGGACTGAGCATACACTGACTATAAGGCTACAGTCCTAACTGAGTATTGTACATGACTATCTTCTGTACATTAAAGGGGTATTTTTTTTTTTATTTGACTATGTTACAGGGGCTGTAAAGTTAATGTAGTTCATAATATAGTGTCTCTACCTGTATGTGACGGTTTTCTCACATTTCTGTGATTTTCACCCCAATATTTATTTTTAACAGCATACAAAATGACTGTTGTCTCAGGTTGCAATGCGGCCGAGACCTGACTCACTAGTCAGCTGATGACAGGGAGCCTGTCTGCTTCAATGGGTGGAGAGATTGCTTGCTGGGAGAGAGATCAACTGCAACAGCTTTAGGCACCCTGATTGAAAACCACGGGTTTTTGGAATTGATGCAGCTCATTTATGTTTCAATGGGTGGGGTGGCTGATGTGTGGGAAGGAGGAAAATGGAATTGTGGGCTTTGTAGTCAAAAAAAGAAAACTGAAACAGGAAATACCAGTTCATAAAAAGCTAGCCACAGTGTTATGGTAATCTCACAACATAGCCATTGAGCCCCAAGACAAGCACAGATCCTAAGCATGTCCATTACTGTCTGACAGGTACGTTGTCACATATGGGCAGGGACGGAGTGCACACTATTCTCGCCCACTCCCCTGGTCCCTACCTACTTGCGTACCTGTCCTAAATAACAGGTCCACAACCACGAAGACAGTCCTTTCCTATATACGTGAGTGGCATATTTGTCAAAATAAACTACAATGACACAGTCTAAAGTGCAGGGACTGTAATAACAGACAAACTAACAAAGAAGACTAAACACTCACACAATAGGTCCAATGTCAACTATCCGCATCAGAAGCCAGGAGATATCACAGTACAAAATCGCTAATAGAGAGAATAGTCAAAGAGAGGAGCCAAAGGTTCAAAAAGCCAGATATAACCAATACCGAAGACAGCTAGCTAGGGAACCAACAGAACCCTATAGCAAGCACTGACTGAGAGTAGACTGCCAGCTTATATGGAGCCAGAACAGGTGCTGCAATCAAGGTCAGTAGACCAGTCCCAGCAGACAGGCGTAACCAAAGCAACAAGACCAAACATAAGCTCTAAGTGCAAGTTAACCCTTCGGTTCCTTACATACAGTACGTACTAAAATCACCTTATGGTAGACAACCCCTTTAAATGCAATATTTACATCACTCACTAGTGTACGTATATACTGACTCTCGATCTGTACACAAAACTATAATGGACAACATTTGTTGAAGACTAGACAATAATAGTATGTTTTTGACTATTGACTATTAGATATTGGTAGTATTTAGATATTGGTAGTATTTACACCGACTTAGTGTATTTCATGGCAATGAGGTAAATAGATATGCTTCTCCTGATGGGTTCAGGATACCTCCTGTACAGCTGCCATGGCTAGAAGAAAACATTAGACACTATAGACAATTGTGCGAACATCTTATATACACTTTATTACAATGTGGTCCTAGTAAATAAACTACATCTATATTTAGTATTGCATACACTGGTGCGACAACAGAAAACAATATATTACTCTTTTTAGGTAAATTATAGTACCGCTGTCACGGATGGGGTAGTGGATCCGCTGTACCAATGTGTTTCACAATGTTTTTATTGAATTTTATAAACATAAGAAATGTAACATATAACATATTATGACATCAGATGTGTCAGAGTTTACATATGAACATGCATAACAACCTTGACTGGTGGAGCATAATTGTTCATCCAAACAGTGTCATGCATATTCACAAAGGATCTATCAGGTCCAAAGGGACCTTAATTGAAATTTGAGAGCAAGAAAATAACAATCTCCCAAAAAACATACAAACTCCGATTGTACACATATGTTTGTCATATAAAATGTTACTAGCCTCCAAATGGAAATCAAAAGAGATTCCACACATTAACGAATTAATAAATACACTGCTATCTCATTATAACTATGAGCTAATATTTTTTGGTCAAAAGGGAAAAAGAGATGAGTGTACAGCCTCATGGGAATCCTGGATTAAGCTTTATAAACCCCCATAGACCCTTACTATCTAAACTAAGTTATGATACAATTTAGCTTACTACACACAAAAGAGCGGTTCTTCGAGTGTATAAGACCGCTGTACCAATGTGGACGATGATCAAAGCTGCACAAGGGAGGGGAGTCTATGGAGCTGCTGGTTTTCACCAGAGCCCGCTGCAAAGCGGGATGGACTTGCTGCGGCAGGCAAACACCCAGGTCGCTACCCATGGCTGACTTGCCCACAGTGGCTGCTGAGATGTGGCGAGGTAAAGATTCGTAAGGGGACTGGCAGGTAGGTCAGGGTAGGCGGCAAGGTTCAGTGGTCAAGAAACATAGCAAAAAAGTACTGGTGCACGGTAAGACAGACACATCTGGGAACCCTTTCTCTAAAGCTGGGAGGCACAAAGATCCAGCGGGGGTTAAGGGGAAGTGAGAATTACCTATAAGGTTAGTGTCCAATTATTGGTGCGCTGGCCCTTTAAATCTCAGAGAGCTGGCGTGCGTGCGCCCTAGGAAGTGGGTACGTGCGCCGGCATTGAGAGCGATTAGTGGAGCTGAGAATGCATCGGGGAGTGTGTCTGCTACGGGCAGAGCTCGGAGCAAAGTTTGTAAAAGACCTGTAGGCTTAAGACGTGGAGTCTTGTTACGGGCAAACGTTGCACAGGAACGAACAAAATCAGAAACATCTCGCTCCAGGTCCGGCCACCAGTAATGTCGGGAGATGAGCAGAATGGACTTCCGTACTCCAGGATGCCCGGCCAGTAAAGAAGAATGTCACCAGTTCAACCTTAACTTTAAGGCGTGTAGGAACAATAGACTTCCCAGGGGGAACTCGCTGAAGGTCGACTGGCGCAGTCAAAATCAAACGCTCAGGTGGTACAATATGCCGAGAGGAGAAATCGAGGCCCACAACATCGGAGGCCCTAGAGAGAGCATCAGCTTTGACATTCTTGTCCGCTGGCCGAAAATGGATAAGAAGATTAAATCTGGAAAAGAAAAGAGACCATCAGGGCTGCTGGTGATTCAATCGCTGTGCGGACTGTAAATACAAGAGATTTTTATGGTCCATGTAAATATTGACAGGATGAGGAGACCCTTCCAGTAAGTTCCCGGTTTCCAATGGAATAGTTCCTCTCTGCTGGTGAAAACGTTTTGGAGAAGAAGCCACAAGTCACTGTTTTGCCCCTGAGGGTCTTTTGGAGCAAGACCGCACCAGCCCCTACAGAAGAGGCGTCCACCTCGAGGAAGAACGGTTTTCCAGGGTTGGGTCTTATCAGAACTGGTGCGGAAGTGTTACACTCTGCGCTCCGGCTGCAAGCACTGGCCGTGAGCACAGAATCCCTGTGTCCCCGTCTGCTGGCGGGGCTGGGATTCGCATCGTGGTACACGCCCGCGTGCGAATCTCAGCCCGTCACTCACCATGCTCCACTGCTGACTCCTCCCCTATGTCTCAGCTCCGGCGGACGCGTCCCCGTCTTCCCGTCACTAAATTATAAAGTTCCTGCACCCCCCCCCCCACTTCCCTGCTGGATCTTCAGTGCCCCTAGCCTGAGATTAAGCATTCCCTATTGCCTATTTGCCTTATCCGTGTATCCAGACCTTCCCGCTATGTTATAGACTTTGCACCTTTGCCGCCTGCCTTGACCTTCTGCTATGTCTGACTACGCTACTGCCTTATCCTCCGGTACGTCGCCTTGCCCAGCTACCTGTGTGGTCGAGCCGTGTCGGGGGTAGCGACTTGGGTGTTGCCTGCTGCCACAAGCCCATCCTGCCTTGCAGCGGACTCTGGTGAAGACCAGCGGCATCTTAGACTCCGCTCCCCGATACAGTTCGCGTCATCAGCCACACAGGTTAGAGGATCCACGTCCAGCTCTGTTACAGCAAGATCCGGCCATGGATCCCGCTGGGATTCCTATGCCAGATAATCCGGATCTCGCTTCCATCATGGCGCTCCAGTCACAGCAGTTGGCCCAGCAGGCACAGCAGTTGAGACAGTTGTCCACCATATTGCAGCAGTTACTCACTGCACAGCAACAACCGCCACAGCCTCCTCCTGCTCCGGTTTTGCCTCCCATCTCCGGAACTAAACTCTGCTTGTCTCTTCCAGAGAGATATGAGGGGGATCCCAAATCCTGTTGTGGTTTCGTGACTCAGTGCTCTATGCACATAGAACTCATGGCGGAACAGTTCTCTATGGAACGAGCAAAGGTGGACTTAGTCATCAGTCTCTTAACTGGAAGGGCTTTGGCCTGGGCAACTCCGCTTTGGGATCGCAGTGATGCTCTCACTACTAATCTCCAGGCAATCCTGTCGGAATTTCGAGGTGTCTTCGAAGAACCAGTCCGAGCTTCCTCCGCTGAGTCGGCATTACTGAGTCTATCTCAAGGCAACTCCTGTGTAGGCGAGTATGCCATACGATTTTGTACTCTGGCTTCGGAGTTGTCATGGAATAATGAAGCTCTTTGCGCTACCTTCAAGAGAGGATTATCAAGTCAAATCAAGGATGTCCTCGCTGCCTGGGAATCGCCATCTAACCTGAATGAACTTATACACTTGGCATCCCGGATTGATATCCGTTTCTCTGAGCGACGTGAGGACCTATGCCAAGAAAGCGAGTCTGCACGACCTTGGCGCCTTCCTCGTCTGGCACCTGTCTTCCAGCAACCCTTGCATACTTCTACGTTGCCTCCCGCAGTGGAGGCTATGCAAGTGGATCAGTCTCGCCTGACTCTGCAGGAAAGAGAATCTATGCCTATACGCCAGTGCTGATCACTTCCTCAAGGATTGTCCTCTGCGTCCACAGTCACAGGGAAATGCTCGCACCTACGCTTAAATATGACGGTCCAGCTTTTTCTACCCTCCAAAGAGATCATCTCTGTTCTTGCGTTTCTGGACTCTGGCTCGGCGGGAATCTTTATTGATGCCTTCCTAGTTCAGAGGTATCATCTGCCTGTGTCCCGCCTGTTAAAGTCTCTGTACATCTCGACAGTCAACGGAGAAAACTGGACTGTAGAGTGCTATATCGTCCAGAACCTTTGTCAATGCATGTTGGAGTCTCGCATAAGGAGAACTTGTCCTTCTATGTACCACACCATTGTACTTCTCCTCTCTTGCTTGGTCTACCATGGTTGCAGCTCCATGCCCACAGCTGGATTGGAAGACTGGAGAAGTTCTTTGCTTGGGTCCCTATTGCAACAGCCACTGTATTCATATACATTTGTCTAAGTTGGAACCATCATCTTCTTGTCCTCTGTCCGGTTTGCCTTTGTTGCTCCAGGATTTTGTTGATGTCTTGAGTGAAAAACAAGCTGAAGTGTTACCACCACATCATCCCTATGATTGTCCTATTGACTTAATGCCCGGCACCACTCCTCCCAAGGGCAGATTTTACCCTTTGTCGGTCCCTGAAACTCTGGCCATGTCTAAATATATCCAGGAGAACCTTAAGAAAGGGTTTATCAGGAAGTCCTCTTCCCCTGCCAGAGCTGGGTTCTTCTTCGTGGAAAAAAAAGACGGGTCCTTGCGACCTTGCATTGACTACCGAGGCTTGAATAAAATTACAGTAAAGAACTGCTACCCACTTCCTTTAATCTCAGAGTTATTTGATCGTCTGTCAGGTTCCAGGATTTTCTCTAAACTAGACCTTCGTGGTGCCTATAATTTAATTCGCATACGTGAAAGGGATTAATGAAAGACTGCGTTTTAGACCCGTGATGGACATCTAGTGTCCTAGTGATGCCATTCCGTGACCTCCTGTACTCCTGTGTCGTTGTCTATTTGGATGACATACTCATCTACTCTCCCAATGTGCAGTCTCATCACTCTCACCTCCGCCAAGTGTTACAACTCTAGTAGCTCCCATTGTTTCAGTCTGGACTCCTGAGGCTGAAGAAGTTTTCAAACAATTAAAGTCCGCCTTCACTTCTATTCCTGTGTTATCAAGACCCGATCCAGGCAAGCTTTTTATTCTGGAAGTGGATGCATCTTCAGTAGGTGCAGGTGCAGTTTTGACACAAAAATCCTCTGCGGAGAGAAATTATACCATAGGAGATCATGAGCTCTTGGCTATAAAGTTGGCCTTGGAAGAATGGCGTCATCTGTTGGAGGGCTCTGTACACCCAATTACTATTTATACAGATCGCAAGAACTTGCTCTATCCACAGACTGCTCATCGTCTCAACCCTCGTCAGGCTCTGTCTAGATCCTCCGATGTACAAGACCAAGAATCCCATCCTCAACATATTATTCCTCCTAATTGTCTCATTTCTGCAGCACCGGCAACTCTTCAGCACCTGCCTCCTGGAAAGACTTTCGTAACTCCCCGTCTCAGACTTCGAGTCTTGAAATGGGGTCATTCCTCATTGTTGGCTGGTCATGCCGGTATCCGTAAAAAACCTTACAACTCATATGCCAACAGTATAGGTGGCCAACTTTAAAACAGGACGTCGTTGACTTGTCTGTTCCTGTTCGGTCTGTGCCTGGGACAAGACCCCCCGCTCCACACATGCAGGACTTCTACAAACTTTGCCAGTTTCTGAGCGACCTTGGACCAATATTGCCATGGACTTTATTACCGACCTTCCTTCCTCTGGCGGCAATACAGTCATTATAAAGTTCCTGCACCTCCCCCACTTCCCTGCCGGATCTTCAGTGCCTCTAGCCTGAGATTAAGCATTCCCTATTGCCTGTTTGCCTTATCCGTGTATCCAAACCTTCTTGCTACATTATAGACTTCGCACCTTTGCCGTCTGCCTTGACCTTCTGCTATGTCTGACTATGCTGCTGCCTTATCCTCCGATACCTCGCTTTGCCCAGCTACCTGTGTGGTCAAGCCGTGTCGGGGACAGCGACCTGGGTGTCACCTGCTGCAGCAAGCCCATCCTGCCTTGCGGCGGGCTCTGGTGAAGAATAGCGGCACCTTAGACTCCACTCCCCGATGCAGTCCGTGTCATCAGCCACACAAGTTAGAGGATCCACGTCCAGCTCCGTTACAGGAAGCAAAGGCCGATTTCAATCGGGAGAAGGCTTCTTCAGCCTCATGAGGCCAGAATTTGGGGTTACCTTTTTTCTTAGTTAGTGCCACAATCAGTGCAACCAACGTGGAAAAGTGCGGTATGAACTGTCGATAATAAGCAAATCCAAGAAAACATCGTATAGCCCGCAGGCCAGTAGGTCGTGGCCAGTTTAAAACAGAGACAGCTTGTCTGGGTCCATCTGGAGGCCTTGGTTGCAGACAATATAACCAAGGAACGGCAGAGTCGTCTTCTCAAAGAGGCATTTCTTGAGTTTAGCGTAGAGTCAGTTGCTCCGGAGGCATCGCCTAACCTGTCTCACATGAGAGCGATGGACTTCCAAGTTAGGCGAAAAGATCAGTATGTTGTCCAAATACATCACGACACAAGTATAGAGGAGGTCCTGGAAGATATCATTGACGAATTACTGGAAGACGGCTGGGGCGTTACAGAGACCAAAAGGCATCACTAAGTACTCGAAATGTCCATCATGGGTATTGAAGGCCGTCTTCCATTTGTCTCCTTCTCATATTCTAATTAGATTGTATGTTCCTCGAAGATCCAACTTGGAGAAGACTTTGGCATTCCGCAGGCAATCAAAAAGTTCAGAAATCAGCGGTAGGGGTATCGGTTCTTGATGGTGATATTATTGAGTCCCCGATAATCAATACATGGGCAGAGAGACCCGTCTTTCTTCTCCACAAAGAAATCAGCACCGGCAGGAGAGGAGGACTTTTGGATAAATCCCTTCTGGAGATTCTCCTTGACATATAGGGCCATGGATAGATTCTTCCTCGAGGAGGTGTAGTTCCAGGTTGAAGGTCGATCAGACAATCATAGGGCCGATGTGGAGGAAGGCTTTCAGCTTGTTTCTCACTGAACACATCTGCAAAGTCTTGGTAAGGAGGAGGCAGGCCCGGCAAGGAAGGAGGAGGTATGGAACACTTCGGTTTTGGTGCCGCCAGACAGTGATTCAGGCAGTCATGTCCCCAGCAAGAAACTTCGCCAGTTTGCCAGTCGGGGCGTGAAGTTGCAGCCAAGGTAGACCGAGAAGAACCAAAGAAGTACAGTGGGGAAGCACATAGAACTGTATCATCTCCTTGTGTAATACTCCCACTTGCAACATTAGTGGTTCAGTGAGAAATTGCACTGCATGACTCATCCCCATTGACAGATGAGATGAATAAAGGCTTGACGAGTTGCGTGACTGGGAGATGGTACTTATGGACCAGAGAGGCATTAATAAAGTTCCCAGCAGAACTGGAGTCTACAAAGGCAGTAGCGTGGAAGGGAACTCTGGTAGAGGTGGAAAGTTGAACCGGCATGGCCAACTGAGGAGAGGGAGTTTCCAAGGAGGCCCATGCAGGCTCTTCGAAGACACTGCCGAACTCCCAGAGGAAGACTTGCAAATTGGTAGTCATAGGATCACTTCTGTCCCAAAGAGGTGTTGCCCAAGCCAGGGCCTTGCCGGAGAGGAGACTTACCACCAAAGCCACCTTGGCACGCTCAGTGGAGAACTGGTTGGCCATGAGTTCCATTTGCATGGAACACTGGGTCACGAACCCCCTGCACAATTTTTGCAGGGATAAGTGTAGCTTGGGACCGACGAAAGCCACAGGAGCTGAGTAGTGGAGTCGGGAACGTAGCTGGGAGCCGGCCGGGAGGCTGCGGGCAGAGCCCGGTAAGGTGACAGCAGTGCCGCCAGTGGCAGAGACCGCACGGGGCGGCGGGGTAGAAGTGCGCCCATGGCCAGCATGTCCGTGGAGCCACTTGTAACAAGCCCTCTACAGTTCTGGTACTCAAGAGTCTGTAGTAAAGAATCACGGCTTAAGCTGGGAACATAAGCTTACGCATTTTGGTTACAGGTAGTTCTTGGCTAGTTCGCCAGCCACTCCAATAAAACCTGCAAAACAATAGTGGTACTTCACAAAACAATGTCAGTCTCACGACTGAATAGTAGGAAAAATGGAAGTAGCAATAATAGAACAGGTGAGCTCATCCTGGAAACTTTCCATCTTAGCCTCGCCTATCAGGGTCCTTTCTAGGCTGAGACATGTAGCGGGGACCACGTAACTGTGCCCCCTCCAAGGGACTGACTCGGGTGTTAGTGATGGTGGGGCTCACTGTTACCACCATCTGCACCGCAGCAGATTGCGCCACTGGGGGACAAAGTGTTGGTGCCTGTTGGGCTGGCCAAACCTCCTCAAGGCCACGAGTAGGCCTGGTAACATCTGTAGAGGACCTCTTCTTTGTTTCTGGACGTTACTTAGGTGCCATGACGGGAACTTCTGGCAGGAACTCTTCCTCCATGACTTGACCTTTGACTTGTGGAGGTCGTAGGCCTAAGGGATCCGACTCCCAATCCTCCGAAGCAGACAAAGTGGAGCTGTATGGGGTTCTTGGGTCTTGTCACAACTGCCACCCATTCTCCTCTTGCACTGCGGACTCCACTATCTCCCTGCTCTCCAAGGAGTGTAAATGTGTAGGGAGGAAGTCTCTCTTAAGTGCCCGACGGTTCACAAGGATGGTGCCCCCATGATAGCAGTCCATTAAGGTTCCAAACCCCCGGACTCTGTCAAATGTAATTAGTGTGGCTCTTCACCTCTCAAAGGGTGGTTCTCCTGCTCTGGGGTGGTCCAACATGCGAATATACAAATTTTTGGTGTCTGATTGCTGCACTTGTCGCACCTCATATGGCATCTCTTTTGGGGCTGTATTCATGCCTCCTCTGCGCCCTCATCACTTCTATGATTGCAGCTATCTGGGCCTCCTGCCTGGCCCTCTCCGTAGCAGCTGCGGGGATAGGGGGATGCTCTTTGCCAGGCAGAGGGAGTAGGTACTGGTGCATGTACCTTATGAGTTGCGGCTCATCGCCGAACACCCACTCTGGGAGAGGGGGTGATCTGGAGCGTACAGTAGACTTCTGGGCCTGGGGGGTGGACTCTGGGCTGGGCTGGCTGGAAGGGGTAGAAAATGCGGCTTCCGCCAAAGTATTCATATCAGACTCCTCCGTAGGTATCTTGGCCCAGGACCCCCAGGATTGATGGTGTGGAGACTGTCTCACTGCCGACACTCCTCTGGATGACGCGGTCATTCCGCACTCAGGAGTCACTGGCTACTGTTCATCATCTTCCGGCAGTGGGACTTTTAAGCATACCTCTTCGACCCCGATCGATAACTTCTGCAGCCGGTCTGCCACCTCTTGGAACACTTGAGCCGCGGCCGCTGCTACTTTGCGGGCGCTGGGTGCCATCTTAGGACTCACAGACCTCATGCTCTACTGTTCTTACGCCATCTTGCTCTGCTCTCCAACTTCCTGCAGACTGAAGAGGTCCAGCGGCGCTGCTCCTTTTATATTGGGCTTTGGCAACTTCCGCTCCCCCGGCAAAAAGGGGCGGACCTTTCTGATTCTACTTCGGGTTCGAGACTGCAACTTGACTTCCACGCCCATGGGTGGGGCGCTGACCTGCGCGGGACTTTTTCACGTGTTTTTCTTCTACAGCTTTAAACCCTTCAGGTACATCAAGCATTTACAACATAGCATAGCTTCAGTACGGATCTTACACATGGCAGGCATAACTTCAACACTATTCACAATGGCAGACAATAAACGTTTCTTTACCTCCCCCTTTATTTCACAAGCGCCTCTCGACATAAAAATTTCCGCAGACAAAGTCCCGTACAATTTTGGCGCAATTTCTTTTCACATGGACGTGCAAATTTTCGGCAATACAGACAGTGTGATGAAGGGCAGATGTTGTAACCCTTAGGGCAGATGTTATTAATCCTTGGTATTCATGACACCAGGGTGTGGTTGTCCTCTGCACCACCCGAGGAATGGCCGCTGGTTCCTGGGCCTGGCACAGGGCAAATAATCACTCCAATGCAAGGTTACGGAACAACGGCAGTTTTACTGAGGCAGACAGATGTTAAAGTCTTTACAGCTCAGTTTAGGCCCGAGGAGGTGACCAGTGGACTTTAGGAGACTTGTGGTGTACTTGGACTCAATTTTGCAGTCTCGCGCTGACTTTAGACTTAGTAACATAGTAACTTAGTTCATAAGGTTGAAAAAAGACCAGAGTTCATCAAGTTCAACCTATAACCCTAATGAGTCCCTACTGAGTTGATCCAGAGGAAAGCAAAAAACCCTCATGCTAGAGGTAAAAATTCCTTCCTGACTCCAAATATGGCAGTCAGAATAAATCCCTGGATCAACGTTCTGTCCCTATAAATCTAGTAAACCCATAACCAGCGATGTTAGTATTCTCCAAAAATGAATCCAGACCCCTTTTGAACTCTTTTACAGAGTTCACCATGACCACCTCCTCAGGCAGAGAATTCCACAGTCTCACTGCTCTTAGGCTCCTTTCACACTAGTGATTTCTCCGTTATTGAAGTTCCGTCGCATGTTCCATCACGATTTTCGGCAAAAACCGGCTGTTACAAAACCTCTGACGGACAAGACTAAATCGCATTGCAGCCTATGGGATTTTGTAACTGCCCGTTTGCTCCCGTATATGCCCATAATTAATTACGGAAGTTATACAGTGACGGGACATCGTGGCAGAAAAATTACTGCATGCAGTATGCGATGTAGTCTCGGCCGTCAGGGGTTTTGTAACGGCAGGTTTTTGCCGAAAATCATGACGGAACATGCGACGGAACTTCAATAACGGAGAAATCAGTAGTGTGAAAGGAGCCTTACAATAAAGAACCCCTATCTGTGCTGGTGTAGAAACCTTCTTTTTTCTAAACGTAGAGGATGCCCCCTTGTTATAGATACAGTCCTGGGTATAAATAGATCATGGGAGAGATCTCTGTACTGTCCCCTGATATATTTATACATAGTTATTAGGTCTCCCCTAAGCCTTCTTTTTTCTAAACTAAATAACCCCAATTCTGTAGTCCTCCCTTTCCCCATGTTACTCTGGTTGCCCTTCTTTGAACCCTTGCCAGCTCCACTATATCTTTCTTGTACACTGGTGCCCAGTACTGTACACAGTATTCTATGTGTGGTCTGACTAGTGATTTGTACAGCGGTAGAATTATTTCCTTGTCGTGGGCATCTATGCCCCTATTGATGCACCCCATGATTTTATTTGCCTTAGCAGCAGCTGCCCGATACTGGTCACTACAGCTAAATTTACTATTAACTAAGACTCCTAAATCCTTTTCCATTTCAGTCGTCCCAAGTGTTCTCTCATTTAATACATAATCCCAGCCCGGATTTTTCTTCCCCATGTGCATTACCTTACATTTATCAGTGTTGTACCTCATCTGCCACTTTTCAGCCCAAACCTCCAACCTATCCAGATCCATTTATATCAGTGCACTGTCCTCTATAATGTTTACCGCTTTACAGAGTTTAGTATCATTTGCGAAGATTGGTACTTTACTATTCAACCCCTCTACAAGACTTGACTATGCTGACTAGACTTCTCCCCTGTATTTAGGCTTACCAGGCTTTGAATTTTACCTGTAGGGGGCTTCACAGATAGTGGTTGCCTGGCTTCGTGACTTGGCCTTGGTCTCCCTCAGGAACACCAGACACTCTCAGGTCTTCACTTCACTGCAACTGCACTCAGAACAGAACTGAACTAGCTAGCTCCTCCCTGCTATATAAGGGTATGTTCACACTACGGAGTGTGAACGGAATCTCCGCTCTCAGAATTCCGAGAGCGGAGATTCAGCCTGGCAGCCGACGGCGGAGGTAGGACTGCGCGGCACTGAGCCGTCACCATTGACAGCTATGCAGTACTCGCGGACTTCCGCGCAAAGAATGAACATGTTCTTTCTTTGCGCTGAACAATTTCAGCGGCGGAATTGCCCGCCGCTGAAATTCCGCAGTGTGAACGGGTCTCACGGAAGAGCCATTCACACTGATGGTAATGTTCACTGTGCAGACTTTTACTCACGGAATTCCGTGGGGATTCCGTAGTGTGAACATACCCTAAGGGAGCAATTTGGAGGAGTCCTATAGGTCACCAACAAGTCATCTGGTCACTGGCACCTTCCCTTGTTACACAGTCTTAGCAACAACACTTAAAGGCACATTAACATGAATAAAATACATTAACTCTTTACATGACAGATTGGGTGAGGAGAGTCCTGAGGAGTGTGTAGGTCAGGGGACTGAGACCTGATAGGACCACTAGTCTAGAAGTACCACTTCTGTACTAAGCCACCACACATTAATATTTAGGAGGGGGGGGGGGGGGGTAGGGCTAAGTCAGTACTGGGCAACAAGTTTCTTACTAAATAGAGGATTTTTCAGATTTCACAAATTCTCCAGGTAGGTGTGGTATTACAACTTGGAAGAAAGAAATTCGCTCTGTTTTTCTATTCCTTGATAACCCCTTTAATTGGCCTCACAAAAGATCCAAACAGCTGACAAACAAGAGTTTGCTCATTGTTCAATTGATCTCTGCCTCTTATACATTGGCCGATTTTCAGACATAACAAATTTTACCGCACAGTGAACGTCATAAAAAAATACCGGGAAAAAAAATACACTCTTTTTTTAAGTTTTTCACAAAAATGCTGCATTTATCAACAAACATTTACCACTAATAAAAAGTACAATATGTCACAAACAGAATCTCTTCACTCAGTAATAGCATGTCAAAGTTCTTACAACTAAGGCCCCTCTCACACTGCCGTGCTCCCTGTCGAGAACGGTCGTTAAATTCTTTTTTTTTTGTGTGACTTTAACGGCTGTTCTCGTGACGGGGAGCAATGGGCAACAACGGGTCACGGCGGCTCCCATATACTATTATGGATGCCACCGGGACTTGTTGCTTTTTTACGGGAATAATGGGAGAAAAAATACAGCTCTTACAGTAATTTTTCTCCTGCTGTTCTCCCCGACTCCCCTGACGCCCGTCACACTGCCATGTCATAACGGCAGTGTGAAAGTAGCCTTAAAAAGACACAAAAATTGGGCCCAGTCATTAAGGTAAAAACAGGCAGTGTCCTTAAGGGGTTAAAGGGGTATTCCAGGCAAAACCTTTTTTTATATATATCAACTGGCTCCGGAAAGTTAAACAGATTTGTAAATTACTTCTATTAAAAGATCTTAATCCTTCCAATAGTTATTAGCTTCTGAAGTTTTCTGTCTAACTGCTCAATGATGATGTCACGTCCCGGGAGCTGTGCATGATGAGAGAATATCCCCATAGGACCTACTCAGCTCCCAGGACGTGAGTCATCAGAGAGCAGTTAGACAGAAAACAACAACTCAACTTCAGAAGCTAATAACTATTGGAAGGATTAAAAATGTTTAATAGAAGTAATTTACAAATCTGTTTAACTTTCCGGAGCCAGTTGATATATAAAAAAAGTTTTGGCCTGGAATACCCCTTTAATCATAATAATAATAGTAAAACAATTGTGCTAGATGTGAAAAAGGATCAAAAATATACAACTTTTTCAACATTACTCAGTGTTTGTTTGCCAAGTAGAAACAAAGGGGATTTGGTTTTCCAAAAGGCCAGATTTACTATAATTTACAGTAGAGAGCTCGCATAAGCTGAAATTTACAGAAGTAGGCCTCATTCACTCTACAGAGATTCGGTGCAGAATTTCCTTGTGGATTTTGGTGGCACCAGCCTCCCATTGATTTCAATGGGAATTCCACAGTTTAGTTCACACATCCTCCAGAGAAGTGGTGTTTGTCAATGGGTTGGTGCATATGTCTATGGCAGATTATGTCTATGGCAGCTGATATAAGTGTTAGAAGGTGTTTGCATGTATTGGATTGTTGCCCACTGATTCAGGGCATTCCTTGTGTTGTAACTGGACTCCTTGATACTGCAGAGGCTGGTGAACATTGCTGGCTGAATACAGTTGTTTTTCTTCAGACTGCATGTTTTAGCGGGGGATTCTTGCAACTTGCAAAAAAAATTATTCTCACTACATTCTCATGTTTATTCATCAGATGTTATGAACATCACAGTAAAAAATCCAGTAAATCCCTGTGTGTAAAGTCCTGTGTGTAAAGTGCTGAGCAGGACTAGCAGGGATGCCTCACCTGGACAACGATGGCCGTTTCACACCCTTGCGGTGTTTCATCAGGCTATTCATGCCTCCCACAAAGATTTGAAAAAGAAATAGGAGAATTAGTCTTCGCGGAAAATCTTACATTCCACGTTCCGGAGAGTGTGGGCACCGGCATAATATGCCGGCACTAGGACCACACTGAAATGCGCTGTCTTATAGAGGGCTGTGCATTCCGTGCAGTGTCCGCAGAAAAAATGAACACGTTCATTCTTTCTGTGGACATGGAAAACGAAATTTCCAGACATGTGCACAGTGCGTTGAAATCAACTTGACTCTGCTGCTCCAGAATCTCCGGTGAAATTCAAATGCGGAATTCTGCCACGGAATACCGGACGTTTGAACATGGCCTTAGGGTATGTGCACACACTGCCCAAAGTAATGCAGCTGTGGAATTCCACATCTATGCAGAATTCATGCAGAACACTTTTGTGTTAAGTTTCATATGGAAACCGCAAGACTTCCATGCGAATTCTGCACCAATTTTGCATGAGATCTGCATTTTGGGGAGAAAAAAAGCCCCATTAACGTTAATGGGCTTCTGCAGCTGAATTCCACAAAAGTGACTTACATTTTTGCAGAACACAGAATGCAGAATTGTAGCTGCGTAACGTTCGCAGCAAAGATTTTGCTATGTGAATGGATCTGCGGAATCTCATTAAAGTTAATAAGGCTGTAATGCGGAATTTCCATGGAGAAATCCATGCGGAAATGCTGGCATGTGAACATAACCTTACTGTATTTCTGATTATGGCAGGTCTATGGTTCAGCCTTTCTGGACCCAGTTGACTACTGATGTATTGGGCTGAATAGGAAAACTTCAGGCAAACTACCAGAATGCTTGAAGAGCGAGAGATTGATCTCATGGCAACTGGGTTCAACACCAAGGTGGAAGCATTTTGTTAGGACAATCTTTTGGCAATAGGGACTATGGAGGAGATTTATGAAAACCTATCTAGAAGAAGAGTGGTGCAGTTGCCCATAGAAATAAGATTTCTTCTTTCATTTTTCCCAGGCCTCTTTAAAAATGAAAGAAGCAATCTGATTGATTGGTATGGGCAACTGCACCACTCTTCCTCTGCACAATCTCCCTCCATGTCTTATCCAAGGCTGACCTATGTATTCCTTCCAGTTTCCATGATACTGTTTTAGCCAAAGAAGTCTTTGTATTATTCCCAACTTGTCACGATTCGGCTTACTGGTAGTGGATCCTCTGTGTCAGCGAGGGATTGGCGTGGACCGTGCTGGTGGACCGGTTCTAAGAGGCTACTGGTGTTCACCAGAGCCCGCCGCAAAGCGGGATGGTCTTGCTGCGGCAGTAGCAACCAGGTCGTATCCACTAGCAACGGCTCAACCTCGCTGACTGCTGAGAAGGCGTGGTACAGAAGGACTAGGCAGAGGCAAGGTCAGACGTAGCAGAAGGTCGGGGCAGGCGGCAAGGTTCGTAGTCAAGATGGATAGCAAGGGTTCAGGTAACACAGGCTTGGACAACACTAAACGCTTTCACTGGCACAAGGCAACAAGATCCGGCAAGGGAGTGCAGGGGCAGTGAGCAGATATAGTCTGGGAGCAGATGGAAGCCAATTAAGCTAATTGGGCCAGGCACCAATCATTGGTGCACTGGCCCTTTAAGTCTCAGAGAGCTGGCGCGCGCGCGCGCCCTAGAGAGCGGAGCCGCGCGCGCCAGCACATGACAGCAGGGGACCGGGACGGGTAAGTGACCTGGGATGCGACTCGCGAGCGGGCGCGTCCCGCTGTGCGAATCGCATCCCCGACGGCCATGTCAGTGCAGCGCTCCCGGTCAGCGGGACTGACCGGGGCGCTGCAGGGAGAGAGACGCCGTGAGCGCTCCGGGGAGGAGCGGGGACCCGGAGCGCTAGGCGTAACAGTACCCCCCCCTTAGGTCTCCCCCTTTTTTTGTCCGACAAGTGCTTTACCTGGGACGAGGACACTGGGAGTGAATGGAGGGTTTCCTCAAAGGCAGGGAGTACAGCAGGAGTGGGAATGGGGAGGGAGGGCAGAGGGTGAAGCTTGGCACGGGGCAGGGTGACACAAGGACGGGGGCCATGAGGAGGCACAGAGGCTTGCCTGACGGGACTGGGAGGGGGGGAGAGGCACTTCCTATGGCAGGCAGTGTCCAAGTTCTTGATCTCCCCGGTGGTCCAGTCAAGGGTGGGAGAATGAAGCCGGAGCCATGGCAGACCGAGGAGGACCTCAGAGGTACAGTTGGGAAGGACGAAGAACTCAATCCTTTCGTGGTGGGGTCCAATGCACATCAAGAGGGGTTCTGTGCGGTAACGCACGGTGCAATCCAATCTGACTCCGTTGACCGCGGAAATGTAGAGCGGCTTGACGAGACGGGTCACCGGGATGCGAAATTTATTCACAAAAGAATCCAGAATAAAATTCCCAGAGGCACCAGAGTCCAAGCAGGCCACGGCTGAGAGGGAGGAGTTGGCTGAAGGAGAAATCCGCACGGGCACCGTGAGACGTGGAGAAGCTGACTTAGAACCAAGAGACGCCACACCCACGTGAGCTGGGTGCGTGCGTGCGTTTCCCAGACGTGGAGGACGAATAGGGCAATCCACCAAGAAGTGCTCGGTACTGGCACAGTACAGACAAAGATTTTCTTCCCTACGGCGATTCCTCTCTTCCTGGGTCAGGCGAGACCGATCCACTTGCATGGCCTCCTCGGCGGGAGGCCCAGGCGTAGATTGCAACGGATACTGTGGGAGAGGTGCCCAGAGATCTACGTCTTTTTCCTGGCGGAGCTCTTGATGTCTCTCAGAAAAACGCATGTCAATGCGGGTGGCCAAATGGATAAGTTCTTGCAGGTTGGCAGGAATCTCTCGTGCGGCCAGCACATCCTTGATGCGACTGGATAGGCCTTTTTTAAAGGTCGCGCAGAGAGCCTCGTTATTCCATGATAATTCGGAAGCAAGAGTACGAAATTGGATGGCGTACTCGCCCACTGAAGAATTACCCTGGACCAAGTTCAGCAGGGCAGTCTCGGCAGAAGAAGCTCGGGCTGGCTCCTCGAAGACACTACGGACCTCAGCGAAGAAGGACTGGACTGTGGCTGTGGCAGGATCATTGCGGTCCCAGAGCGGTGTGGCCCAAGACAAGGCCTTTCCTGAAAGAAGGCTCACTACGAACGCCACCTTAGACCTTTCTGTAGGAAACAAGTCCGACAACATCTCCATATGCAGGGAACACTGAGACAGAAATCCACGGCAGAGTCTAGAGTCCCCATCAAATTTGTCCGGCAGGGACAAGCGGAGGCTAGGAGCGGCCACTCGCTGCGGAGGAGGTGCAGGAGCTGGCGGAGGAGATGGTTGCTGCTGTAGCAGAGGCAGAAGTTGCTGTAACATGGCGGTCAACTGCGACAGCTGCTGTCCTTGTTGGGCAATCTGCTGCGATTGCTGAGAGACCACCGTGGGAAGGTCAGCGAGACTTGGCAGCGGCACCTCAGCGGGATCCATGGCCGGATCTACTGTCACGTCTCGGCTCACAGGTAGTGGATCCTCTGTGTCAGCGAGGGATTGGCGTGGACCGTGCTGGTGGACCGGTTCTAAGAGGCTACTGGTGTTCACCAGAGCCCGCCGCAAAGCGGGATGGTCTTGCTGCGGCAGTAGCAACCAGGTCGTATCCACTAGCAACGGCTCAACCTCGCTGACTGCTGAGAAGGCGTGGTACAGAAGGACTAGGCAGAGGCAAGGTCAGACGTAGCAGAAGGTCGGGGCAGGCGGCAAGGTTCGTAGTCAAGATGGATAGCAAGGGTTCAGGTAACACAGGCTTGGACAACACTAAACGCTTTCACTGGCACAAGGCAACAAGATCCGGCAAGGGAGTGCAGGGGCAGTGAGCAGATATAGTCTGGGAGCAGATGGAAGCCAATTAAGCTATTTGGGCCAGGCACCAATCATTGGTGCACTGGCCCTTTAAGTCTCAGAGAGCTGGCGCGCGCGCGCCCTAGAGAGCGGAGCCGCGCGCGCCAGCACATGACAGCAGGGGACCGGGACGGGTAAGTGACCTGGGATGCGACTCGCGAGCGGGCGCGTCACGCTGTGCGAATCGCATCCCCGACGGCCATGTCAGTGCAGCGCTCCCGGTCAGCGGGACTGACCAGGGCGCTGCAGGGAGAGAGACGCCGTGAGCGCTCCGGGGAGGAGCGGGGACCCGGAGCGCTAGGCGTAACACAACTCTTTCCCAGTGTAGAATGTTGAAAAGTCCACTGTCCAGCCTTGCTGGACCCTGTTGAGTGCAGACAAGATTTAAAATGAAAACCGACCAGCCCTTAGTAGGATCTGTTGGGCTCTCAGTTGCATTCAGGTGTTATTCCAACAAGAATGTTTGCCCAAATGTTGAATGAAATTCAAGGTTTCCCAACTCATTCAGATTAGTTGAACCCTGTCAAGTTCACGGTCCAGCCTTGCTGGTGCTTGTTGACTATCAATGCTTTCCATATGGGAAATAAGGCAATCATTCACAGCAACCTGACGATTAACCATATCAACACAATCAGCCCCTGGTAGAATCTAGTGGGCATTATTACACTCAAGAAGACTGGTTTACAGTCAAGGTCTAATTCTAACATGAATGCTTGCAAAGGTGTTAAATGAAAATCAAAGTTTCATTCAGGTGTGTCAAGGGTGTTATTGGAGAATTCCTCCAATGCAGGACTTTGGCAAGTACACAGTCCAGCCTCAGTGGACCCTGTTGTCACAGAACATGTCTGAGTCTCCTGAGAACACGATAGTGTTGAACAGAATAAATAGTCCCACAAACGGGCAGGCTTCTAGTCTTTCTGAATAAAACACTTGTCCATTGATCTTAAATATCCAGATTTCAGTCTTATCCACACATTTGGGTTGACCTTTTTTAGGAGGTTTTAAAACTCATGTCACATGACATGGAGGCATGTACACTAAGTTTGAAGGTTCAAACTTTGTGCAGTCCAAGTTCTTCAGTCTAAAGTTTTTGTTAACACAGAAATTCTTGGTGGACAAATTCCAAGGAAATCTACTACAAGGACACCTACTAACCTCAGACCTGTCATAGCCTTAGCTCTCTGAGTTCTATGCTCAGCTTTCTTTGAGTCCTACACAATTACCTATACATTATGGCTTTAATATCCACCAAGATTGTAAGGGAGCTCCAAATCTCGACTTCAGTGAATCTTTACTTTGTAAACCCCCTTGACAGTGATTTGCTAATGCTACTAACAAATGTCACTCCTAAAGTTCCTTCTTTGAATAACAGGTCATCTCCTTCCAGTGTTCTGTTCTCTCAATCTCCACTCTCTAGGTCTATCCTATGGTCTTGAGATCTGTAGGTTCAGAGTGAAGTCATCAGAAAGTTTGAGAAGCAACTGGCACAGTGAAAGGAAACAGAGGGTTATTAATGGTATATACTCTAAATGGGTGACTGGTACTAGTGGTCAGTTTTGGTCCCATATATTTATAAATTACCTTGTCAAGGGATTGTATAGTAAAGTATCAATCTTTGAAGATAATTCTAAACTCTGTAAAGTGGTTAACACAATAGAGAACAGTGCACTGTTGCAAATGAATATGAATAGGTTGGAGGTTTGGGCTGAGAAGTGGCAGATGAGGTTCAACACTGATAAATGTAAGGTTATAGTGAGGCTGGGTTTTTTTATTAAATGGTAAAATACTTGGGACGACTGACATGGAAAAGGACTTAGGACTCTTAATTAATGGTAAATTTAGCTGTAGTGACCAGTGTCGGGCAGCTGCTGCCAAGGCAAATAAAACCATGGTGTGCATCAAAAGGGGAATAGATGCCCACAACAAGGAAATAATTCTACCACTGTACATATCACTAGTCAGACCACACATAGAATACTATGTACAGTACTGGGCACCGGTGTACAAGAAAGATATAGTGGAGCTGGGGAGGGTTCAAAGACAGGCAACCAGAGTAATAAGGGGAATGGGAAGATTACAGTACCCAGAAAGAGCAAAATAAGAATTATTTAGCTTAGAAAAAAGAAGGCTTAGGCGCCTAATTTCTATATTATCCCATGACCTATTTATACCCAGGACTGTATTCCTAAAAAGGGGCATCCTCTATGTCTAGAGGAAAAAATGTTTCTACACCAACACAGACGGGGGTTCTTTACTGTAAGAGCAGTGAGACTATGGAACTCTCTCCCAGAGGAAGTGGTCATGGTGAACTCAATAAAAGAGTTCAAAAGGGGTCTAGCTACATTTCTGGACAGTAATAATATTGCAGGCTATGGAAATTAGATTTATAGAGACAGAATATTGATTCAGGGTTTGTTCTGATGAGGCCATGAGTGTTTTTTGCCATCTTCTGGATCAACACAGTAGGGACACAATAGGGATATAGGTTGAACTTGATGGGCTCTTATCTTTTTTTTAACCTAATGGATTATGTTACTATGTAATTGAGTAATTCTTTTATTACCAAAAGAATCAATAGCTAGCTCCTATTCTAGATTTCTGGATAAAATAATGTATTAAATTGGTTTAAAATGGTCTGAACTGTGATCTGTCTACTTTGTTAGAGCCACTGTTTTCCCTTAGTCCTAACAGCATAACAATGATATGGTAATATTATTGTAATTCTGCCTCTGTGAACTAGAAGAACTAATGGAATAGTAGAACTAATGGATTAATGGAATGTAATAAAATAAATATAAATTAACTAATGCCTCCAACCCAATAAAACAATGTCTAGGCCCCCCATACTGCTTATTTTTTATTTATTTTTTGTTTATTTTTTATAAAGAAATAACCTAGCTAGTGCGGGAGTCTTGTGCTGCTGTTAGGACTAAGGGAAAACATAAGAAATTATCATTTCCTTTATGTCCTAACTATCAGCACAATATTGAGGATTTAGCAAGTAACCCCATAGTGAGGGCCTTTTTGACTGACGTGACTCAAAATTGACCTCAATCAATGCTTATGAGTGGCAGGCGCCCTCCAGCTGCTGATTGATCGCCATCTTCATATTACTGAGCATAGTGAAAAAGCTGTCCATTAGAGGTAGTCCACAGGACATGCGGTCTGCAGATGCTGTCTCTGGCCTTGTAGCACACCCATATAAATCTTTTCTGTTTACAAGCAGTCAGTATATTTCTTTTTCTTGCATATGGTCCAGGATGAACAGTAATCAATCTTCAAGGCACTCATTTTGAACAGTAGTTTTTCCTGAAGTTAGCACGTTCACAGAAAGATATCAATCAACCCATTAAATGTAGTCTTCTAGTATTCTATATCCTTCTACTTTCACCAAAATATGCACACTTTATTATAATATTTCGGTGCAACATGAAATCTGATCTGCCTCACTTTTAAAAGCATAGTTGTGATATCTCTTCTTTGGCGTGTTTTTTTTTTATTGTTGCCATCATCAAACACTACACATTTTGTGCCACATATTCTCAAACGCCATAGCCTGGACTCCCCTTCTAGAGTTTTGCACAAACTTCTGCTTTATCTTTTACTCTGTATGCAGTTTCTTACTTAGCATTTTGAGGTTTCCCTTACCAAACCCTGAATTTCTGCCTTGAAAATTATCTTGCTGGGTAGCATTAGGGTTTCACCTGTGAGGCCTGCTACAAATGAACCAACCAGGGGTGGGGCTTGTAGTTTGTCTACTCCCTCCCATTGTATGTGTGCTTAGATTCATACTGGAGGTGACTGAGGAGCAATCTGCAAGTCAGGCCTATGGCTGCCGTATATCGGTTCCTGGTTTTATTTATCTGGCCAGGTAGGTTAGTTGATAGGACCCGCATCACTTGAGAAACCTTGGCGTGGTATGCGGGCTCAAGTGTGTCCTTCATATAAGGATATACTGGCTAATGTCTCAATTTTACATCAGTTTTGAGGTATAGCTAATGTCATTGTTTACATTAACCACAGCAGTGAAACCACATTGTGATCCATAGGTGCGGGTCCTCCACTCCAACGTAGGTGCACAACTGCACTTGGGGTTGGGCACCTTGTATCAACCTTGGATCACATCAATTTCTGTGAAGGTCCAGAAACCCTGAATTTCTGCCTTGAAAATACAGACATTCAGTTTTTAGCTTTAAATTGCAGTCAGTATATAGTAATACTACAGTTCACCAAACACTTGTTTTCCAGAAATTGCACAGATTTCTTTATGCATGTTAATCCTCAACCTCCAATCCTCAACCTCAACCCTGCATGTTTAAAGGGGTTCAATGCTTTGTATAAGCCCCTACTTGTTAAGGGATCCCCTTTAAAATTAAATGATCACAAAATGTTTCCCGCTAAACCCAAAGCCGATGTCAAGATTCTACGTCTCTCTCTTTTTATTTTTATATAGTTTATTATTAAGAAAAATAAAAGAGACAAGTTGCATCGGAAATCAAAATTAAGACATGACATCACAAACAATGAACAGTAAACAGCATATTTACCAGAAGATCAATAAAAACTAGAGTAAATCTGTCATCATTGTCACCTGCACCAACCTGTCAGTACAATCAGGTAGTGCATGTGACACTGATAACACCAGTACTTACCTTGTCCCATTCCGTGCTGTTGTTCTCGAGCTATCCTCTTCCGTATCTTCAGCTCCGGGCCCGACTTGGAGCATGGATGGAGCTTAGTGGCAGTGTCACTAAGCTCCGCCCATGCTTCAAGTCAGGCCCGGAGCTGAAGATACGGAAGAGGATTGCCAGAGAACGACAGCACTGAACGGGACAAGGTAAGTACCGACAGGTTAGTGCAGGTAACACTGAAGACAGATTTCCTTAAACAAGAAGGACAAGTATATATGCATTTCAAGAAAAAAAAAAAGGAGGGGGGGGGGCAGAAAAGGGAAGGGAAGAAGGAAAAGATGTGATAAGATGCCATGTATGCCAACATCTCCACTCCAGAGCAGCATATATTTAACTAAATAGGGGAGGAAAATATTCTAATGTGTCACATACGGGGACTAGATCTTCTCAAACACTTTGGCTTTGTCTTTGAGAATACTGGCAAGCTTCTCATTCCCCATAATTCAAGAGATCTTGAATTTCAAATGATCTAAGTTAATGGTGGGGGGACTTCCACGCACCTGCTACTGTGATTCTGGTAGCCAAGAACATAAACTAAATTAACTTTTGGGTGTATCTCAGAGTATCAGGGACACCACAGCTGTAAAAGTAATAACAATATACCACTTTATAAGGAGTTTAAAGTGTTCCTGCAACTTAATGCCCGCATGATCCACAAAGTCAGCTATGCGAAAGTGACAATTGTCTAACCACCACTGGAACTCACCAGAAACCAAGGTAGGAGGGAAGTCTGGATTATTAAAAAGAGAAGAAATATGACAAGAATATTAGGTTATACGATGAGTATGAGGTGATACGGTTCAGAGAGATGATCCAGGGAGTGAGAAAGTAAAGGCAAGTTGAGGGGATGGGGTTGACCCATCACACAGAGTGGCACATTAGGAGGATGGGGTAGACCATAAGAGTGTCTTGTTAGCCAAGCCTCCAATGGCCCTAAGATTCTTTTAACACCTGTATTGTTTTGTTAGATTAATCCTTCAGAGTGATGATAAGGTGATTTTTAAAAAGCACCTGTCACCAAATAAACTGTTCTAAACTAACTCAGGCTATGTTCCCTAACTACTCCTAACATCCCCCCCCCCCAGCCCTTAAAAAAAAACCTCTGTATCTTACCTTTATTCTTGCTCACTTAGTGCAATTTCCCAGCAGGAGAAAGTGGGCATTTCCCAGCAGGAAAGACATCACTGAAGCCTGCTGGGGAAGCACTTCTGCCCTCACATGGTTGCAGCATTGTGATGAATAGAAGACCTAAGGCTCTGTGCATGTTTCAGTCTGTGTTGCTATCAGTGAGGCTCTCCTGCAGCTTTCAGTCTGTGCAGCTTTCTGTGATAATCTGTGGAGCTTTCACTTTCTGTGCAGCTGTCAATAAAGCTCAGTGCAGCAAAACACTTCCTGAATTTGGACTCCTGCCAGGCCAGGAGGAGACCAAATTCACTGTATTAATTGTGGCAAGGAAGAGAACGGCACCACCTAGTGGCCGTTTTTTATATTACATTTTAAACATATTTATGTTGATAATTTTAAATGCAAGTGAATGGTAAAGTGTCTGCTAATTACACAAGGAACACTATATTTAAAGTTTTATTTGGTGACAGGTACTCTTTAAGGCTCTTACTGCTGTTAATAAGCCCCTGACAGCCCCTTATATAATGCACAACTATTTCTAATTCTCCCCATTTCAGCGGCCAGGATCTTATTGTAAACTTAACGTGGTACGGGGCAACATATTTGGGGGTCTCAAAAATGTATAAGAGAAAATGAACCCGGCACTGCTGTGTGGTATTCAATGCAATAGTAGCCTCTTCAAATAACACATTCAAGAAGTGATTCTGTCCTGTGCAGGTGGTGGCAGTGCTAGCTTGCAGGAGATGCAGGCACAGTGCATATAAGGACAGTAATAGAACAAATATAAGCGCACTCACCACATTAGTTGCTTCATCTGTGCAGCTTTATTGGAAACATCCAGGAACAGAAATAGAAGTGCTGGGGGACAGGAGGAGGAGGTATTCTTGGGCTACAGAACCGTCTCGCATTACTTGCGCTTCTTAAGGCCCCTACCTAGGTAAAGAGCGCAAGTAGCGCGAGACGGTTCCGTAGCCCAAGAATACCTCCTCCTCCTGTCGTCCCCCTGCACTCATATTTCTGTTCCTGGATGTTCCAATAAAGCTGCACAGATGAAGCAACTAATGTGGTGAGTGCGCTTATATTTATTCTATTACTGTCCTTATATTTGGGGGTCTTCTGAGTGAGGCAAAATAGGCCTATGTTGTATATGTAGGGTCTAGATTTTAGCGATGATATAAGCTATGTAGAATAAGTGCAAAAACAGGGTTGATCTTCCCATTGACATCAAAATAAGTTTAAAGCTTCAAAGGCAGTTTAGGTAACATTTGTCATGTCATAGTGACATGTCAGGAGTTTTGATTGTTGGGGGGCTCGGTGCTAAAACAAAGAGGCATGAGCACAGTGCTTCACTGATAGTTATGACCTCTTTGTTGTAGTGCAGTAGGCATACTCACCAGCAAGAAAGCACCTGTGTTGCTGTGATCCAGGCAGGACCATATGTGTGTCCAATAGGTACGGTATTTTTCCAGATCACAAAATGTAAAATTTGAGTGGTTGCCCTTTGTATACTCCACAGAGTGGCTCTGATACAATCCCTAAACATGGGGCCCATAGACCTGCAGCACTGTAAATTCAATCATAGCAGACAGATATAAGTGAGGTAGTAAATACTGTCAAGGAAGACTAAACCAGAGCACATCTGGTAAGAAGGTATGTGTAGCTCTGTGTGTATTAAGTAGGAATGGAGTGAATAATGGAACAAAGTTTGGCTTCTCTGTTCTAAATTTGATATAGTCAACATCTGCAGTGAAGTCATACATTATGGAGGTAAATCACTTACATTCCTGACTCAGTATCATCCTGCACAATATATTGTACAAACCATTACTCCAGTGGTTATAACCATAGACATAATGTACTGAGCTTATTGGGGGAAGAAGGGAGAGGCTATATTGTCAGCTTTCCCTTGTGTGGTTAATCACTGGTGGGATGATGAGTGGGATGATCTAGGGTCCCTTTAGGAACCCCACAATATCCTTTTTCTAATTAAGCTGTTTCCTTACATAAAGTCCACAAACAAGGCTAGGTTCCAATGCTCATTCTCTCCTGTCCCGCTATTCTCCCATTATTGCTGCTAAATGGACCATACTAACAAATGGATGCAAACTGATGCATAGGAATGCCATTTAAGTAGCATCCTTTTGCATCAGTTTTTCATCCGTTTGTATCCTTTATTGTCCGTTTTTATTTTTGTCAGACATACCCCCTGGTTGCTCACTCCTTTTCTGAGAATGCTCAGAACTAATTACAAATTAAAAATTTAATGGAAAAAACTGATGAAAACGGATGACATTAAAGACGTTTTCCATTTACTTCAATGTTAAATTTATTATATCCGTTCCTCTCCGTTTTTTTTTTGATGGGGAAATAAATACTGCATGCGCTGTCTTTTTTCTTGTAAAAAAAATGGGATAGAAACAAAACAGGTGAGAATGGATGACAAAGGATTGTAAAACAAGCCAATTGACATCAATCGGATCCATTTACAACCGTTTGCAAAAGGCTTGAATGGATTTAAGAACAGACATGAAATGACGGAGACAAACGGCCATGTGAACAAGCCCCAAGACTTCAGACAGCCAGGGTTTTGGTGAACAACTGTAATTTTACTTAACTCAATACAGTTCAATACAGTACAAATGCTTGGAATGTTGCTTAGTAAAGTACAGCTTTATAGTACAACCTTAAAGGGTACCTTTCATCAAAAAACTTTTGATATATTATAGATTAATGTATGCTGAATAACTTTCCAATAGCATGTTATTAAAAAATATGCTTGTTTCTATTTAATTTTGCATTTTGGAAAAATGACCACTAGGGGTCTCCCTACCAGTCCTGACCGCAAGCCTTTTTTTTTTATAGATTTCAGACTCATGCTGGAGTCCTAAATCTCAGACTGCAGCCAGGACACAGACAAGCTCAGCACTGCTCTCTGGCAGTGAGCAGTGCAGAGATTCTCTGTTTCCCGGCTGCAGTCTGAGATTTAGGACTCCAGCATGAGTCTGAAATCTATAAAAGAGGACTGGTAGGGAGACCCCTAGTGGTCATTTTTTCAAAGTGTAAAATTAAATAGAAAGAAGCATATTTTTTTTATAACATGCCATTGGAAAGTTATTCTGCATACATTAATCTATAATATATCAAAAGTTTTTTTGATGAAAGGTACCCTTTAAACTCAGGAGAAGCAGACTCTAGTCCCTGTAACATTACTGTATGCAACTTTAGTTGTTGGAGGAATGCCTGACATTAGCTATGCCTAGGCTGACAGAAATGAGCCTTCTCAGGAATGTGAATTGTGACAGGCTCTGACTAAACTAACTAGAGATTAAGGTCCACCTCTTCTCCCGGGCAAGAGGGGCAGAGTTGGGACTATTGCAGCTTTTAGCTTGGAGTCTTATTGGGCAGACTAGATGGGCAAAATGGTTCTTATCTGCTGACACATTCTATGTTTCTATGAGTCTAAATAGATTCTCTTTTCTGATGTACAAAGAAAAGACCTTTGCAAATTTATTGTGAGACAAGCTTTAGCAAGACTTAAAGGAGTTATCCACCATAAAGTGATTTTAGTATGTACCTGGCAGGCAGTAATGGACATGCTTAGGAAGGATCTGCGCTTGTCTTGGGGCTAAATGGCTATGTTGCAAGATTACCATAACACTGTGGCAAGCTTTTTGTGAACTGGTATTTCCTGTTGGACTTTTCTTTTTTTGACTACAAATACTGTGGTGTCCCGGTACCATATTTTATACGTTACCTATGTAGAGGTCCCCATAGTCAGAGTCCCTAGGACGTTGGGGCCCCTCTTTTATAGTCTTTCCCTTGTCACCTCTCACTTAGCCACTAAATGTATAGTAGTTCTATCTGATATTTATACAGTTCTAAGTATAAAAAGTGTATATATTGAATTGTCTACCTGTTTGTAGCGTAACAGGACCTGCGAGTCATGTGATCAGGTGGAAAACTCTAGGGTTTTGCTTTAGCACCTTAGGAGGTCCCAGTGACGTGTTCACCCACCATGCCTTGTAACGGTGAGTGACAGCTGACACGGACCAATCCAAAACAGCCCTGCCCATATAAGGGAGCGGCGGCCATTAATCGTTCTCTTATTCCTGCGCTGCTGATGAGGACGGATCTGCGCAGTTGTCTTCCACAGTGACTAGGCCCAAGCCTTGCGGCAACGGCCATTCATACAAAACTGTGAGTTATCTCAATCCCTGTTAACTTCGCAAGATCACCGGACCTAAACAGACCCCTAAATCCGGACGGATCTCTGCACAAATCCTAATTCTATTAATCCTTGGATAAGTCAATGGTCCGCAGCATCTGTCAATCATTGCTGAGCTGTATAGAGACTGTATTACTAAGACTGTTGCTGTTAATTGGATGTACCGCAAGTACTTCAGTAAAGTTTATGCAAGTTCAAGTTCATCCCTATTGTGGACCTTCATTCATTTAAGCACGCACCTATCGTTTCTGGGAAGGGTGGCGATAGGCCGAAGATTTACCTCAGCGTATTAACCCTCACCCTGGCATCATGAGTGACAGGGGTTAAATTAACACCTCAAATACCGAAGCAACACCCCCACTGTATTATATCCCCCCAAGGGCTACCACAAAGCCTTTTTGGCATCACACGAACAGGATTCGGGTGTGTGCCTACTACAGTTGCCACTAGTGAAAGTGTAACAAACTTTATTCATGTGCTGTGAACCGTGTTGTTGTGTACAGGAGCAGTGTCCGTGGTGCGCCATACAAGGGGGCCACGAGAAAAGTAAGGGGGGAGGCGAAAATTTATCTGTAACTAGGATGTGTAAACTATGCAACGAATTCATGCTGCGATCCTCTGGTCCGGTCAGCACAAGCGGAGCTGAACTGCTGCTGGAAAAGCGCGCAAAGAAGGCCCGCGGTTGTCATTAGACGAAGAGGAGGCCTGCAATCTTCCCCCACTGCCTGATTTTGCTTTAGGACCTTAGGAGGTCCCAGTGACGTGTTCACCCACCATGCCTTGTAACGGTGAGTGACAGCTGACACGGACCAATCCAAAACGGCCGTGCCCCTCCCCATATAAGGGAGCGGCGCCCATTAATCGTTCTCTTGTTCCTGCGCTGCTAATGAGGACGGATCTGCGCAGCTGTCTTCCGCAGTGACTAGGTCCAAGCCTTGCGGCAATGGCCATTCATACAACACTGTGAGTTATCTGAATCCCAGTTAACTTCACAAGATCACCGGACCTAAACAGACCCCTAAAACCGGACGGATCTCTGCAAAAATCCTAATTCTATTAATCCTTGGATAAGTCAGTGATCCACAGCATCTGTCATTCATTGCTGAGCTGTATAGAGACTGTATTACTAAGACTTTTGCTGTTCAATGGATGTACCGCAAGTACTTCAGTAAAGTTTATGCAAGTTCAAGTTCATCCCTATTGTGGACCTTCATTCATTTAAGCACACACCTATCATTTCCGGGAAGGGTGGCGATAGGCCGAAGATTTACCTCAGCGTATTAACCCTCACCCTGGCGTCATGAGTGACAGGGGTTAAATGAACCCCTCAAATACTGAAGCAACACCCCCACTGTATTATATCCCCCCAAGGGCTACCACAATACCCTAATTCCATTGTCCTCCCGCATACACATTAGCCACCCCACCCATTGAAAGATAAATGAGCTGCATCCATTGAAAAGACCTGTGGTTTTCAATCAGGGTGCCTACAGCTGTTGCATTAGTTGCAGATTGATCTCTCTCCCACCAAGCAATCACTCCCCCATTGAAGCAGACATGCTCCCTGTCATCAGCTGACTAGTGAGTCAGATCTCGGCCGCATTGCAAGCTAGGAAAAATCTGAGACAACAGTCATTTTGAATGCTGGTGAAAATAAATATTGGGGTGAAAATCACATAAGAAAACTGTCACACACAGGTACAGACAGTATATTATGAACTACACTAACTTTACAGCCCCTGAAGCTTAGTCAAATAAAAAAAATCCTGGAATACCCCTGGAATAACTCAGCATGTGCATGTTATGACAGGAAAATACATATGCAATGGAGAAAACACATTTATACAGGCCTTTAGCACATGAAATACACACTTTACTGTCCAGCAAACCTTTCATTTTCTCTAGTCACCAAGTTCGATGTAGTAGATGGTACAGCTTCAACAGCCTGAAGAGACCAAAGTGCTGTACTCGGGCATTTCCGGCGCTCCCATAGAAATGAATGAAGAACATGCTGTCTGTAGCACACACTGCTCCCAGAGTGCTGGGGTACCATTTTGGAGATTAGGGGGGTCTTAGCGGTCCAACCCCCTGAAATCAGTCACCTATTCCTTTTCCTGTAGATAGAGGATCCACTGTCTTTTACTGGACAACAACTTCTAAAATGAAGAAAGGTCACTTTAAGAATATATGACTCAATGGTGCAATGCAAGACCAGATACTAATAAATCTTCCAGCGTTCAAACCAAAATAACCTATGGAAGTGTTTTTACAACTTTACCCTATCATTATTAAAATATACCATTACGTGAACCCAATCACAAATTATCAATTATCTATATACAATAGGTAATCTAATTCCAATTACCAATATAACCAGGCAGATATATAGCTTATAGGTCAACCAAGTGCCTGTATCATACTCTCTGATAATATACAGACTATCTTGGTGCCACAATACAACGCCTTGGCACCTGATCCAACCCTTGGCTCCCAAGACTTAAAGGAGTACTCCGGCCCTGAGATATCTTATCCCCTATCCAAAGGATAGGGGATAAGATGTCTCACCGCGGGGGTACCGCCGCTGGGGACCCCCAAAATCTTGTATTCACCACCCACCTGTTTGATCTGCACAGCCGGGTGGTGTCACGACTACGCCCGTATAACGTCACCCCCTGTACCCCGCTATGCAAGTCTATGGGAGGGGGCGTGAAGGCCGCCACGCCCGCTCCCATAGACTTGCATAGCGGGGGTGATGTCACACGGGGGCGGAGTCGTGACGTCACAATACTCCGGCCCCGTGGTCGCCACCCAGCTGATTGTGAGCTGGCACCGCGGCATGCAGCTCCAACAGGTGGGTGGTGAATACAAGATTGGAGTACCCCCGCGGTGAGACATCTTATCCCCTATCCTTTGGATAGGGGATAATATGTTTCAGGGCCGGAGTACCCCTTTAATTAATAAAGGTTAGGTGTTAATAGCACTTACATAGCTAATTTTGATTTCCCCTTTGAAGTATAAATGTAAGGGCCATCATGAAGTCTCAGCTCTTCTTTAATACTATGGAAGAGATGCAATTGATATTGTGGAATATATTTCTAGTTAAAGGTTCTTGTACTGTGCAGATAGCCAGTCATGGGATATCTGTTATTGTTCCTAACATCTGTAACTTAAACACAGTAGACAAGATAAAAGACTCAGGATTCCCTCCAGTTTCACATGTCCTAATGCACTTATTGCTTTTGTCTTTAAAACTGTCCTGGCCAGATTTATAGCAAAACGTCTTAAGGGAAAAAGTGGATGTTACATAACATGTTGGAACAGGCTCTACAAGTACATTCCAGCAAAGTTCAAATACAGCCAAATTCAACATATGAAAATTGTTTAATACTGCCAAAACAGAAAAAGAATAGGGTTCTAATCTAAAAGTGTATAATATAAAAAATGAAGTCAATGAAAAAAGAACTTATTAAAACATTAAATGCACTACATAAAACTAGAAAGTATTTTTCACACAAAGCTATTGTCATTCAATATGAAAAAAGAGGAAAAATGTTTCCAATTTGCAACCAATCAGAAATTAAAGCTAAGAGAATTTCTTACTTTCATGTACAAGCACAAATCCAACTTTTGCAAGGGGATACACAGGGTTGACAGCTGTTGGTTTATGCTTGCCCTCAATATGAACAGTATAAGGCTGGGTTCACACCACGTTTTTCAAATACGGTTACCGTATACGGTTTTCCGCTAAAAAACGTATGGCAAAAACCGTATGCAACCTTATACAACCGTATGACACCAAATTAAAACGTATACGGTTTTTCCCCGTACGGTTCTATCCGTTTGCATCAGTTTTTGCGCGCGGTTTTGCTATCTTGTTGGAATCAGTTTTCCAGCAATTTAATAAAGTTACTATTGTTCTATTGAAATTCCAATCTGCGCAAATGTCAACTCCAAAAACGGATTAGAAAAACCGTATACAACCGTATTCTGAAATTCTGTGTACGGTTCTCATAGACAGCAATGTTAAAAGAACCGCATACGGTTCGCATACGGTTTTCCAACCGGAGGCAAAAACGTGGTCGACAGCGTTTTTGCCTACGGTTGAAAAATCGGCAAAACTGTATCCGAGGCAAAACGGATGCAACCGTACACAACATTTGGAATACGGTTTACAATGCATTCTCTATGCATACGGTTTCGGATACGGTCATATACGTTTTTTTGCGGAAAACAGTATACGGTTACCATATTTGAAAAACGTGGTGTGAACCCAGCCTAAGAAAGGTGGGGACACTTGCAAACAAGACTGTACCAAGGTTAGTAGGGGCCATGGGAAAGAAAATGAATGGGGTCCTTCCTCAGTAACTTATATTACACAGATAACTCATGTTGGACATAGATTTTAGACAATAGTTAGCACATCCTACACAAGCAAGGACCAAAGTTAAATCTAAACATAGATCAGCATATTTATATGAGGACAAAAATCTAGATCTGATGTCCCAAGATTTCTTGGTTTTTCCACTAATGTTAACAAAAAGTACACAGAGATCAAGAGCATCAAGACCCTATCCAGGATTCCAGGAAACCATCTTAGAAAATGGTTGAAAAATACGGGGCAAAAAAGAACAGCGCTGTATGCTTTCACCCAGTTTATTTAAAGGGGTACTCCAGTGAATTTTTTTTTTAAATCAACTGGTGCCAGAAAGTTGAACAGATTTGTAAATTACTTCTATTTAACAATCTTAATCCTTCCAGTACTTATCATCTGCTGTATGCTCCACGGGAAGTTCTTTTCTTTTTGTCTGTCTTTTCTGTCTGACCACAGTGCTCTCTGCTGACACTTCTATCCATTTCAGGAACTGACCAGAGCAGGAGAGGTTTGCTATGGGGATTTGCTCCTGCTCTTGACAGTTCCTGGTCCGGACAGAGGTGTCAGCAGAGAGCACTGTGGACAGACAGAAAAGAAATTCAAAAAAGAAAAGAACTTTCTCTGTAGTATTCAGCATCTGATAAGTACTGGAAGGGTTAAGATTTTTTAAGAGAAATAATTTACAAATCTGTTTAACTTTCTGGCTCCAGTTGATTTAAATAAAAAAAAAAATAGTTTTCCACCGGAGTACCCCTTTAAGAGTAATATATCCAACAGGCGAAGCACTAGGAGAACATGATGGGGGAGATCTATCAAGACATGTGCAGAGGCAAAGTTGTCCAGTTGCCCATAGCAACCAATCAGCTTGCTTCTTTCATTTTTCACAGGCCTTGTTAAGAATGTAAGAAGCAAGCTGATTGGTTGCTATGGACAACTGGACAACTTTGCCTCTGTACAGGTTTTGATAAATCTCCCCCAATAACTTTACACAGGGAAAGCCCCTTGTGCAGTGCTATATACAGATGCTGCTGCAGCGCTATGAATGACAAGTATTCTTTCAGCAGCACATTGTGCTGGCCAGATGTGCTGCTGTAGAATACTTTTCATTCATAGCGCTGCGGAGGCATATGATTATAGAAGTGTGATCAATCCCTCAGCCCCTGTACTACAACTCCCATCATGGAACAGAGTCTGTTCCATGATGGGGGAAATAGTACAAACACTAATGTAGCCTCCCCAGCCACCGGCAGACTCCCGCAGCCAGGGAACTACTACTCCCATCATGGAAAGAAGTATGTTCCATGATGGGAGTTGTAGTAGTCCCAGCTGTGGGAGTCTGTAGGCAGAGGTGTTAAAACGGCAATACATGAGGATGTTATAACAGGTCTTAACGGATGAATATTTATTCAGCCATTAGCACCCATTATTTCAACTGTTGTTATACATTCGTTTTTACACAGAAAATGGATGTTTAATAACGGATGAATACTCATAGTGTGAAAGGAGCCTCATACGCCAGAAAATATGGTATATTGCAAAAGTTACTTCTACCACTACTTCATAGAACTCATATATATGGTGAATTGCATTGTTTGTACTGTATACCTTGAGCGTAAGGTTAAATTATGTTGTGAACAGTCCCCCTATATAGGACACATACTGTACCTTCCCTTATTCCTCCTCTGGCTGCTCCTGTCTCCTTAGTGATATTTATTGCTTGTCCATGACTTTAACTGCTGGTACACTAGCTACAGGAGGGCTGCCCTTCCCCCATACAGTGACCATATAGTGTTAGATATTAGCTGTACAGACCATAGTGCTTACAGTTACATCCGGGGACTTACAGGTGATGTTCTCTGATCATAGTAGTTTACTTTCCTTTTTCTTTTCTATCCAGCTCAGACCATCAGGACTATATCTTCCAGCCACAACTCACCTATTCCAAACCTGCCAAACAAACATTGTAGGCTCTGTACTTTTACAGCACCTTTAGTACCCCAGTCATTATTAATACCTCCTCCTGTAGGAATTACCAGCCCCCTTTATAGTACCAAAATAAAAGTAGGCTCTAACCAAAGTTAGTTACCACCAAAGTTCAACTCCACAGCAACGGCTGTTTCATTCCTTTTTGACAAGCAGGGAGAAGGATGTTGCCGTTGGCCTACATCACTGCTCGATGTTTTCTAGCAGACATGACCTGTTTGTAGCAAGTGTGCTCCAAGCAGCCACTGCTCCATTAAAGCAATATCAGGTGTAGACTTCCAAGAGGCGGTGGGTTTATTTAGAACAATGCAACGCATTTCATCGTGCTTGTGCGATTTCATCAGGTATGACAAGCAAGGTAAGGGAGGATCTTATATAATAAATTATATTAACTCTTTCATGACTTTTGTTGTGTCTTAAAAATATTTAAAATATTTGGAATAACATCACAAATATACTTAAATTGTATACAAAAAAAGAATAATAATAATAATAATAATAAAAAGTAACTGGTATAATTTAAACCTAAAGGAAATGGCTAAAATGGGAATAGATAATCTGTATAGGAGTGGTTTTAAAAAAAATCAAAGATGTTTGGGAAAATGGTAAGATGAAGATGTGGAGTGAGGTGAGGGAGGAGTTCACGTTGTGAAAAGGTGAATGGCTAGAATTTGAGAGCTTAAGGACATCCCTCACTAGATCACTCAGAGACGGGAAAATACAGATAACAAAAGGAACGGAAATAATCAATAAAACAGAAGAGGGGAAAATAGGAAAAAGAGTGATGGCAAAAATATATAAAGAAATAAGGAAAAATAAAAAAAGTAATAACCTGAAACATAAATGTTTTCAACAATGGCAGCAGGAAATAGGGGAGACAAATAAATGTAATTGGATAAATGTATTAAGAAATATAAAAGAAATTTCTCCAAGTTTAGATCACCAATTGATACAGTGGAACATAATTATAGAATTTATTACACACCAAAATTTTTTATTTAAGATCAGGAAAAGGGAGATTAGTAATTGCCGAAGACATAATGAGGAAAACGCAGGATTTGTGCATATAATATGGGATTGTGAGGGGATTGTGAGAAGATTCAGGAATATTGGAAAAAAATTATAAAAAATACAAAATAGAAGATAATATAATACTTAGAATCTTAGGAGATGATAGTAGAGTGAATCAAACAGGAAAGGAAAGAAGAAGATTGTTGGCGATGCATTTTTATGCTAGATTATTGATAATTAGGAGATAGTTATCACCAAAGGTTCCAGGGTAAGAGGAGTGGAGGGAGATGACGGGAGAGGTTCTAGAAAATATAAACTATAATATTTTTTTTTTTTATGCAAGAGGGGAGGAAACTAGGGGGACACCTAAAGGAAAATAGAAAAGATTAAATAATAATAATTAACATAAAGAATAATAATAATATTGAGAAGAGATTTGTGAGCTTGGGAAAGGTTGGGTGTCCCCCTGCTTCCTACCCGTCTGGAAAATATATGTAGAGGGGGAAGGGGGGGAGGATGGGGGGTAAATTGTTGTATTTTAATACTGTGAATTAATCTGGAAAATGTAAATTTATATATTGGAAAATAAAGAAAGTTAAAAGAAAAAAAAATAGATAAAATGTAACTGCATATAAAAAATTAATACAATAACAGCAATGTGTATGGCCATATCACTGCTACCATGTTTCTCCGAAAATAAGACCTGGTCTTATATTAATTTTAGTCACAAAAAACACACTAGGGCTTATTTTTGGGGTAGGGCTTATTTATTTACAATATGTACATTGAACAAAATACATTGCCCCCAACGTCCGTTCCCACCCCCACCGGTTTATCAGCCCAGCGCTGCACCCCACATCGGGGGACTAATTGTACCGTATGTCACCCGCGAGCACTGCTTCTCCCCCCCCCCTGCCAAATAATTATCAGCCGCTGCGTTGTACTTTGTATTCCTGTGCCCAGGCTGCAAATATAAAAAAACAAACTTTAACTTACCTTCGTCCTCCGTTCCCCTGTTGCTAAGGAACCAGCCTTATGGTCCCTACGCTGTTCTTGCTGCTTCCTGGTGTTGGGACATCTCAGAGCCTTCAGCCTATCACCAGCCGCAGCGATGTCCCGCCTTTGCCGATGATAGGCTGAGCCCACTGTCATGTAAGAAGCCGGCCGGCTCCTTACATGACAGTGGGCTCAGCCTATCATCGGCAGAGGCGGGACATCACTGCGGCCGGTGATAGGCTGAAGGCTCTGAGACGTCCCAACACCAGGAAGCAGCAAGAGCAGCGAAGAACATATGAATAGAGAACCAGGATTGGGGTTCAGCGCACATTTTCGATCATCTAATTTAATCACTGAGGGATCAACGTGGCCAATTTGTGAATCCAAAAGGATTCTCGATTAATTAGACGTTGGAATTGATTGGGATAATCTTCTGGGATTTGTTCAAGTATAATTAAACTTAAAGAATTTATTTCACCTTTATGTACAATAGAGAAGTGTCGTGAGACACTATGTAACAAAAAATCATTTTTTATATTTGATTTATGCTTGCACATGTGGAAATGCACTGTCTGCATGGTGCGTCCCACATATTGCATACTGCAGCTGCATGCCAAGAGATAGATCGCATATTGGCCCTTATTTACTAAGAGTGGAGCGTAGGTTTCTTTGTGGGTTTTAATTCCCTACAATTTATTTTCCACGGTATTTACTAAGGTTTCCCTACAGTTTCCACTTTCCCTACACTTTGCTTTTTTTACATATGCTCTGATCTGTAGGGTTTTCTCCAGCTGAAATCCACCACATTTTCTGTGGAAACTTTAGTAAACATGTTGGGATTTTGTTAAAATGTCGGGAACACGCCCCTTTTCCGTGACCATGCCCCCTTTTCCCGACGGTCACGCACCTTTTTCAGGTTTTCTTTGCAAAATGGAGAGTTAGTTGGGTTTTTTCATTTCAGGCGCAATTTCAGGTGCAATTTCAGGCGCAGACAGAATTCCAGGCGCAAATTCTGGCGCAGACAGAATTTCAGGCGCAATGCGCCCGAAAATGGCGCACGACCCGACATAACATGTCGGGTTTGCAATAGTAAATGAGGGCCATTGTGTGCCGCAATCGACCAGATCTTTGATTATAAACTTTTTCTTTGTTTGAAAAGATTCAAAACTCTCAATCCTGGTGCTCTGAATCATATTACAAAAAAAGGCAATGATTTTTCTTGCAAGGGACACTCCCCCTCTCCACTACTCCACCACTGTTTTCAGGGAGGTGGTCATTTTTAAATCTACTTGTTGCCAATAGATTTTTTACATTTTTTGCACATCTAAATGTAACATTACAGAGACTACCTGTTTTAATTCAGGGTCCGCAAGAATAATTGGCCAATTCTTCCTAATAATTTTTTTGATTTCTGTTGCACTATTATTAAAATTAGTGATGAAATTATATTTAAATTTATTTTCCATATTTCATTCCTTACTTGGACCTGTATTTTTTCGTCTTATTTTTTTGTCACAAAAAATCAGATTGTTTTGTTTGTTTTCACCTTATTATAGGCTGTGCATAATAATTTTTTCGGGTATCCCTTATCTTGGAAGCGTTTTTTCAATAACACAGATAGCATTTTAATATCCGTATCACTAGTACAGTTTTTCTTAATACGAACATATTGCCCATAGGGCACATTCTTTAACCAGTTTGGATAATGTGCGCTATCAAAACTCAAAAAACTTTTGACATCTACTTATTAGTTTTCCTAATTTCCAAATCCCAAAATTCTATTGATACAACAGAGTCCCCATGGCACAGCCTCTGGTCTGCCTGTAAATAATGCTATTGAAAGTAAAAATATTGTGCTCTAAAATGAATTTAATGGAATTTAATAAGAATGAGGATTGTTCTTCTTTTAAGTCTGGTTCATGGGACGATTCGAGTCCCAATATATGGCACAGTCTCCGTTATTTTCTCAGCATATTTTATTACTTAGGAGATTTATAGATGATCTGTTCTTTATTTGGACAGGCACTCAATTGGAGGCGGAAGAGTTTGTTAATTTTTTAAACCACAATACATGGGGGTTACATTTTACATTACTTATTTCAAACAAGTAGACGTAAATAGTTTTTTGAGTTTTGATAGCGCACATTATCCAAACTGGTTAACCCCTTAAGGACAATGGACCTAAATGCGGCCATCATGTGGTTACATTTTATTATTATTATTTTTTGTATACAATTTGGATCCATGCCAGTCGATGTGTGTCATTCATATGGATATGTTTCCCCCATAACCTGAATGATAAGTATATTTGTGATGTTATTCCAAATATTTTAAATATTTTTAGTAACTTATGAATTGCCATCAGAAAACTTTGTGCTGGATTATACTTCAATTTGCAATAAGTAATACATCTTCTAGTAAGCTCTCCATTTGTTACACGTACATGCTTCTATCCAACAATACAACAGTGCCTTTGTTTGAACTCCTGATGACAATACTGTCATCCTGTGACACTTGAGAGCTTATATCTGTTTGCTAGACAGATAAGATCCTTGTACATCATGTGGATTTGTGTCATGCAGAACCTTACATTGGTTAAACACTAGGCCCTGGAAATTACCCATGATCTTTGCCCTGGCTGGAACTGGATAGAAAGTGAAATTTGCTTTTGAACTTATTTACGCCCCCCTTGTGCCAACCAATAACACTCTCCATATGCCGTTTTTTTTTTTTTTTTGCTTATTTATTAAAAACAATATTACATTGACATACTTATTCAGAGCATTTACTCAGTACTTACTGTAGTTGGAGCATCTTTGGCAATGAGTACAGCCTCCAGTCTTCCTGGGGATAATATCACAAAGTTTGCACACCTGGATTTTGGGATTTTCTGTAATTCTTCTCTATAAAAATGCAATCAGCAGCATGCAAACAATAGTGCCTGTGCTATATAATTAGGATATCACAAATCTCTAAAAAGTAGCGGCACTAAAGTGACTGCGGCTTCATATATGATCTCCATAAAGTTAATTATACCACAAATACAAGAGTCATTTAGGTAGAATATAAAATATATAATTTTATTGATTATATTAAAAACATGTAATTCATAAAACATAGGGGAAGGGGAGGATTGCAACTACTGGGGGAGACTAGACAAAAGGGGCGACACTACCTGCTTGCGCATAATACATTAACACAAAAATATATAAGGTGCATCACTGGTAGACAGATATAAGGTGCATAATAGGGGCTTCCATAGAGTGCGTAATCATGTCTAAAAGTCAGCATACATACCAAGAAACTATAAACAAACAATGCAGCAGCAGACCCAAGCAGAAGTGACGCCACCCCAACGATCGTTTCGGCGATACCTTCGTCCTGGGGGTCTTCTCTGCAGATTCTGTCAAGTTAGAGGGGGACTTATGGTGAAAGCCATTTGCAGGTCTCTCCAGATTTGTTCCATCAGGTTCAAGTCAAGACTCTGACTGGGCTACTCAAGGACATTTACAGAGTTGTCCCTAAGTAACTCCTGCGGTGTCTTGGCTGTGTGCTTAGGGTAATTGTCTTCTTAGTATGCAAATCTTCTGACACTCTGGATCAGGTATTATTTAAGAATAGGTAAACAACACAAGAACGTTAGCATGCACTCACCGCTAAGACTGTGTCTAGAAGTCCAAGTTGGCACATAGTTGTGTGAAACGACAGTCGTTGCCTCTGAGGGCATCAGCACATCGCGGTATGCTGTCCCGTGACCCTTCGGACTTCTAGACACAGTCTTAGTGGTGAGTGCATACTATTGTTATTGTGTTGTTTACTTATTGATCCTATATCTGGATTGCATGCACCCCGCAGGTGTCACAGTTACTGCTGGATCCTTGGTTGTGACGGCTGACACTTCCCTTTTTGTTGGCTCTGGATCATTCTTGTCTATTGAGGTGTGCTCTCCCCTGTGTTTCTCTGCTACAGTGTATTCTTTAACAATAGCGCTGTACTTTTAAAGAACGTCTGCAGCAAAAGACAACGTATCCCCTATCTACAGGATAAGGGATAAGTGTCTGATCGCGAGGGGGTCCGACCGCTGGGACCCCCCGTGATCTCCCAAATGGGGCCCTTGCATTGCCACTCTATGTGAGCGGCTAATGTGCATAGCATCGACCATTCTGAGATCGAAGGTACACTCCCATCCATGCCCCCTCCCCATACAGTTCTACGGGAGAAGCGGGGAGGCACGAATGCTGCCTCCCCGCCACTCCCATAGAGATACAAGGAGAAGGCATGTCGGCAGCGACGTCATGCTGTGGCCGACACGCCTCCTGCACGGGAGAGCCGCAGCAGAGCCGTGGCCCCGTGCAAAAGATCGTGGGGGGTCCCAGCGGTCAGACCCCTGTGATCAGACACTTATCCCCTATCCTGTGAATAGGGGATAAGTTGTTTTTTACTGCAGATGTCCTTTAATAGATCGTAGGTAGCCTACTAGTGACTGTTTGGTATATAGTTTCTGAATGTATACTTTTTTTTATTTTTCTGGACTCAAAGCAGTGGTAAACTTTGCTTTTGTTTCCTGCAGTTAAAACTGCACTTTCAAGAAATAGATGAAAAGAACACTACCCTTGGTATATTGAAGTCAATGGGCCCACTGTGGCTATGCAAGTATACATCAAAATATATTTTTTACCTGGTATCCCAATGTATACAAATGACATACCCCAAACTTTAATTTCAATAGTGCTTTACCTGTACTATGTGCAAAGTATAGCAGTGTATATATATATATATAAACATATATGTATATGTATATATATATATATATATATATATATATGAAAAATCAACACATATCTGTAATACCTTTTTTATTGGACTAACAGAATTTTGTAGAGTCAAGCTTTTCAGTCTTTCTCTGGTGATATAACTGTGATGATGCCTGATTTACTGACCATAATTATATCACCTGTGAAAGACTAAGGAAATTCTGAAAACATGACCTGTATTGCGGGGTCTTGAGGACCGCGCTTGAGAAACACTGCTATATACTATATGTACGTTGCATGACACTTTAGTTTTTGCAGTGTATAGCCTATTATTGTCTTTCTTCTTATACTCAGCCAGCATCCATTCAGAGTTCTGTGCTGCTTAGATATTTCAAAACCAGTAGTACATTCTGCTTATTATATAATGCTCTCATACGGCAGGTATGTTGGATTGACTGATGTATGAAATATATCAGTAGCATAGAAGGGAAATAATGCTTAGGGAACATTGAGAACTAAGCTGAGAATTCATAATTTAACTTGCGTTGTTTTTGTTTAGATGGATTGTAGTCTTTCGAAATATCTTCCTCTGCTGGGACAAGTAACTACAGTTTAAACCTGAACTTTGCTGTCCTCTGCTGGAAAGGAAGCAAAATGACACTGAAGAAAATTCACAGGAGACTGGCATTTCCCAGGACCATAATGTGTGACATTGCAGGTCTAAACCATGGGCACAAGCAGGTCAGCAGCAACCAATACATTCCTATAATTATTTACACCACAGACCGAGTGTATTGTGACTGTATTTTGTATGCAAATATGCCTGAGCTGCAATACTTGGCACAATCTGGGAACTAAATATGAGGTCCTGGAAACTTAATATGAGGCCATGGAAACTTTTTTTCTGCAATGCAAAATTATGTCCGAAAAACAAAAGGTGATGCTCCAGTAAAGTGAACTGTGAGTTGTTCAAATTACACTTCTGTCTGGCTTTCTTTTTTACACATGACCACGAAGGGCATCCCAAAACATCACTGGCCAGGATGCATTTAATGTCAACGCTCCGGCCAGACACACTGGCCGTGAGTGCTCTACTCCCATGTCCCCACTGCCGGCGGGGCTGGGATTCACATTGCGGGACATGCCCGCATGTAAGTTCCAGCCCGTCACTCACCTCCCTCGTCATCCGTGTTCTCAGTCCCAGCACGCATGCGCCCGCCTCCTAGGGGAGCTCTGTGATTCAAAGGGCCAGTGCGCCCTAATTGATATCTTCACCTGTTCCTTCCCTATAAGTGTTTGCACCTCCTCCCTGCCCTGGGCCGGATCTTTGTTGCCCTAGTGCCTGAGAGAAAGCTACTGTGTTTCCTGTGTTCCTGATTATCCGTGTACATGATCCTTGTTCTGTTACATGACCCTGCTACTGTGCCGCCTGCCCTGGCCTTCAGCTATCCTTACCATGTCTTGTCTTATCGTTCTGTACCATGCTTCATCCCAGCTACCTGGGTGGACGAGTTGTGCCAGGTGTAGTGACCTGGGTGCCGCCTGCAGCAGCAAGACCATCCTGCTTTGCGGTGGGCTCTGGTGAAAACCAGCTGCACCTTAGACTTTGCTCCCCCTGGTATGGCTCAAATCATCATTCACACAGGCCCAGAGGATCCACCACCTGCCGTGACCCTTGCAGTAAGATCCTGCCATGGATCCCGCTGGGGTGCCTTTGCCAGACATTTCGGATCTCTCCACCGTTGTGGATCAGCAGTCAGAGCAGTTAGCTCATCAAGCACAACAGCTGAATCAACTTTTTGCTATGGTGCAACAGCTTCTTACCGTTCAGCAGCAACAACAGCAGCAGCAACCTGTGCCTGAGCCTCCTCCTGTGTCAGCTGTTTCTTCCGGGTCCAAGCTTTACTTATCCTTGCCCTCAAAGTTTGACGGAGATCCCAAGCTGTGTAGAGGCTTTGTGACACAGTGTTCTATGCATCTAGAACTCATTGCCAATCAGTTCCCGACGGAGCATGCTAAAGTGGCATTTGTGGTCAGTCTACTGTCAGGTAAAGCCCTGGCCTACTCCTCTCTGGGATCATAATGATCCGGTCTCCTCAAATCTACTGGCCTTCCTTGCAGAGGAAGAACCCGCACAAGCCTCCTCTGCCGAGACAGCTCTTCTGACTCTTTGTCAAGGTAACTCCTCTGTGGGCGACTACGCTGTTCAATTCCGCACACTGGCTTCTGAACTGGCTTGGAACGACGAAGCTTTGTGTGCCACCTTTAAAAATGGACTCTCCAGTAGAATCAAGGGTGCTCTCTCTGCTCGAGATCCTCCGACTAACCTGAGCGAACTTATCCATTTGGCCACCCGTATTGATGTGCGTTATACTGAGAGGCAGGAAGAACTTCATTTGGAAAAAGAACCTGCCCTAACACAACGATTACCCCGTCTAGCTCCTGTGTTCCAACAGCCACCTCTACCATCTTCTTTGACTCCTGCCGAAGAAGCTATGGAGGTGGATTGCTTTCGCCTAACACATCAGGAAAGATCCCATCGAGAACTTGTGCCTATATTGGGCCAGTCCAGAGCACTTTCTCAAAGACTGTTCTATACGTCCTACGCGTCCAAGACATATAGAAAGCTTGCATCTTTGACAAGTAAGAGTGGCGTCCCTAGATGTGAATATTATCTCTCCTCATTTGACCATTCCAGTTCAGGTCTTTACTCCTGCCAAGATGTCTTTCAACGCTTCTGCATTTTTGGACTCTGGTTCCGCTGGCGACGTCATTGGTGCCTCCCTGATCCAGAAACTTCGTCTTCCTGTGACTCGTCTTGCCAAGCCCTTGTAACACTCACGTTTCAGAAAACAGGCACAACGGTGGATGTGGATCTGCTGGACCTGTGTGGCAGATGACTCGGACTGTATCAGGGAGCAGAGTCTAAGGTGCCGCTGGTTTTCACCAGAGCCCGCCGCAATGCGGGATGGACATGCTGCGGTAGGCGGCACCCAGGTCGCTACCCCTGGCACGGCTTGACCACACAGGCGGCTGAGGAGATGCGATGCACAGGAGGGATAAGGAAGCTCATAGTCAGGATAGCACAAGGTCAGGGCAGGTGGCCCAGTAGCGTAGTCAGGACGTAGCAGGAGGTCAGTAGGCAGGCGGCAGAGGAGTAAGCTCAGGTCACAGAGCAAAGGATCAGATACACGGCAAGGCAACTCTCAGGTATGCTTTTTCTCAGGCACAAGGCAACAAAGATCTGGCAGGGAAGTGTGTGAGGAGGAGGAATTTATGAATGAGCCACAGGTGTACTACACTAATGGGCGCACTAGCCCTTTAAATCTTAAAGCTCTGGCGTGCGCGCCCTAGTGGACGGGGACACGCGCACCAGAGCAGAGAGGCAGAGGCGTAGGCAGGAGAGGAACCTGGTGAGTGACGGACTGGGATTCGCATATGGGCGTGTCTTGTGATGCGAATCCCAGTCCCACCAGCAGCAGCAGGTAACGGGACCATGCGCTCACCGGCGTGTACGACTGGAGTGCATAACGTAACAGCCCTTGTACATTTCCTCTGTTAATGGATAAAATCTGAACTGTAAGGTGCTATACCGCACTGAACCTATCATCATGCAAGTAGGAGATTTGCATAAAGAAAACAGTGAGTTCTATGTGCTACCACATTGTACTTCGGAGCTCCTTCTTGGTCTTCCTTGGCTTCAACGTCATTCTCCTCAACTAGACTGGAGATCTGGTGAAATCACATGTTGTGGACAATTCTGCCAAAATCATTGTCTTGTGCCGATCCTCCTCCTAGGCCTGCTAAGAAAAACTTCAGAGCTGACGCACTTTCCAGGTCCTTTGATGTTGCAGGTTCTGCTCCACGCCAAGGCATAGTATCCCTCATGAGCGATTGATTCCTTTAGCTCCGGTCTATCTTCAGCAAGTTACACCTGGAAAATATTTTGGACCTGCTAAACTGAGACGTAAAGTCTTGAATTGGGGACATTCTTCTTTGCTGCCTATTCATCCCGGAAAATGGAAGACTATTCAACTGATCTCCCGGCATTACTGGTGGCCGCACCTTGAACGTGATGTCGCAGATTTTTTTCGTTCCTGCATTACCTGTGCCCTTAACAAAACTATTCTACAGAAACCTGCAGACCACTTACAGTCTTTGCCCACTCCTTAAACCCTCCAAGAAGAGGGGGAGACCAAAGGGGGTGAGGGGTACTGTAACGTCAGTGCTCCGGCCAGAAACGCTGGCCGTGAGCACTCTCCTCCCATGTCCCCACTGCCGGCGGGGCTGGCATTTGCATTGCAGGATGCGTCCGCATGCAAGTTCCAGCCCGTCACTCACCTCCCTCGTCATCTCTGTTCTCAGTTCTCAGCATGCGCCCGCCGGAGCTCTGTGATTTAAAGGGCCAGTGCGCCCTTATTTGTGTCTTCACCTGTTCCTTCCCTATAAGTGTATGCACCTCCCCTTGCCCTGGACCGGATCTTTGTTGCCCTGGTGCCTGAGAGAAAGCTACTGTGTTTCCTGTGTTCCTGATTATCCGTGTACCTGATCCTTGTTCCGCGTCCTGACCCTGCTACTGTGCCGCCTGCCCTGACCTTCAGCCATCCTGACCACGTCTTGCCTTATCCTTCTGTACCACACTTCATCCCAGCTACCTGTGTGGATGAGTCGTGCTAGGGGTAGCGACCTGGGTGCCGCCTGCCTCAGCAAGACCATCCCGCTTTGCGGGGGGCTCTGGTGAAACCCAGCGGCACCTTAGACTCCGCTCTCTGGCATGGCTCCCATCATCATCCACACAGGCCCAGAGGATCCATCACCTGCCGAACTACAGATACTACCATTTCCAGCGCATCCCCATGTCACTGTGTTGCCTAGTGGGGTTTAAGGAGTTCCTGTGGAGGCCTTCTACCCACTGTGGCCATAGAAACCAAGCCCATGACCAGCATGAGGACTACAAGCTTCTGCCGTCCCATAGATCTTCCACTTGAATTCCATTGCATTCCCTCTGCCACAAATTCTTCTTGGGTGTGAAACTGGGTCAGTCAACCTTTACACAGCATAGTCCTGGATCAGAAGAGCTGGCAATGTTTTTTTTTATGTTATATTGTTGTTGGATCCTAATAAAAAGAAGAGGAAAAGATGAAAATGTAGAGATTTCAAACTTCCCAGATCTGTTTTGCTTGTTAGTGGTTCTCAGGACAAGAGAGATCTTCACTTTCCAGATAGAAAAGATATAGGCCCACATTTATCATTGTCTTTAGACAGTTTTTTGTGTCTAAAAAAGGGGCAAAAAAGGCGCAAGCAGGGTTTTTTGCGCCTTTTTTTGCCCCTTTTTGTTTACACATTTCTGCTGATTTTGAGTTGCAATCCACTTATTTTGGCAACAGACATTATATAGAAGGGATTTATCATTGCCCCTTTTTGTAAAAAGGAGCAAAAGAAAGGCGCAACGCCACTGAAAAGTCTCTAAAACTACACCAGCCCAGACATGGTGTAGCTTTTTGGTGTATGTGTAGACACAGATTTCAGAAAATGTGGACCTGCACAAAATTTATCAAAGCTCTTTTACATTTTAATAAATTTGGTGCTCCTACACATTATCAGCAAACAAAAACAAAAAAAGGTGTAAAAAAATGCTTCACTTGCACTGCAATGATAAATGAGGGCATAATGTTTGGGCGATGATTTATAGAAATGACAAAATATAGCAGTGCCTAAGAGGTTGCAGAGCAGATGTAAGGAGGGGCTGTTCTGGTAATGTCCACCAACATCTTAGTCATGCTCCTTCTCTGCATCTCTAGGCTACTGAGAAACTGTCATCCTTCCACCTACTTTTTCTTTTTTCAGTCATAGTGGGAATAGAGTTGCCACATTTCTTGCAAAAAAAAAAAAAAAAAAACAAGCTACCGGCCATGCTCATTTGCATAATAATTATATATGCGTGACATCACAGGATACACATATGGGGACATTTTGTCCTATTCTGACCCCTATAACTTTTGTATTTATCCTTATACAGGGCCTGTATGAGGGCTAATTTTTTGCGCCCCCGATCTGTAGTTTTTAACAGTACGATCTTTGTTTCGATGTGACTTTTGGATTGCTTTTCTTTATTATATTTGGGAGTTGCAGTTAGTTACTAACTACAACTCCCAGCATGCCCTGATACAGCCTGTGGCTCAGCAGCTGCCCCAAAAGAAAACTACAACTCCCAGCATGTTGGAGTATATAGTATAGGTAAGTGTTTCCCAACCAGGGGTGCCTCCAGCTGTTGCAAAACTACAACTCCCAGCATTATAACGTCCACAATGGTTACCATTTGCGCACACTTGCTTCACCACAAGAAAAGCAATGTCCTTGATAGCCGGGCTCTACGGACCCCACAGCATAAACTTCCAACACAATATCAAGTTGCAACATCAGCAGGCAGGTAGGATATATGGAAAAATCTTCTCACACCAGTCAACTGGAGAAAACTCAGGTAAATTCTATTTATTCTTTAACCCCTTAAGGACACAGGGCATACCAGTACGCCCATGTTCCTGAGTCCTTAAGGACTGAGGGTGTACAGATACGCCCTGCATTTCTCCGGTCCCTGCTGCTCGCCGGGCAGGGACCGGACCGAGATGCCTGCTGAGATCGTTCAGCAGGCATCCGGGCATATCGCCCAGGTAAGTCTTGATGTCCCCCCAGACCGACAGTAAATACTAACCGTCAATTTAGACCGGCGATTTGCTGCGATTCTGTTCCCCGCCCTCGCCGGGCGGGGATCCGAGCCAGATGCCTGCTGAAATCATTCAGCAGGCATCCCGGCACAGTGCCGAGGGGGATCCTGAGGGGAACCCCCCATATCGTTAATACCGTAAATACTAACAGCGATTCCGGGTCATCTGGGTCATGTGTAACCCGATGACCCGGATAAGGATGATGATCAGTGGTGTAATATACATCCGTACAGTACTGGAAAGTGGCAGTGTTGCCAACCCTCAGTAGAGCTGTGATTGGGCAGCCGTAGTGACCGCACCAATCCCAGCATTATGGGGAGGTGGGTGAAGGAGCATGTTGCTTTGTCCTGCCCACCATTCTTCAGTGATCTGGTGTGCAGGATGAACAGGGCCAGATTAAGGCTGCCTGGAAGACGAAGCACTTCATTATGATGCCCCCCCCCCCCCGACAGTCCCCTCCCCCCGACAGTCCCCCTCCCCTTCCACTGAGTGCAACAGGAGTCGGGCCCCCATTAAAATAAAACGGGATGCATGGTCTAAAATCACTTTAGTTCAGGTCACTCTTTGCAGCTGTTGCAAAGCTACAGCCCCCATTATGTCTGGAGAGCTTCAGGCGTTATAGGAGTTGTAGTTTTGTAACAGCTGGAGCCTCATATACAATGTCATCCATTATTACTGCAAAAATTAGAAGTGACGAGAGATCTAATGGGACAGTCAGGGGAATACACAAACATAAAATGACTCACAGGAGACGTCTTCTCTGTTGTCTTTCCTTTTCTTCTTCATCTGGTCCGGACGCCATGTCTTCTTCCAGCTCCATCTTCCTCTGTAAAGTTTGACGCCTGGACATCATTGGTTCCTCACTCTGCCAGCCGCTCCTCCTCCTCTGTATAAAGACAACAATCATTATAACCCTTCAAGAGACTGTGTTTTCCCCTTGCTCATCATCCCCTCCCTGCTCATCATTCCCCCCCCCTGCTCATCATCCCCCTCCGCTCATCATTCCCCTCCTGCTCATCATTCCCCCCCTACTCATCATTCCCCCCTGCTCATCATTCCCCCCCTGCTCATCATTCCCCCGGCTCCTCATTACCCCCCTGCTCATCATTACCCCCCCTGCTCATCATTCCCCCCCCTGCTCATCATTCCCCCCTGCTCATCATTACCCCCCTGCTCATCATTCTCCCCTGCTCATCATTCCCCCCCCTGCTCATCATTCCCCCCTGCTCATCATTACCCCCCTGCTCATCATTACCCCCCCTGCTCATCATTCCCCCCCTGCTCATCATTCCCCCCTCATCATTACCCCCCCTGCTCATCATTCTCCCCTCATCATTACCCCCCCCTCATCATTCCCCCCCCTCATCATTACCCCCCTGCTCATAATTACCCCCCTGCTCATCTTTACCCCCCTGCTCATCATTACCCCCCCTGCTCATCTTTACCCCCCTGCTCATCATTCCCCCCTGCTCATCATTCCCCCCCTGCTCATCATTCCCCCCTGCTCATCATTACCCCCTGCTCATCATTCCCCCCTTCTCATCATTCCCCCCCCTGCTCAACATTCCCCCCTGCTCATCAATACCCCCCCGCTCATCATTACCCCTCCCCCGCTCATCATTACCCCTCCCCCGCTCATCATTCCCCCCCCGCTCATCATTCCCCCCCTGCTCCTCATTCCCCCCCCTGCTCCTCATTACCCCCCTGCTCGTCATTACCCCCTCTGCCTTATCTTCTTCCCCTGCACATTGCTCCCCCCTCCTCCTGCTTTTTCTATTTTTCATATTTACTTACCTGGCAGCGCTCGGCAGGCTCAGGTAGCGTCGGGTCTCGGGGCTGTGACGAGTTACGTCTCCTGCGGCTCATCTGCACGACGTCACTCGTCATTTCCTGCAGCGCTGGGGTGTAATGAAGAAAACTGAGCCTTGTAGCGGCGCGGCTGCTGGAATATATTTCATATTTCCTTACCTGGCCGCGCTCGGCAGGCTCAGTTGATGCATCGGGTTATGTGGGCTGTGACGAGTGATGGCTCCTGCGGCTCCTCTGCACAGTGTCAGGGACGTCACTCGTCACAGCCCACATGACCCGACGCATCACCTGAGCCTGCCGAGCGCGGCCAGGTAAGGAAATATGAAATATAAAAAAAGCAGGAGGAGTCCGGGGCGGGCCCACAGGAGCCGCCGCTGGTCACTGTTTTAAAGTGGCCGCGGCCGGGCTATCGGGGGCCACCGATCCGCTACTAAGCAGCCCGCAGGGATGTCCCGAATGTGACGGGGCCCCCTGCGGGCACAGGGCCCGGTGCAGGTGCTCCATGAGCGCCAATGATGATCCGGCCCTGAGGACGGAGCCCCGTGCTGCCATCTACCACCCTCAGCACTATTTCAGTGCCATCTGGCACTTTTAGCAATTAGGGACAGCTTTAGGTTAGGCAGGGAGAGTTTTTAGGTGGTAAAAAAGTAGAAATAATATATATATATTTTTTTGGCGTACCGTCTATAGGTGTCCATGGGTCTGTAGCACCTTTAGCTGCATGAGGTCTGCCCCCAGTGTTTTTTTGGGGGTGCAGACCTTTTTTTGCTAAACATGTGGCCAGGCTCTCTATGCTATAAAAGAACGGTCCAAACCATTAGCTAAAGCCCACCTGCCGCTGATCAGTCCCATAGTACTGATCAGTGTTTTTTGTGGTGAAGGCGCTTTTTCAGGATTAAAGTGTCTTTTTTATTTTATTTTTTGCACCTATAGGCGGTCCGTGCCACCAGTAGCAGGCCTGTTGTTACGCCGAGCGCTCCGGGTCCCTGCTCCTCCCCGGAGCGCTTGCGGCGTTCTTTTGCGTGCAGCGCCCCGGTCAGACCCGCTGACCGGGAGCACTGCACTGTTATTACCGGCGGGGATGCGATCCGCGTAGCGGGATGCGCCCGCTCGCGGGTAGCATCCCAATCACCTCACCTGCCCCGTCCTCCTGCTGTCCTGTCCCTACACGCGCGGCCCCCTGCTCTAGGGCGCGCGCACGCCGACTCTCTGAAATTTAAAGGGCCAGTGCACCATTAATTGGTGCCTGGCCCAATCAGTACCAAACACTTCCACATTATAAAATCCACTTCCCCTTCCTGTCCTTGCTGGATCTTGTTGCCTTGTGCCAGTGAAAGCATTCCCGTGTGTTCTTTGCCAGTGTATCCAGACCCTTGCCGTTGCCCTTGACTACGAACCGTTGCTGCCTGCCCTGACCTTCTGCTACGTCTGACCTTGCCTTTTGCCTAGTCCTTCTGTACCGCGCCTGACTTATCAGTCAGTGAGGTTGAGTCGCTATTGGGTGGAACGACCTGGGAGTTACCTGCAAGTCCATCCCGCTTTGCGGCGGGCTCTGGTGAAAACCAGTAACCCCTTAGATTCCGTTCCCCTGGTACGGCCCACGCCATCACCTCACTAACATAGAGGATCCACTACCTGTGTCTTCCCTGCATAACACTCCGGATCCTGACAGTAGATCCGGCCATGGATCCCGCTGAGGTCCCACTGCCCAGTGTCGCTGACCTAACCTCCATGGTCGCCCAGCAATCACAGCAGATCGCGCTACAAGGACAACAGCTGACTCAGTTGACCGCTATGCTGCAACAGCTTCTGCCTCAACAACAGCAACCATCTCCTCCGCCAGCTCCTGCATCTCCTCCGCAGCGAGTGGCCGCTCCCAGATTCCGCCTGACCCTACCGGACAAGTTTGATGGGGACTCTAAACTGTGCCGTGGGTTCCTGTCCCAGTGTTCTCTACACCTGGAGATGATGTCAGACCAATTTCCCACAGAACGGTCTAAGGTGGCGTTCATGGTCAGCCTGCTGTCTGGAAAGGCCTTGTCCTGGGCCACAGCGCTTTGGGATCGCAACAATCCTGCCACTGCTACTATCCAGTCCTTCTTCTCAGAAGTACGCTGTGTCTTTGAGGAGCCAGCCCGGGCTTCCTCAGCCGAGACAACCCTATTGAATCTTGTCCAAGGGAGTTCTTCAGTGGGCGAATACGCCATTCAGTTCCGCACCCTTGCCTCTGAGCTATCCTGGAATAATGAGACCCTCTGTGCGACTTTCAAAAAAGGCTTATCCAGTCACATCAGAGATGTTCTGGCCGCATGAGAAATTCCTGCTACCCTGTCTGAACTCATCCTTTTGGCCACCCGCATCGACATGCGTTTCACTGAAAGACGCCAGGAGCTTCGTCAGGAAAACGATCTTGTTCGCACCAGGCGGTTTCCTCCCCTGGCACCTCTCTTCCAGCGTCCTTTGCAATCTGTTCCTGTGCCTTCCGCCGAGGAGGCTATGCAAGTGGATCGGTCTCGCCTGACCCAACAAGAGAGGACTTGCCGTAGGAACGAAAACCTGTGCCTGTACTGTGCTAGAACTGAACATTTCCTAAAGGACTGTCCCATTCATCCTCCGCGTCAGAGAAACGCTCGCACCTAGTTAACGTAGGAGAGGCGTTGCTAGGTGTGAATTCTTCCTCTCCACGACTGACTATACGTGTGCGGATTGCCATATCCGCTAATACTAATACTTCCTTCCCCGCTGTGGCCTTCTTGGACTCTGGTTCAGCAGGAAGTTTCATTGAAGCCTCCCTAATCAACAGATTCAATATTCCAGTTACCCGTCTTGTCAAACCTCTCTTCATTTCATCCGTCAATGGAGAGAGACTGGTCTGCACCGTTCTCATGAGTGTTGGAGTTCACCATCATGAACATATTGAATTTTTTGTGCTACCCAACTGCACTTCTGAAATTCTTCTGGGCTTGCCCTGGCTCCAATGTCATTCGCCTACCCTCGACTGGGCCACCGGGGACATTAAGAGTTGGGGAACTTCTTGCCACAAGCGATGTCTCCACCCAGTTCCTTCCTGCCAAGTCTCCATGGCTACTCCATTGCCAGGTCTTCTTAAGGCTTATCAGGACTTTTCGGACGTCTTTTGTAAAAAACAAGCAGAGGTCTTACCTCCACATAGACCCTATGACTGCCCTATCGACCTGCTCCCTAGTACCACACCGCCCCGTGGTAGGATTTACCCGCTTTCTGCCCCGGAAATACAAGCCATGACAGAGTACATCCAGGAAAACCTCAAAAGAGGTTTTATCCGGAAATCTTCTTCTCCAGCCGGAGCCGGATTTTTCTTTGTTGCTAAAAAAGATGGATCTCTACGCCCCTGTATTGACTACCGCGATCTTAATAAGATTACTGTAAAAAATCGTTATCCTCTGCCTCTCATCTCCGAACTCTTTGATAGACTGCGTGGAGCTAAGATTTTCACCAAACTTGATCTAAGGGGCGCATATAACCTCATCCGTATTCGAGCAGGTGATGAATGGAAAACCGTCTTCAATACTAGAGATGGTCACTTTAAATACCTAGTCATGCCCTTTGGACTTTGCAACGCCCCAGCAGTCTTTCAGGACTTTGTTAATGAGATTTTTCGAGACATGCTGTATTCCTGTGTGGTAGTCTATCTTGATGACATCCTCATTTTTTCTCCAACCTAGAGGAACACTGCCTTCATGTCCGTCAAGTACTTCAGCGACTACGCCGAAATCAACTTTACGCCAAAATTGAGAAATGTCTATTTGAACGCAGCAGTCTTCCCTTCCTGGGATACATTGTGTCTGGTCAAGGTCTTCAAATGGACCCTGATAAGCTATCTGCGGTACTTGATTGGCCTCGTCCCTCTGGCCTACGAGCTATCTAAAGATTTCTCGGATTTGCAAATTATTATCGTCAATTTATTCCCCACTTCTCCACCATCATTGCTCCTATTGTAGCACTGACTAAGAAAAATGCTAATCCAAAATCGCCACAGGCGGAAGAAGCCTTTAACCACCTCAAAGCCGCCTACTCCTCTGCTCCGGTCTTGTCCAGACCAGATCCTCTGAAGCCCTTCTTCCTCGAGGTTGACGCCTCCTGAGTTGGAGCCGGAGCTGTTCTCCTACAAAAATCCGCTAAAGGAAAAAATGTCACTTGCGGATTTTTCTCCAAAACCTTTTCTCCTCCTGAAAAAACTATTCCATTTGAGACCGTGAACTATTGGCTATTAAGTTGGCACTTGAGGAGTGGAGACATCTTCTGGAAGGATCCCTTCATCCCATCACCATCTATACAGATCACAAAAATTTGTCTGATCTTCAATCCGCCCAGTGGCTAAATCCTCGCCAGGCTAGGTGTTCGTTGTTTTTTGCCTGTTTCAACTTTCAAATCCATTTTCGTCCCGCAGACAAGAATGTCAGGGCTGATGCTCTATCTCGTACCACCGATGCCTCTGAAGCCGAGACCCTTCCTAAGCACATCATCCCTCCGGACTGTCTGATCTCTTCTGCTCCTGCGGCTGGTGCCTATCCCTCCAGGAAAAACTTATGTTCCTCCACGTCTTCGCCTCCGGATCCTCAAATGGGGCCATTCCTCCCTTCTGGCTGGTCACGCTGGAATCAAAAAATCTATACAGTTGATTGCCAGACACTATTGGTGGTCCTCCCTGGAAAAGGATGTGACTGATTTCGTACGAGCCTGTACAGTGTGTGCACGTGACAAGACCCCACGCCAGAAGCCTGCAGGTCTTCTCCTTCCTCTGCCGGTGCCTGAACAACCTTGGTCCCACATTGCCATGGACTTCATCACTGATCTTCCTTTATCCCATAGCAACACTGTCATCTGGGTGGTCGTTGATCGTTTTTCCAAAATGGCTAATTTTATTCCGCTTCCTGGCCTTCCTTCTGCGCCACAGTTGGCGAAGCAATTTTGTCTGCAGATTTTTCATCTTCACGGGCTTCCCACGCATATCGTCTCGGATAGAGGCGTTCAATTTGTGTCAAAATTTTGGAGAGCTCTCTGTAATCAATTAAAGATCAAATTTAATTTCTCTTCCTCCTATCACCCCCAATCCAATGGACAAGTGGAAAGAGTGAACCAGATTCTTGGTGACTACTTGCGACATTTTATCTCCTCCTGCCAAGATGATTGAGTCAACCTTCTGCCCTAGGCTGAATTCTCATACAATTTCAAAAATTCTGAATCTTCCGCCAAATCTCCATTTTTTGTGGTGTACGGCCGTCACCCGCTGCCCCCCCTCCCCATTTCCACTTCTTCTGGAGTTCCTGCCGTGGATGAAGTAACCCGGGACTTCTCCGCTATCTGGAAGGAGACTCAAAAGTCGCTCTTACTGGCCTCTTCTAGTATGAAGAGACATGCGGATAAAAAGAGGAGAACTCCTCCTGTCTTTGCCCCTGGTGACAAAGTGTGGCTCTCTGCCAAATACATACGGTTTCTTGGCCCTAGCTACAAGTTGGGTCCTCGTTACCTCAGGCCATTTAAAATAAAAAACCGAATCAATTCTGTCTCCTACAAACTCCACCTTCCTTCTTCTCTTCGTATTCCTAACTCTTTCCATGTATCTCTTATCAAACCTCTTATACTTAAATGTTATTCTCCCAAGGTCACTGTTCCTGGTCCTGTTTCTGGCTCCTCTGATGACTTCTCTGTCAAAGAGCTCCTCGCCTCCAAGATCGTCAGAGGTAAAATATTTTGGGAGAAAATTGATTGGGAGAATTGTGGTCCAGAAGAGAGGTCCTGGGAACCTGAGGCCAACATTTTGGACAAAGAGCTTGTCCGCAGATTCCTGGGCTCCAAAAAGAGGGGGAGACCAAAGGGGGGGGGGGGTACTGTTACGCCGAGCGCTCCGGGTCCCTGCTCCTCCCCGGAGCGCTTGCAGTGTTCTTCTGCGTGCAGCGCCCCGGTCAGACCCGCTGACCAGGAGCGCTGCACTGTTATCGCCGGCGGGGATGCGATCCGCGTAGCGCGACGCGCCCGCTCGCGGGTCACATCCCAATCACCTCACCTGCCCCGTCCTCCTGCTGTCCTGTCCCGGCGCGCGTGGCCCCGCTCTCTAGGGCCCGCGCGTGCCGGCTCTCTGAAATTTAAAGGGCCAGTGCACCATTAATTGGTGCCTGGCCCAATCAGTACCAAACACTTCCACATTATAAAAATCCACTTCCCCTTCCTGTCCTTGCCGGATCTTGTTGCCTTGTGCCAGTGAAAGCGTTCCCGTGTGTCCTTTGCCAGTGTATCTAGACCCTTGCCGTTACCCTTGACTACAAACCATTGCTGACTGCCCTGACCTTCTGCTACGTCTGACCTTGCCTTTTGCCTAGTCCTTCTGTACTGAGCCTAACTCAGCAGTCAGTGAGGTTGAGTCGCTATTGGGTGGAACGACCTGGGGGTTACCTGCCGCAGCAAGTCCATCCCGCTTTGCGGTGGGCTCTGGTGAAACCAGTAACCCCTTAGATTCTGTTCCCCTGGTATGGCCCACGCCATCACCTCACTGACATAGAGGATCCACTACCTGTGTCTTCCCTGCATACCACTCCGGATCCTGACACCTGTGCTGTGTGGACGGACTGTACATGTGTGTGTGGCCTGCCCCACCGCTGTCAGGGATTTATCACTGATCAGCATTTTTTGGGGGTTCAGGACAATGCTTTTTTTCTGGTTTAAATCATTTTTTTATTTTATTTTTTCATTTTTTTTTTGTGTGGGGGTCTGTGTACGTGCCCCCAGCCACTGTTCTTGGCTGAGTGTCGAGACCCCCCCCCCACTGACTTCTGCGCCCCCTGCCGCCACCAAGCGCTAATCAGTGTGCACACCACTGATTAGGTAAATGCTTTTTTTTGTGCAGGGTTTTTTGCACCAGAAGTCTTAAAAAAAAAAAAACATTGAATTTTCTGTTTCTTTTAGTTTAGTTTTATTTTATATTTTTGCTCTTAGGGCGGGTTAGTTATTAGTTTAGGGTGGGTTAGGGTAGGAAGTCTTGCACCACGCCACACCCAGCACATACACCAAAAAAGTCCCCCCTCCATATATGCTTTTCATCCCCCATTAGAGTAGGGAAATGGCCTGCAGGGCATATGCCATACTTGCCTCTGACTCTAAAAGCGCCACAGAGGACGAGGAAGACCCCACTTTCCTTATTTCCTCGTCCTCCTCATCATCTTCTGATGATGAGCAACCAAGGCGGCAGAGACACCGCCGTGTGGGGCCGCAAACCTCATCTGCTCCTGACCCTGTGCCCCATGCTAGTATGAGTCCCCCTGGCGCTCATACTAGTCAAGCCCCCCAGCCAAGTTCATTGGTGCCTCAGGAATCAAGATTGACATCGTCAGGTTATCTGAAATGGACTATTTCAGTTTTCTTTCCAGTAACGGCTTTGTCAATCTGATGGTTGACCAGACGAACCTGTACACCCAACAGTTCGTCGCTGCAAACCCGGGCTCATTTTTAGCTAGACCCAATGAATGGTACCCAGTCAAAGCAGCCGAAATCAGGGTTTAGTTAAAAAACCCAGTGTCAGGCAATACTGGAGTGGGGACATCCTCTACCAGACCCCGCTCTACAGTATGGCCATGACACGTCCCCGATTCGAGGCCATTCGGAAATGTTTGCATTATGTTGATAATGTGGCATGTCCCCCCCGAAGTGATCCCGCATATGACCGCCTGAATAAAATTAGTCCGGTCATCAATCACTTTGGGGCCAAATTCTGGAAGGCCTATGTCCCTGGGCCTCAGGGTACACATGCAAAATTTTATATTTTTTTGTATTAAAGATTTTATTGAAGTTTACAAGATAAATAAGACAAGCTAAGATAAAGATAAACAAGTCATCCAGGAGTGGGAGCCAATACAGGTTAGGCAAACAAAATGCAAATATAATATGACTTGCAAGGTAGATAGGTAAGTTCCTCATAACACATTATGAATGAAGTATGCCTACAGAGGTCCCTGACAAGCAGGAACGGCAATCAGAGCAGTATACCATATCATGACTCTTGTTAACGTTCGGAAGGATAGCAGGTATTAACGTCTGTGGTTCTGAAACTACGTAAGGCACTAGTATAACCAATATCTAACTACTACAGATCCCCTTCCGGGACCTGCAGCAAACATAGGCATGTAAAGTATAAAAACTGCAGGAACAATAACCCATAAATTTGGGGGTGAGGGGGGGGGAGGAAGAAGGGGGGGAGTGAAGAAGTGTAGAAGAGGGAAAGAAAGTGCGAGAGGGGGAGAGGAAGAAGAGGAGAGGAGAAGGAGGTACACATGCAAATTTATGGTGTATGACGAGATTCCCGTATTGAACCCCCAGAATATCCCCCCACTCTGGGTGTTAGCGGGAAAATAGTTTGGGGCCTTTTGCATCCATTACTAGATAAAGGTTACCACCTTTACATGGATAACTTTTATACTAGTATCCCTCTCTTCACATCCCTCGCCACCAGACCACGGTCGCTTGTGGGACAGTCTGGAAGAATCAAAGAGGCCTTCCACCCCATCCCCTACATGCTCCTATCCCCTGGGGTGAGTCCCTTGCCTTTTCCCATGAAAACCTGTTGCTGGTCAGGTATAAGGACAAGAGGGATGTCCTTATGCTCACCACAATTCATGGGAACGGCAGCACCCCTGTCCCTGTGCAAGATACCGTGGGATCGGTCCTCAAGCCTGACTGTATTTTGGACTACAATCAGTATATGGGGGGAGTTGATCTTTCTGATCAAGTCTTCAAGCCATATGATGCCATGTGGAAAACACGACATGGTACAAAAAAGTTACGGTCTACTTGGTACAGGTTGCCATGTACAACTCTTTTGTACTGATCCAGCATGCTGGCAACACAGGGACATTCCTGCAGTTTCAAGAGGAAGTTCTAAAGGCTCTCATCTTTGGTGACCGCCAGAGAGCGGGTCAGAGCACCTGTGGTTCGCCGGATATACTCCAATGTACTAGTCCAGAGTGCACTGTCTTCCAAATTTAACAACCCCCCCCCCCCCCAAAAAAAAAAAAAAAACTCTTTCCCAATACACCTGATAATATCTTCCCCCCCCCTCCCCCACCCCAAAATGGGTTATGGGACACAGAGTCAACAGCATTGGGGGCTTGCAGTTGCCTCAAATGCACAGGGCTCACTCCCCACCTGAGCAGGGTAGGCATTTGAGGAAACAGGTTAGGGATGGCCACACACATCACATTCCTGGAATGATGATTCAGAGCATAGGGTTTGGGGCGGGCATCATTTTTACTTTCGGCTATACTCTGGGTCATCATTCTGGGAAATAATTGGCATATCAGTATTAAAATTGCAATTTTCATCCCCCCCCCCCCCCCATAGTACATTTCATCCATTCCTGGAAAATAAATTTAGGGAACACCCGTCTGTTCTAAATCTAAACTTCCCCCCTATTTACTTTCCCTAGGGGGTGTACTGTTTGTAATATTCTCACTTGTGGGTGTTCCTTTCTTGTATTTTCCTCTGAATGTATGTAACTGTTAGGTCCGTAACAAACATCCTCCTCAAATGCGAAGAGTTCTCACTCATGAGCTCTGTCGTATTTCCAGGCGACAATTCGGAGTCACATATTAGTTGTTCCCAGAAAGATGAAGCAGAGTATAGGTTGAAAATTGCAATTTTCAAAAGTTACCCTTCATCCATTCCTGGAAAATAAATGTAGGAAACATCCGTGCGTTCAAAATGTCCTCTTTAACCTATACCCATTCCTCAGGGTGGGTACTTTCTGTAATGGTGTCACATGTGGGTGTTTCATTTTTGTACTTTCCTCTTAATGTAACCTTCAGCTACTGATATGTCATAGGCCTCAAATACAAATTTTTAACCCAATTTCTCCCATTACTCCTTGTGAAAATGTTCAAAATTAGGTAACCCCAGCATTTTAGTGTAAAAATATAATTTTTCAATTTACGGCCTACTGTTCAAAAAACCTGTGAGGTGTAACTACTCACTGTACCCCTTGTTAACTTCCTTGAGGGGTGTAGTTTCAAAATTGTGGTCACTTGCCGGGGTTATTTGTTTTTAGATTTTATGTCAGAACCTCAACCATTGCAGTGCGAAGCACCACTTTAGGCCTCAAATCTCATTGGTGCTGTCTCACTCCTAAGCCCTGTTTTGCACCCGCATAGTGCTTTACTGCCATATATGGGGTATATCCTTATTCTGGAGAAATTGGGCTTCACATTTTGTGGAGCTTTTTTTTCTCTTACTACATGTGAAACAAAAAAAAATTTGGTTAATACCAGCAATTTAGTATTAAAAATCATATTTTTCACTTTTACAGCCCACTATTCAAAAAAACTGTAAGGTGTAAGTCCTCACTGTAACTCTTGTTTCATTCCTGGAGGGGTGTAGTTTCCATAATGGTGTCACATGTGGGGGGTTTCTGCTGTTCTGGCATCATGGGAGGTTTGAAAATGCACATGGCCCCCGACTTCAATTTCAGCAAAATTTGCTCTCCAAAAGTCCAGAACAGTCTATTCTGAGACCTGTAGTATACCAACAGAGCACTTAAAGGGGTACTCCGGTGAAAACCTTTTTTCTTTTAAATCAACTGGTGGCAGAAACATAAACATATTTGTAAATTATAACATATTTGTCTATTAAAAAATCTTAATCCTTCCAGTACTTATTAGCTGCTGAATGCTACAGAGGAGATTCCTTTCTTTTTGGAACACTGATGACATCACGAGCACAGTGCTCTCTGCTGACATCTCTGTCCATTTTAGCAACCATGCATAGTAGATGTATGCTAAGGGCAGCATGGTGGCTCAGTGGTTAGCACTGCTGCCTTGCAGTGCTGGGGACTTGGGTTCAAATCCCACTAAGGACAACAATAAATAAAGCTTTATTATAATAACGTCAGCAGAGAGAACTGTGCTCGTGATGTCATGAGAGAGCATTCCAAAAAGAAAAGAATTTCCTCTGTAGTATTCAGCAGTTAATAAGTACAGGAAGGATTAAGATTTTTTAATAGAAGTCATTTACAAATATGTTTAACTTTCTGCCACCAGTTGATTGAAAAGAAAAAAGGTTTTCACCGGAGAACCCCTTTAACATCCACATATGGGGCGTTTTCTTAATAGAAAGAAATTGGGCTTAAAATTTTGGGGTCCATTTTCTCCAATTACACCAAGTGAAAATGAAAAATTTGGAGTAACACCATCATTTTAGTGTTAAAAATCCAATTTTTCCCTTTTACGGCCCACTGTTCAAAAAAAAACTGTGAGGTGTAAGTACTCACTGTAACCCCTGTTACGTTCCTGGAGGGGTGTAGTTTCCAAAATGGTGTCACATGTGGGGGGTTTCTGCTGTTCTGGCACCATGGGAGGTTTTGTAAAGGCACATGGCCCCTGACTTCAATTTCCTTCTGTTCTGAGACCTGAAGTGCACCAGCAGAGCACTTAACGTCCACATATGGGGCGTTTTCTTAATCGGGACAAAATTGGGCATCAAATTTTGGGGTCCATTTTCTCCTATCACCCCTTGTGAAAAAGAAAAAAATGGGGTAACACCATCATTTTAGTGTTAAAAATAAAAATTTTCCATTTTCACGTCCAACTTCAACACAAAGTCGTCAAACAACTGTGGAGTGTTAAGGCTTCACTATATCCCTTGTTAAGTTTCTTGAGGGGTGTAGTCTCCAAAATGAATCGTAGTGCATCGTAGTGCGCCAGCAGAGCACTTAATGTCCACGTATGGGGCGTTTTCTTAATCAGGAGAAATTGGGCTTCAAATTTTGGGGGCTTTTGCTCCTTGTACCACTTTTAAAAATGAAAAAACCATGGCAGCAAAATTCGTTTTCAAAAACCCACAGTTTCTCTTTCCCTCTTGAATCATGTTGTGAGCCCGCACATGAGGTATTTCCATATAAATTGGGCTACACATTTTGGGGGGGCTTTTTCTCCTTATACTACTTTTAAAAATGAAAAAGATGGGGCTACAAGAACGTGTTAGTGTAAAAAATGCAGATTCTGATTTTTTTCCTCCACTTTGTTGCTATTCTTGTGAAACACCTAAAGGGTTAACAAACTTTCTGAATGTCATTTTGAATACTTTGAGGGGTGTAGTTTCTATTATGGGGTCATTTATGGAGTATTTCTCACAGAAAGGCCCCTCAAATCCACTCTCTCTACTGTCTTCAAAAAGTGAAAACATGTCAACTTTCTGATGCAAACATAAAGTAGACATATTGTATATGTGAATCAATATAATTTTTTGGGGAATGTCTATTTACCTTACAAGCAGAGTTTCATAGTTCGAAAAATGAAATTTTTCAATATTTTTGTGAAATTTGGGGATTTTTCACCAAGAAATCATGCAAGTAACGACAACAATTTACGACTATGTTAAAATAGAATATGTCACGAAAAAACTCGGAATCAAAATAAATGGTAAAAGCATCTCAGAGTTATTAATGCATAAAGTGACAGTGGTCAGAATTGCAAAAAATAGGGCTCAGTCCTTAACCCCTTAACGACCACGGACGTAAATGTACGTCCTGGCTTGGCGGTACTTCACGCCCCAGGACGTACATCTACGTCCTGTGTATGACCGCGAGCATCGGAGCAGTGCTCGCGTCATACACGGCAGGTTCCGACTTTTATCAGCAGCCGGAGACCTGCCGGTAATGGCCGACATCCGCGATCGGGCGGATGTCCGCCATTGACCCCTCAGATGCTGTGATCAGTACAGATCATGGCATCTGTGGCAATGCGCATGTTAAAATAGATGATCGGATCATCCGCAGCTCTCAGAGCAGACCAGAGCAGAAGATGACCGATAATACTGATTAGTGCTATGCTCTATGCATAGCACTGAGCAGTATTAGCAATCAAATAATTGCTATAGATAGTCCCCTATGGGGACATAAAAAGTGTAAAAAAAAAGTTGAAAAATTTAAAAATAAAATAGTCGAATCCCCTCCTCCACTAAAAATGAAAATTGTCAGTTTTTCCAATTTTAATATTTGGTATTGCTGTGTGCGTAAATGTCCGAACTATCAAAATATATTGTTAATGATCCCGCGCGGGGAACGGCGTAAACATAAAAAAATGTAAAAAGTCAAAAAATGATGCTTCTTGGTCACATTCTATTTGAAAACATTTTTATAAAAAATGATCTAAAAGTTTTATATATGCAAATGGGGTATCGATAAAAAGTACAGATGACGGCGCATAAAATTAGCCCTCATACCGCCCTATATACGGAAAAATGAAAAAGTTATAGGTGGTCAAAATAGGGCAATTTTAGATTACTGATTTTGTATAAAAAGTTTTAGATAATTTTTAAGTGGTAAAAAAATATAAAAGTATCTAGCCATGGGTATAATTTTATTTGTATTGACCCACAGAATAAAGAACACGTCATTTTTACCATAAAGTGTACAGTGTGAAAACGAACCCTCCAAAATGTGCAAAATTGGGGTTTTCATTTAAATTTCCTCCCTGAAAAAATATTTTATTTGGGTTCACTGTACATTTTATGGTAAAATGAGAGGTTTCATTACAAAGTACAATTGGTCACGCAAAAAAACAAGCCCTCATATGGGTCTGTAGATGGAAATATAAAAGAGTTATGGAATTTAGAAGGCGAGGAGGAAAAAACTAAAACGCAAAAATAAATTGGCCTGGTCCTTAACCCCTTCCCGACCTATGAAATACCTGTACGTCATGAGTGGGAAGGTGTTCCCGACCCATGACATACAGGTACGTCATGAACATTTTTGCAGCTACTCGCGGCATCCCGCAGCGCCCGGTAAGATGGTGGCTATCACTGATAACCAGCCATCTTACCATGCGACCACGGGGGGTTTCATCCCCCACCCCCCCAGCGATCGCTGCTATCAGCTTGTCAAATCTGACTAGCTGATAGCAGCGTTTCGCTATCACAGTCCCGATCACGGGGATTGGGACACACACCGACTCCCTTACCCGTCCCCCTGAGTCACTTACCCGGCCATGCGGTGTCCCGAGCAATCCCGGCGCGAGCGGCGTCCTCCAGGCGGTCCCGGCGGCGCTGCGTCCCGGCGGTGAGTTTCCGGCAGCAGTGCGGCATCTTCATTGGCAGCAGTGAGATCGCCGTAAAGTGATCTCACTGCTGCCTCTGGGAATTTCAAAGCTGCAACTCCCAGCATGCCCAGACAACCTTTGGCTTTCTGGGCATGCTGGGAGTTGTAGTTTTGCAACATCTGGAAGTCCATAGTTTGGAGACCACTGTATAATGGTCTCCAATCTGTGCTCTTCCAGATGTTGCAAAACTACAACTCCCAGCATGCCCAGACTGCCCAAGCATGCTGGAAGTTGTAGTTCGGCAACATCTGATCCTTCAGATATTGCCTAACTACAACTTCCAGCATGCCTGGGCAGTCTGGGCATGCTGGGAGTTGTAGTTTTGCAACAACTGGAGACACACTAGTTGGGAAACATTGTCCGTTTCCTACCTCAGTGCCTCCCGCTGTTGCAATTGTTGCAAAACTATAATTCCCAGCATGCACTGACAGACCATGCATGCTGGAAGTTGTAGTTTTGCAACAGCTGGATGCACACTGGTTTGGAAACACTAAGTTTGGTTGCAAAACACTTGAAAGTTTATTACTTAACTTAGTATTTCCAAACCAGTGTGCCTCCAGCTGTTGCAAAACTACAACTCCCAGCATGCACGGACAGCCAAAGGGCATGCTCGGAGTTTGCAACAGCTGGATGTTTGCCCACTCCCCCCAATGTGAATGTACAGGGTACACTCACATGGGCGGAGGTTTACAGTGAGTGCTGCAAGTTTGAGATGGCGCAAATTTTGCGCTGCAGCTCAAACTTCCAGCGGCAAACTTGCTGTGAACCTCTGCCCATGTGACTGTACCCTAAAAACACTACACTACACTAACCTAAAATAAAAAGTAAAAAACATTACATATACACATACCCCTACGCAGCCAACCTCCCCCAAAAAAATGAAAAACGTCTGGTACGCTACTGTTTCCAAAACGGAGCCTCCAGCTGTTGCAAAATAACAACTCCCAGTATTGCTGGACAGCCATTGACTGTCCAGGCATGCTGGCAGTTTTGCAACAGCTGGAGGCACCCTGTTTGGGAATCATTGTAATAGAATACCCCTATGTCCACCCCTATGCAAATCCCTAATTTAGGCCTCACATGCGCATGGCGCTCTCTCACTTCGGAGCCCTGTCGTATTTCAGGGCAACAGTTTTGGAACACATATGGGGTATCGCCGTACTCGGGAGAAATTGTCTTACAAATTTTGGGGGGATTTTTCTTCTTTAACCCCTTATGAAAAGGTGAAGTTGGGGTCTACACCAGCATGTTAGTGTAAAAAAATAAATTTTTTACACTGACATGCTGGTGTTGCCCTATACTTTTCATTTTCACAAGAGGTAAAAGGGAAAATAGACCCTCTAAATTTGTAATTGCAATTTCTCCCGAGTACGGAGATACCACATATGTGGGCGCAAAGTGCTCTGGGGGTGCACAACAAGGCCCAGAAGGGAGAGTGCGCCATGTACATTTGAGGTGATTTGCACAGGGGTGGCTGATTGTTACAGCAGTTCTGACAAACGCAAAACAATAAATATCCATATGTGACCCCATTTTGGAAACTACACCCCTCACGGAATGTAATAAGGGGTGCAGTGAGAATTTACACCCCACTGGCGTATGACAGATTTTTGGAACAGTGGTCTGTGAAAATGAAAAATAAAATTTTTAATTTGCACAGTCCACTGTTTCAAATATCTGTCAAACGCCAGTGGGGTGTAAATGCTCACTGCACCCCTTATTAAATTCCATGAGGGGTGTAGTTTCCAAAATGGGGTCACATGTGGAGGGGTCCACTGTTCTGGCACCATAGGGGCTTCCTAAATGGGACATGCCCCCCAAAAACCCTTTCAGAAAAACTCACTCTCCAAAATCCCATTGTCGCTCCTTCCCTTCTGAGCCCTTTACTGCGCCCGCTGAACAATTTACATACGCATATGAGATATTTCCTTACTCGAGAGAAATTGGGTTACAAATTTTAGGGTGATTTCTCTCCTTTTACCCCTTGTAAAAATTCAAAAATTGGGTCTACAAGAACATGCGAGTGTAAAAAATGGAGATATAGAATTTTCTCCTTCACTTTGCTGCTATTCCTGTGAAACACCTAAAGGGTTAAAACACTTACTGAATGTCATTTTGAATACTTTGGGGGGTGCAGTTTTTATAATGGGGTCATTTATGGGGTATTTCTAATATGAAGACCTTTAAAATCCACTTCCAACCTGAACTGGGCCCTGAAAAATTACGATTTTGAAAATCTTGAGAAAAATTGGAAAATTGCTGCGGAACTTTGAAGCCCTCTGGTGTCTTCCAAAAATAAAAACTTGTCAATTTTTTGATGCAAACATAAAGTAGACATACTGTATATGTGAATCAATATGTAATTTAGTTAGAATATCCATTTTCCTTTCAAGCAGAGACTTTCAAAGTTAGAAAAATGCAAAATTTTCAAAATTTTCATGACATTTTTAAGATTTTTTACCAAGAAAGGATGCAAATATCAGTGAAATTTTACCAATAACATAAAGTAGAATATGTCACGAAAAAACAATCTCGAAATCAGAATGATAAGTAAAAGCATTCCAGAGTTATTAATGTTTAAAGTGACAGTGGTCAGATTTTCAAAAAATGCCCAGGTCCTGAAGGTGAAAATGGGCTGGGTCATGAAGGGGTTAAATGGGCACTGTCATGAAATCAAAAAATTGATATGTTGTAGTACTTATGTACTACAACATATCGCTAATATACTTTAATTAAAAAAAGTGATTTTAAACCAGTTTAAAATCACTTTTAAATTCGGCCACTAGGGGTCACCCTCCTAGTGTCCGAATGCATTCTGCAGTGACGTCACTACAGAATTTCGACTCATTTAAGCTTGGCAACGAGTCGAAATTCAGTCACTGCGGTGCTCGCTCCCGCCAATCAGACAGGCAGGAGCGAGCGCTTTGAAGGAAGTGAATCCGCGCAGGCTTCCGGGGACAAGGTTAAGTATTATGCCGGGGGGGGGGGGGGGTGTTGCGTGTTCACCTATACAGTATGCCTCCAGTTTCCCCACTACAACTCCCAGCATGCCCTGACAGCCAATAGATGTCAGGGCAAGCTGGGAGTTGTAGTGGGGAAACAGCTGGAGGGACACTGAATAGGTGAACTAAGGGGGGTGGGGAGGGGGAGTGGGTTGAGCAGAGCGGCGGGCTGGGGGATTGCGGGCTGCCCAGCAGGGAGGGGGTACTCTGAATGGGTGAACTAAGGGGGAGGGGGAATGAGTTGAGCGGCGCGATGGGGCCAGGGGGGTTGCGGGCTGCGTGGCGGGGAACGGTACGTGCGGCCATCACAGATCCGGTGTTCACCTATACAGGGTGCCTCCAGTTGTTTCCCCACTACAACTCCCAGCATGCCCTGACAGCCAATAGATGTCAGGGCAAGCTGGGAGTTGCAGTGGGGAAACAGCTGGAGGCGCCCTGTATAGGTGAACTACGGGCGGAAGTGTCAGCCCCAGCAGGCATCAGTGATGTCGTGCCTGCTGGGGAAGTCTGCCTGATAGTGAGCACACTACCAAGCAGACAAAAAGGCATTTTTAATATGTAAAAAAAAAATGTAAAGGTAGGGAGGGGGTTAGGGATAAATGGGTAATAGGCAGGGACAGAAAAAAGAAAAAAAGTGATGGTGGGAGCTATCCTTTAAGGTTAAAATGGGCTTGATCCTTAAGGGGTTAAAGGTGGAAAACTTTTTTTTTTAATCAACTGGTGCCAGAAAGTTAAACAGATTAGTAAATTACTTCTATTAAAAAAATCTTAATCCTTCCAGTACTTATTAGCTGCTGAATACTACAGAGGAAATGATTTTCTTTTTGGAACACAGAGCTGTCTGCTGACATCATTACCACAGTGCTCTTTGCTGACATCTCTTTCCATTTTAAGAACTGTCCCGAGTAGGAGAAAATCCCCATAGCAAACATATGCTGCTCTGGACAGTTCCTAAAATGGACAGAGGTATCAGCAGAGAGCACTGTGCTCGTGATTTCAGCAGAGAGCTCTGTGTTCCAAAAAGAATAGAATTTCCTCTGTAGTATTCAGCAGCTAATAAGTACTTGAAGGATGAAGATTTTTTAACCTGTTGGGGACGGAGGGCATTTGGATACGCCCTCGAGTCCTGGTACTTAAGGACGGAGGGCGTATCTGTACGCCCTCCGCATTTCCGATCACCACCGCTCGCTGGGCGGTGATCGGACCGGGATGACTGCTGATATCTATCAGCAGGCATCCCGTGGCAATGCCTAGGGGGGTCCATATCAGACCGGCGATTAGAAAATAAGAATGATCGGAGCTGTCAGAGACAGCCCCGACCATCCTAAAGGATAGGAGCGAGGTGGCAGTGTTGCCACCTCCTCCTATCCCCTGCCATTGGTCGGTCAGTAAGATCACAAATGGCAGTTGGGGGCGGGGGGTTAGAGTTCATTTCCCTCGCTTTGTCCACTGATCGAAGTCCAGGCAGAGCGGGGGGGAAACGCGAGCGGCGAGGGGGGGTAGCATGGCCGGCTAACCCGGACCAGCGGCGGCATCCTGGACCAGCGGCGGCATCGGCGGCAGCAGGAGGAGTGTGGCCGGAAAGTGAGGCGGTGGAGGAGGCTGCAGTGAAGATCGCCGGTAGGTGATCTTCACTGTGGCCTTCTAAAAGTTGCAAAACTACAACTCCCAGCATGCCCAGACAGCCTTTGGCTGTCTGGGCATGCTGGAAGTTGTAGTTTTGCAACATCTGGAGGGCCACAGTTTGGAGACCACTGTGTAGTGGCCTCTAAACTGTGGTCCTCCAGATGCTGCAAAACTACAACTTTCAGCATGCACTGACTGTCTGGGCATGCTGGGAGTTGTAGTTTTGCAACATCTGAAGTGGTACAGTTTGGAGACCACTATACTGTGGTCCCCAAACTGTAGCCCTCCAGATGTTGCAAAACTACAATTCTCAGCATACCCAGACAGTCAGGGATGCTGGGCTGTAGATCTGCAATATCTGGCCCTTCATATGTTAAAGAACTACAACTCTCAGCATGCCTGGACAGTCTGGGCATGCTTGGAGTTGTAGTTTTGCAACATCTGGAGGGCTACAGTTTGGAGACCACTACGTAGCGGTCTCCAAACTGTTCTTCCCCAGTTGTTGAATAACTACAACTCCTAGCATGCCAAGACTGTCCTGGAATGCTGGGATTTGTAGTTCTACAACATCTGAAGGGTGCAACAGCTGTAGGCACACTGGTTGGGAAACATTGAGCTAGAGTCTGTTTCCTAACTCAGTGATTCCAACCCGTGTGCCTCCAGCTGTTGCAAAACTACAACTCCCAGAATGCACTGACGGACCCTACATACTGGGAGTTGTAGTTTTACAACAGCTGGAGGCACACGGGTTGGAATCACTGAGCTAGAGTCTGTTTCTTAACTCAGTGGTTCCCCACCAGTGTGCCTACAGCTGTTGCAAAATTACAACTCCCAGCATGTATGGTCTGTCAGTGCATTCTGGGAGTTGTAGTTTTGCCACAGCTGAAGGTTTGGGGTGCCAGCCCCCACATGTGAATGTACAGGGTACAGGGTACAATCATACGGGCGGGTTTACAGTGGGTTTCCTTCTACAAGTTTGAGCTGCGGCAAATTTTCCACTGCAGCTCGAACTTCCAGCGGAAAACTCACTGTGAACCCCCGCCTGTGTGAATGTACCCTAAAAACACTACACTACACTAACAAATAATAAAAAGTAAAACACTACATATACACCCCCTTACATGTCCACCCCCCCTCTCCCCCCCCCCAGATAAAAATGAAAAATGTCTCATACGGCAGTGTTTCCTAAATGGAACCTCCAGCTGTTGCAAAACAACAACTCCCAGTATTGCCGGACAGCCATAGACTTGCAACAGCTGGAGGCACCCTGTTTGGGAAACACTGCCGTAGGGTTTTGGTGGAGACCAGCCCCATCCTTGTATCCGGGTCCGCCCCTATTGCAAAGTCCTAATTTTAGGCTCAAATGCGCATGGCGCTCTCTCACTTGAGAGCCCTGTTGTATTTCAAGGCAACAGTTCAGGGCCACATATGGGGTATTTCCGTACTCGAGAGAAATTGCGTTACATATTTTGAGGGAATTTTTCTCCTTTTACCCCTTTTTTTAAAGAAAAAGTTAGGGGCTACACCAGCATGTTAGTGTAAAAAATACAATTTTTTACACTAACATGCTGGTGTTGCCCCATACCTTTCATTTTCACAAGAGGTAAAAGAGAAAAAGACCCCCAAAATTTGTAACGCAATTTCTCCTGAGTACAGAAATACCCCATATGTGGATACAAAGTGCTCTGCGGACACACATGCGGACACAAGGCTCAGGAGTGAGAGAACGCCATGTACATTTGAGGTCTAAATTGGTGATTTGCACAGGGGTGGCTGCTGGTTACAGCGGATCTGACATAAACACAAAAGAAAAAATACGCACATGTGACCCCATTTTGGAAACTACACCCCTCACGGAAGGTAACAAGGGGTATAGGGAGCCTTAACACCCAACAGGTGTTTGACGAATTTTCGTTAAATTTGGACGTGAAGATTTAAAATGTGTTTTTTCCCCTGAAATGCTGGTGTTACCCCAAATTTTTCATTTTCACAAGGGCTAATAGGAAAAAAGCTTCCCAAAATTTGTAACCCCATTATGGAAATACCCCATATTTGGATGTAAAGTGCTCTGCAGGTGAACTACAAGGCTCAGAAGAGAATGAGCGCCATTGGGCTTTTGGAGAAAGAATTAGGCTGGAATTAAAGGCCATGTGCGTTTACAAAGCCCCCATGCTGCTAGAACAATGGACCCCCCCACATGTTACCCCATTTTGGAAACTGCACCCCCCATATTATGTAATAAGGGGTGCAGTGAGCATTTACACCCCACAGGTGTCTGACAGATTTTTGGAACAGTGGTCCGTGAAAATGAAAAATGTAATTTTTCATTTGCACAGCCCACTGTTCCAAAGATCTGTCAAACCCAGTGGTTTGTAAATGCTCACTGCACCCCTTATTACATTCCATGAGGGGTGTAGTTTCCACAATGGGGTCACATGTGGTGGGGGGGTCCACTGTTTTGGCATCATGGGGGCTTTGTAAATTCACATGGCCCCCGACTTCCATTCCAACCAAATTCTCTCAACAAAAGCTCCTTTTCTTCTGAGCATTGTAGTGTGCCTGCAGAGCACTTTACCTCCACATATGGGGTAATTCCATGCACACAAGAAATGGAGTTACACATTTATTGCGGTCTTTTTCTCCTATTACCCCTTGTGAAAATGAAAAATTGGGGGTAACACCAACATTTTATTGAAAAATTTTTTTTTTTAAATTTTATGTCCCATTTTAACGAAAGTTCGTCAATCACCTGTGGGGTGTTAAGGCTCACTTTACCCCTTATTACCTTCCTTTAGGGGTGTAGTTTCCAAAATAGTATGCCATGTTTTTTTTTTTTTTTTACTGTTCTGGCATCATGGGGGCTTCCTAAATGCAACATGCCCCCAAAAACAATTTCAGCAAAATTCGCTCTCCAAAATCTCATTGTCGATCCTTCCCTTCTGAGCCCTCCAGTTCACCCACAGAGCACTTTACATCCACATATGAGGTATTTCCCTACTCGAGAGAAATGGGGTTACAAATTTTGGGGGGCATTTTCTCCTATTACTCCTTGTGAAAATGAAAAGTTTGGTGTAACACCAGCATTTTAGTTTTAAAAATCAAATTTTTCATTTTCACGTCCGACTTTAACGAAAGTTCGTCAATCACCTGTGGGGTATAACGACTCAATTTACCCCTTGTTACATTCCTTGAGGGGTATATAGTCAGAGGCTATATGCAGAGCAGAGGTGAGTTATCATGTTAGGGTCCCATCCGATACAAGGCCACCTCCGCGTGGTGGATAGGGGGGACACATTTTGATCAAAAAGTGCGCTGAGAGCCTCCATTTTTTGACCTAAAGTGCTGTTGCAACTTTCTTTTGTACATTTTGTATTTGCCATAGCAGCGGGCACCTGTGTATTAGGTTGTTGTGCTGGCTATTTTTCCTTTTGTTTTTACTCTGTAAGTTGGGGGTGTGGCACCCTCTTTAGCCGTGCACCCCACCCCTCTCAGACTGGAGGTGGTTTAGTCAATGGCTGATCCAACATGTCACACAGTCAGAGGCTATATGCACAGCAGAGGTGAGTTATCATGTTAGGGTCCCATCCGATATGAGGCCACCTCCGCATGGTGGATGGGGGGGATACATTTTGATCAAAAAGTGCGCTAAGAGCCTCCATTTTTTGACCTAGAGTGCTGTTGCAACTTTCTTTTGTACATTTTGTATTTGCCACAGCAGCGGGCACCTGTGTATTAGATTGTTGTGCTGGCTATTTTTCCTTTTATTCCTTGAGGGGTGTAGTTTCCAAAATAGTATGCCATGTGTTTTTTTTCTTTTTTTACTCTTCTGACATCATGGGGGCTTCCTAAATGCGACATGCCCCCCAAAAACCATTTCAGCAAAATTCTCTCACCAAAAGCCCAATGTCGCTCCTTCCCTTCTAAGCCCTCTAGTGCACCTATAGAGCACTTTACATCCACAAATGAGGTATTTCCTTACTCGAGAGAAAACTATTTACTGTATATGCCGGCGTATAAGACGACTTGGCGTAGAAGATGACCCCCAACCTTTACAGTTAAAATATAGAGTTTGGGATATACTCGCCATATAAGACTACCCCTCCTACCGCGATGTACGGTACCTTGTAGTTCCCCCCACATTAGGTAGGCATCATGTTCCCCCACATTAGGTAGGCAGTATAGTTCCCCCACATTAGGTAGGCAGTATAGTTCCCCCACATTAAGTTGCCAGTTTCCCCGCATTAGGTTCCCAGTTCCCCAACATTAGGTTGCCAGTTCCCCCACATTAGGTCGGCAGTTCCCCTACATTAGGTCGGCAGTTCCCCCACATTAGGTCGGCAGTTCCCCCCACAACACGCCGGCGTGTTCACCTAACACGCTCACAACCTGGACACCGTTCCGGGACCCCCTGCCACTGCAGGGACAGCTTATTGCTTTATTCGCCGACACGTATTCGGTTCCCCTGGGTCTCTTCTACCTATCCAGCAGTCCGTCTGTTTTACCCAGAAGCATGGGGTTACTATATCAGATGGCTGGATAGATAAGTTTTACTTGGGGATCAGTTTCTTTGAGGGTGATTTAATCTGCCCATTGATGTATCCATATGCGACTATATACCTTGTTGATATGATGATGGGCCGCTCCCTCTAATTTTATCATTTCTTGGCTATTGCTCCAATATCTTTATGCTATATTCTATATCCCCTGATGAAGTGCGGGGAATAGCAATTTACATCGATTGCCCGCATGGAAACGCGTTGGGAATAGGGACTTAATAGAGCGTGTTTGTGACTAGCGAGCACTGTCTTTGAATAGTCAGTGGAGTATGGTGTACTCTATTAAATCAATACTTCACTGTGATGACAAGTAGGAGCATATTTATTTATCATATACCATCTGTGTGAACACACGGCTGTACTTACTGCTACATAACAGATAGTAATTTTTGTTTTCTACCACTTTTGTGCACCATTATTTGTTGTTTTTTCATCTATTTTTAATCATTTCTAGTAAAAGCTATGTTTTAACAAGGCACCTCTGTCCAAGATTGGACATTAGTTCTTTCCCACAATAGTAGGCAGCTCCCCCACAATAGGTCGGGAGTTACCCCACATTAGGTCAGCAGTTAACCCACATTAGTAGGCAGCTCCCCCACATTAGTAGCAGTTCCACCACAATAGTAGGCAGCTCCCCCACATTTGTAGGCAGCTCCCCCCACATTTGTAGGCAGCTCCCCCCACATTAGGTCAGCAGTTCCCCCACAATAGTAGGCAGCCCCCCCCCCCACATTTGTAGGCAATTCCCCCACATTAGGTCAGCATTTCCCCCACAATAGTTGGCAGCTCCCCCACAATAGTAGGCAGCTCCCCCACATTTGTAGGCAGCTCCCCCCACATTTGTAGGCAGCTCCCCCCACATTTGTAGGCAGCTCCCCCCACATTAGGTCAGCAGTTCCCCCACAATAGTAGGCAGCTCCCCCCACATTAGATTGGCAGCTCCCCCCAACAGACATACAGCTTCCAGCCATATACAGTGTATGGCTGCAGGCTGTATGTCTTTACTGGTCTGCCCCCACAGTGTTCCGATCACCGCTCCTCCGGCCCAGGTCACCATCTACTGCTATGGCCTATGGACCATAGCAGTAGGTGCCGGGACCGGGGACCGGATCACTTAAGATAGCCCGGCCGGTCACGCACCAGGCCCCGGTCGGCGCACGTCCTCCTGCGGTCCTCCTGGTCCTGCGCTCCTCTGCCTCTATGGTTGTAGGCACGGGACGTCACTGACGTCCCGTGCGTACAACCATAGAGACGGAGGACCGGACTGCAGGAGGACCGAAGGAGGATCGCAGGAGGACACGCGCCGCCGGGGAATAGTAAGTGACCGACGGACATCCTTATGTCCTGAAAAGATTTTTCGGGACACTGGGATGTCCAGCATAGGAATACCTATGATTATCTAACCGGGCCGGCTCCCGTGTGTGGCTGCAGGCGGGGGCCGGCCAGAGCAGGTAAAAACTAATACTGTATACTAAAAACCAGGGGGCCTCCAGCTGTTGTAAAACTACAACTCCCAGCATGTCCGGACAGCCTTTGCCGTGCTGGGAGTTGTAGTTTCACAACAGCTGGAGGCACCCTGGTCTTTAGTATACAGTATTAGTTTTTACTTGCTCTGGCCGGCCCCCCCCCCTGCAGCCACACACGGGAGTCGGCCTGGGCAGATAATCAGAAGTTTTCCTATCCCGGATCTCAATACCCGGCATATAAGACGACCCCCTACTTTTCAGAAGAAAATTTGGGGTTAAAAAGTCGTCTTATACGCCAGGATATATGGTAAAAATTTTGGGGGGCCTTTTTACCTTTTACCCCTTGTAAAAATGAAAACAATGCGGCTACAATAACATGTTATTATAAAAAATTGAGATTTTGATTTTTCTCCTCCATTTTTCTGCTATTCCTGTGAAACACCTAAGGGTTAAAGGGGTATTCCAGGAATTTTTTTTATTTGACTATGCAACAGGGGTTGTAAAGTTAGTGTAGTTCATAATATAGTGTCTGTACCTGTGTGTGACGGTTTTCTCACAATATTTCTGTGATTTTGACTCCAATATTTATTTTTGCCAGCATACAAAATGACTGTTGTCTCAGATTTTTCCCAGTTTGCAATGCGGCCGAGACCTGACTCACTAGTTAGCTGATGACAGGGAGCTTGTCTGCTTCAATGGGTGAAGGGATCGCTTGGTGGGAGAGAGATCAATCTGCAACAGCTGTAGGCAACCTGATATAAAACCACACTGATTTGAATGGATGCAGCTCATTTATGTTTCAATGGGTGGGGTGGCTGATGTGTGGGAGGGAGGAAGATGGAATTATGGGATTTGTAGTCAAAAAAAGAAAAGTCAAACAGGAAATACAAGTTCACAAAAAGCTAGCCACAGTGTTATGGTAATCTCACATCATTATATGTTTAGCCCCAAGACAAGCGCAGATCCTTCCTAAGCATGTCCATTACTGCCTGCCAGGTATGTACTAAAATCACCTTATGGTGGATAACCCCTTTAGCAAACTTTTTGAATGTCATTTTGAATACTTTGAGGGGTGCAGTTTTCATAATGGGGTCCAAAAGTAAAAACATGTCAACTTTATGATGCAAACATAAAGTTAATGTTACGCCCAGCGCTCCGGGTCCCTGCTCCTCCCTGGAGCGCTCGCGGCGTTCCTCTCTATGCAGTGCCCCGGTCAGACCCGCTGACCGGGAGCGCTGCACTGACACTGCCGGCGGGGATGCGATTCGCATAGCGGGACGCGCCCGCTCGCGAATCGCATCCCAAGTTACTCACCTGTCCCGGTCCCCGGCTGTCACGTCCTGGTGCGTGCGACTCCACTCCTTAGGGCGCGCGCGCGCCAGCTCTCTAAGATTTAAAGGGCCAGTGCACCAATGATTGGTGTCTGGCCCAATCTGTCTATTAGCTTCCACCTGCTCCACGTCCATATCACCTCACTTCCCCTTCCCTTCCTTGCCGGATCTTGTTGCCCTTGTGCCTAGAGAAAGCGTTTACAGTGTTTGCCTTACCAGTGTTCCTGACCTCTTGCTATCTCCATTGACTACGAACCTTGCCGCCTGCCCCGGCCTTCTGCTACGTTTGACCTCGCCTCTGTCTAGTCCTTCTGTCCCACGCCTTCTCAGCAGTCAGCGAGGTTGAGCCGTTGCCGGTGGATACGACCTGGACGCTTTGCGGCGGGCTCTGGTGAATACCAGTAGCAACCTAGAACCGGTCCACCGACACGGTCCACGCCAATCCCTCGCTGACACAGAGGATCCACATCCAGCCTGCCGAATCGTAACTGTTAACATATTGTATATGTGAATAAATATGTAATTTATTTGACATGTCCCTTTTCCTTACAAGCAGAGAGCTTCAAAGTTAGAAATTTTTTTCTAATTTTTCCAGAAATTTTGGAATTTTTCACCAAGAAATGATGCAAATATCGACAAAAATTTACCACTAACATAAAGTAAAATATGTCACGAATAAACCATCTCGGAATCAAATTTATAAGTAAAAGCATCCCAGAGTTATTAATGCATAAAGTGATAGAGGTCGGATTTGTAAAAAATGCTCCCGTCCTTAGGGTTATAATGGGCTACGTCCCCAATGGGTTAATAGAAGTAATTTACCAATCTGTTTAACTTTCTGGCACCAGTTGATTTAAAAAAAAAAAAAAAAAGTTTTCCATTGGAGTACCCCTTTAAGGTGAAAAAGGGCTGAGTCCTTAAGGGGTTAAACTTCATTTACAATGCTTCATGGTGTAGAATGTAGATAATTCCATATAGCAAGATGAAAAAAGCACATACCTCGGTCAGATGGAGAGAGACACAAGTACAAACCTGCCGCGCTTCGTTTCAGGGGCACGTGCATGGGATCGTGGCTCAGGTAAGTTTAAATGTGTGAGCAGTGGAGGTGGAAGAGAGGATTAACCATTCACGTACTAAGGTACTTCCATTATACCATTATACTTAGCACACTGTTCACACAGAAAACGCACCTGTGCATAAATATTAACAAAAACACTTTCAAATTACAGTTCTCACTTAGACCTTTAGGTTCCAACGATTCTAGTTCTATGATCCAAAATGTTTACCTTTTCAATAAGTTTCGCCTATTCACATCCACGTTACTGTTTACCAGTTCTTCTTCAATTACCTGCCATCTAAGATCTGAAGCCACATGACCATTTTCTTAAAAAATACGATCATCTCGCCATACTGCGGTACTGCACCAGTACATGCTTCCACATGTGTATAATGTCTAATAGCTGATTTATGTTCACTTATTCTTGTTTTGATAGCACGGGATGTCTGTCCTATGTATACAAACCCACAAGGGCACTTTAAATGGTACCCTCTGACTGGAATTGTGTTGCCTTTTGTAGGTTGTAGAATGTCACTACCCTTAATAATGCCATTACACTGGGTGCAAGATAAACATGAAAATTTACCTTTTTTCCTCACTGCAATAAATGTTTGTCTGTCAACTTTCTTTCATGATGTCACTGCGTATCAATTTATTACCAATAGTCATACCTTTTCTGAAGGTAAACATAGGTGGTTCCTTAAATAATGCTCCATATTTTTTGTCAGTGGACAGTAATTTCCAATATTTTTTAATCGTGCGTTGAACAATATGAGAACGCTTGTCATATTTACTTATGTACATCACCTGATTGTTCTTTTGTTTCTTTTAATTCCAATTTCTTGTTTTTCTCAATGACTCTCGATCTATTTCACCAACTTCTGCTCCTATTTTTTCCACCATATTTTTATTGTACCCTTTTTGCACAAACTTATGAACTATTTTATTTTTATTTTTTAAATATTCATTATCATTACTGGAAATCCTCCTCGCTCTCACAAATTGACTTTTCGGAAGACCCTTAAACAGAGTAGGGGCATGATAGCTATTATGATGTAACATATTGTTTCTATCGGTGGGCTTCGTAAAAAGTGTGGTTTCAAACCCTTTCTCTGTTTTCCTAATTTCCACATCCAGGAAACAGATTTTTTCATATGATAATGTAAACTCAATAGTTTCATGACAAGCGTTCAATTGCTCAACGGACGATAACAGTGTCCGTTCAGATCCCTTCCATAGCATGAAGACATTATCTACATAGCACAGTCACATGAATGATGTCTCCAGGCCAAGGAATCCGAATATATACACCTCCTAAAAGTTGGCCATAAAGGCATTAGCCAATCCAGGTGCTGCGGATGACCCCATGGAAACTCGGTACTTTTGAAGGAAAAAATCAGTGTCAAACCTAAAATAATTTTTAGATAGTGCATACTCCAACAGTGTCATAAGAAAATGAATTTTTCTATTATTTAAATGTACATCTTTGGACAATAATTCTCTAACACACTGCATTCCTTCATTCTGTGGTATATTAGTGTACAGACTTTGTACATCAAGTGTACACAAAAAGGTGACCTCTCTACTGTCGCATTTTTCCAATCTATCCAAGAAGTCATTAGTGTCAACCAGACATCTCTCAAGCTTTTTGATCTGTGGCTGAACATAGCTATCCACAAGCATCGAGAGCGGCTGTAAAAGGGAGCCCGTGCTGGACACAATCAGGCATCCCGGTGGCTGTTCTAGATTCTTGTGGATCTTGGGAAGCATATAAAAAAAAACGGTGACCCGTGGATGGTCTGTGAGCAATGTTTTCCCCAACCTCTCTGAGATTATCCCTTCCTGTATGCTTTCTGTAATATAACTATCAATTTCGTTCTTAAACATCACTGTGGGATCTCCTCTTAATCTGATGTATACATGGGTGTCATTCAGCTGACGGTAAGCCTCCTCCATATACTGATCGTGAATCATCACGACAATGCCCCCCCCCCGTCAGCTTTCTTAATAACAAGGAGGGAGTCATCAGCGAGCCAATCGAGAACAGCACGCTCCTCATTAGTAAAGTTAAATTTGGAAAAACAAAGCACTTGACCATTTCTCTTCCAATTCAGTAGAAACTACCCTCATAAAAGTATCAAGGCTACCTTGATCAAGGCTGTCATGAAACTATTAAGTTTACATTATTATATGATTCACAAAAAATCTGTTTCCTGGATATGGAAATTAGGAAAACAGAGAAAGGGTTTGAAACCACACTTTTTACGAAGCCCACCGATAGAAACAATATGTTACATCGTAATAGCTATCATGCCCCTACTGTTTTTATGGGTCTTCCCAAAAGTCAATTTGTGAGAGCGAGGAGGATTTCCAGTAATGATAATGAATATTTAAAAAATAAAACTAAAATAGTTCATAAGTTTGTGCAAAAAGGGTACAATAAAAATATGGTTTAAAAAATAGGAGCAGAAGTTGGTGAAATAGATCGAGAGTCAATGAGAAAAACAAGAAAATGGAATGAAAAGAAACAAAAGAACAATCAGGTGATGTACATAAGTAAATATGACAAGCGTTCTCATATTGTTCAACGCACGATTAAAAAATATTGGAAATTACTGTCCACTGACAAAAAATATGGAGCATTATTTAAGGAACCACCTATGTTTACCTTCAGAAAAGGTATGACTATTGGTAATAAATTGATACGCAGTGACATCATGAAAGAAAGTTGACAGACAAACATTTATTGCAGCGAGGTAAAAAGGTAAATTTTCATGTTTATCTTGCACCCAGTGTAATGGCATTATTAAGGGTAGTGACATTCTACACCCTACAAAAGGCAACAACATTTCCATCAGAGGGTACCACACCTGCAACAGAACCAATGTGATTTATTTTTTAAAGTGCCCTTGTGGGTTTGTATACATTGGACATTTTAAAGAAAATAATCATGCGGCTTTAGATCTTAGACTCTAAGTGTGAAGAGTCTTCATATTCCTCATCCCAGAGCAAGAAATAAAGACTGATACAGGGTCGATGTGTAACCCCATTTTGCTACGAAAATCATGCCTGTATGCCAGGGGACACTACAAGTGTAGAGAAAAAGACTCTATTCTTCATGTGGCCATATGAAACTACTAAGGTACAAACCACAGACAATGAGGTCAGATCTTGCATTCTGGGAAGCTCTGGGTGAATTTCTTCATAAAATCAATTTTAAAAACTTGACAAGGAGAGGTTTCATTTATGCACCATCAAAAAAAAAATGGATGTGCCACAAACCCTCGGTTGTAATTCAGCATTGTTTACACAACATGTACTGTGGAATGAAATGCAACACCTCTGTGTCCCAAAAAGTGACAAGTGAGCTTTGAAAATATGGTGCAGAATATGCATAAGAATAGGTTAAGCTCTTTTTTGGGCAATTGCACAGCATGGTGCAAACATAGCAAAACGTGAGTGTTAATTATTTCAAAATGTTGTGTAAACAAAATGTGAAAGAAGAAGAAATGATTCAGCACTTGGAAAAACAGCAGCTTTATATTCAAATCCTCTTTAAAACAGCATGAAGCTAATACACGTTCACAGCATCTGAAGGATCTTGATGCGTTTCGAGCGCATGCGCTCGAAACACGTCAAGATCCTTCAGATGCTGTGAACGTGTATTAGCGTCATGCTGTTTTAAAGAGGATTTGAAAATAAAGCTGCTGTTTTTCCAAGTGCTGGATCATTTCTTCTTCTTTCATTGTTGGACACACGGAGTCTGAGTGCAGATCCGACCACGGAAGTTAGCAGGTGAGCTGGACTTTTCCATTTTCTTTATAAACAAAATGTGCCTCTTTTGACCAAATTTGGTGCTCAAAATGCAACAAAAACATGGTGCTACACCTTAAAATAATCTCCCCCAATGTTACTTATTATATGCAATCTTCCAGGACCAGGGGCGTAGCTAGAAACCACAGGGCCCCGATACAAAAATTTGCCCAGGGCCCCCCTATCACCTGACAACCCACTTCCCCAATCCCGGGCAACCCCTTACTCGGCTGCTCAAAGATATCAGTGACTACAACACTGATGAGACACAGTCAGGAGAATACACAACGATATTACTGACTGACTTTTAAGAATAAGCAGCCTATCACCTTGGTTCCAGTTGCTCTCCAGCTGTTGGAAAGCTATAACTCCCATCATGTCTGGAGAGCCTCAGGCATTATGGGAGTTGTAGTTTTGCTACAGATGGAGAGCCACAGATTAGGGTACTTCATCACCTATCATCACTGCAGAACTTACAAGTGACTACAGCTGATAGGACAGTCAGGAGAAAACACAATGATATGAATGACCTGAGTGACGTCTTCTCTATTTTCTTTCCTTTTCTTCTTCATCTGGTCCAGACGTCAGGATGTCTTACAGCTCCATCTTCTCTGCAGAGTCTGACACCCGGACATCATAGGCTCCTCACTTTGTCAGTAGATCCTCATCCTCTGTATGAAGAAAATAATCATTATTATTCTGCTAAATACTGTACCCCCTGAATATAATAATGCCACCCACTGTATCCCCTGAATATAAAACTATCATCCACTGTACCTCCTGCATATAATACTGCCACCTACTGTACTCCCTGAATATAATAAAGATAATACTGCCACACACTGTATCCCTTGAATATAATACTGCCACATACTGTATCCCCTGAACATAATACTGCCACACACTGTACCCCCTGAACAGGGACGTGCACACATAGGGGTAAAAGGGGGCTGGAGCATGTGCCCTTTTCATCACCTGCCCCTCTAGTGCCCTCACAAAAGGAGCTGCAGACTCAGGGTGACAGGTGAAGTAAAAAGGATCCATTGCTGGGGAGATTTGTATGTGGTTTAATGGAGGGTGCTGTGCCCTCCCTGCAGGAAGGTGGCGTCACTTACCCTGTCATTATCAGCTATTTCTCTGCTTCTCTCCACACGGAGGAGACAGGATCAGAGGAGGCAGAGAGAAGCCCCGCCCACAGCATGTCCGGCCACAAACTTCAGTCTATGCAGCCCTTACTGTAAGTAACTGTAAATATATGTGAGTGATTGTATGTCAGTGTGTGTGTATGTATACATATGTGTGTGTGTGTGTGTGTGTATCTCTATGTATGTGCCTGTGCAGAGAGGGATGGCTGGGGCCTTAGTGTAAGTGACTGTGTAAATATTGAGTGACTGTATGTCAGTGTGAGGTATACTATATGTGTTTGTGTGTGTCTATCTCTATGTATGTGCCTATATATGCGAGCAAGTGAATCTATGTATGTGTGTGTGTGTGTATATATATATATATATATATATATAAAACTCAACGTGTGTGTGTATGTATGTGTGTATGTATGTATGTAGGTATGTATGTTCCACAAAAACTTTCAAACGGCTAAAGATATTAACATGAAACTTGGCACACATGTTACTTATATGTCAACAACAAACATAGGATAGGTAATTTAACCCTTACTCACCCCCATTTTCCAGGGGCGGGGCTTATGTTTAAAGTCTCATGCAAGTCAATGGGAAATATGTGTTACTGCATAACTTCCAAACGGCTGGAGATATTTCGATAATACTTGGTCACATGTTACTTATATGTCGACTTAAAATATAGGATACTTAATTTAACCCATAACTATCTCTATTTGTGAGGGTCAGGGTTTTTGTTTAAAGTCCCATGCAAATCAATGGGAAATGTATGTTCCCATATCATTTCCGTACGGCTGGAGCTATTTCAATACCTGGTACACATATTACGAGTCGGGATATGAGGACGGGATGGGAGGTCGGGATAGGAGGTCGAGATAGGAGGTCGGGATAGGAGGACGGGATATGAGGATGAGATATGAGGTCGGAATAGGAGGTCGGGTAGGAGGACGGGATAGGAGGACGGGATATGAGGACGGGATGGGAGGTCTGGATAGGAGGTTGGGATAGGAGGTTGAGATAGGAGGATGGGATAGGAGGTCAAGATAGGAGGTCGAGATATGAGGACGGGAAAGGAGGTCGGGATAGGAGGTCTGGATAGGAGGTTGGGATAGGAGGTCGAGATAGGAGGATGGGATAGGAGGTCAAGATAGGAGGTCGAGATATGAGGACGGGATAGGAGATCTGGATAGGAGGTCGGGATAGGAGGTCGGGATACGAGGATGGGATAGGAGGATGGGATAGGAGGTCGAGATAGGAGGTCGAGATATGAGGACGGGATAGTAGGTTGGGATAGGAGGTCCAGATTGGAGGACGGGATAGGAGGTCGGGATAGGAGGTCGAGATAGGAGGACTGGATTGGAGGACGGGATAGGAGGACGGGATAGGAGGATGGGATAGGAGGACGGGATAGGAGGACGGGACAGGAGGTTGGGATAGGAGGACGGGATAGGAGGACGGGATAGGAGGACGGGATAGGAGGACGGGATAGGAGGTCGGGATAGGAGGTCGGGATAGGAGGACGGTATAGGAGGTCGGGACAGGAGGTCGAGATAGGAGGACGGGATAGGAAGTCGGGATGTGGGGTTGGGATATGACAACAATATATGAGGAGCAATAAAATGGAGGAAAAAAGCGGAGGTAGCACCGGAGTGGTGTAGGTCTTTATCCGGTATATGTAGGTACCCAGGTGGGGGTAGCGTGTTCCTTGCCGGTGATGGTAGCTTGGTATGCAGGCCAGCAGCGTGAGGACGGAGCCCAGAGGAGAGTCCGTAGAGTAATGTAGAAGTATTGGAGAGAAAAAGCTGCGTTGGCGCTCCCAAGGAAGTAACCCAAGTCGTGGGTATTGATGCAAAATAATTTATTCGTTTCGGGAGTCACAGCTCCCTTTTTCAATTGCAGCAACCACCTGTAATTGAAAAAGGGAGCTGTGATTCCCGAAACGCGTCTTGCTTTATATTTATTATTTTCTTTGATTTCTTATGCTGTAAGAATAAATTATTTTGCATCAATACCCACGACTTGGGTTACTTCCTTGGGAGCGCCAACGCAGTTTTTTCTCTCCTATACTTCTACAACAATATATGAGGACTGCATACAAAGTCAAAAGCTTCCTCCTTTGTTTATTTTCCTCCCCAAAAAGGATTTGGAAGGAAAAACAGGGCAACGCCGGGTACTCAGCTAGTCTATATATATAAAACTCAACGCGTGTGTATGTATGTGTGTATGTTCCACAAAAACTTTCAAACGGCTAAAGATATTAACATGAAACTTGGCGCACATGTTACTTATATGTCAACAACAAACATAGGATAGGTGATTTAACCCTTACTCACCCCCATTTGCCAGGGGCGGGGCTTATGTTTAAAGTCCCATGCAAGTCAATGGTAAATATATGTTACCGCATAACTTCCAAACGGCTTGAGATATTTCGATAATACTTGGTCACATATTACTTATATGTCCACATAAAATATAGGACAGTTAATTTAACCCTTAACTACCCCCATTTGTGAGGGTCAGGGTTTTTGTTTAAAGTCCCATGCAAATCAGTGGGAAATGTATGTTCCCATATAATTTCCATACGGCTGGAGCTATTTCTATACCTGGTACACATATTACAGGTCGGGATATGAGGACGGGATGGGAGGTCGGGATAGGTCGTCGAGATAGGAGGTCGGGATAGGAGGACGGGATATGAAGACGAGATAGTATGTCGGGATAGGAGGTCGGCATAGGAGTTCGGGATAGGAGGACGGGATAGGAGGACAGGATAGGAGGTTGGGATAGGAGGTCGAGATAGGAGGACGGGATAGGAGGTTGAGATAGGAGGACTGGATAGGAGGACTGGATAGGAGGACGGGATAGGAGGACGGGATAGGAGGTCGATATAGGAGGACGGGATAGAAGGACGGGATAATTGTTGGAAGGTAATACCTATTTAGGGTTATCCTATCCCGGAGGAGGACGGGATAGGAGGACGGGATAGGAGGTCGATATAGGAGGTCGGGATGTGGGGTTGGGATATGACAACAATATATGAGGACGGGATATGAAGTCAAAAGCTTCCTCCTGTGTTTATTTTGCTCCCCAACAAGGATTAGGAAGGAAAAACCGGGCAACGCCGGGTACTCAGTTAGTAAATATATATATATATATATATATATGGGCAAGTGAATCTATGTATATGTGTATATATATGAGCAAGTGAATCTATGTATGTATGTGTGTGTGTATGTATGTATGTATGTATGTGTGTATATATATATGAGCAAGTGAATCTATGTATGTGTGTATGTATGTATGTATATATGTATGTGTGTATATATATATATGAGCAAGTGAATCTATGTATGTGTGTGTATATATCTGTGAGTGATTGTATGTGTGTACCTGTATGTATGATGTGCTTATTGGCTATATCTTTTAGTATATATTCCATGTTATATGTGTGTCTGTGTATTTATGTTTCTTAATGTATATTTGTACCTGTATGTATGTGTCAAAGTGTCTCTATGTATGTGTGTATATTTCTTATGTACTGTATGTGTCTTTATGTTATGTGCTTGTATTTATTGTATGAAGCACATTATTAGGAAATAATTAGAGGAATGTAAGCACAGTATATAGTGAATTTATGGAAGCACAGTATATATTTCATTATATTGGAACATTATATTTTTTATGTATGCTGGCACTGTGTATAGATCCTTAGGGTGCGTTCACACATGCCTATTTTTGCTGCAGATCTGCTGCAGATTTTGCTTCCCATTGACAGTGGGAAGAGAAATCTGTTAAAGCAAATCTGCAGCAGATCTGCAGCAGAAAATACCCCCATGTGAACGCACCCTTAGTGGTGGCACAGTATAGTTAAATAATAGTGGCACAGTATATAGTTCATTAATGGTGGCACAGTATATAGTTCATTAATGGTGGCACAGTATATAGTTCATTAATGGTGGCACAGTATATAGTTCATTAATGGTGGCACAGTATATAGTTCATTAATGGTGGCACAGTATATAGGGAATTAATAGATGAATGGTGGCACAGTATATAGTTAATTAATGGTGGCACAGTAAATAGGGAAATAATAGATGAATGGTGGCACAGTATATACGGAATTAAGGGGGGTACGGTATATAATTAAAGGGAAACTGACAGGCTGTTTACTCGCACTAAACCCAATACACTAGGTTACAGTGCATGTATACAAAAATTGGTCTTTCCATTTTCTAGGTATTGCCCCACATTGCTAGTATGCGAAGTCAGTCTTGTGCGCAATGGAGGCGGAGCTTCCCTGCCTCTATCCTGTATGCTGTGCTATGCCCGGCCGTCTTTCTATATTTATAATTCTTTTTTCTCCAACTCTTGTATATTGTAGCATGTAAGATTATATTAGTGTGGTGTCCATCTCTTCAGTGCAAGAACCAGAGCTGTGTTGAGATTCCTGCATAAGGTGGGTGCTGGGTGCTGGGTGATGGGTGATTGTTGATGGGTGATTGGTGATGGGTGCTGGGTTCTGTCATATAGAGCTCAGGTGGGGGCATATAGAGGGAGATTTATTAAAACCTTTGCAGAGGAAAAGCCTTCTGCAAAACGATCTGATCGGTTGCTATGGGCGACTGCACCGCTCTTTCTCTGCACAGGTTTTTATAAATCTCCTCTATAATACAGTATATTATAGGGCAGCTGTCACATGTTTTCTGTAAATAAGACTGACAGGACAGCCAAAGTGTATATACACATGGCAGATCTCAGAGAAACTGTTCTTGACTCGATTTTACAAAAACACCAACTGGCGGGAGTCCACTGTGTCCCTGGGCCGCAGCACATCTGCCCATTAAGTCTGGCAGATGTTTTTTTAATTATGAAAAGTGCCCTCTTTTTTTTTTGCTTGAGCCCCTGCCCTTCAAAATGTCTCTGCACGTCCCTGCCCCTGAATATAATACTGCCACACACTGTACCTCCTGCATATACTACCACCCACTGTACCCCCAAATATAATACTGCCAACCACTGTATCCCCTGAATACTGCCATCTACTGTACCCCCTGAATATAATACTGCCACACATTGTATCCCCTGAATATAATACTGCCACACACTGCATCCCCTGAATATAATCCTGCCACACTGTACCCCTGAATATAATACTGCCATCTACAGTACCCCCTGAATGTAATACTGCCACACATTGTATCCCCTGAATATAATACTGCCACACACTGCATCCCCTGAATATAATCCTGCCACACTGTACCCCCTGAATATAATACTGCCAACTACTGTACCCCTGAATATAATACTGGCACACACTGTACCCCCTGAATATAATACTGCCAACTACTGTACCCCCTGAATATAATACTGCCACACACTGTACCCCCTGAATATAATACTGCCACCTACTGTACCCCCTGAATATAATACTGCCACACACTGTACCCCCTACATATAATACTGCCACCCACTGTACCCCCTGAATATAATATTGCCACCTCCTGTTCCCCCTGAATAAAATATTGCCATCTACTGTTACCCCTGACACACACTGTGCTCTCTGAATATAATACTACCACACACCATACCCTCTGAATATAATACTGCCACACGGTGCCCATGAACGTAATACTGCCACCCACTGTACCCCTGAATATAAACCATGCTATCCGCTGTACCCTCTGAATATAGCTCTGCCACACACTACCTTCCAAATATAATAATCCCTCCATAATAATAATACTGATACTGTTACACACTGTTTCTTCTCAGTATAGCTGAATCACACCTGTCCTCTTCCATACCCCTCTGTCCTCCTCCTGGCTCTGTTCCAACCCCCCTTTCCTCCCAGACCCATAAGTCCTCCTACGTGCTCCTCTTCCCCCCTCCCTAGACCACTAAGTCCTCTCCAGGCATCTCTGCCCCCTCCCCAGACCCCAGAATTCTGTTCTAGGCTCCCCTGCCAAACTCTCCAGGCCCCAAAGTCTGACCCATACCCAATCACCTCCTGTCCCCCCACATTAATGAACAGTATATGTATTTATGTATGATGGATGTGTATGAGACTGGTGTATGTATGGTAGATGTATGGTTATGATATTTGCGTGTATGATAGATGTATGATACATATACACAGCATACACCCATCTATCATACATATACACACCTATCATTCATACATACATCTATCATCCACACATCCATCATGCATTCACATACCTCATACATCCACACATCATAGATACATCCATCTAGCTTACACACATCTATCATACATACACACATCATAAATACACACACATACACGCACACATCTAGCTTACACACATCAATGAAACATACACACATCATACAAACACACGCCCGGCGCCTCCTACACCCCCCCTCCCTCCGCCCCTCCCACACACACATGCATAATACATACATATACAGGCACATCATACACACACATACATTATACATAAACACATATCATACATACACCTGCCGCCTCCAGATCTCCCTGCATAATACATCTCCACACATCATACATACATCTTGCTTACACACATCTATCATTCATACACACACCATTCATACACACACATCATTCATACATCTTACATACAGTACATACACACATCATTCATACATCATACATACAGTATATACACACATCATTCATACATCATACATACAGTACATGCACACATCTTACATACACACGCCGCCTCCCCCCACATGCATAATGCATACATACACACACATCATACACAAACACATCATATACACACCCGCCGCCTCCAGATCCCCCCCGCATAATACATCTCCAAACATCATATATACATCCTTCTAGCTTACACATATCTCCACACATCATACATACATACATGTTGCTTACACACATCATTCATACACCATACACACATCATACATACACCATACATACAGTACATACACACACCATACATACAGTACATACACTCTTCATACATACATCATATATACAGTACATACACGCATCATACATACACCATACATACAGTACATATACACACATCATACATACACCATACATGCAGTACATATACACACATCATGCATACACCATACATACAGTGCGGTGTCCCAGTACAGGTACATTGTGTCAAGGTATTTTAGGCCCTGTCAGATTGAGACCTCCAGTGTCCTGGGGGCTCCCCTGCAGGGACTCAACCATTTCTAATGTGTACTTGCACTGTTATAACTTAGCAATCCGTTATTAGGTGTCTGTAGCTTTAAGTATGTTACCTAGCAACCTCATGCTTAGTCAGGGTACGTGAGAGTGGAGGACTGAGGGCTAGACTAAACTTTTGTGTAAGGTGTTATAATTTGAAATTACTTGTATGTAACTTTATTGTAAATCCTAAAGGGGATACAGACAATTCTATGATCCACAGCTGCCTGGCCAATGGGCTTTAGTTTAGCCTTCCCTTATAAGGGGTGGCATTTCCTGTGTGAAGGGGAGTAGGAGAGTAGTAGTAGTAGAGGAGTTGAGAGGAGTTGTGTGGAGTTCAGAGTACCGAGTGGAGGTCCGAGCAAGTACAGTGGAGGTGAAGCTCCGGAGTAGCAGAGAGAATCCGCAGAGGAGTGAGAGCAAAGATGAGAGGGAGATAAGAAAAGCATGAAGTAACCCGAACTAATAGCAAGCCTTTACTTCAGCCTTGATCAGAGAATTCCTAAAGGACAATTCATTATCTTCCGGCGAAAAACCACAAATCTACCGACACTTCAGTAAGTGACTTTAATCTCAAGCCTAATATAGCGCATACCTAAAACTCCTAGTCCGGCCGTAAGAGCCAAGCATATATGCAATATCAAGTCCAGGCACTGCAAGCTGTGTGGTCCTCTAGAGACTGTCTGTTAAACCTTTGGGAGACTTTGGTTGAGCGCTGTGGAGCTTGTACCACCTATCATCAAGTCAGCAAAGCCTCCGTTAAACTGCAACCTAGTGTGGAGTCAATTCTTTCCTTGCTAGCCTGTGGGGAGACGGAGTTCCCCGGACCTGTAGTACCCCGGGAGATACCAAGACTACAGTGGCGTCACGTGACATTAAGGGTTAATACCATCCGCCCCTGGGTTCATAACCCCCCAAGAACCAAGTAGCTAACCCCAAACGTAGCGGTGGCTGCGGACCTCACCCATGGCCACCACAACAGTACATATACACACATCATACATACAACATACATACAGTACATATACACACATACATACACCATACATACAGTACATATACACACATCATACATAAACCATACATACAGTACATATACACACATCATACATACACCATACATACAGTACATACACAAACATCATCCATACACCATACATACAGTACATACACACATCATACATACACCATACATACAGTACATATACACACATCATACATACACCATACATACAGTACATATACACACATCATATATACACCATACATACAGTACATACACACACATCATACATACACCATACATACAGTACATACACACATCATACATACAGTACATACATCATACATACACCATACATACAGTACATATACACACATCATATATACACCATACATACAGTACATATACACACATCATACATACACCATACATACAGTACATATATGCACATCATACATACAGTACATACACACACATCATACATACACCATACATACAGTACATACACACATCATACATACAGTACACACATCATACATACACCATACATACAGTGCATATATGCACATCATACATACACCATACATACAGTACATATATGCACATCATACATCTTGCTTACACACATCTATCATTCATACACACACCATTCATACACACACATCATTCATACATCTTACATACAGTACATACACACATCATACATATACACGCCGCCTCCCCCCACATGCATAATGCATACATACACACACATTATACACAAACACATCATATACACATCATTCTTACACACATCATTCATACACCATACACACATCATACATACACCATACATACAGTACATACACACACCATACATACAGTACATACACTCATCATACATACACCATATACACAGTACATACACGTATCATACATACACCATACATACAGTACATATACACACATACATACACCATACATACAGTACATATACACACATCATACATACACCATACATACAGTGCATATACGTACATCATACATACACCATACATACAGTACATATATGCACATCATACATACACCATACATACAGTACATATACACACATCATACATACACCATACATACAGTACATATACACACATCATACATACACCATACATACAGTGCATATACGTACATCATACATACACCATACATACAGTACATATATGCACATCATACATACACCATACATACAGTACATATACACACATCATACATACACCATACATACAGTACATATACACACATCATACATACACCATACATACAGTACATACACACATCATACATACACCATACATACAGTACATACACACATCATACATACAGTACATATACACACATCATACATACACCATACATACAGTACATATACACACATCATACATACACCATACATACAGTACATATGCACACATCATACATACACCATACATACAGTACATATATGCACATCATACATACAGTACATACACACACATCATGCATACACCATACATACAGTACATACACACATCATACATACACCATGCATACACCATATATACAGTACATATACCCACATCATACATACACCATACATACAGTAAATATATGCACATCATACATACACCATACATACAGTACATATATGTACATCATACATACACCATACATACAGTACATATACGCACATCATACATACACCATACATATAGTACATATACGCACATCATACATACACCATACATATAGTATATACACACGCACATCATACATACACCATACATACAGTACATACACACATCATACATACACCATACATACAGTACATACACACATCATACATACACCATACATGCAGTACATACGCACACATCATACATACACCATACATACAGTACATATACACACATCATACATACACCATACATACAGTACATATACACACATCATACATACACCATACATACAGTACATACACGCACATCATACATACACCATACATACAGTACATACACACACATCATACATACACCATACATACAGTACATACACACATCATACATACATCATACATACAGTACATACACACATCATACATACACCATACATACAGTACATACACACATCATACATACACCATACATGCAGTACATACACACACATCATACATACACCATACATACAGTACGTATACACACATCATACATACACCATACATACAGTATATATGCACATCATACATACAGTACATACACACACATCATAGATACACCATACATACAGTACATATACACATCATACATACAGTACATATACACACATCATACATACACCATACATACAGTACATATATGCACATCATACATACAGTACATATATGCACATCATACATACACCATACATACAGTACATATACGCACATTATACATACACCATACATACAGTACATACACACACATCATACATACACCATACATACAGTACATACACACATCATACATACACCATACATACAGTACATATACACACATCATACATACACCATACATACAGTACATATACACACATCATACATACACCATACATACAGTAAATATATGCACATCATACATACACCATACATACAGTACATATATGTACATCATACATACACCATACATACAGTACATATACGCACATCATACATACACCATACATATAGTATATACACACGCACATCATACATACACCATACATACAGTACATACACACATCATACATACACCATACATACAGTACATACACACATCATACATACACCATACATGCAGTACATACGCACACATCATACATACACCATACATACAGTACATATACACACATCATACATACACCATACATACAGTATATATGCACATCATACATACAGTACATACACACACATCATAGATACACCATACATACAGTACATATACACATCATACATACACCATACATACAGTACATATACACACATCATACATACACCATACATACAGTATATATGCACATCATACATACAGTACATACACACACATCATAGATACACCATACATACAGTACATATACACATCATACATACAGTACATATACACACATCATACATACACCATACATACAGTACATATATGCACATCATACATACAGTACATATATGCACATCATACATACACCATACATACAGTACATATACGCACATTATACATACACCATACATACAGTACATACACACACATCATACATACACCATACATACAGTACATACACACATCATACATACACCATACATACAGTACATATACACACATCATACATACACCATACATACAGTATATATGCACATCATACATACAGTACATACACACACATCATAGATACACCATACATACAGTACATATACACACCATACATACAGTACATATACACACATCATACATACACCATACATACAGTATATATGCACATCATACATACAGTACATACACACACATCATAGATACATCATACATACAGTACATACACACACATCATAGATACACCATACATACAGTACATATACACATCATACATACACCATACATACAGTACATATACACACATCATACATACACCATACATACAGTACATATACACACATCATACATACACCATACATACAGTACATATACACATCATACATACACCATACATACAGTACATACACAGACAACATCATACATACACACTCTGCCTCTGGGCCCTAAATATAACCTCCCCCTCTGGACCCGAAATTAACAACCCCCACACCCCCCTTCCAGACCCGAAATTAACCCCACCCCCTCCGGACCCAAAATTAAGCCCCAGCAACCCGACCACCTGCCCACCCCTGCCGCTCCTCCGGACCCCGAATTAAGCCCCCCGCCGCTCATCCATTAACCCCTCCTCACTCACCTGCGGCCGCCATGATGTTCAGCAAGGAGACCTGCTGGTGATCCTGTCCCTCCTCTGCGCTCACTGCTAGTCCGTTGCTGCAGGCATTAGGAGTGTGTCTGCAGTGCCTGTACGTCTCGGCAACATTATGGTGTGTGCTTAGGGGTTGTAATAGAAGGGGGGGGGGGTTGAGGCTCGCGCCGCTGCCACAAGTCTGCCCTTCAGGCCCGGGACCACGGCGGGGGAGGGGAGGGGAAGGGGGTTTGAGGCTAGCGCCGGGCCTGGTACTGGCAGCTCCGCTGCCGCAGCGTCTGTGGCGACAAGCCTCCCCTTCAGGCCCAGGACCTGGGGCTGTGCCTGGGGGCCCGACCTGCGGCCGTAGAAATGTATAGTGGCAGGGGGGCCCTACGGGCCCCCTGTGCTAAGGGGCCCGGTCGTAATGGCCACCTTTGCGACCTCTATAGCTACGCCACTGTCCAGGACAATCCCTCAGGTTATTTCAATGCATCACATGACAGAAAAAAATGTAATTGTTGTCAGTAATAGTTATGGATGCTTAGTTTCTACTTTGCAGGTTGTTGTCTCCCTCTTGTGGACAACAAGAGGCGGTTGTTGATGAAAGCAAGTTTCCAGGTTAAAATCGAGATAGCAGCATTCTTAGGCTATGTGTGAAAGAAGAATACGGAGCACTCACCAGGGTTTTCTTGCTTCCATTTCTTTATTATTCAGATGAACATGCAGGGTAAATCAGGCAGGGAAGCAGGTGGACAAGACGCGGGGGTACAGAGCTGGCGACGGACCGTTGCACACCAAAGTGCTTTGTCAGGCCAGGTATATGTCTTGTCCACCTGCTCCCTCGCCTGACTTACCTCACATGTTCATCTGAACAATAAAGATGTTGAAGCAGAAAACCCTGGTGAGTGCTCCGTACTCTTCTTTCATACATTTATGAATTTGAACCTATTCAGTCATTTCACGTGTCAGCACCAGTCAGGCTGCAGGCATAACTTTACTTCTAGGGGCCGTTTGTTTGCTTTACCTTGAATCTCCACACCTGCAGCTATCTGTTACCGGGTGGGGCCGAGTATAACTTTATTCTGGACATCCTTAGGCTATGTTCACAGGGGCGATGTCAGATATGCGCCTTCTCATAGACGGCAATGTCTATTCTTTCTGTGGACTCCGTAATTGGGATACCCGCACCAGAAAGATCTTCTACGGAAATGTTGCAGATGTTTCAGATCAGTGGGACACTGCCGCCTTTTTCCTCTGAAAGTTTGTAACTGTCAGCTTCTTCTATATTTGGAAGAAACCTAGTCCTCATGTTTGAACAGAGCTCTATGACTCCTGAGCCCTATCATATTTCAAGGCAACTATTTAGGGGCCACATAATAGTATTATAATAGCATATACATTTTTGGGGGCTTTTTCTGCTTTTACCACTTGTGAAAATGAAAAATCTGGGGTAACACCAGCCTTTTAGTGTTCTTTTTAATATAGTGCAGCAGAGGCCACAATGAAGTGTCTGCACTCTATGTTGTAAGTAAACGGGTGGCATATGGAAGTCATTTCTTGACCTCCCAACGGATGATACTGAAGGGGTAACTTTCGTGTGTGTAAGGGAGGAGTGCTGCAATTTGACAGGTGATGATAATTTGGTAGGAATATATAGGGACATTTATCATTGTTGCTTGGATAAGCGAATTCTGTAGCGTTTTTTTTTTTTGCTTTGGTTTTGCTTATGTATGACACCTCAAGTCGCAGCTTTGAAAAAAAAAAGTGTGATATATACTGTATGTAAATAACAAATATAACTAGTGCTCAAGATCTGAATACATGGCAAATATTTAAGGACATTTTTAATTTTTATACTGAACTTTTAATTCATTTTTAATAAAGTGTGTATGTGTGTTTCACTTTTTTTCTCAATTTTTTAAAATATTTTTTAAGTAGTACTACTACTCCCGGCATGGAACAGACTTTTCCATGGTGGGAGTAGTAGTACCTGTACTAATAGATAATCGGGTGTCACCACTGATGTGATCGTCCATAATATAGCAGAAATGCAGAGCAGCTCTATACAGCGCTCGCATCTCTGCTCTGTACTCTGGCCAGTGATGTGAATAGAGCATCACTCATTCATATTTTCCGCCCAGAGTGGGGATTGGCCGGATGGTTGCAGCCAATCACAGCTCTGAGGGAAATATGAATCAGTGATGTTCTATTCATATAACTGGCCGGAGTATAGTGCAGAGATGCGAGCGCAGGAGAAAGCCGCTCCATCTCTGCAATAGAAAGGACAATCACAGCGGGTGTCAGGATTGATACCCACTGTGATCTGTCCTTAACTGCAGGTACTACTACTCCCATTATGGAGCACACTCTGCTCCATGCTGGGAGCTGTAGTACCTTCATTAATAGACAGATCGCAGCAAGTGTGTAACTTCTGACACCTGTTGCTTTCTGTCTATTAATGCAGGTACTACAGCTCCCAGTATTGAGCAGAGTGCACTCCATGTTGGGAGTAGTAGTACCTGCAATTAAGGAAAGATCACAGCGGATGTCACTCCTGACACCCGCTGTGATCCTCCTGTATAATGTATAGATGCGGGCGGCCGCTCTTCTATGGTCCCCTGCACTGCCGTATATATACACCTATTCATATTTCCCGCAGAGAGTTGTGATTGGCTGGAACCATCTGGCCAATCACAGCTCTCTGCAGGAAATATGAATAGGTGTATATATACAGCAGTGGAGGGGACCATAGAAGAGCGGCCAGCCGCATCTATACATTATACAGGAGGATCATAATATACATTATACAGAAAGATCGCAATGGGCGATCTGTCAATTAGCACAGGCACTACTACTCCCATCATGGAACAGTGTGATCCATGCTGGGAGTAGTAGTACTACCTTAAAAAAAAGGAAAAAAACACACACACTAAATTTTTATTATTTCCGGCTATATTTTTAGTGCCCTGCCCGCCCACATAAATTGATCCCTGTTTAAAAATTAATAACAATTTTGTTATAAAAAAAAGATACATTTCATTAAACACAATTTTTTCCTTCACTACTGTATCTTTTTTACTATTATTTTTTGATGGTATTTTTTAATGGTACCCTACGAAATTTTATTAAAAAAGGTATCTCCATCACTTTTTTGGATCGCTAAAGTCCAAAAGAGAATAAAAAATGCCTGAAAAAACGCCAAAGTTAAAATCCACATGGCGTTTTTCTTGGCGTTTTTTCACTCCCATAGACTTCTATGTGAGAAAAACGCCACGATTTCAGGGAAAAAACGCCATAGGCTCAACTGAAAAGGAGCTGAAAAACGCCAATAAAGAGTGAAAAAACGCCAAAAGGATATAAAAAAAATGCCAAACTGAAAAACGCCAAGTGGAAAAAGAATTTAGCGATTTCTCATTGATTTACAGCTAACATCTGGCCACAGCGTTTTTTTGCCGAAAGTGATAGTGATAGTTGTAATGCACCAGCCTCTTATTACAAACTATCACTTTGCTACTAAATGCAACGGATACAATATCAATATTGTTACGCCGAGCGCTCCGGGTCCCCGCTCCTCCCCGGAGCGCTCGCTACACTCTCCTCACTGCAGCGCTCCGGTCAGATCCACTGACCCGGGGCGCTGCGATACCGCCTCCAGCCGGGATGCGATTCGCGATGCGGGTAGCGCCCGCTCGCGATGCGCACCCCGGCTCCCGTACCTTACTCGCTCTCCGTCAGTCCTGTCCCGGCGCGCGCGGCCCCGCTCCCTAGGGCGCGCGCGCGCCGGGTCTTTGCGATTTAAAGGGCCACTGCGCCGCTGATTGGCGCAGTGGTTCCAATTAGTGTTATCACCTGTGCACTTCCCTATATCACCTCACTTCCCCTGCACTTCCTTGCCGGATCTTGTTGCCATCGTGCCAGTGAAAGCGTTTCCTTGTGTGTTCCTAGCCTGTGTTCCAGACCTCCTGCCGTTGCCCCTGACTACGATCCTTGCTGCCTGCCCCGACCTTCTGCTACGTCCGACCTAGCTTCTGTCTACTCCCTTGTACCGCGCCTATCTTCAGCAGCCAGAGAGGTTGAGCCGTTGCTAGTGGATACGACCTGGTCACTACCGCCGCAGCAAGACCATCCCGCTTTGCGGCGGGCTCTGGTGAAAACCAGTAGTGACTTAGAACCGATCCACTAGCACGGTCCACGCCAATCCCTCTCTGGCATAGAGGATCCACTACCTGCCAGCCGGCATCGTGACAAATATATTGAACTTATATTCTACAACATATATATCTCCTATGACTTTCAAGTAATTTTATATGATTTTAGATTATTTTAACAGTTAATTTTTGTTCATGTATGAATTTTGAATACCAATAAGTATACAGTCCACAGCAAGGGCCCTGTTTGGACATACTTTTAATTGTATTTCACTAATAAATTGTTTATGCATATCTAACTAGCTTGTTCATCTTTACACACATATATACGTTGAGGTCTGTCTTCTTTTTTCTACTCTATACTACTATTTTTTGGCACGTAGGGTACGTGCAACACAAGTACCCCGGCATATATATATATATATATATAGTGTGAGCCCCCAATCTCTCTTTTTTCTCTCTTTTTTCTCTTTTTTTCTATTAACAAAATGGTTAACAAGGGCTTGTGGGGGGTGTTTTTTTTAAATAAAAGTTTCATAAACATGTTGAGGTTTTACTTTACAGGCTTAGTAGTGGAAGCTGTCTTATAGACGGAGTCCATTACTAAGCCAGGGCTTAGCATTAGCCTCAAAAGCAGCAAGCGCTAACCCCTGATTATTACCCCGGTACCCACCGCCACAGGGGTGCCAGGAAGAGCCGGTACCAACAGGCCCGGAGCATCAAATCTGGCGCTCCTGGGCCTAGGTGAGGACAGACTGGCGTTATTTAGGCTGGGGAGGACCAATAACAATGGTCCTCGCCCACCCTGGTAACATCAGGCTGTTGCTGCTTGGTTGGTATCTGGCTGGGAATGAAAATATGAAGAACCTCCAAACATTTTTTGCATAAATAATTATTATATATATAAAAAAAATTCATAGGGTTCCCCATATTTTTATTCTCAGCCAAATACCAACCAAGCAGCAGCATCCTGACATTACCAGGGTGGGCGAGGACCATTGTTTCTGGCCCTCCCCAGCCAAAATAACACTTGCCTGTTACCACATAGGCCCTGGAGCACGATTTTTGATGCTCCAGGCCTATTGGTACCGGCTCTTCCCGGCCCCCCTGTGGTGGTTGGTACCGGGGTAATAATTGGGGGTTAGTGCTAGCTGTTTTTGGGGCTAATTCTAAGCCCCGGTTTAGTAATGGACTCCGTCTATAAGACCGGCTTACACTACTAAGCCTGTAAAGTAAATTAAAAAGGCACAAAATGTTTAAAAAACTTTTATTCCAAAAAGCATTCCCCCCCAAAAGCCCTCGTTAACCATCTTATTAACATTAAACAAACAAAAAAAAACGCTGGTCATCGACGTGGTCCATCGAATCCGAAGTAGTCTGCAGGATACACGGTTCTGAAATGAGAAGAAAAAAATATGGAAAATAGGTTAGTACATTTATTGTCACCCACCTGCACATCTCCCTCCTGCCACCTCAAGGGAATGCTGAGAGTTGGCAGGCTGGCTGGAGAAGTGCAGGCGGGTGACAAGCAAGCCAGGGAAGCTTGTCACCCACCCGCACATCTTTTGCACCACACCGCACGACTACAACTCCCAGCATGTCCTTACTGTAAGAGCATGCTGAGAGTTGCAGTCGTGCTGCATGGGTGGGTGGCAAGGAAGCCAGGGAAGCGGACAGCATTTCGCTCCACTCCCTGGCTTCCCAGTGGGGAAAAAGAAGTTACGGCACTGTCTCTTCATATTTCCCTCTGGCCGCTGTGATTGGCGAGGAGGTCCAGGCCAATCAGAGGTCTGCCTGGGAAATATGAAATTACAGTGCTCTAATTTCATATACCTGTCTGCCGGCTACGCTTCCCGGCCACCCACCCGCAAGCTGTTGCGACTACAACTCCCAGCATGTCCTCACTGTAAGGGCATAATGGGAGTTGTAGTCCTGCAATAGCTAGCAGGTGGGTGGTACATGCGGGAAGTGACCGTGGAGCAGAGCTTTACAAAGAGTCTGCTTGTATTCTCTTTATTTGACACAGCAGTGTGCACCCGTGTATTAGGTAGTTGTGCTGGCTATTTTTCTTTTTGTTTTTGCTATGCAAGTTAGGGGGAGTGGCACCCTCTGCAGTGGTGCACCCTCCCTATTCACAGGAGGTTTTTTAAATTGATACTGGATCCTGCATGTCACCTAGTCAGAGGCTATATGCCCAGCAGAGTGGAATGAGTGTTAGGGTCCCATCCAAAATAAAGCCACCTCTGCGAGGTGGATGGAGGACACATTTTGATGAAAAAGTGCGCAAATTTTGACCAAGATCACTGCATGTAACTGCACTGTTTATAACTTATATATATGTAACTTATACGGTCTGCAGGATGCCAGCGTATAGCTGGTATCTACAACTATATGATCACTGTATGTGGTATCTACGACTATATGAACACTGCATGTGTACTGTATGTAGAATATTGGTCTATGTATAGTGGATTTTATTTAGGAACAATATAGCGGTATTGTGTCTAACAAATATTGTGTGTCTAGAGGGACATGCGCCTTGTGACTTGTGCTCCTGATCGTTTAATAAACTTGCTAACTGCATCCTGAATTAACTAAATGTGACTGACTTGTTAGTGCAATATTTTGGCTTTTGGGGCCCCACTATTAATTTAGCCCAGGACCACATTAAGTCTAAAACTGGCTCTGGCTGTGAGTTGTAGTCCCAACAGCTTGCGGGCGGGTGGTAGATGTGAGCGGATGGTTAGGGAGCGGAGTCGCACAAAAAGTCGCAACTGGGACTTTTTGTGCAACTTTTTGAAAATGCTGTCAAAAGCAAGTCTGTAAGCCAGGCCTGACCTGGCTTACACTTGCGACTTTTTGAAGGGGGTTTGCAACTTTTTTTTTTTTTTGCTTACGTGCAATTTTCACACTTGATAAATTCCCGACCCCTGCAAAGTGAAAACTGAAAATTGCTTAGATAGGCTGATTTTGGCCACAAGATGGCATTGTGCACTGTGTTGGGTGAGACTCTGCAGCACTTTGGTAAGGCTACTTTCACACAGCCGTGGTGCCCCGTCTGAAAATGGCTATTAGGCTCTTTATTTTTTTTTATTGTAATGTCCGTTAACAGAACGGGCACACAACAACAGGTCCTGATAGATCCCATTGACTATAATGAAGTCCGTCGGGCACCGTTGTTTTTGTAGAGGGAGAAAAAGAGGTTGCAAGCACTAATTTTTCTCTTGCTATTCCCCCCTCCTTTTCTGTCCGCTGCCTGCCAGGTCACGATGGCAGTGTGAAAGGGGCCTTACATGTATGCAAATGTGGGTGGTGATCCTTTCAGAATTTGACCAGCGCATCTAAACCAGGGAGCAAACCAGCATAATTCACATAAAATACGATAAAAGTAACAGAACATCCAAGATTCAACTTTGCAATTCTGATGTGGGACAAACTCCCCCACTTAAAAAAAGACAATTGGCTTAAGGATGGTCTGGAAAAAAAAAACTATATAGAATAAAGAACATTCAGCATTAAATTGTTCTAGAAAGCATAGTACACAATTTGGAAGAGCTTTGGCTTTCTACAAAACCTCTAGATGCTACTAAGGCAAATGTCCATGTCGCTTTTAACAGCGAGTGTCCTTAAAGGGAACCAATCATCAGATTTGACTCTATATAACGCTTGGTAAAGCATTATATAGGGTAACATTTTTATCCTCACCATCCCCAAGGTAAGCTCCTGCCCCCAGGGATAGTGAAGATATGAACTTATAAACTAATCCCCACCGGCCCTGTAAGTAGTCCCCTGGGCGGAGAGCTCCTCTCACTTTGGCCGTTACTCCCGTTACTTTGGCCGGCAGCGACGCCCCCTCTGCTTGATTGACGGGTCGCGTCATCGCTCTGCTCCATCTGTTCAGAGAGTCCTCAGCACGGAAGAACAGCACTCGCGTACTATCATTGCCAGCATCTGGAGGTTGGTTGTGACTTAATACTCTGCTTCGTATTCTGCTTTATAGAACTTTATAACGGCTACTATTTACCGGTCTGACATCTTTCTGCGGGCATTTCTTATCTCCACAGTTCCATTCATTTGTATCATGACTTATCTTGGAACTTTGGGACTACCTATCAGGGCTTTACTAATAGGTAAGCGTCCTTGTGCTGGTTTCTTTTCATTTTCTGTTAGGCTTATCTCTGGACCCTATATATAAAAAACATGGTTTATTTATTCACTACTTTATCGTGTTAATAGTATATATCAGTCTGGCCAGTGACCTACAGTATGTATGGAATCATGGCTAATGGGATATGGTCTTCTTCTTCTTTATATGTTTGTACTTTCACTCAATATCCATTTTTACGCACCCTTTTTTGATACTATATTCTCTTGCTTGATTTTTAAAGCAATATTGGCTATAATTACACATATTGGACATGATGCGTAACACTGTGTTTGACAAAGACAGAGTGGTCATACTTAGCACAATTTAGTACCATCTTTGTTCAGATGCAACTATCTGATATTATTCAACGTAACTGATTGTCTTTTTGGCGTTTTAATATCATGGTCAACGACTTAACTTGGGTCACGGACTAACTCTGACTGTTCCTTCCCACTTTGACTGACTCTCACTCTCTTGATTGTGTTGACAGTTATTAATCCACTCATTATTATCTATTGTATATCTAAGTTATTAACTGTATACAGGACATATTGATTATCATCTATAAAGTATTAAAATATCTTTATCATGTGACACCCCATGGTTCACTCTGTGGTGTCTTGTCTAATCCCTGATGAGCCCTCCATATTGCAGGGCGAAACGCGTTGGTAAGAGAAGTATACCACATTTTTTCATTTTAACATTCCCTTTCCCCATCCACACTTAGTAATAGGAAGGGCCCAATTATAGGTAGGGTCAGATTTAGGTATTTCCCTGTACCCTTTCCCCTCCCATGGTGGTGTGTACAATTTATGATTTTGTCCCACACATTTGTATATGTTATTTATTTTTATGTGACATTGAAGTAAAGCCTAAGTTTTACTACATCATCTACCTCATTGGTGTATGTTTCTCATGTTAGGATTGTTATAGTGGCATGGTTGCAGTAAAGTGAGGTAATAAAGGGCTAACTTTGGGGTGCATGTAACAGTCTTTGATGAAAGGAGCAAGACTCTGCATCGGCCATCCCTACAAGGACTGGTGAGTGGTACACCGTATCTTCCTCTCTAAAGCAGGTCTGCCAACCCAGGAATTGTTCCTAACAGGAGCTATACATGATATCAATAGTGACATGTAACAACAACATATGGAAAATTCTGATTGGCAGGGGTCTGGATGTTTAGACCCTCACCATCGTTAGAATGAGAGGGGGAGAGTGCTCCTCTCTGTCTTGTTGTAGGAGACAGATTCTATAGTGAGTCTATGGAGCTGGTCTTCTGAAGTTAAACAGGGATAGCAGCATCATGGGGAGAAGAGTGGTCAGCCATCTGCTTCTTCCACTCTGAATATCCAGACCCTGACTGATCAAAACTTTCATCTGGAGACTTTGGTCTCTGTGACATGACATGGAACCTTTAAGAGGCCAACCATGTTTCAGATCAGCTGCAAGTCTTCATTCAGCGATCATCTCCCGGAATGTTCTGATAAACATAGCAACACCAAAAATAATTAGGAATTTTGTTAGAAGTCACAGTAGGCTGGGATACGTCTGGATAGATTCAGAAGCACAAAATATGAGACCTGAAAACATTTTCAAAGCCAAATAGTAGGCTCAATAAAAATGTGTTAATCACTATGACGGGGAATTATTGTGGAATGAAAATCTACTTGCTTACTAACTTAGAATTCTTTCCTCTAACACATTTTTCCAGACCACTAAACCATGTGAAATTATTTTCAACAGCTGAATCCTTACACCGCCAAGCAGCAAAGTGAAAGGAAAGGCAAATGTAAATGAGCGATGCAAGCAGGTTAACCACTGTTTGAAGTATTAAATAGATTAGATCCATATATGTATTGAGTGACCTTTAGATTTTTTTGTTATCCAGCGAATACTAGAAGAGTGGAGGAGTGTTTAACCTCTTAAGGACCAGGCCAATTTTATTTTTGCATTTTTGTTTTTCCTCCTCATCTTCTAAAAATCTTAACTCTTTTTTATATTTTCATACACAGACTAGTATGAAGTTGTCCTGCGTAATGACATCACTTATTTTACCATGAAATGTATGGCGCAACCAAAAAAATACTATTTGTGTGGGGAAATTAAAAAGAAAACCACAATTTTGCAAATTTTGGAAGGTTTCGTTTTCACGCCGTACAATTTGCGGTAAAAATGACATGTGTTCTTTATTCTGTGGGTCAATATGATTAAAATGATACCCATGATTATTTTCTATTATTGTTGCGCTTAAAAGAAATCACTAACTTTTTAACCAAATTAGTATGTTTAATATCCTTCTACTTTGATGACCTATAACTTTTTCATTTTTCCGTATAAGCGGCGGCATGAGGGCTCATTTTTTGCGCCATGATCTGTACTTTTTATTGATACCACATTTGTGTATATAAAACATTTATAATTATTTTTATTATTTTTATTTTTTTGGTTCATCACCGTACGGGATCAGTAACATTATATTTTAATAGTTTGGACATTAACACATGTGTCGATACCAAATATGTGTATACATTTTTTTTTTCACTTTCTGGAGGTAAAATGGCAAAAAAGGACTTTTTGCATTTTTATTGGGGGAGGGGATTTTTCAATTTTTTTTAACTTTTTTTTTTTTTGACTATGTATGACAAGCCTTTGATTGCTAATACTGTTCAGTGCTATGCATAGGGCATAGCACTGATCAGTGTTATCGGTGATCTTCTGCTCTGGTCTGCTCGATCTCAAACCAGAGCAGAAGACCCTGGGAGATGGCCGGAGCCAGGTGAGGGGACCTCCCGCTGCCATGTTGGATGATCGGATCCCCGCGGATCTGTATTGATTACGGCATCTGAGGGGTTATTAGCGGACATCGGCGCGATGGCGGATGTCCGCCATTTCCGGCGGGTCCCTGGCTGCTGATAGCAGCTGGGACCTACTGCGCATGATGCAAGCACCAGTCCGGTGCTCGCGGTCATGATGGAGAGTAAATGTACGCCATGGTGTGTTAAGTACCACAGTACCATGACGTACATTTACGTCCATTGTTGTTAAGGGGTTAAACTAGGGACTGGCCGGAGGGAACCTACAACATAGACAGGGAAGATAGTATAGATAGAGAGGGGAACTTATTAATGTACCTGGGGTGGAGTGGAGGGAGGGGTTAGAATAGTTAATAGGTTTAGGCTTCATAGAGAAAAAAAAACGTACACCATTGAATTGCATGTTGACTAATGCCAGAAGTCTGTAAAATAAAACTGATGAACTGGAGTTGACATAGGATTTTGACATAGTGGGTATAACAGAGACTTGGTTGGACGATAGCTGTGACTGGGCGGTTAACATACAGGATTATAGTCTATTCAGGAAGAATCGGCCAAAACAGAAAGGGGGAGGAGTTTTTCTTTATGTAAAGTCCAGTCTGAAGGCCGCACTGCGGGAGGATATACGTAAGGGAAACGATAATGTGGAGTCATTATGGGTAGAAATATATGGAGATAAAAATGTAAAAAAATCTGATAGGGGTTTGATATAAGCCACCAAACATAATGGAAGAGCCAGAAGATCAATTTCTGAGGCAAATAAACAAGGCCGCAAATCAGAATGAGGTGATAATAATGGGGGACTTTAACTATCCTGATATAAACCAACAGACCTGACAGAGTAACTAATGTGCAGGTAGAAGGACACCTAGGAAATAGTGATCATAATATAATACATTATAGCTTGTTCTTCAATAAGGGAATCTCTTGGGGGGCCACAAAAACAATGAACTTTAGGAAGGCAAAGTTTGACCAACTCAGAGAAGCCCTTGACAATATAAAATGGGAAAATGTCCTCAAAGACAAGAATACTGACACTAAATGGGAGACTTTTAAGAATATTTTAGATTCTCACTGTAAGAGGTACATACAGAGGGACAAAACAGAGGGACAAAAATAAAGCATTTAACCCCTTAAGGACCACAGGTTTTTCCGTTTTTGCTCTTTCTTTTTTTCCTCCTCACCTTTTAAAAATCATAGCCCTTTCAATTTTGCACCTAAAAATCCATATGATGGCTTATTGTTTGCGCCACCAATTCTACTTTGCAGTGATATTAGTCATTTTACCCAATAATCTACAGCGAAACAGAAAAAAAAACATTGTGCGACGAAATTGAAGAAAAAACACAATTTTGTAACTTTTAGGGGCTTCCGTTTCTACGCAGTACATTTTTCAGTAAAAATGACACCTTATCTTTATTCTGTAGGTCCATATGGTTAAAATGATACCCTACTTATATAGGTTTGATTTTGTTGTACTTCTGTAAAAAATCTTAACTACATGCAGAAAAATGTATACGTTTAACATTGTCATCTTCTGACCCCTATAACTTTTTTATTCTTCCGCATATGGGGCGGTGTGAGGGCTCATTTTTTGCGCCGTGATCTGAAGTTTTTATCAGTACCATTTTTGTATTGATCGGATTTTTTGATTGCTTTTTATTCATTTTTTCATGATACAAAAAGCGACCAAAAATACGTTATTTTGGACTTTGGAATTTTTTTACGCGTACGCCATTGACCGTGTGGTTTAATTAATGATATATTTTTATAGTTCAGACATTTACGCACGCAGCGATACCACGTATGTTTATATTTATTTTTATTTATATGGTGTTTTTTTTTATGGGAAAAGGGGGGGTGATTTGAACCTTTATTAAGGAAAGGGTTAAATGACTTATTAACTTTTTTTTACACTTTTTTTGCACTGTTATAGCTCCCATAGGGAGCTATAACACTGCACACACTGATTGCCAGCACTGTTCACTGCAGAGCCATAGCTTTGCAATGATCAGCGTTATCGGCGGTCGATTGCTCAAGCCTGAATCTCAGGCTTGGAGCAATCAATCGCCGAGGCGACATGCCGGAGGCAGGTAAGAGGACCTCCGCTCGTGTCCCAGCTGATCGGGACACCGCATTTTCACTGCGGTAGTCCCGATCAGCCCCGCTGAGCAGCCGGGAAGTTTTCACTTTCGGTTTAGACGCGGCGTTCAACTTTGAATGCCGCATCTAAAGGGTTAATAGCGCGCGGTAGCAATCGCGGTGCCGCATGCTATTAGCCCCAGGTCCCGGCATCAGATACATGCTGGGACCGACCCGATATGACGCGGGGTCACCGCGTGACCCTGCGTTATATCGCGGGAGCCGGCCAAGGACGTAAATATACGTCCTTGGTCATTAAGAGGTTAAGCTACTAAAACAGTACAGCAGTGAAGAAGCGTTAAAAAGCTATAGAGAAAAATGTAAATTATGTAAAAACCAGATAAAAGCCACAAAAAAAGAGACAGAAAGACTCATTGCCAAAGAGAGTAAAACTAACCCCAAAATGTTCTTTAACTATATAAATGTCAAAAAAGTCAAAAATGAAAGTGTAGGCCCTTTAAAAAATCATGAGGAAGAAATTACCGTATTTATCGCCGTATAACACGCACTTTTTAGGCTAAAATTTTTAGCCTAAAGTCTATCTGCGTGTTATACGCCGATAAGCCGCTGCAGTTCAATGATTTAAAGCGGGCCCTTTAAATCAATGAACTGCAGTGGCTTTGCAGGTCCAGAGACCGCCACCGCTGCCGGCTTCTCTGCCCCTGCCTGTCCTGGGGTCTAGAGCCCTGCTGCCGGCCCTTCTCTCCCCCTGGCTATCGGTGCCGCTGCCCGTTCTCTCCCCCTGGCTATTGGTGCCGCTGCCCATTCTCTCCCCCTGGCTATCGGTGCCGCTGCCCCATTGCCGACGCCGATAGCCAGGGGGAGAGAAGCGGCGCCGGCAATGGGGCAGCGGCGCCGACAGACAGGGGGAGAGAACGGGCAGCTGCGTTATACGCCGATAAGCCGCTGCAGTTCAATGATTTAAAGCGGGCTCTTTAAATCAATGAACTGCAGCGGCTTTGCAGGTCCAGAGCCCGCCACCGCTGCCGGCTTCTCTGCCTCTGCCTGTCCTGGGGTCTAGAGCCCTGCTGCCGGCCCTTCTCTCCCCCTGGCTATTGGTGCCGCTGCCCGTTCTCTCCCTCTGGCTATCGGTGCCGCTGCCCATTCTCTCCCCCTGGCTATCGGTGCCGCTGCCCCATTATCGGCGCTGATAGCCAGAGGGAGAGAAGCGGCGCCGGCAATGGGGCAGCGGCGCCAACAGACAGGGGGAGAGAACGGGCAGCGGCACCCATTGCCGGCGCTGCTGCCCTGTTGCCTCCCCCATCCCCGGTTGTATAATTACCTGTTGCCGGGGTCGGATCTGCGCTGCTTCAGGCCTCCGGTGTGCGTCCCCTGCGTCGTTACTATGCGCTGCAAGATGCAATGACGTCACTCGTCAATGCGCTGTGCAGTGCATAGCAACGACGCAGGGGACACACACCGGAGGCCTGAAGCAGCGCGGTCCTAACCCTGGCAACAGGTAATTATACAACCGGGGATGGGGGAGGCAACTGGGCAGCGGCACCCATTGCCGGCGCTTCTCTTCCCCTGGCTATCGGCGCCGCTACCCCATTGCCGGCGCCGCTTCTCTCCCCCTGGCTATCGGCTCCGGCAATGGGGTGCCGGCACCGATAGTCAGGGGGAGAGAACGGGCAGCGGCGCAGACAGCTAGCGGGAGAGAAGCGGTGGCAGCCGGGCTCTAAACCGCAGGTAAGGCAGGGGGAGAGAAGCGGGCAGGGATGGCCTCTCTCCCCCTGCCTTTCCTGGGGGTTTCTGCGGGGTCAGAAACAGTGTATCGGGGTATACACATGCACACCCACGCACCCTCATTTTACCAAGGATGTTTGGGTAAAAAACTTTTTTCACCCAAATATTCTTGGTAAAATGAGGGTGCGAGTTATAGGCCGGTGCGTGTTACACCCCGAGAAATACGGTATAGACAGAGATCAGGAAAAAGCAAATATATTAAAAAATTCTTCTCCACTGTATTCACCGAGGAAAAGGAAATGCCAGGTGAAATACAGCGAGAAAAAGTTAACTTCCCAATACAGGTCACCTGTCTAACCCAGGAAGAAGTACAGTGCCGCATACAAAAAATCTAAATAGACAAATCACCAGTTCCAGATGGCATTCACCCCCATGTTCTAAAGGAATTAAGTAATGTAATGGACAGACCCCTATTTTTAATATTCAAGGACTCTATAGTGACAGGGAAGGTTGCCCAGGACTGGCGCATAGCAAATTTGGTGCCAATATTTAAAAAGGGGTCAAAAGATTACCCCCGGAATTATAGTTAGTTTAACTTCCATTGTATGTAAATTGTTTGAGGGTTTTCTAAAAGATGCTATTTTGGAGTAAAATAAATGTATAACCCCACATAAAAGACTGGTACATAAAATGAGAAGGATTGGGCTGGGGGAGAATGTGTGTAAGTAATTGGCTCAGTGATAGGAAACAGAGGGTGGTTATTAATGGTACTTATTCTGATTGGGTGACTGTTACTAGTGGGGTACCACAGGGGTCCGTCTTGGGTCCTGTTCTATTTAATATATTCATTAATGACCTTGTAGAAGGGTTGAATAGTAAAGTAGCAATCTTTGCAGATGATACTAAACTCTGTAAAGTGGTCAACACAATAGAGGACAGTGCACTGTTACAAATGGATCTGGATAGGTTAGAGGTTTGGGCTGGGAAGTGGCAGATAAGGTTCAACACTGATAAATGTAAGGTAATGCACATGGGGAGAAAAAATTCGGGCTGGGATTATGTATTAAAAGGGAGCACACTTGGGACAACTGACATGAAAAAGGTCCTGGGAGTCTTAGTTAATAGTAAATTTAGCTGTAGAGACCAGTGTCGGGCAGCTGCTGCCAAGGCAAATAAAATCATGGGGTGCATCATTGGGGGCATAGATGCCCACGACAAGGAAATAATTCTACTTCTGTACAAATCACTAGTCAGACCACACATAGAATACTGTGTACAATACTGGGCACCAGTGTACAAGAAAGATATAGTGGAGCTGGAGAGGGTTCAAAGAGGGGCAAACAGGGTAATACGAGGACTAGGAGGACTACAGTACCCAGAAAGATTATCAAAATTGGGGTTATTTAGTTTAGAAAAAAGAAGGCTTAGGGTTGACCTAATAACTATGTATAAATATGTCAGTGGATCGTACAGAGATCTCTCCCATTATATATTTATACCCAGGACTGTATCTATAACAAGGGGGCATCCTCTACGTCTAGAGGAAAGAAGGTTTCTACACCAGTACAGACCGGGGTTCTTTACTGTAAGAGCAGTGAGACTGTGGAACTCTCTGCCAGAGGAGATGGTCATGGTGAACTCTGTAAAAGAGTTCAAAATGGGGCCTGGATGCATTTTTGGAGAATAATAACATTGCTGGTTATGTATACTAGATTTATAGGGACAGAACGTTGATCCAGGGATTTATTCTGACTGCCATATTTGGAGTCGGGAAGGAATTTTTACGTCTAGTATGAGTTTTTTTTTGCCTTCCTAGGGATCAACTCAGTAGGGACTCATTAGGGATATAGGTTGAACTTGGTGGACTCATGTCTTTTTTCAGTAAGTGTATGGGGCAGATGTTGTAGCCCAGGGGCAGATGGTGGTAACCCCTAAATGTTCATGACGCCAGGGCGTGGTTTTAACCGAGAACCACCCAAACGGTAGCACCGCAAGTCCTAGTTAGGAAGGGAAAATAAGAGTTCAGGGCCAGGTCAGGGATAATGGTAGCTTTACCGTGGTAGACAGATGGTACAGTCTTTACAGCTAGACCAGGATCCCAGAGAGATGACCAGTAACACAGGGGACCTCGCAGCTTGCTGGGACTTGCAGTGACTTTGACAGACTTTAGGACAGCCATGCTGACTATAATAGACTTGACTTGACTGAAGATAGTTACAGCAGACAGAGATGACTTGACTTACTGACATGTGGCTGCAATTTAGGCTTGAGGCCTCCAGATGTGCTGGACACTGGCTCTGAGACATCTGGACTGGACTTGACCTCAGGATCTAAGAACAATGAATGATCAAAGTGTGAGATTATAGTACCTCCCCCTCTTATAAAGGGGGCTGAGCAAGGAGCCCATAGGCTAGCTGCGGGCCATCTTGTCACCTGGTGCTCTCTGGGTAACAAAACATGTGACCTTAACATGTGCCAACCATTATCATGTGACTAATAACCATGTGACCATATCAAAGGTTCTTTACATTCAATGTACAACAAATTACATTATGGGGGTACACTTCAGTAGAGCCCTGGGGACCTGCAGGGACTCAAGCTGACAGGACTGTGGGATGCAAATCCCGTACCGGGACATCCCATTACTATGTTACTAAGAATGTTGGATACTTCTCAGGTTCTCAATTTGTCCTTAAAATTATACAAGCATATGTAAAACATCTGCAGCAGCAGTTCAAGTTAAGATTTTTCATTTAAGCATTTCAATATTTACATACATGTTAAAAAACAGTAGAGACACTCAGATACTTGTAAGAAATAGATATCAATCCTTAAAGGGGTTTTCCGGTGGAAAAACATTTTTTTAAATCAATTGGTGCCAGAAAGTTAAACAGATTTGTAAATTACTTCTATTAAAAAATCTTAATCCTTACAGTACTTATCAGCTGTTGTATACTATGGAGGAAGTTAAGCTGCTCTTTTCTGTCTGACCACAGTGCTCTCTGCTGACACCTCTCTCCATGTCAGGAACTGTCCAGAGCAGGAGAGGTTTGCTATGGGGATTTGCTCCTGCTCTGGACAATTCCTGACATGGAGAGAGGTGTCAGTACTAGAAGATTTTTTAATAGAAGTAATTTACTTTCTAGAGCCAGTATATATGAAAAACATTGTTTTCCAATGGAGTACCCCCTTAACCACGAGCACCGTAAATGTACGGCGCTGTGAAGTGTCACTTTGCGCACAGGACCGTACATTTACAGCACTGCGTTCCTTGATCGACTCTGGACGTGGTGATCGGAACGGGATGACTGCTGATGTGATAGCCTGGGGGATGTATGGTATGGGGAGCGTAGCTGTGCTGTAATTAAAGAGTGTTTATTAACCCTTGCTATTCGTGACGCCAGGTTTAGGGCTCCTCGATAACGCTCCTCCTACCGCCACCCTTCCCAAGAGCGATAGAGAGGTATAAAATAATTGTCCACAACCGGAGAGTTTTCTGAAACAGGATTAACTTTTACTGAAGAATTTCTGCAAGCTTCAATAACAGAACAGTCTCTAAGCATAACAACTGCTTTCCTTGGAGATTGACAAAGGTTGGGACTTTATCATTTGGAGTCTTTTAGTATTGTGCGCTGTTCCACTGGATTTAGGGGTTTAGTTGTGGTCCAGTAGTCATGCTAGCATTAGCGGGGATTTAGATTTGAACTCACGGTTTTGGTTCAGCTGAGGCCGGCAGGTTTTTCAGCCCTAGCGTGTCTTTGAAAGTTGCGCAGAACCGTCCTGTTAATCCGGCATCCATGAGAGCAGCAACCCAAGAGAGCGATAATTGGACGCAGCTCCCTTATATGGGCAGGTGCTGGACTAATGCTAATTGGTCCATACTGATGTCAATCACCATTACAAAGACTTGTGGGTAACACATGACCCAAGAACCTCCAAAGCTCCTCCAACATACCATAGAGGTTATCAGAATGGTCACATGACCGAAGGTCCTTCAACGTTAAACAAGGTAAGCACTATACATTATCATAAAATATATACTATTATTAAATATATACATATATTATCATTAGGGAATTAGACTTGAGGAGAGGCGACTAGGGGCTGTCCCACCTGAGGAACCCTACCTGCACGTAGTTACTCTGACTTTGGGGTCCTCTACACTAGGTACGGTATGCAATAGGGTACCGGCAGGGCTGTTTGAAGGAATTTGGGGGCCCCAAGCAAAATGGACATGGAGCCCCCCCCCCCCTTGATGTTCATGCACGTCATGCTCTAGGGCCAGCGTCAGGACGTAGTAACGCCGGCCCTTGAATGCTGGGAGCGCGACGTGAGCGAACGTCTATACAAGGCCCCCACATTAGGTGCGGCACAGTTACCCCCCCCCCCCCACGTTAGGTGCGGCACAGTCCCCCCCCCCCCCCCCCCACGTTAGGTGCGGCACAGTTCCCCGCACATTAGGTGCGGCAGAGTTCCCCCCACATTAGGTGCAGCAGAGTTCCCCCACATTAGGTGCAGCAGAGTTTCCCCCACATTAGGCTAGCAGTGTTCCCCCACATTAGGTGCAGTATAGTTCCCCACATTAGGTGCAGTATAGTTCCCCACATTAGGTGCAGTATAGTTCCCCCACATTAGGCAGTATAGTTCCCCACATTAGGTGCAGTATAGTTCCCCACATTAGGTGCAGTATAGTTCCCCACATTAGGTGCAGTATAGTTCCCCCACATTAGGCAGTATAGTTCCCCACCTTAGGTGCAGTATAGTTCCCCACATTAGGTGCAGTATAGTTCCCCACATTAGGTGCAGTATAGTTCCCCCACATTAGGCAGTATAGTTCCCCACATTAGGTGCAGTATAGTTCCCCACATTAGGTGCAGTATAGTTCCCCACATTAGGTGCAGTATAGTTACCCCACATTAGGCAGTATAGTTCCCCACATTAAGTGCAGTATAGTTCTCCACATTAGGTGCAGTATAGTTCTCCACATTAGGTGCAGTATAGTTCCCCACATTAGGTGCAGTATAGTTCCCCACATTAGGTGCAGTATAGTTCCCCACATTAGGTGCAGTATAGTTCTCCACATTAGTATGGTCCCCCACATTAGGTGCAGTATAGTTCCCCACATTAGGTGCAGTATAGTCCCCCACATTAGGTGCAGTATAGTTCCCCACATTAGGTGCAGTATAGTTCTCCACATTAGGTGCAGTATAGTTCTCCACATTAGGTGCAGTATAGTTCTCCACATTAGGTTGGCAGTATAGTTTACCCCACATTAGGTGCAGTATAGTTCTCCACATTAGGTTGGCAGTATAGTTTACCCCATATTATGTGCAGTATAGTTCTCCACATTAGGTGCACTATAGTTCTCCACATTAGGTTGGCAGTATAGCTTACCCCACATGAGGTGCAGTATAGTCCCCCCACATTGGGTGTAGTATGTTCCCCCACAGACATACAGTCTGTATGCCTGTTTACTGCCCTACTTCAGTGTTCTGACCACTGCTTCTTTTGTCCGGCCACCATAGCAGTAGGTCCCGGGACTGGAGGAGAGGTGGTCGGAGCACTGAAGCTGATGTGCCGCTGGTCACTTACCATGCTGGCCAGCGCATGTCCTGTTCGCTGCTCCGCTCCTCCACATTGCTTTCCAATGCCCCCCCCTGGATCTGCCACTGCATGCATTATATACACACACAACACACTGTATACATTACATACTGTACATGCATGCTTCATACACACACAGATACTGTACACAGTACATACTGTACATGCATGCTTCATGCACACACAACACACTGTACACATTACATACTGTACATGTGCATGCTTCATACAAACACAACACACTGTACACATTACATACTGTACATGCATGCTTCATACACACACAACACACTGCACACATTACATACTGTACATGCATCATACACACACACACTGTACACATTACATACTGTACATGCATCGTACGCACAGACTGTACACATTACATACTGTACATGCATCATACACACACACTGTACACATTACATACTGTACATGCATCATACACACACACTGTACACATTACATACTGTACATGCATCATGTACACACACTGTACACATAACATACTGTACATGCATCATACACACACTGTACACATTCCATACTGTACATGCATCATACACACACACACACACACACACACTGTACACATTACATACTGTACATGCATCATACACACACACACTGTACACATTACATACTGTAAATGCATCATACACACACACTGTACACATTACATGCTGTACATGCATCATCCACACACACACACACTGTACACATTACATACTATACATGCATCATACACACACACTATACACATTACATACTGTACATGCATCATACACACACACTGTACACATTACATACTGTACATGCTTCATACACACACATCCTGTACACATTACATACTGTACATGCATCATACACACACATACTGTACACATTACATACTGTACATGCATCATACACACACACACTGTACACATTACATACTATACATGCATCATACACACACATACTGTACACATTACATACTGTACATGCATCATACACACACTGCACACATTACATACTATACATGCTTCATACACACACATACTGTACACATTACATACTGTACATGCATCATACACTCACACTGTACACATTACATACTGTACATGCATCATACACACACACTATACACATTACATACTGTACATGCATCATACACACACACACACACACACACACTGTACACATTACATACTGTCCATGCTTCATACACACACAGATAGAATAGATCAGTGTTTCCCAACCAGGATACCTACAGAGGTTGCAAAACTACAACTCCCAGCATGCCCAGACAGCCTTTGGCTATCTGGGAATGCTGGGAGTTGTAGTTTTGCAACAACTGGAGGCACCCTGGTTGGGAAACACTGGTATAGTTTACATATAGTCATCCACAGTAGTAACACACACAGGCACAGTACACAGACATACACATATGTACACACATATATATATCCACACACACACGCTTATACACAAATACATGCAGGGACACCTACTGTAGTTAGGCCCCATGTTGAACAGCCTCTGCGGTCTCCTTTCCTCACAGTTCTCTCCTCTCTCTCCTCCCTCCTCCCCCTCCTCCTGCTCAGACGGCTGAACGCTGAGAGAAGAGTCCGGGCTGAGGGATGATACCAAGTGCAGCAGGGGTGGGGGGAGCGTGATTGTGGTGAGAAGAACACCAAAGCTGCAAATTAGTTTATTTTAAAAATTGTCAGACATTCGGGGCCCCTCTTGTTTGGGTGCCTGGGGCCCGGAGCACAAACTCCAAGAGCAGGATTGTTAATCACTACAGGACGGGGAAGCACTGGGTGTGCTCGGGGGCCCCCAGCCAGCTCGGGGCCCCAAGCAATTGCTTGGTTTGCCTGTCCTGTAGTGACGGGCCTGGGTAACGGGACACCTCACTGATATCTATCAGCAACCATCTCAGGACATCGCCTGGGGGGGGTCCCGAGAAACCCACCCACCCCTTGTCGGCAATCGCCGTGAATCGCCAGTTAATTCTGACTGGTGAATCACGGATTTCCCGGACTGATCGGGTCTTTGGTGACCCGATCGCCTGGAAAATAGGGATGATCGGAGCTGGGGTGCCACCTCCTCCTATCCCCTGCGATTGGCCGATCAGGACCGACAGGCCAATGGCAGTTGGGTTCGGAGGGGGGGGGGGGTTAAAGATTAGATCCCTGCTCTGCCCACCCCTGGAACTCCGGGCAGAGCGGGGTAAAGATGGTTACCGGCGGCAGACAGCGGGGAGCCGGCGGCAGACAGCGGGGGACCAGCGGCAGGGAGATGCAGGCGGTGGCAGAGACAGAGGCAACAGTGAAGATCTGGTAAGTTATCTTCACTGTTGCCTTGTAGTTTCACAACTACAACTCCCAGCATGCCCGTTGTAGTTTTGCAACATCTGAAGGTGTACAGTTTGGAGACCACAGTATAGTGGTCTCTAAACTGCACTTCCAGATGTTGCAAAACTACAACTCTCAACATGCCCAGACAGTCCAGGCATGCTGAGTGCTGTAGTTCGGCAACATCTGAAGGGCCAGATGTTGCAAAACTACAACTCCCAGCATGCCCTTCATCTGTCCGGGCATGCTGGGAGTTGTACTTTTGCAACAACTGGAGGCATACTGGTTTGGAAACACTGTCTGTTTCCTGACTCAGTGTTTCCCAACCCATGTGCCTCCAGCTGTTGCAAAACTATAACTCCCAGCATGATCATGCATGCTGGGAGTTGTAGGTTTGCACAAGCTGGAGGTACAATGGTACAGAAACACTGCGATAGTCTGTTACCTAACTTAGTGTTTCCTAACCAGTGTGCCTCAGCTGTTGCATAACTACAACTCCCAGCATGCACGGTCCGTCAGCTGTTGGAAGTTGTAGTTTTGCAACAGCTGGAGGCACACGGGTTGGGAAACACTGAGTTAGGAAGCAGACAGTGTTTCCCAACCAGTGTGCCTCGAGTTGTGTGCCTTCAGCATGCCCGGGCAGCCGAAGGGCATGCTGGGAGTGGTAGTTTTGCAACATCTGGCCCTTCAGATGTTGCCGAACTACAACACTCAGCATGGCTGGGCTGTCTGGGCATGCTGAGTTGTAGTTTTGCAACTATTCCACACTGTAGCCCTCCAGATGTTATAAAACTACAACTCCCAGCATGCCCAAACAGCCTTTGGCTGTCTGGGCATGCTGGGAGTTGTAGTTGTGAAACTACAAGGCATCAGTGAAGATAACTTACCAGATCTTCACTGTTGCTTCTGTCCCTGCATTCTCCTGCCGCCGGTCTTCCCCGTCGCTGGCCCCCCGCTTTCTGCCGCTGTCCCCCCGCTGTTTGCCGCCGGTAACCATCTTTACCCCGCTCTGCCAGGACTTCCAGGGGTGGTCGAGCAAGGATCTCAACTTTAACCCCCCCCCCCCCGCCCCCAACTGCCATTGGCCGGTCAGTCCTGATCAGCCAATTGCAAGGGATAGGAGGAGGTGGAGGTTAGCCCCCCCCCCCCCCCCCCCCCCACAATGTGAATGTACAGGGTACATTCACACGGGCAGGGGTTTACAGCGAGTTTCCCGCTTTAAGTTCGAGCTGTGGCAATTTTATCGCCGCAGCTCAAACTCCTAGAGGGAAACTTGCTGTAAACCCCCACTCGTGTGACTCTACACAAAAAACACTACACTAACACATAATAAAGAGTAAAACACTACATATACATATACCCCTACACAGTTACTCCCCCCCCCCCCCCCAATAAAAATAAAAAACTTCTTGTACGGCACTGTTTCCAAAATGGAGGCTCCAGCTGTTGCAAAAGTACTCCCAGTATTGCCGGACAGCCATTGACTGTCCAGACATGCTGGAGGCACCCTGTTTGGGGAACACTGCTGTAGGGTATTTTGGCAGCAGAGGCAAGTGCCATGCTTGCATCCAGGTTCACCCCTATGCAAATCCCTAATTTAGGCCTCAAACGCGCATGGCGCTCTCTCACTCCGGAGCCCTGTTAATTTCAAGGTAACAGCTTAGGGCCACATATGGGGTATTTCCGTACTCGGGAGAAATTGCGCAACACATTTGGGGGGGGGCTTTTTCTCCTTTTACCCCTTATGAAAAGGTAAAGTTGGGGTCTACACCAGCAAGTTAGTGTAAATTTTTTTTTTTTTTTTTTACACTAACATGCTGTTGTTTCCCCATACTTTTTGTTTTCATAAGAGGTAAAAGGAAAAAAAGCCCCCCAAAATTTGAAACACAATTTCTGCTGAGTACGGAAATACCCCATTTGTGGATGTAAAGTGCTCTGCGGGCGAACTACAATGCTAGGAAGAGAAGGAGCGCCATTGGAGAGAAAATTTAGGAGACTTTAGGAGAGAGAATTTGGCTGGAATTGAAAGCCATGTGCGTTTACAAAGCCCCAGAACAGTGCAAGAACAGTAGAACCCCTCCCACATGTAACCTCATTTTTGGAAACTACACCCCTTACGGAATGTAACAAGGGATGCAGTGAGCATTTACACCTCACAGGTGTCTGAATGTTTTTTTGAACAGTGGTCCGTGAAAATGAAAAATGTAAATTTTCATTTGCACAGCCCACTGTTCCAAAGAACTGTCAAAAGCCAGTGGGGTGTAAATGCTCACTGCACCCCTTATTCAATTCTGTGAGGGGTGTAGTTTCCAAAATGGTGTCACATGTGGGAGGGTCCACTGTTCTGGTAGCATGGGGACTTTGTAAACGCACATGGCCCCCGACTTCCATTCCAACCAAATTCTCTCTCCAAAAGCCCAATGGCGCTCCCTCTCTTCTGAGCATTGTAGTTAGCCCGCAGAGCACTTTACATCCACATATGGGGTATTTCCATACTCCGAAGAAATAGTGTTACAAATTTTGGGGGGCTTTTTCTCCAATTACCCCATGTAAAAATGAAAAATCTAATTTTTTATTTTCACGTTCACCTTTGGTGAAAATTTGTCAAACACCTGTGGGGTGTTCAGGCTCACTGTACCCCTTGTTACATTCCTTGAGGGGTATAGTTTCCAAATAGTATGCCATGTGTTTTTTTTTTTTTTTTTTGTTCTGGCACCATGGGGGCTTTCTAAATGAGACATGCCCCCCAAAATTCACTCTCCAAAATCTTATCGTCGCTTCTTCCCTTCTGAGCCCTCTAGTGCACCCACAGAGCAGTATCAAGGAAAATGTACCAATAACATAAAGTAGAATATGTCACGAAAAAACTATCTCGGAATCAAATTCATAAGTTAAAGCATACCAGAGTTATTAATGCTTAACCCCTTCGGGACAGAGGGTTTTTCCGTTTTTGCACTTTCGTTTTTTCCTCCTTACCTTTTAAAAATCATAACCCTTTCAATTTTGCACCTAAAAATTAATATGATGGCTTATTTTTTGTGCCACCAATTCTACTTTGTAATGACATCAGTCATTTTACCCAAAAATCTACAGGAAAACGGGGAAAAAAAATCATTGTGAGACAAAATTTAAGAAAAAACGCCATTTTGTAACTTTTGGGGGCTTCCGTCTCTACGCAGTACATTTTGGAAACACCTTATCTTTATTCTGTAGGTCCATACGATTAAAATGATACCCTACTTATATAGGTTTGATTTTGGTCATAACTACATGCAGGAAAATTTATACTTTTAAAATTGTCATCTTCTGACCCCTATAACTTGTTTATTTTTCCATGTACTGGGCGGTTTGAGGGCTAATTTTTTGTGCCATTTTTGTATTGATTGGACTTTTTGATTGCTTTTTATTCATTTTTTCATGATATAAAAAGTGAACAAAAATAAGCTATTTTGAACTTTGGAATTTTTTTGTGCGTACTCCATTGACCGTGTGGTTTAATTAAAGATATATTTTTATAATTCTGACATTCCCATACGCGGCGATACCACATATGTTTATTTTTATTTACCCTTTTTTTTTTGGAAAAGGGGGGTGATTCAAACTTTCTTTATTCACTTTTTTTCACTTTTTTTTGTTGCAGTGTTATAGCTCCAATAGGGTGCTATACCATTGCACACACTGATCTTTTACATTGATCAATGGTTTCTCATAGGGAACCATTGATCAATGATTCTGCCACTTGACTGCTCATGCCTGGATCTCAGGCACTGAGCCGTCATTCGGCGATCGGACAACAGGAGGCAAGGTAATGGACACTCCTGCTGTCCTAGAGCTGTTTGGGATGACGCCATTTCGCCGTAGCTATCCCGAACAGCCCCCTGAGCTAACCGGCAGCGTTTTACTTTCACTTTAGACACGGCATTCAACTGTAAACGTCGCGTCTAAAGGGTTAATAGTGCAGTGCAGATCAGTGCCGCGCGCTATTAGCCACGGACCCCGGCCATTTCTAGGTGCCGAGCCCGACACACAGCATGGCCCCACGTTATAGACAGGGAGTAGGTGGAGGGCGTACAGGTATGCCCTCCGTCCCCAACAGGTTAAAGTGACAGTGGTCAGAAAAAACGGCTGCGTCCTTTGGTTAAAGTGTAATTGTCACTTGAAAAAACATGTGACTTTATTTCCTAGAGACATGTAAAAAGTTTTGATAGAGCAGGGTCTGAGTTCAGGGTCAGGGTCTGAGAACGAGTGGGGAGAGACGTGCATGGAGGCACATTGGTTGAAAAACACTGCACTACAACATGTCAAAAGTTTTATTTTATAGTGACAGTGCCCATTTAAAGCATACCTGCACTTTCAGATAAGTCTACATGAGCAATAACAGTATTTCTTGACATTATATGACTTCTATCTGGTATTTGTCACCAGTTTTCTGGTCAATTATCCTTGAGCTTTGTTCTAATGTGGCTCAAGGATAGGTGCTATGGTGTCTACTATTGACAGCGTACTGAAAATATAAGATTTGGCTTCCCTACCTCTTTGCAGCACACACAGAAGCAGGTACATGGAGACCATCATAGAGGACCAATGAGCAGTGTATCTATGGATCCAGCTGTGCGGTGAAATAGAAGACTTACCATACAGTGCAGCCATGTCTCTGGGTCTTCTTCTGCCTCTCTCCAGCTGCTCACTCCTTCTCCTCTCCCTCTCCTTTACATAGACTTCTTTGTATTTTTAAGTTAATTAAGAATAAATGATCAATGGAAAAAGCAGGGGGAGTGCTTTTGGCCCCCATCAGCATTAGCCAAGGCCCGATTGACAATTGGGGATGTTACCATTTCCCTTGTCTATAGGATGTATCCTTAAAAAGTCTGATATTGTCAACAATAATTGAGCACTATCAGACTTTAGTGACACAGCCCTTTGGCACAAACAATACATTGCCAGAAGGAAGAAAAACACCACTATATTAGGGACAAATAATTTTACCACACCATTACCATAATGATACTTAATAAAATCACTATACACAGTCCAGTATAGCCAATAACATCACTATACAATGGACAAATAATTCCGCCACACAATGATTACACATTACCACTATATAGTGAATGTATAATACCACCATGTTGGTACTAAATAAAACTACTATACACAGACCAGTATCACCAATAACACCACTATACAAGGGATAAATAATTGCATCACACAATGACTACACATTACCACTATATAGTGACTGGATAACACCACTGTACACAGACAGTAGTGACCCCGGCCCTACACAGGCTCTGCAGACATACAGTGACTCACAGGTGACATCTTCTCTGATCGGAGTCGTTCACTTTACTTTTTGTTCTCTATCCGGCCCAGACCATCATGACAATATCTTCCAGCCACAACTCGTCTCCACAGAACCTGACAGACAAACATTTTAGACTCTGCATTTTTCCAGCATCTATAGTGTTCCAAACAGTAATAATAATAATAATCCCCTTAGTGTCACACACACAGTAAAGTGGGTAGATAAGTTGGTTGGGGAAAAGTAGGTTGGCCCCCCCCCCCCCTCATTAGGTAGTTAGGTAGCTTCAGTAGATAGACAGGTCCTTTCACATTGTTTCCCCCATTACACAGGTGCCACTTGTAGGTAGTTATTCTCTGTAGATAGCTGCCCCCTGTAGGTAGTAGCAGCCTCCTATAAGTAGGGGTTACTTCCTGTACGTAGGCACACTTGTACATAGTTGCCCTCTGTATAAATTTGCAGTTCCCTGTATATGGTTCCAGCCCACCACATATTTTAGTAGCAGCCCCCATTTAGGCACTAGCAGCAGCAGCCACCTTTAGGTAGTAGTAGTAACTCCTTTTAAGTAGTAATATCAGCTACCTTTAAAGAGTACCTGTCAACAAACTAAACTTTTAACATATTGTTCCTTATGTAATTATAAAACACTTTTGCTATTTACTTGCTGTTATACTTCTTAACACATATATGTTTTCAATGGGATTGAAAAAAACGGCTACTACATGGCTCTGTTCCTTGCACGAGTCAAACAGTTAGTTTGGTCTTCTCCCGGCCTGGCAGGAGACCAAACTCAGGAAGTGCAGGCAGGGCATGGCAAGGCACAGCTCTAGCAGGCTTCAGTAATGTTGCACCTGCTGGGGAATGCCCACTTTCTTCTGCCAGGAGCTCACACAATGTAAGCAAGGGGAAAGGTATGATAGAGCTTTTTAAAGCTCAGAAAATAAAATTTAAGGGAGGGTGTTAGAGTAGTTAGTTTAGAACATATGGTTTGATGACAGGTACTATTAATAACTTCCTCAAGTTAGTAATAGCAGTCCCCTTTTATAACCCCTTTAGGTAGTAATAGCAGTCCCCTTAGTGACCCACTTTAGGTAGTAATAGCAGTCCCTTCAGTGACTCCCTTTAGGTAGTAATAGCAGTCACCTTAGTAAACCCCCTTTAGGTAGTAATAGCAGTCCCCTTAGGGACCTCCTTTAGGTAGTAATAGCAGTCTCCTTTGTGCCCCCCTTTAAGGTGATAATAGCAGTGCCCTTAGTGAGCCCCTTTAGGTTGTTATAGCAGTCTCCTTTGTGCCCCCTCACATAGGCTTGCATTGAGGGGGCGGAGCATGTCATCACACAGGGGCGGGGCTGTGACATCACAATGCTCTAACGGGGTGCTGCGTGCAAGATCACGGGGGTCCCCAGCGGCGGGACTCCCGCGATCAGGCATCTTATCCTTTGGATAGGGGATAAGATGTCTTAGCACCGAAGTACCCCTTTAAAAAGGTCAGTACATTATATGATTTATATAACTTATAATTTATTGCATGGAGTGTTACCAGTAGTTTACACTATGGTAGAAGTGGAGGTGCCCCAGACATGAAAAACTGTGCCTGTTGAGGCTCTTTCTATGCAAAAAGTCTATACCTGTGTTTTCCCACTTTATGATGGTCAGGGTTCAAAGTATTGCACAATTTATCTTTGCAATATTTTGCAACAAATAATTTTAAAATACCCCTGGTATTAACAGTACTAAAGTCAGCTTCTTATATAGCATCCAATTCTACAGATTAGTGTTAATGTTTTATTTAAATCTTGTAATATCATTTTAAATCTGATTTATCCTACTTCCAGCTCCTTTGGAAAGAGCCTGCCAGAAATCAATGACCCTTTCCAGTGAATTCACTGGTACACGACACACATTCCTGTTCAAGTAAGTATGAAGCATGAGAGAAATAATTTGGGGTTTTTATACCAACCTATTAATTGATAGCTAATATGTTAATGGAGACCCCAGCGGGTTGATGGTGTTTCCCCTAGACGTAGTGCCTGTGGTTAACCACATTCGGTTGTGCCATAGGGAGATGTATTGGATCTTCTGTTTTAACACACTGATCCCCCATGGCCTTAATGAATGTTTAGAGTCAGTTTTTAGTGGATTTTTTTTTTATATTGTTATTATGGATTATATAATATAGTCCATATTCCAGCCCATATATTGATTACTATTTTTGTTTTTTTATTTATTTATTTTTATATATATACTTTTTAATAGTAATATTTTTTAGATCATATGCCATTTAAATTGTTGTCTGGAACACATGTTGCATTCCAACTAAGTTACAGAAGTTTGTGCACTTTCAAATTGTCTCCTCCTGTTCTCTGCAGCTATACTTCCTGTTATTATTTGAACTTCCAGTCGGTGAGTCGCACCATGAGTGCCATGGTTTTAGGAAGGAAGGTATAACCTGTTACTCCTTTAGACCGGAAGAACCCTCTTTGACATCTCTGAACCGGAAGTGTGAGCGCCTGAGAACACAGGAAGGTATCGCATCAGCAGCAAACCGGATGCGATATTCCGGAAGGATGCAAATTTTGATACTCTGGTGTCCCCGGAAGTCACCATTCTCGATGGATGGGCGGAGCATGGATATATTATAAGTCTATTTATGTGCTGCTTTGTTACTGATATCTCAGCCTGAAGAAGAGGAACTGCACCACATCCCCAGAAATGTGTTGCTACTGGCATTTTATTGTTTTTTAAGTAATAAATCCTGTTTCTACATGCTTTGGGAATGCTCCTTTCATGATTGGAAGACACGAGAGTGATTGTATGGATGCCGACTTGGAGGGGGGTGCTGGAGTATACAGTTGAGCACCCCCCCCCCCCCCCACACACACACACACTGTGGATTGAGTTACCATCCTCTTTAAGTGTTGCATTCATTCTTCATTGTTTTTATTGCATTCTGACCAATGGTCTTTTTTTGCATTTTGTGTACAGTATATTATATTTCATGCCTAGATGTACTGAGAAGAAGATCTGGGGCTTTGGACTGCGCTCTCTAGTGGTCCTAGGGTGTAGATCATCTGGAGTGAATATTCTCTATTGGATACGCTATTTTGGCTCTGGGGAGTTAGTGGAGTGGTGCCGGTTTAATCCGGTAAACCCTTAACTTGCACCAGGTGAGTCTGAACCACATTTTTTTCCTTCTATAAACTTGATTTATTTGGATTAGCGCTGCCTTTGCTTTTTTGTCCATTGTGTATCTTTCAATACGTTAAAGGGGTACTCTTGATTGTTTGCAAATCAACAGGTGTCAGAAAGTTATACAAATTTTTTAATTACTTCTATTTAAAAAAAAAAAAACTCTATAAGTTTCTGGCACCACTGATTTTGTTAACATCTTTGATCTCTTCTTCCAAATTCACAATGGTATAATAACAGTGAACGGGACTGGTCTACACCTCACTAGTGTTCTGGGCTAGGGTTACAGCAATAATATTGCCTTTATGATTGGCCTTGATTGTAGGGTAAATTATGTAAATATACTTTAATATAAGGTCATTAAAAGAAATAGAGAACCCATCAACCAGTGATCATTATCATAGCCTTATGTCATAAGCATTACCCAGTTAGTTTTCTTTAGGTTTAGTCTTGTCATCTGATCACTTCTTCTTTCGCTTCTCTTTAAGCCAAGTAACATCCAGTGTGGCTCCACAGCATTTCATCTCTATATCTTGGAAGAAGCAGAAACTAACAACTCCTCCATTGCAAAGCACCACCAGACAGGAAAGGGGGGGTTGGTTTGTTGGGGGGCTAAAAAGGCTAAAGCTGCAGGACTTGCACCAGTAGCCTGGGTCTGGCTCAGACTCGCTCATTAATGGGGATCAGTAAACTTACACTAGGTCTCCAGGCAGGCGAGTTCTGCTTTCACCTGTATGTGCACACACATTTTTTTTCATCTCTGCCTTCTGAGTGCCATAACTTTACTTTTTTAAGGTAGAAATATGAACATTTATTTATTCTTTTTTTTTTTTTTTTTTAACTTTGAAGCTTTCTGCTTGTAAGGAAAATGTATATTACAAATATATATATTTTTTTATTCACATATACAATATGTCTACTTTATGTTTGCATCATAAAATTGATGAGTTTTTACTTTTGGAAGACATCAGAGGGCTTCAAAGTTCAGCAGCAATTTTCAAATTTTTCACAAAATTTTCAAACTCGATATTTTTCAGGGACCAGTTCAGTTTTGAAGTTGATTTGAAGGGTCTTGATATTAGAAATACCCCACAAATGACCCCATTATAAAAACTACACCCCCCAAAGTATTCAAAATGACATTCAGGCAGTGTTTTAACCCTTTAGGTGTTTCACAGGAATAGCAGCAAAGTGAAGGAGAAAATTAAAAATCTTAATTTTTTACACTCACATGTTCTTGTAGATCATATGTCTATGTAAAGTGTTCGGCGGGCGCAGTAGAGGGCTCAGAAGGGAAGGAGCGACAAGGGGATTTTGGAGAGAACATTTTTCTGAAATGGTTTTTGGGGGGCATGTCACCTTTAGGAAGCCCCTAGGGTGTCAAAACAGCAAAAAAAAAAAAAAACACATGGCAAACCATTTTGGAAACTAGACCCCTCGGGGAATGTAACATGGGATAAAGTGAGCCCTAATACCCCACAGATGTTTCATGACTTTTGCAAATGTAAAAAAATAATAATAATTTGACCTAAAATGCTTGTTTTCCCAAAAATGTTACATTTAAAAAAGGGTAATAGCAGAAAATACCCCCCAAAATTTGAAGCCCAATTTCTCCCGATTCAGAAAACACCCCATATGGGGGTGAAAAGTGCTCTGCTGGCGCACTACAGGTCTCGGAAGAGGGGTAGTCACGTTTGGCTTTTTGGAAGCAAATTTTGCTCTGGGGGCATGCCGCATTTAGGAAGCTCCGATGGTGCCAGGACAGCAAAAAAAAAAATCCACATGGCATACTATTTTGGAAACTAGACCCCTCGGGGAACATAACAAGGGGTTAATTGAACCTTTATACCCCACAGGTGTTTCGCGACTTTTGCATATGTAAAAAAAAATATTTTTTTTTACCTAAAATGCTTGTTTTCTCAAAAATTTTACATTTTTAAAAAGGGTAAAGCAGAAAATACCCCCAAAAATTTGTAACACAATTTCTCCCGAGTACGGCGATACCCCATATGTGACCCTAAACTGTTGCCTTGAAATACGACAGGGCTCCAAAGAGAGAGCGCCATGCGCATTTGAGGCCTAAATTAGGGACTTGCATAGGGGTGGACATAGGGGTATTCTACGCCAGTGATTCCCAAACAGGGTGCCTCCAGCTGTTGTAAAACTCCCAGCATGCCTGGACAGTCAGTGGCTGTCTGGTAATACTGGGAGTAGTTGTTTTGCAACAGCTGTAGGCTCTGTTTTGGAAACAGTGGCATATCACATGTTTTTTATTTTTATTGGGGAGGGGAGGGAGGCTGTGTAGGGGTATGTGTATATGTAGTGTTTTTTACTTTTTATTTTATTGTGTGTTAGTGTAGTGTAGTGTTTTTAGGGTACAGTCGCACGGGCGGGGGTTCACAGTAGTTTCTCGCTGGCAGTTTGAGCTGCGGCAGAAAATTTGGCGCAGCTCAAACTTGCAGCCAGATACTTACTGTAAACCTCCGCCCATGTGAGTGTACCCTGTACATTCACATTGGGGAGGGGGGAACATCCAGCTGTTGCAAAACTACAACTCCCAGCATGCGCTGACAGACTGTACATGCTGAGAGTTTTAGTTTTGCAACAGCTGTAGGCACACTGGTTGTGTATCACTGAGTTTGTGACCTAACTCAGTGTTTCACAACCAGTGTGCCTCCAGCTGTTGCAAAACTACAATTATCAGCATGTATGGTGCATGCTGGGAGTTGTAGTTTGCAACAGCTGGAGGCACGCCGGTTGTGAAACACTGAGTTAGGTAAAAAAAAAACTCAGTGTTTTTCACAACCAGTGTGCCTTCAGCTGTTGCAAAACTACAACTCTCAGCAGTCACCGACAGCCAACGGGCATGCCGGGAGTTGTAGTTATGCAACCAGCAGATGCACCACTACAGCTGAAGGTACACTTTTCCATACAAAAAATGTGCCTCCAGCTGTTGCAAAACAATAAGTCCCAGCATGCCCATAAGGGAATGCTTGGAATTGTGGTGGTCTGCCTCCTGCTGTTGCATAACTACAGCTCCCAGCATGCCCTTTTTGCATGCTGGGAGCTGTTGCTAAGCAACAGCAGGAGGCTGTCACTAATCTCCAACTGCTGCAAGCCGCCAGATACATGTCAGTCCCTCGCCGCCGCCGCTCCTGGGGCCCCGATCCCAACATTGATGCCGGGGATCGGGGACCCCAGCTGCCTGGGTCCGCGTCTCGGACCTGCTCACGTCCTCCGGAAGAGGGGCGGAGCGGGTTGCGGGAGTGACACCCGCAGCAGGTGCCCTGATTGGTTGGCCGGTAAACCGGCCGACGAATCAGGGCGATCGTGAGGTGGCACCAGTGCCACCTCATCCCTGATTGCTATGGCTGTTCGGGGCCGTCAGAGACGGCCCCGAACAGCCTGTAATTCCGGGTCACCGAGTCACTGGAGACCCGATTGACCCGGAATCCGCCGCAGATTGCTGGGCTGAATTGTCCAGCGATCTGCGGCCATCGCCGACATGGGGGGACATAATGACCCCCCTGGGCTATATGCCGCAATGCCTGCTGAACGATTTCAGCAGGCATCCGGCTCCGGTCCCCAACCGGCTAGCGGTGGGGACCGGATTTCCCATGGGCGTATGGATACACCCTGCGTCCTTAAGGACTCGGAATGCAGGGCGTATCCATACGCCCTGTGTCCTGAAGAGGTTAAAGAGTACCTGTCACCAAACTAAACTTTTAATGTATTGTTCCTTATGTAATTATAAGACACTTTGCTATTTACTTGCTGTTAATATTCTCAAAGTTTTATGTTTTTTTTATTGTGATTGAGAAAACGGCCACTAGGTGGCTCTGTTCTGTTCCCTATGTAAGTCAAACAGTTAGTTTGTCAAAAACAAACCTAAGGAGAACCTCCTTAAAGGGGTAGTCCAGCGGTGAAAAACTTATCCCCTATCCTAAGGATAGGGGATAAGTTTGAGATCGCGGGGGGTCCGACCGCTGGGGCCCCCTGCGATCTCTCTGTACGGGGGCCCCGGCTCTCCGCCGAGGTAGCGGGTGTCGACCCCCGCACGAGGCGGCGGCCGACACGCCCCCTCAATACATCTCTATGGCAGAGCCGGAGATTGCCGAAGGCAGCGCTTCGGCTCTGCCATAGAGTTGTATTGAGGGGGCGTGTCGGCCGCCGCCTCGTGCGGAGGTCGACACGCCCCCTTCCCGCGGGCTGTCGGGGCTCCGTACAGGAGATCGCAGGGGGCCCCAGCGGTCGGACCCCCCGCGATCTGCAACTTATCCCCTATCCTTAGGATAGGGGATAAGTTGCTCACCGCTGAATCACCACTGGACTACTCCTTTAAAGATAACCCCAAACTAAAGACCTCCCCTAAAAACAATAGTATTTATTGGACTTCGTAGAGTGTATGCTACCCAATAGAAAATTGAAATCACAGCGTGACTCTAATATTGTGCTTCAAGCACTATTGGGCACCATACAATTGAGCAGATCTCACTTCTACAAAGCAAAGTAGTATATTTACTGTGCCAATGCACTATATGTGTGACCATTTAGGAAAGCTCCCTCTCGGGCTACCACTTTGTGGTTGTTTGCTGCAGTAGTGTTAGAGTGCACTGCTGCTGATTAAAAGACGCACTATAGCCTCCCTGATGTTTTGCTGATGAATCTGCTTTGTCAAGGGCTCAGAGGCTAATGCCGATAGTGGCGTGTTCTCTCTTCTATAACTTTGGTATAACGTCATATCCTGCTCCTCTTCTGTCCAATAAGGGTCCTTCTACTATTCATAGGTCCCATGTAATTCCGTGCATGCCTTAGGATTTAGACCGCATTCGGGATTTTCCTGTTAGCTGCGCATGTCATAATACTTACCCACTGACCGGGTTCGGTCTGTAGCGCATGTCACAGTATTACGTGCGCCTGCACTGTTTACTGCACATGACATTTAACTTAGTCTCAGGATCCTGTACTTGTTACGCATGTCCCAACATTTAGGTTTGTATTGAAGAAATGTTCACATGATAATTATGCATAAATATATATGCTTAACACCCACTTGGTAAAGATATTTTACAATCTATATTGACAAAGGGCCCACCATGATAACATTTGGGAATATGTTGGTACATACATTAATTATATGTTAGGTAAATCCAGCCAATTGTCATCATATATGGCTGGTAACATGATGGGAGATATTATACATACAATGTGATAGGATGTACTTAACCATATTTAGCCAACAATTATTCACAAGGTGATAATATGTTTAACTATAAATATATAACCATCCCTATTTCTCCTTATAAATAGATACATCACTAAATCAGTAAAATAAATAGTTACAAACAAGAGACAAGTATAGATTATAAAATATCTTTATTCACAAAAAATAGATAACAACTATGTTGTAAATATTCCAATCGGGTGTTAAGTATATATATATATTTATGCAGAATTGGCCTGTGAACATTTCTTCAATACAAACCTAAATGTTGGGACATGCGTATTAAGTACGGGGGTCAAGCTCCTGAGACTAAGTTAAATGTCATGCGCAGTGAACAGTGCAGGCGCACATAATACTGTGACATGCGCTATAGACAGAACCCGGTCAGCGGGTAAGTATGATGACATACGCAGCTGACGGGAAACTCCTGAATGTGCTCTAAGTCCTAAGGCATGCACGGGATTACACGGGACTTTGAATGAATAGTAGAAGGACCCTTATTGGACAGAAGAGGAGCAGGATATGATGTTAGACCAAAGTTATAGAAGAGAGAGAACACGCCACTATCGGCATTAGCCTCTGAGCCCTTGACAAAGCCGATTCATTGGCGAAATGTCGGGGAGACTATAGTGCGTCTTTTACTCAGCAGCAGTGCACTCTAACACTATTGTAGCAAACAACCACAAAGTGGTAGCCCCAAGATATAGTGCATTGGCACAGTAAATATACCACTTTGTGGAAGTGAGATCTGTAAAATTTTATGGTGCACAATAGTGTTTTAAGCACAATATTAGAGTCACTCTGTGATTTTAATTTTCTATTGAGTAGCATACATCTATTTCAATAAATACTATTGTTTTTATGGGGGGGTCTTTAGTTTGGGGCTATCCCTAAGGGGGTTCCCCTTAGGTTTATTTTTGATAGTTTAGTACCCTGGGACCTTCCGGGAGATTTGTTTATTGAAACAGTTAGTTTGGTCTCCTCCCAGCCTGGCAGGAGGCCAAACTTTGGAAGTGTGTGCAGGGCATGGCGAGGCACAGCTCTCACAGGCATCAGTGATGTCATGCCTGCTGGGGAACGCCCACTTTCTTCTGCCGCGAGCACATACAATGTGAGCAAGGCAAAAGGTATGATACAGAGCTTTTTAAAGCTCTGAATTTTTTTTAAGGAGTAGTTAGGGAATATAATCTGAGTTAGATTAGAAAATATGGTTTGATGACAGGTAATCTTTAAGTCTCACTGTAAAGCAATGGAGGAAAAAAATAAACACTTCTACCATTGTTTTTATACATTTTAAAGGGGTACTTCGGGAAAATAAAACTTATCCTCTATCCCCTATCTGACAGCTTTGGGTCCTACCACTGGGGTCCCCTAAAATCATCTTCACGGAACCCGGCTTAGGCACCCTCTTTTTTTATTTTTGTTGTATAAATGTTTTTTTTTTTGTGGGAACAAGCTGTAGTAGTTATCATTTTTGTATATATACAACGTTTTGGATCATTCTTTATTCCATTTTTATTATTAAGGCTTTAAATTTGATTTTATAGCATTCATTGTGTTTGAAAATCCACATTAACTAAGGGTACGTTCACACGTACAGGATCAGCTGCATATCTTTGCTGCATATTTTGTGCATCGGATTTTTGCTACCCATTAACTGTAATGGCAAGCAAAATCAGCTGCACAAAATATGCAACAAAAATATGCAGCAGATCCTGGACGTGTGAACATACCCTAAATATATTTTGGTGATTGTAAAACAAAAATAGAGAAAAAGAAACCCAGCCGCACATCCATAATTTGCATTTTGATCTATTTGCTTCTCAGCAAAAATTCAAATACTAACAGGTTGTTAGTATACATTTTGATCAAAAAGTACAAGCCCACTTGCCACGTCAAGGCCACCTATTTAGAGTGGGTCCCTAATCCAACATTAGCGTGGTTCGGGGCGGCGGCCACCACCACCGCAACACCATGCCCACAGGGGGAGCGACCCAGTGGCCAGGCAGCCCCATTGCTGCCTGACACCACCCCACAGACAAAGCATCACAGCAACAGTGACCGGTCGGGGCTTGGTCAGGCAGCAGTGGGGCTGCCTGGCCACTGGGTCGTTCCCCCTGTGGGCATGGTGCTGCGGTGATGGTGGCCACCGCCCGGCGCTACGGTAATATTGGATTAGGGACCCACTCTAAATAGGTGACCTTGATGTGGCGAGTGGGCTTATATTTTTTGATCAAAATGTATACTAACAACCTTTAGAGTTTGAATATATGCTGAGAAGCAAGTAGATAAAAATACAAATTGTGGATGTGTGGCTGGGTTTTTTCTCTATTTTTATTATATATTCTGGTGATTGATTGAGGCAATTCCAAATTGAGAACTTTTTATTATTTTCCACTACATTCGGACAATATAATCAGTTAAAAGTTATGTTGCCATATTCTGAGAACTATACTTACTATACTTACTTTCACTGACAGAGCTGTGCGGGACAAGCTGTAGTCTTCAATAGTTTCAGTTTAGGGAAATGACTTTTCTGTCTTTAGATTACATTTTTTTTGAGGTGGGATTCTGACATTATTTTTTTATGCTTTCCATAGCATTTGCTGTGTGGGATTTAAAGGGGTATTCCGGGCAAAAACATCTTATCCCCTATGGAAAGGAAAGGGGATAAGTTGTCTGATCGCGGGGGCCCCGCCGCTGGGACCCCGCGCGATCTCCCTGCAGCAGCCCGCATTCTATGCATAGCTGCGTCTGCAGTTTCGGAAACCGCCGGGCTGCCGAGACGGGGACATGACGTCACACCACGGCCACTCCATTCATGTCTATGGGAGGGGGCGTTGCGGCCGTTACGCCCCCTCCTATAGACATGAATGGAGGGGGCGTGACGTGACGTCATGTCCCCGTCTCAGAAGCCCAGCAGTTTCCGAAACTGCAGATGCAGCTACGCATAGAATGGGGGCTGCTGCAGGGAGATCGCGGGGGGTCCCAGTGGCGGGCCCACCGCGATCATACATTTTATCCCCTATCCTTTCGATAGGGGATAAGATGTTTTTGCCCGGAATACCCCTCTAAAAAAAATGTGTTAGTCTTATAGTACAGACACATTGACTTCAATTTATGTATTTTTTTTGTAACCATGTTATTAGTCAAACAGCGATTTTTATGCTTTTTTACACAATTTTTTAAATTTTTTTACTATATTTATTACCCCACATTTGCAGTTGAATGTATGATTCTGTGGTTGCTTACATGATACACTGATCTACTTATGTAGCACAGTGTATTTGTTACGTTATGTGCTCTGGCCGTGAGCGCATGGTCCTGTTACCTGCTGCTTCTGGCAGGGCTGGGATTCGCATTGCGGGATGCGCCTGCATGCGAATCCCAGTCCGTCACTCACTGGGTGCTTCTCCTACCCCCGCCTCTGCCTCTCTGCTCTGGCGTGTGTGTCCCCGTCCCCTAGGGCGTGCGTGCCGGAGCTTTAAGATTTAAAGGGCCAGTGCGCCCATTAGTGTAGTACACCGGTGGCTCATTGATGAATTCCTCCTCCTCCCACACTTCCCTGCCGGATCTTTGTTGCCTTGTCCCTGAGAGAAAGGATTCCTGAGAGTTGCCTTGCCGTGTATCTGATCCTTTGCTCTGTGACCTGACCTTGCTCCTCTGCCGCCTGCCTACTGACCTCTTGCTACATCCTGATTACTCTACTATGCCACCTGCCCTGACCTTCTGCTATCCTGACTACGTGCTGCCTTATCCCAACTGTGCCTCGCATCTCCTCAGCCACCTGTGTGGTTATGCCGTGCCAGGGGTAGTGACCTGGGTGCCACTTGCCGTAGCAAGTCCATCCCACTTTGCGGCAGACTCTGGTGAAAACCAGCGGCACCTTAGACTCCACTCCCTGGTACGGTCTGAGTCATCTGCCACACAGGTCCAGCGGATCCACATCCACTGGTTTTCCTGTCTTCTGAAATATGAGTGTTACCGTATTATTGTCTACCTGTCAGTATTGCCCCTAGCAGAGCATAAAAAGCAACCAAGGGGCACCCTGTGACCATGTTTGGTAATACTGACCACAGCATCTAAGAGGGTAAATGGCTGGCATCACAGCATGTGCACATCCAGACTGTTGAAACATCCCATGAATCCACATCATCCAAACAATTTACCTGTTCATCATGTTGTGTAATCATCTAATATAAACTTGGCACACAGTTGTCTTTTTGTGTAGGAATGTGTCAAGCTGGTGCCCTACTCATGCCACTTAAACAGCTCCAACCTACCAAGGCCTAGACTCCACAAGTCCTCTAAAGGTGTCCAGCATTAATTGTGTTAGCTGTTTGTTCAATGGAAGCTTTTATGTGGGATCACTGTATTGTAATGAGATAATTAATATTATTCACTTAATCTACTAATGGCTGTAATGTTATGGCTGATCGGCATATACATGCACCTTATGATCCTAATACCCTTGCATTTTCCTATTTAAGCAGAGCCATTGTTATTTGTTACTTCATGGTGACGATGACACAGAGCACATCCGCTGACAAGAACATATCTAAAATACAAACAACGTCTTTTTATCTTTTCTTGAGCGACAAGTCAAACTTGAATGTATTCTTTCCAATATCAACTCAATATCTATAAAACAACATGACTTTTTAGTTAAAGTGAGACATATTGTTCATTTAAGCCAAACAGTGAGTCATAAGAAAGAAGCAGCCAAGTTGTATTACTGGGCATGGAGAATATTCAAGTGGTGGAAAATTGCTGGTTATCCTCGGAATGAAAACAGAAAGAAACCATAACTGATAAAGTGATGCATACGCTTCTGCAGAAAAAAACACTTTAATTACCATGTAACAATGTGAAAAGCTTGAAAGAAAAGCTTCTGTGTATCCTCCCAGCCACCGAATACATTGGCTTTCATCTTAAAACAAGTTTCTGTGAAAAGTGCTTTACATCTTATTTAAGTACATGGGTTTCTGGATCAAAGCGTTGTTGTTCACAGAAGTTGAAAATTGTGTTATTTGACTGTTGTTTAAAAAGGTTACTCTGGATAGCTGAAACTTATTCCCGATCCACAAGATAGGAAATAAGTGTTTGATCCCGGAATCTCTGGAACTGGGCCCAGCTACTTACCTATCCTTGTCCCCATCCTCAGAGATGGGCAGGAGAAATGGCCTGCTCAGCCAATCACTACTGTGATTGGACCTCCATCTCAGCTGGTGACTGGCTGAGCAGGTTGTCACTCCTGCAGATCTCTGCGGGTGGGAGCCGCTCTGCTCCGAGTACGAGTAAGTCCCGGGCCTGTTCATATGAATAGGGGATACGTTTTAGTTATCCGTAGTACCCCTTTAACAGGCTGCAATTTTGGCAATATAAAATATTTTTTTCTTTAAAGGGAAACTGATACCTTGTTCACCAGCACTAAACACAATAAACAGGGTTATAGTGTGGATGAGTCTGAATAAAAAGAGGTATAACTCACCCGATTGGTGGTCCAGTCCTGGAGATTCACTTCCTCTCTCTGCAAAACCAGAGGCTTTGTGGGAAATGAAGCAGCAATAAAATAAATCTTTTTTTTTTTAAATTAGTGTGGTTGAAAACCAGTGCCTTACACATCAGCTAAAATAGGTAAGCACAAGACATAAACAAGAAGTTTGTTTAATATAGTGTGTATTAAGAACCTTTGCTAGTTGAAATTTAGCTCTAGGGCTGTATTCCGAAAAGGGTTCTAAACTAGATGAAGAATTTAAAGAAGACATGCGTAAACTGGAAGGAGCCAAATGTTTTTCTTTCAAAGGTTCTTGTAACTTTTGTCTTGTATCTATATTCATAGATAACTCAGGGTCATCAGCTACGATGGTGTTCTCATGACAAAAAGGACAAATCTACAATATTTTAGATAAATCCTCAATTTATTTTATTTTAGGTTATTTTCACCTACAGGAGTAGAGTCAGAATAAGTTAAAATTATCAATTGGTATTGATCTGTCCTCAAATGCGTTTTAGCCACATATGGATTTGATTTGGGGTGTAATCTTCCTAAGTGCGAGAATATTTCTGGACCTATTTATTAATAGTGTCCATCTCTAAGTGATTAAGTCTACTAGTAACATTTATACTCCATAAAGCTATTAAATCAGGTTAAATTAACCATATTGTCTTCCTAGGAGAGATTCATTGCAGACGTCTGTCTTTTAGTTATGAAAAGAATCATCATCACTCTAGAGCAAGACTCCATTTAAAGGGGTTCTCCGGTGCTTACACATCTTATCCCCTATCCAAAGGATAGGGGATAAGATGCCTGATCGTGGTAGTCCCGCCGCTGGGGACGCCCGTGGTCATGCACGCGGCACCCCGTTTGTTATCAGTCCCCGGAGCGTGTTCGTTCCGGGTCTGATTACGGCGGTCACCAGGCTGGCTGCATGTGACGTCACGCCTCCGCCCCGCAATGCAAGCCTACGGGAGGGCCCCCTCCGGTGGAAAATCATGCCCCCTCCGGTGGAAAACAAATGTTTTCAAATCAACTGTCGCCAGAGAGTGGAGAACCACTATAAGATTTTTAGATAGAAGTACTTTACAAATACCAATTGATTAGAATTTTTTTTTTCCACCAGAGTAACCCCTGTTAAAAAAATGTTTCATTAAATAAACTGGTGCCAGAAAGTTAAACAGATTTGTAAATTACTTCTATTAAAAAATCTTAATCCTTCCAGTACTTATCAGCTGCTGTATACTATAGATGAAGTTATTTTCTTTTTGAATTTCCTTTCTGTCTGAGCATAGTGCTTTCTGCTGACACCTCTGTCCATTTTAGGAACTGTCCAGAGCAGGATAGGTTTGCTATGGGATTTGCTACTACTATGGACAGTTCCTAAAATGGACAGAGATGTCAGCAGAGAGCACTGTGGTCAGACAGAAAGGAAATTCAAAAAGAAAATAACTTCCTCTGTAGTATACAGCAGTTGCTAAGTACTGGAACGATTAAGATTTTTAAATAAAAGTAATTTACAAATCTACAGGAAAAAGGGAAATTGTAGGTGCAGCTCACAACTATACACTTACCGAGGTGAACTGGGGTACACACCTATACCACGGTGTGTTTGAAATATCAATAAAGAAGAAAAATGGTTTCCCCCACCTCAAGGTTCGTGTTTGTAATAATTATAAAGATATTGCAATAAGACCGTGCTTCAATTATTCTAATATTTTATTAAAATGTATCATATATATTTAAATTCTACTCTCACAGGGCCCTTGTGGGAGAAGAAATATATTTAAAATACAAATAAAAAACAATATAATCAATATGTCACTCAATTGCTATATTATTTGCAGAGTTAAATTCATGGACACCAAGATATCTATTAAATGTAACTGTCCTTTGTATTGTAGCAATAATTGCTATAATGTTATTATAATGTCTCTGGTTAAGTTGTAACAGATGTTATAATAAATGGTGATCTATTACCAGTTCTGTATAGTCGGCAATTACTCGCTGAGCTGCAGATATGCTTGCAGGAATATGTGCTGGCATGCACAAATGGCAGCTGGTCCTGACGGCGCAGGGCCCGGGTGATACCGCCCGATGAAATCGAGGAGATGGATGCAGAGCCTCGTGGTGGCTGGTCCTGACAGTGCAGGGCGCAGATGATTCCGCCCGGTGGAATCGAGGAAGTGACTGCAGAGCCTCGTGTTTTCAGCGTCTGATGTCAGAGTTCATGCGGACTATGGAAGCTGAAACTGATATGCAGGTAAGTCCTGGAGGTGGATTGCTCATTCAGAGCTACAGATATTATTCAGAGTACGGCTGTCCAGAGTCTTGGCAGTAAAAGTTCTTTAAGCAATGAGTGGCATAGATAGCATAAATAAATATAAAACTAGATGCGTTTCAGGGTGCTTAGTCATCTCTGACCCTTTCTTCAGTAGTCCGAAAATGTTGGCACCTCTGAAATTTGAAAATGAAAATGAAGTATTTCTCACAGAAAAGGATTGCAGTAACACATGTTTTGCTATACACACATTTATTCCCTTTGTGTGTATTGGAACTAAACCAAAAAAGGGAGGGAAAAAAACTAATTGAACATAATGTCACACCAAACTCCAAAAATGGGCTGGACAAAATTATTGGCACCCTTAACTTAATATTTGGTTGCACACCTTTTGGAAAAAATAACTGAAATCAGTTGCTTCCTATAACCATCAATAAGCTTCTTACACCTCTCAGCCGGAATGTTGGACCACTCTTCCTTTGCAAACTGCTCCAGGTCTCTCTTATTGGAAGGCGCCTTTTCCCAACAGCAATTTTAAGATCTCTCCACAGGTGTTCAATGGGATTTAGATCTAGACGCATTGCTGGTCACTTCAGAACTCTCCAGCGCTTTGTTGCCATCCATTTCTGGGTGATTTTTGCCGTATGTTTGGGGTGATTGTCCTGCTGGAAGACCCAAGATCTTGAATGCAAACTCAGCTTTCCGTTGGTAATCCTCAGATTTCATGATGCAAAACAACCCCAAAACATCATTGAACCTCCACCATATTTCCCTGTAGGTACTGTGTTCTTTTCTTTGTAGGCCTCATTCCGTTTTCAGTAAACAGTAAAATAATGTGCTTTTACAAAAAAGCTCGAACACATGCTTGAAACAATCTTATTTTTCCACAATTTTGAAAGGGTGCCAATAATTTTGTCCAGACCATTTTTGGAGTTTGGTGTGACATTATGTCCAAGGGAATAAACATGTGTATAGCAGGACATGTGTTACTGCAATCCTTTTCGGTGAGAAATACTTCATTTTCTTGAAAAATTTCAGGGGTGCCAACATTTACGGCCATGACTGTGTGTGTACTGCTCAATTAATCTAATAATAATTCTAATAATAATATGAACTAATTCTAATATTAATATTTATTTATTTATATAGCAGCAAAATATTATTTAGGATTGTGCAATTAGAGAAACAACAAACAAATAAAGTAGGGCAAATATTTTCGACAGAAAAAGTAAGAAGGTTATGGTGAGAGAGTGGGAGGGTATATGTAATCAATTCAGAAAATGAGAAAAGCCAGAAGACCAGATCAAGTGAATTCCCATCTTCAGGCATAGGAGAATTTGTAAGTTGGGAAAGGCAAAGGTATACAATAAACCATCTTTCAACACAGAAAATAGTTACCAACAAAATATGCATTTAGAGTAACTTTACAGAACTAAAACTTGAGGGAAGAGTTCAGATGCATCTGTACAAAGTTCCAGGCCAAGGTCAGCAGATAAAAACACACCACCACCCACCAGGCTGACACATACTTTTTAATAAAAACATTTCCAGATGGCCATAAAAGTCCCAGAACATTTCAATGTATGGTTTCTTCTAATTTACTTAAGGTTGAGAGCTTTATTGGTGGTCCAGCAATGCCTTTGACATGTCTCTCAGGAATAAGATACATTTCCTAACACCGTGGAAGCTTTTATTTGTAACAAGACAGCGGTTATTAATGGAAGAAATAGCTTGGATTGAATAGGTGTCTAGAGTCTATGCTCCCTACATAGTATTATCAGCATGACGTGCTAGGAGATGACTGTTATCTCCATGGATGCATGGATATTAGCTTTTCCTGTTGCAGAAAAAAAAAAGATTTTATGTTAAGGCACAATTTTCCATTGTCTAATAGCTGCTAGATCTTTCTTTCCATAATAAAAAAAAAAAAAAAGAAGGCACTAGTTTAGTACTGAAATTATAGAAAAATCGGTAAGAATGTGTTACACTATTCAAGCAGCTACAATATACAGTGAGGCAAGAAAGTATTTAGTCAGCCACCAATTGTGCAAGTTCTTCCACTTAAAAAGATGAGAGGCCTGTAATTTTCATCATAGGTATACCTCAACTATGAGAGACAGAATGAGAAAAAAAATCCATAAAGTCACATTATCTGATTTTTAAAGAATTATTTTTTCAAATTATGGTGGAAAATAAGTATTTGGTCAATAACAAAAGTTCATCTTAATACTTTGTTATATACTCTTTGTTGGCAATGACAGAGGTCAAATGTTTTCTGTAAGTCTTCGCAATGTTTTCACTCACTGTTGCTGGAATTTTGGCCCATTCCTCCCTGCAGATCTCCTCTAGAGCAGTGATGTTTTAGGACTGGGCAACACGAATTTTCAACTGCCTCCAATGGGGTTGAAATCTGGAAACTGGCTAGGCCACACCAGGAGCTTGAAATGCTTCTTACGAAGCCACTCCTTTGTTGCCTGGGGCGGTGTGTTTGGGATCATTGTCATGCTGAAAGACCCAGCCACCTTTCATCTTCAATGCCCTTTCTGATAAAAGGAGGTTTTCATTCATAATAACACAGTACATAGTCCTATTCATTCTTTACCTTACACATATCAGTTGCCCTGGTCTCTTAGCAGCAAAACATCCCCAAAGCATGATGTTTCCACCCCCATGCTTCACAGTAGGAATGGTGTTCTTTGGTGGCAACTCGGAATTCTTTCTCCTCCAAACATGACAAGTTGAGTTTTTACCAAAATGTTATACTTTGATTTCATCTGACCATATGACATTCTCACAATACTCTTTTAGATCATCCAAATGTTCTCTAGCAAACTTCCGACGGGCCCGGACATGTACTGGCTTAAGCAGGGGGACACGTCTGGCTCTGCATGATTTGAGTCCCTGGTGGTGTAGTGTGTTACTTATGGTAGCCTTTGTTACTTTGGTCCCAGCTCTCTAGGTCATTCACTAGGTCCCCTTGTGGGGTTGTGGTATTTTTGCTCACTGTCCTTGTGATCATTTTAACATCACGGGGTGAGATCTTGCATGGAGCCCCAGATCGAGGGAGATTATCAGTGGTCTTGTATTCTTCCATTTTCTAATAATTGATCCCACAGTTGATTACTTCACACCAAGCTGCGTGCAGGTCTACAATTTTGTTTCCGGTGTCCTTCGACTGCTCTTTGGTCTTGGTCATAGTGTAATTTAGAGTGTGACTGTTTGAGGTTGTGGACAGGTGTCTTTTATACTGATCAGTTCAAACAGGTTCCATTAATACAGGTAAGGAGTGGAGGGCAGAGGAGACTCTTCAAGAAGAAGTTACAGGTAAGTGAGAGCTAGAAATCTTGCTTGTTTGTAGGTGACCAAATACTTATTTTCCACCATTTGTAAAAAAAAAATATTTAAAAATTAGACATTGTGATTTTATGTTTTTTTTTCTCATTATGTCTCTCATAGTTGAGGTATACCTATGATGAAAATTACAGGCCTCTCTCATCTTTTAAAGTGGGAGAACTTGCACAATTGGTGACTGACTACCGTATTTATCGGCGTATAACACGCACTTTTTAGGCTAAATTTTTTAGCCTAAAGTCTATGTGCGTGTTATACGCCGATACCTCCCCAGGAAAGGCAGGGGGAGAGAGGCCGTCGCTGCCCGCTTCTCTCCCCCTGCCTTCCCTGGGGTCTAGAGCCCTGCTGCCGGCCCTTCTCACCCCCTGGTTATCGGCGCCGCTGCCCGTTCTGTCCCCCTGACTATCGGTACCGGCGCCGATAGCCAGGGGGAGAGAAGGGGCAGCGGCACCCATTGCCGGCGCCGCTGCCCCGTTGCCTCCCCCCATCCCCGGTGGCATAATTACCTGGGTCGGGTCCGCGCTGCTGTAGGCCTCCGGCGTGCGTCCCCTTCGTCGTTGCTATGCGCTGCACGGCGCGGCGCATGACGTCAGTGCGCCGCGCCGTGCATAGCAACGACGCAGGGGACGCACGCCGGAGGCCTGGAGCAGCGCGGACCCGACCCAGGTAATTATGCCACCGGGGATGGGGGGAGGCAACGGGGCAGCGGCGCCGGCAATGGGTGCCGCTGCCTCTTCTCTCCCCCTGGCTGTAGGCGCCGCTTTTCTCCCCCTGGCTATCGGCGCCGGCAATGGGGCGCCAGTACCGATAGTCAGGGGGACAGAACGGGCAGCGGCGCTGATAACCAGGGGGTGAAAGGGCCGGCAGCAGGGCTCTAGACCCCAGGAAAGGCAGGGGGAGAGAAGCGGGCAGCGACGGCCTCTCTCACCCTACCTTTCCTGGGGGTATATCGGGGTATACACGCACCCTCATTTTACCATGGATATTTGGGTAAAAAACTTTTTTTACCCAAATATCCTTGGTAAAATGAGGGTGCGTGTTATAGGCCGGTGCGTGGTATACCCCGATAAATACGGTAAATATTTTTTTGCCCCACTGTATTTGTCTCACTAGAAATAAAAGAAATTCCAAAAAATGTAATGCTGTCGATACAAAATCAAAGGATCACCATTGGCTAGTATGCATATATTAAAACACAACAAGTATATATTGCTATTTTTGTCAAGAGGAATCACCCCCTTATATTTACATGAGAGAAAAATAAAGCTGCAGGAACCAATAACTCTCATCTTTGATCAGGTTAGGTAGCGTGTGGGTCGTGGACTATGGTTATGCGACATAGGCCTCCTTAAAGGGGTACTCCGGGGGAAAACAATTTTTTTCATACCAACTTGCTCCAGAAAGTTAAAGAGTAGCTCCCACCATCTTAATTTTTTTTTCTATCCCTACCTATTGCTAATCTATCCCTAACCCCCTCCCTGCCTTTTAAAAATTGTTTCCTGCCTTATAAAGTTCTTCTCTTCTGCTGTTTTGCTCTTGCTCTGCCGAAAGCTGACTTCCCCAGCAGGCGCAACATCACTGACACCTGCTAGGTGATGACTTCCGCCCTCACCTAATCTATGCTGTGCTCCTGTCTGGAGCGTGCATAGATGAGCGGCCAATAGCACGGCAGGCTGCTCCGGGGTCTCCTCCTCCCTGTTTTGCAGATCATGTGCTACCCAAAGAGGAGAAGTATAGGAGCATCGCCGACCTGCCATGCAAGATATCCCTGCCGGGGGCAGGGACGGGCTGCACGTGAGGCCAGTGAGCTAATGCCTGCAGCCCCAGCGTTCACAGCACTCGCTCCCGCCTGTCTGATTGACAGGCAGAGAGCGAGTGCAGGCTGACTGAATTAGGACCGATTGCCCTGCCGGCATAGGCCCTAATTCAGTCGTGATGTCACGTCAGACTACAGACGGCCACTAATAGGGAGACCCCTAGTGGCCAGTTTTCAATTGTAAAATTAAATATTTTTAAAAAAAATTTAAAATAATGGATATATATTAGAGATATGTTGTAGTACATAAGTACTACAACATATTAAAAAAAGGTTGGTGACAGTGCCCATTTAAGCATATTTGTAAATTATTTCAATTTAAAAAAAATCTTAACCCTTCCAGTAAATATCAGCTGCTGTATGCTCCACAGGAAGTTGTTTTCTTTTTGAATTTATTTTCTGTCTGACCACAGTGCTCTCTGCTGACACCTCTGTCCATGTCAGGAACTGTCCAGATCAGGATAGGTTTGCTGTGGGGATTTGTTCCTGCTCTGGACCGTTCTTGACACCTACAGTGGTGTCATCAGAGAGCACTGTGGTCAGACAGAAAATAAATTTAATGAGAAAATAACTTCCTGTGGCGCATAGAGCAGGAAAGATTAAGATTTTTTAATAGAAGTAATTTAAAAATCTGTATAAGTTTCTGGTACCAGTTGATTTGAAAAAAAAAAAAATTTCCACTGAAGTACCCCTTTAAAGAAGTACCTTTTCAAGGCATACTTATGGTACTCAGAATGGGAATGTTAAGAGCAAGCCTAATGATCTGGGGCAGTGAGTTCCACAGAATGGGAACAGCATGGGAAAAGTCCCGTAAATGTGAGGGGATGTAAGCAGGAAGGATGAAAATTATTGGCTAAGCAAACAGCACATGTGGGTCGGATAACAGAGATGAGAGTAGGGATATTTGATGATTCAGCATTATGGAACATTTTGTAGACTGGTAGATAAAAAATATAGGGGGTTTCCTGGACCTTAATATTAAATGTCAGGTTGGTGGTAGGCTTTTGGCATGATCTGATTGAAGGGGCCATGGTGCCCAGGTGACTACTGTTTCTCTTCATTGTTTACCAGACGCAGCTCTGTACATTTTGTAGCAGCTTTGCCTTGTACTGCAGGCACAGGCCTATTGAAATAATCAGTGGGGGTTCAACCACCAGGGATCCCCACTAACCCAGAAAACATAACCCCCCCTCCCCCAAATATATGGAGTGCAGCATGTGTGCATGTACATGTAATCCATTTATTCTTTGTGGGGCTTCTGCAAATCTTTGAAAGCCCCTTAGAGAATAAATACTGGCCGCATTGTGTCCCATTTTTTTCTGGGGACAATTTTCCTCCATTCGCAGGTTAGGTTGATCCCATTGATCAACTTGTTATCTCCTATCTTACAGAGGGACATTGGTCACATGCTCCTTAATAAGCAGACATCTGGATGGCAAAGGAGGATGAGAGATCGAGGGGAAGGAGCTTCAAAATCCTGCAACAGGGCACAAGTGAAGTGACAGTATGTAAGTCATGTATTACTACTACTGTATACCTATCATCAAAAGACCCAAGATGTGGCCAACCTCTTCAAGGCTTCATTCACACTGCTGTTCATTTTTTTTTTTTTTATGCCTTTGACAGACGTTATCAGGACAGGGCACAATGGGCAACAATGGGTCCCGATGGATCCCATTGACTATAAAGGGGTCCATCGGGCGCCGTTGTTTTTTAGCGGGAGTAGTGGGAGAAAAAGACGGCACATGCAATAATTTTTCTCCTGCTATTCTCCCTTCATTTCATAATGCCCGCTGCACTGCTGGGTCACAAGGGCAGTATGACAGGGACCTAATTCGTAGGTCCTCTCCAATAGGTTCCCCCAGAACCAATAATTATAGCCATTGTTTTTTTTTAACAAGCTAACCAAACACAAGAATGTGTTGTGTTGGAATATCCTAATATGCACCAGAGATGATGATCCTAATTAGGTAGGTAATTTTACTTATTATGTAGGTTTCTTCTTCTAGTAGGTAAGTAGTTTCCATGTTAGGTAGGTAGGTCCCCTAAATAAGTAGACAAGTCCCCCAAAAAAGTAGGCACCCCCAGATGGTAGACAGGACCCCCAGTATGTACATTATGTAGGTAGTTTTTCAAATTACATAGGTACTTTCACCCATAAAGGTAGGTCCCCCTGTACGTAGGCTGGTTTCCCCAATAGGAAGGTTCCACCATTAGGTAGAAAAGTCTACCCAGTAGGTAAACAGGTTCTCCCAGCAGGTAGGCATTTTCCTCCATTAGGTTGGTAGGTTTCCCCAGTAAACCCCCCCCCCCCCACACCTTTCCCTGTTTCCACTCAGGGTCTATATTTGTATCTCAGAAGAATGCCGTAATTAAAGGAAATGTACAATTTCAAAATTCCTTTTCTTGCTCATTTCACTTCCCAAAAATGTAATATGGAGATGTAAAAACAAACTAGTTTTCAAGGGTTTTTGTCATGCAATAGAAGGGAAATCCTGTGTCATTATAATGTTTCTGACCCACAGAATAAGATCATTGGGTTATTAGGCTACATGGTGAACCAATAAAGTTGAAGGGGAATTTATGAAGGCTGTAGGCTGTATGCCAGTTGCCTGGCATTGTGCAAGCCACGTTTTGTTCAAAAGTATGTGTTTTCTTTTTACACTGCCAACTCCACTTTTCTGAAAAGGAATGTGCCTCCTTCAGCGTGTGCTTCATGATAAATGTGGCACGATGGTACACTGGCAAGGGTTTACTTAAAGGGGTACTCCGGTGAAAAACTTTTTTTTTTTATCAACTTAAATAAACAGATTTGTAAATTACTTCTATTAAAAAAAATCTTAATCCTTCCAGTACTTATTATCAGCTGTCTACTACAGAGGACATTCTTTTCTTTTGGGATTTCTTTTCTGTCACGACTCATGACCACAGTGCTCTCTGCTGACACCTCTGTCCATTTCAGGAACTGTCCAGAGCAGGAGAAAATCCCCATAGCAAACATATGCTGCTCTGAACAGTTCTTAAGATGGACAGAGGTGTCAGCAGAGAGCAGTGTGGTCGTGACAGAAAAGAAATCCCAAAAGAAAAGAATTTCCTTTGTAGTATACAGCCGTTAACAAGTACTGAAAGGATTAAGAATTTTTAATAGAAGTCATTTACAAATCTGTTTAACTTTCTGGTACCAGTTGATTTAAAAAAAAAAAATTGTCACTCCAAATACGTTTTCTCATATTTGTTTGCGGTGTTTCTAGATTTACAATGTGATTTTAAAACATTGTTCTTATTAAAGTTGAAGTCTCATAAATTTAAGTTTACCACTATAAAACGAAAAAATGTAACTTCTTATAAATCTTTTTTGCTTTTGTGGACCAGGGTAAAAGCTTGCAGCTGAATATATTAAGGCTTTGTGTGCTTTTTATTAAAATGTGTACTTCTGCAGCTACGGTATGTAATATATGTGAAAGCATATCACTCCACAGGGACACCTGTCAGGGCCCAGAAAAAGCCACAATCGACCATTAATGAGAATCAGCTGGAATATATCATTGCTTTGCATGATGTAGACTCTCATACGCGATATTTAATGATTGTGACCTTGAATGAGCAATTCATTTAAATAATATGGACCTGGTAATAAAACTGTGAATGCTTTTTTTGAATATGCCCGACAAAGTGGTGCCAGCATTTATATTAAATTGTGGCACTTACAGAATGTCTCTAGAAGGCCTAAAAGTCTAAAGATTTTGTCTGAAAGAATTGACATTTTATATATATATATATATATATATATATATATATATAGATAGATAGATAGATAGATAGATATAGGAGATGAATCATAAGTCAATAGGTGATGATATGACAACTGCCTGCAACCAGTACTTGTCTCTATAACAAGCTGTGAAGTGGTGGTGCATGCGTTACACCCTGTTTAAACACTTAGAAATATTTTCTTTTTAATGGTCAACACAGCCCAACATGCTATGCAATCTATGCAATTCTATTCAGTTACCAGTGAATAAAAGATTCTGGCAATGTGGCAGTACATTATAAATTAATTGGAGAAAATGGATTACGACTAGTCCGGCAATTGGATACTTTGCATCTGTCATATCTGTTTTAGACCCTGTGTAAACAAAAGGGCCAGGGTAAAAAGTGTGCTTTTGCGGGCCCTCAGCAGTGGCACAGCGGAGGCCCCCACAGTGCGAGGGGGGGGGGGATTGTGACCGTCTAGGTAGGGGCCCCCAGCAGTGGAAAAATCCACCCCCAGCCCGGAAGATCAAGTGAATGGAGATGCACATGTACATTGCACCACCAGTACTGTACAGGGGGGGGGGACATGAATCCCCACTCCTGTGTGTACTGGGCGGCGGCGCTACTGTGACCCGACACCCCACCTTCCATTTACCTTGGCTAACAGCTCCACTGGCTTCTGGGAGCAGGTGTCACGTGCCCTGCGCAGACACACATGTCTGCTGGAGGGAGGCGGCGCATGCAGGCACATCACTGACGTGCCTGAGACCGGACCTTAGGAGCAGAGGAGCACAGTGAAGGAAGAAGACGGGCAGCTGAGGCTTAGCAGGTAATTATACCGGGTCTGGCACAGCACGCTGCCTTCAGTGCTCCGACCACTGCTCCTTAAAGCGTACCCGTCAGATCCAACAACATTTTTTTTTTTAAATATATCACTAAGTACCTAATCCTGACCATGTACATCTAATTTGTATGTGTCTAGCACCTTTATTTTTTTTTTTTATTACACTTTTAATTTAGCTCACTAGTCTGAATTCATCCCAAAGGGAGGGGGGGTGGCCTCACTGTGCAGGACTCCGCCCCCTCCCTCAGTATACTGTCTGGTAACATCTCCCCTAGCATTAGCAGGCAGGGGGGGGCAGTTGTTTGGCTTTTTCAGTATGAAATACTGAAAATTTTCTAATGAAAGCAATTGAAAAAGCTATTGGTTTTGCATGCTTTACAACATATCACAAGTTTATGTATTTGCCAGTGCCCATTTAAGTCCAGGGACCTTCTGCTATTGCCCATAGGTCACGGACTGGAGGAGCAGTAAATGGAACAGGGGCAGACTCACAGGGGCCTCTCCAACAACTTCCCCCTCCCGAACCCCCAACAGCCCTATAACCCCCTAAAACCCCCATCCCCCCGGCCAGGTCACTTACTCGCATATGCTGACAAAGCCCTTGAACAGATGCCCTGGGGCTCTTCATGTGCTCCTGGAAGCAGACGTGCGGGAACATTTTTAGTCAGCTGCAGAGCCATAGGATGTATTCAGGGCATGCTGGGAGTTATAGTTAGTAACTGCAACTCCTAGCATGCCCTGACAAAGCCTATGGCTCTTCAGCTGACCCAAAACTACAAGTCCCAGCAGATTGCACTATATAATGGTATAGTATAGGTTATGGTGCAACATGCTGGGAGTTGTAGTTTTGGGTCAGCTGCAGAGCCATAGGTTGTCAGGGCATGCTGGGAGTTGCAGTTACTAACTACAACACCTAGCATGCCCTCATACAGACTATACCTCTGCAGCTGACCTAAAAACTACAACTCTCATCATGTTGCACCTTTACCTTTACTATACTGGTGCAACATGTTGGTAGTTGTAGTTTTAGTTTTAGTTTGGTCAGCTGCAGAGCCATAGGCTGTATCCAGACATGCTGGGTGTTGTAGTTAATAACTTCAACTCCCAGTATTCCTTGACACAGCCTTTGGTTTTGCAGCTGGACCAAACCTACAACTCCCAACATGTTCCACTATATAGTAGTATCGGTTATGGTGGAACATGCTGGGCTTGCTGCAGAGCCATAGGCTGTATCAGGGCATGTTGTGTGTTGTAGTCAGTAACTACAACTCTCAGCATCCATTGACACAGCCTATGGCTCTGCAGCAAGCCCAAAACTACAACTCCAAGCATGCTGCACCATAACCTATACTACTATATAGTGCAACATGCTGGGAGTTGTAGTTTATTTGGGGAAGCTGCATCACAGGAACTGAAGAAGCAGAGCACTGCCAATAACTGATCAATATTGTGCTATGGCAGAGCATTGTTCAGTGTTTGCAATCAAAAGATCACATGTAATGTTGGGGCTAAAAAATAGCGAATAAATGTGAATAAGCCCCTTCCAGAATAAAAGTTTGAATCACCCCCCTTTTCCTATTTTTAAATAAAATAATGTAAACAAAAATATAAACAAGTGGTATCGCGACATGCAGAAATGTCCAAACTATTAACCTCTTAAGTACCAGGCCAATTTCATTGTTGCACTTTCATTTTTTCCTCCTTGCCCTTTAATAGCCATAACTCTTATTTTTTCATCTACACACCCATATAAGGGCTTATTTTTTGCAAGACCAATTGTACTTTGTGATGTCTTCATTCATTTTTTCCATAAAATGTTCTCCTAAACGGAAAGAAAAACTATTTGTGAGGTTAAATTGGAAAAAAAGCACATTTTTTTCTTTTTTACGACATTAACCGTGCGGTCAAACTAACATGTAATCTTGATACTTTAGGTCAGCACCATGAAAACAATACCCAATTTGTATTTTTTGCCTTATGTTTAACTAATTTTAAAAAAATTCTAAACTTTTTAGAAATTTTTTATTTTTATGTGCCATTTTCTGACCACTATAACTTATTTATTTTTTTGGTTACCGGGTTCTAAGAAGGCTATTTTTTTGCGCCTGATCAATAGTTTTAATCTGTACCATTGTAGTATTGATTGGTTTTTTAATCCCTTAACGACCACGGACGTATATTTACATCTGTGGCCGGCTCCCGATCTGTGAAGCGCACTCAGAAGCTGAGCGCGCTTCGTATCTGTGGGGTCCCGGTTAAAACCAGACATCGCCGATCGGGCTGATATCTGGTATTAACCCTTTAGTCGCGGCAATAAAAGTTGATTATGGCTAGTGCTGGGCGGTATGACCAAAAATGCATATCACAGTATTTTTGTGAGTTATGGCGGTTCCACTGTATTTAACGGTATACCCCCCCCCCCACCCCACCCCCGCCCCACAAGCTGGGGAACTAATCATATGTGACCCACGGGCGCTGCTCCCTCCCGTCCTCCTGTGAGCCGCCGGTGCTTTAAATGAATGAGTTGCGTGCCACGGCGCTGGAAATGATTAATAAAGGACATCTGTACTGATTAATTTTACAGATTCCTGTGCCCAGGCTGCAAAAATTAACTTTGACTCACCTTCCTACGTTCCCCCGTTGCTCCGGTATCGGCCCCACGATTCTTCACTGCGATCCTCATGCTGCTTCCTGGGGATGAGAACGTCACAGAGCCATCAGCGTATCAACGGCTGACGGCTCTGTGACGTCCCCAGGAAGCGGGTCACTTATGATTAGTTTCCCGATGTGGGGATAGCCGCTGCGTCTGATAGTTCCTTCATTCGAGAGGGGCCCAACCGGTATTGCGGTATAGGAAAAATTTGTACAGAAATATCGTACAGAAAAAACATATCGGTATTCGGTATGAACCGATATACTGCCCAGCACTACCACCACAAGCCTGAGATCCAGGCTTGAGCAATGAAGCGCAGATAACACTGATCAATGCTATGCTATGGCATAGCATTGATTAGTGCCTAAATGTGATTTAACCCCTTCCCTAATAAAAGTTTGAATCATCCCCCTTTTCCCATTTTAAAAAAATGTGTAAAAAATAAACATATGTAGTATCGCCACGAGCGTAAATGTCCAAACTACAAAAATATATTGTTAATTAAATTGCACGGCGTATGCACAATATAAAATTCAATGTCCAAAATAGTGTATTGAATAAAAAAACAATCAAAAAGTCCAATCAAAACAAAAATGATATCGATAAAAACTTCAGATCACGGCGCAAAATATGAGTCCTCATACCACCCCGTACATGGAAAAATAAAAAAGTTATAGGGGTCAGAAGAGGACAATTTCAAATGTATTAATTTTCGTGCATGTTGTTATGATTTTTTCCAGAAATGCGACAAAATCAAACCTATATAAGTAGGGTATCATTTTAATCGTATAGCCCTACAGAATAAAGATAAGGTCTCATTTTATCGGACAGATGTACTGTGTAGAAAAAAAAAATTTCTTCAATTTTGTCGCACAATGATTTTTTTTCTGTTTCGCCCTAGGGTTTTGGGTAAAAGGACTGATGTCATTACAAAGTAGAATTGGTAGCGCAAAAAAATCCATCATATGGATTTTTAGGTGCAAAATTGAAAGGGTTATGATTTTTAAAAGGTAAGGAGGAAAAAACGAAAGTGCAAAAACAGAAAAACGCTTGGTCCTTAAGGCGATAAAGGGGTACTCCACTGGAAAACATTTTTTCCAAATCAACTGGTGGCAGAAAGTTAAACAGATTTGTAAAATACTTCTATTAAAAACTCTTAATCCTTCCAGTACTTCTCAGCTGCTGTATTCTCCAGAGGAAGTTGTGTATTTCTTTCCAGTCTGACCACAGTGCTCTCTGCTGACACCTCTGTCCATGTCAGGAACTGTCCAGAGTAGGATAGGTTGGCTATGGGGATTTGCTCCTGCTCTGGACAGTTTCTGATATGGACAGAGGTGTCAACAGAGAGAACTGTGGTCAGACAGAAAGGAAATTTAAAAAGAAAAGAACTTCCTGTGGAGCATACAGCAGCTGATAAGTACTGGAAAGATTAAGATTTTTAAATAGAAGTCATTTCCAAATGTGTTTATCTTTCTGGCATCAGTTGAAAATAAAAAAGGTTTTTCAGTGGAGTACCCCTTAAAGGCCACAGTGTGTGTTAATATTTATCAGCTGCATTGAATGATGTTGCTGGGCACTGAGGTTGGTGTCAGGAAGGAAGATAGAGTGCCAGTGTGTGATAGTTTTATATGCAGAGTTAGCATTGGGTGGTAGTATTATATTTAAAGTGCACATGTGTAGTAGTATTATGTTCTAAGGCCACAGTGTGTGGTAGTAATATATTAATTATTATTTTTTTATTATTTAATCTTTATTATTTCTGCAATTACATTACAAAAACTTTTTTTTTGTGCAGTGTGTGCTAGTATTATATTCAGAGGGTGCAGTGTGTGGCCGTATTATATTCAGAAGGTGTAGTGTGTGGCAGTATCATATTCAGAGGGTGCAGTGTCTGGCCGTATTATATTCAGAGGGTGCAGTGTGTAGCAGTATTCAGGGGTGTGGAAATTTAATTTAAAAAAACAACTACTTGTCCACGGACTAAAACGGAGCAAAATCTACTTGTCCCTCATGATGATCCACTTGTCCGGACCAATTTTCGCTTTTGCACTCTAATTTTTTTCTTCTCGCCCTATAATAGCTATAACTACCTACTATAATGATACCTTTTAATTTTTCAATAACATTCTCCGAACCAAATTTTTTTTTACATTTAAAAAAATTCTGAACTTTTTCGATTTTTTTTTAATTGCCATTTTTTGACCCCTGTAGTTTTTATTTTATTTTTTCGCATACCAGGCTGTATGAGGGCAAATTTTTTGTGCCATAATTTGTTATTTGTATTGGCACCATTTTGGGATTGATCTGACTGTTTTTAATCGCTTTTTAACTTTTTTCTAGAATATTATAAAATTTGCAATTTTGTGGTTTGGTATTTTTTTTTACATTTAAGTCATTTACCAAAAGGGATACACTATGTTATATTTTAATAGTTCGTGCAATTACGCATTCAACGATACTAAATAGGTTTATTTTTATTATGTTAATATGTTTTTATACAGAAAAGTGGGTGATTTGAACTTTTAACATGGAAGGGGTTAATGTGTGTTTTTTAAACTTTTATTATTTTTTTACACTTTTAGGAGGAATCATTAGATTCCTCATACAGATCAATAGAGTTCTGTTGAACTCCATTGATCTGTGTGCTCTGCGATCCGTTGATAGAGCCTAGTCCAGTAAAGCTCTATCACAGGCAGAGCCGCAGATGCCAGGGAAGCAGAGGTAAGCCCTCCGGCCACCTCTATAGTGGATCTCCCCCCTCCCCCCCCCCACAATCACACATAGGGGGGACATCCACTCCACTAGCCTACCAGGGAGCATTCACATGTCCGATCGCCTCATGCTGGCTATTAGCGGTGGCTGCAGAGTATGGAGCGGGCTGCTGACCACTGCCGCGCTTGTCAGGTCTGGCCCTGCCTTATATTCAGAAGGTGCAGTGTGTGGTCATATTATAATTAGAGGGTGCAGTGTGTGGCAGTATTATATTCAGAGGGTGCAGTGTGTGGATCGTATTATAACTAGAGGGTGCCGTGTGTTTATTTACTTAAGTTGTAAAACATAGATAATTGTCTTATTTTATCTACGCTATATATTGTACACTATAGTGACATTTAAGAAACAAATGTAAGTATTACTTACAAATGCTCTTCATACGTCTTAATACGGTTGGAGCAATTGGCATAGGTGTGGCATACATTGTGGGGGAGGAGTGTAGGGGCCTCCTCAGTAGGTCTCGCAGGTGGGCCCCCAAATTTATTGTTACCCCACTGACCCTCAGGTGACTGGTGCCATTGTGGTATTGCTCAGGAAATCTTGGAGATTGCCAATGGGGAGCAGACAGTGGGCTGTCAGGGGAAATTTTCCTACTTTACAGTAGAGTGCTGGGATAGTTTAGCTGCAAGAAATACAGCTTGTGTTGCTCTGTCTCTGAAAGAGCTTAAGTCCCAGCAGAAGTCAGTTTTAGTCTGCTGGCAACTGTAAGAGATGTCAGCCTTAAAGGTAGCCAAGACAGCTTAAAGGGGTACTCCACTGGCCAGTCTTTCCAGCTGCATTCAGAACATTTAGTTCCGAAAGCTGTGGTCATGCTGCGGGGGGTTGGCCACGCCCCCTCATGATGTCAGGCCATGCACCTCAATGTAAGTCCATGGGAGGGGGCGTGGCAGTGTCACAGCAATCGTCACGCCTTTTCCCATAGACTTACATCGAGGTGGCGTGGCCAAACTCTGCAGTGCGACCACGGCGTTTGGAACTAAATGTCCCGAATACAGCCAGAAGGCTGGCCAGTAGAGTACCCCTTTAAGATGTTGTAGGCCCCAACCTAGGCAAAGAGCACCACTAGGCCCAAAAGGGTCTTGGAAAGGGCTGGTGATAAGTTTGTATAAAAAGATTGGTTGTCCTGAGGCCTACGAAATGGTCTGGATGGTTTAGTCCTATAATGTAGAGGACTGGACAAAAGTGTGGTAGGTGGGGTTGGCTCAAGGAGGGCACTCAGGACAAAATCTTAATGTGGAGAGCGTCCTCTGCCCTGCCTTCTGCTGCTGTGAAGTTAGCTATTCTACATTTTCCAGTTATTGGGACCCTCTGTCTATTAGCCATAGTAGGGTGCTGATTGAGATTCCAAACATATTCATCTGAATGTGGGCCATAATACTACATTTCTTCCAGAGTAAACAGCTGTAGGCAAAATGCCTAGCTGGCCATAGCTTCCTCCAACAAGAGGCAATCCCATTAACTGGAATACATAAAGGTATCTTTATTTTCTAGCATGCATGAAAACACTTGTGATATAACTGTTCCTGTACAAGTCATAAATTGGAGATTGACATGAACTAAGTAAAGGGCCTGAGAACTGAAAGAAAAGTGAACACTTAATCTTCACCAGCTTCCAAACAGATGGAAAAGAGGTCAACATTTGGCAACTCCAAAGAATAATGTTAAACCCAGAGACTTACTACAAACTTAGCTGCAGGCACATAACAATTAACCAGTAGAGTCACCCGCCATCTCCATGTACAGTAAAATACTCAGTGATCTCTTCTCCTTGTTAAGGGATTTTATAAAACAAACACTGTCATTTCCCACAGCAAGATAGCACAGTATTTACATGGGAAACCTGAGGGCACATAGGCATTCTTTATGTAATGGACTAAGGGTGCAGTCATGTTTGACTTCATGACGGAAATGCTTGCACGTGTGTAATGTGTTAGTATGCTGTATACAGGCATGCCCAAACATTACAGAATGTTAGCTTTATTTCTATTGACATTTGTGATGACAGCGTCATATAAGGTGCATATTTAACTCCTTAAGGACCAAGCTCATTTTGTCCTTAAAAAGGTACTCTGGTAATAAAAAAAATCTTAATCCTTCCAGTACTTATTAACTGCTGAATACTACAGGGGAAAGTCTTTTCTTTTTGGAACACAGCGCTCCATGCTGACATCATGACCACAGTGCTCTCTGCTGACATCTCTGTCCATTTTAAGAGTAGGAGAAAATCCCCATAGCAAACATGCTGCTCTGGACAGTTCCTAAAATGGACAGAGATTGTCAGCAGAGAGCACTGTGGTCATGATGTTAGCAGAGAGCACTGTGTTCCAAAATGAAAAGAATTTCCTCTGTAGTATTCAGCAGCTAATAAGTACTGGAAGGATTAAGATTTTTTAAAAGAAGTAATTTACAAATCTGTTTAACTTTCTGGCCCCAGTTGATTTAAAAAAAAAAAAAAAAGTTTTCCACCAGAGTACCCCTTAAGGACCAAGCCCATTTTCACCTTAAGGACCAGAGCGTTTTTTGCACATCTGACCACTGTCACTTTAAGCATTAATAACTGTGGGATGCTTTTACTTATGAATTTGATTCCAAGACTGTTTTTTCATGACATATTCTGCTTTAACATAGTGGTAAATTTTTCGACGATTCTTGCATAATTTCTTGGTGAAAAATTCCAAAATTATGCATCATAAAGTTGACAGGTTTTTACTTTTGGAAGACATCAGAGGGCTTCAAAGTATAGCAGCAATTTTCCAATTTTTCACAAAATTTTAAAAATCGTGATTTTTCAAAGACCAGTTCAGATTTGAAGTTGATTTGAAGGGCTTTCATATTATAAATACCCCACAAATGACCCCATTATAAAAACCGCACCCTCCAAAGTATTCAAAATGACAGTAAGTAAGTGTATTAACCCTTTAGGTGTTTCACAGGAATAGCAGCAAACACTCGCATGATCTTGTGGACCCAGTTTTTGAATTTTTACAAGGGGTTTAAGGAGAGAAATCTTCCTAAAATTTGGAACCCAATTTCACTTGAGTAAGGAAATATCTCATGTGTATGTAAAATGTTCGGCGGGCGCAGTAGAGGGCTCAGAAGGGAAGGAGCGACAATGGGATTTTGGAGAGTTTTTCTGAAATGGTTTTTGGGGGGCATGTTACATGTGGAAGCCCCTATGGTGCCAGAACGGCAAAAAAAAAACAAAAAAAAACATGGCATTCTGGAAACTACATCCTTCAAGGAACGTAACAAGGGGTACAGTGAGCCTTAACACCCCACGACTTTTCATTAAAGTTTGATGTGTAAATTTAAAAAAAAAAATTCACAAAAATGCTGGTTTTCCCCCACATTTTACATTTTTACAAGGGGTGATAGGAGAAAATGCCCCCCAAAATTTGGAACCCCATCTCTTCTGAGTATGAAAATACCCCATATGTGGATGTCAATTGCACTTTGGGTGCACTACAATGCTCAGAAGAGAAGGAGTCACATTTGGCTTTTGGAAAGCAAATTTTGCTGAAATGGTTTTTGGGGGGCATGTCCCATTTAGAAAGCCTCTATGGTGCCAGGACAGCAAAAAAAAAAAAACACACACACAGACAATTTTGGAAACCACATCCCTCAAGGAATGTAACAAGGGGTACAGTGAGCCTGAACTCCCTACAGGTGTTTGACGACTTTTCGTTACATTTGGATGTGTAATTTTTTTTTCACAAAAATGCTGTTTTCACAAAAATGTTTACATTTTTACAATGCCCCCCAAAATTTGTAACCCCATCTCTTCTGAGTATGGAAATACCCCATGTGTGGACGTCAAGTGCACTGCGGGTGCACTACAATGCTCAGAACAGAAGGAGTAACATTTGCAAATTTTGCTGAAATGGGGGGGGGGGCATGTCGCATTTAGGAAGCCCATATGGTGCCAGAACAGCGGAAAAAAAACAAAATGCCTCAAATGCGCACCCCGCTTAGGTGGGGAGAGAACACTGAACATTTGAGGCAACATATAAAGTCCCCGATGACAGTGACTCAGTGACCCATGACCCAGAGAAAAAAAATACCCCCAGAGGTCTTATCAGATTTTTCTTTTATAAGAGTTGTTTTGGATAATTAAGTGGTTTATGGGGTTAAAACTTGGAATGTACTCTGGACTTGGTACATTGGAGTCAAATTATGGAAAATTTTTATGAAAAGGGAAAATTTAGTACTGCATGGAAGTGTGATACTCCCTGAAGCAGTTTTTAATGCAGAGATAATCGGGGCAAGTGTCACATTGAGTGGTGGTGTTCTTCCGTATCCCCCTCTTGTGACATACTCTGCATTTTTTTCTGGGATCGTCCCTTCTTTCCAGTGTGGGGGACTTCACCTGGAAAGTGCTGGCCTGGGACGATCCTGGCACCTATATTTCCAGTTCCTTGGGAACTCTGGCCTGCTCTTTCCCGGTTGCCAAAGATCAGGGCCCATAGGACTTCTTTTTGGAACTGGAGGAATGTCCCTGTGTTGCCACAAAAGAGTTGTACATGGCAACCTGTACCATGTAGACTGCAACTTTTTTGTACCATATCCGTTTTTTCCGCTTGGCCATGTATGGCTTGAGGACTTGATCAGAGGGATCAACTTCCCCCATATACCAATTGTAGTCCAGAATACAATCGAGCTTGAGGACCGTTGTTGTGGTACCTCGCACAGGGACAGGTGAGCTGCCGTTACCATGAATTGTGGTCAGCATAAGGACATCCCTCTTATCCTTATACCTGACCAGAAACAGGTTTTCATGGGTAAGGGCACCACACTCACCCTTGGGCATAGGTGTCTGGATAAAATTTAGAGGGAGACCTCTCTGGTTCTTCCGCACGTACCCACAAGCGGACGTGGATCTGGCGGCAAGGGATGTGAACAGAGGGATGCTGGTATAAAAGTTGTATACGTAAAGGTGGTAACCCTTATCCAGCAATGGGTGCAAAAGGTCCCAAACGATTTTCCCGCTAGCACCCAGAGTGGGGGGACATTCTAGGGGTTCAATACAGGAATCTCTCACAAAGTTTGTAGAGTTTCACACCATACCTTGCCCGCTTTGAGGGAATATACTGGCAGAAGATGAGTCTCCCCTTAAAACTGATAAGAGACTCATCTACCGAGAGCTCCCTGAGGGGTACGTAGGCCTCCCAAAATTTGGCCCCAAAGTGATCGATGACCAGGCCCATATGCAACACAAGGCCCCAACATGTCCTCATTTCAGCTGCATCAATCCATTGGGCCTAGCCAAAAAAGAATCAGGATGGTGGACGATGAACTGTTGGTCATTCAGATTCAGATTCGTCTGCTCCCCCATTAGATTGTCAAAATAGTCAATTTCAGTGTATCCGGCCGTGTCAATCCGGATTCCTGAGTAGCCAACAAACTCAGGAATCCGTGGCTGAAAACCCTCTGGGGATCTCCAGATAGGTTCAGCGGAGGCGGGCTCCGGTATGCTTTTCTGGGGCGACAGACTCCTATTACGAGCAGCATGGACGCTCATACTCGTGTCAGCCACGGGGTCACTATCATGGGGGGTGCGTGGCCTTGCCTGGCGGCGTCTCCGCCACCGTACAGTGCTAGGTGATGAGGAGGACGAGGAAGAACACAGAAAAGTAGGATCTTCCTCGTCCTCACTGAAAATGCCCAGCAAGCCATCGCCTTTTTTCTACGGTGGCGGAGGGGAGGGGGTGTGGGGGGATGGGGTGCGTGCTTGGTGTAACTTTTATATATAACGGTGTGTGATTATAACTTACACACCATCATATGGGGGGGGGGGGAATGCTGCGGCCCCAAAAAAAAATGGGGGGGCAAAATGTAGCTCCCTGAACCCCTAATAAGGCCCAGGTCACTTTTCTTATTTTAACACCTACCTATCCCTGCAGAGAAAACTCACCCTGAACTAATGGACACAGGAAGACAGTTCTTCAGCCCTGAGGGGCACAGATCTTGGCAGAGGGGGCTCCTTCTCACAGCTCTGCCCGCTGACTGAACTCAGTGGGCTAGCAGAGCTGCGAGAAGGGGACGTTAACCCCTCCTCGGCCAATAGCAGCGCTTCTGGGGGGGGTGATGAAATTGCCACCTCCCCATAGATACAGAAGGTGATTGGGGGTGTATTCTACACCCCCGATCACCATGTATCTACGGGTCATCGGGTCACACTTGAACCGCATGACCGGAATCGCCGGTGTGTTTAGATATCATAATATTAGATAAATATCAGCAGTCACCCTGGTCCAGTCCCCGCCCGGCGTACGGTGGGGACTGAAATTCCCACGGGCATACAGGTACGCCCTGTGTCTTTAAGTACCAGGACATCAGAGCGTAACTGTACGCCCTATGTCCTTGAGGGGTTAAGGAATGGGCCAATTTTCGTATTTGCACTTTTATTTTTTCCTCCTCCCCTTCTAAAAATCACAACGCTTTCAATTTTGCACCTACAGACCCATACAAGGTCTTGTTTTTTGCGTCACCAATTCTAATTACATCAATCATGTTTTAACAAAATCTACGGCAAAACCAAAAAATATATATTTGTGTGGTGAAATTGGAAAAAAAAAAACACCATCTTGTAACTTTTGGGGGCTTCTGTTTTTACCCAATGTATTTTTCGTTGAAAATGACACTTTTTTATTTATTTTTTAGTCCCCATTGGAGGCTATAACATGCAATCTTACGATTGCATAGACTGTTCAATGCTGAGCTTTGGCTGAGCTTTGATCAGTGTTTTTGGTGCTCTGCTGCTCTAGCCTGCAGAGCCTGGCCAGAGCTTCAGAGCACTGATCAGTCAGTGAGGAGGCAGTTATGGGCCCTCCCACCGTCCACTCAGCTGATGGGGAACTGCGACTTCATCACGGATCAGCTGCTCTGAGCTAACTGGCATCATTAACCCTGCATTTTAGACGCTGCAATCAACTTTGATCTCAGCGTCTAAAGGATTAATGCAGGACATCCCCACTGCCCCACATTAACTCTTGGTCCTGGCTGCTTATAGCAACTGGGACCCACTAGGTATGAATCGTGCTCAGCTCGGGAGCACACTTCAAACACCATAATGGGACCAGGGTGTACAGGTACGCCCTTGGTCTTTAAGTACCAGGATGCAAGGGCGTACCTGTATGCCCTTTGTCCTAAAGGGGTTAATGGGGTCTATAAATTTTAAGTGGTACATATATTTTATCCAGTTTCTTACAGTAATGCAAAGAGGCTAATGTTTTCCTAATTCATTGTATATATATATATATATATATATATATATATATATATATATGCAGGTTACTTGTTGAAAAGATTATGTAATGAAGTCACTTTATATAATATACTCATTTTGTTTATATTTCCACCATTTACAGTAATAATAATCCTGAAATGTGGGATAATTATATAGCTAAAATATACATATTTCTGTGAAATATGAAAATGAACATATAACAGTACAAACTGTAATACTGTAATAGATGTACGCAGGTATTCCAGCTCACCCGATAATCCCACTGCGTCGCCAGTGTGGGACAGCACCCACCCAAATGGAAACCAGAAAAGCAGAAGTCTAGCACAGGTAAAGTGCAAACACGGAAAACCTTTATTAATCCGACATCAGAGCATGGAACAATGTGACGTGTTTCAGGTGACTAAGACATGTGCACCCTTAGTCATACATGTGCACCCTTAGTATGACTAAGGGTGCACATGTCTTAGGCACCCGAAACGTGTCAAGTTGTTCCATGTTCTGATGTTGGAATTTAAAGAATAACGGTTTTCCGTGTTTGCACTCTACCTGCGCTGGACTTCTGCTGTTCTGTAATACTGTTATGTAATTTTATTGTGTCTGTGTAGGGATTTATGCTAATATTGCATTGAATGGTTAAGTAATATAAGTAATGAACATGCCATGGCTTTAAACAATGTCCAAGGAAGGTAAGACAAAAGATCCAGCAATCTATTGTCTATGAGGGCAGCTTGAAGCATCAGATATTTAGGATTTTTAGAATATTCCTGACTTTTCATGAAATTAAATGTAGATCCTAGCATGCATGTTTATTTTGGGGAGTTATTTTATGGAAAGTATAAGAATAAATGTTAGGACTGTGGGCATTTACATAGTCTTATAATGTCTGAGCTTGTGTTTTATCTTTATTGGCACAAGAGGGCATTATTACTATATGGGGGCACAGGAGGGCATCATTACTATATGGGGGTGAGGTAGCCCAGCACAGAAGTACCAGCTTCTAGTTTGGGTGACTGTAGGTTAAATAATCAGTAAAACACTTTTCTATAAAATGCTGAGGCCTATATCTCTGTATTATTGTTACATTACTAATGTTTTATCTGTGTTTCTGTGTACTACATGCATGCATTGAGTCCTTTACAGAATGTAAGGGGTGCATTGTTTCTACCCATAAGTCTATTGCACTATGTGAGAGCATTGGTAATCTGTCACGTGTCGAGCCTTACCCAATTAAGGCTAAGGATTGTCCCACTCCACCCCTATCCCAGGTGCACCATTCCTACAGACCTGGCCAAGATAGAGACAGGCAATCATCTGGGGATGGCCTTCTGGATGAGCTCAAGAAGTTGTTTCACAGTATATGAACTAACAGGGAAAGAATTCTTGCAAACATTTTCCACAGAACACCACCATGAAGACCTTTGATAGCTTGCTCAGTTAAATTTGACTTAATTTTTTTTTTTAATCAATTGGTGCCAGAAAGTTATTTTCCGTTTGAAACACAGAGCTGTCTGCTGACATCCTGAGCACAGTGCTCTCTGCTGACATCTCTGTCCATTTTAGGAACTGTCCAGCGTAAAAGGAAATCCCCATAGCAAACATATGCTGTTCTGGACAGTTCCTAAAATGGACAGAGATGTCAGCAGAGAGCACTGTGCTCATGATGTCAGCAGACAGCTCTGTGTTTCAAACGGAAAAGAAGTTCCGCTGTAGTATTCAGCAGCTAATAAGTACAGGAAGGATTAAGATTTTCTAATAGAAGGTAAGCGATGCCTCGCTTACCTCCAGAGCTCCAAAAGACTGTCTACTACCCCTGGAATGGGAGACCCCCGTGGGTATGGAAGCCAACCTGTGGGGTGAGTCGACAGCTGGGGATGATACCCTCCCGCTGGAACCGGGTGATGAGTCGGCCTTGCAGCATGTTACTAGTGACTCGCCAGTGATGGCATGTTCCTCACCTAAAACCAGTCCTGTGAAGCAGAAACCTAGGCTTACTGTAGGGGATGCACTGGAAGGAGAGAATGGTGTGGTGGGAGAATCAGGAGCTAAACCAGTAGAAGGAGACCTGTTTGCAGCATACCAAGTCTCTGATAAGACTGTTTCTGAAAGCTCCCTGAAGGACATGTTGTCATTACTGCGCTCCTCTATCAATAGAGACTTTACCTCTATCCTTGCTCCACTAAAGGGTACAGTGTCCACACTTGGTAAAAAATTACACCACGTTGAGAACAAAATGGCATCATTTGCTGCAGCGCACAACGGTATGGTGGATGCGCACAATTCCCTGGATGATAAAGTAGCTGACTTGCAGGCCAAAGTAATAGACGCCGAAGATCGGAACCGGCGAAATAATATAAAATTTCGGGGTATACCAGAAAGCATCCCGAACTCCCAGTTAGCGAAATATGTACAGGACCTGACCCGCCATTTCCTGCCTGATTTGGACCCCTTTGAGTACAGTATTGACCGTGCCCACAGGGTTGCTAAGCCCAAATCGCTACCTGAAGATGTACCCCGTGATGTACTAGCAAGGTACACGTTTTTTAAAACTAAAGACCTGCTCCTTCAGTACTCTAGGAAGCGTAAATACCTACCTGAACCTTATGCGGATATCCAGCTCTTTGTGGATCTTTCGGCTGCGACACTTCGGGCGAGACGGGACCTGCAACCTTTGACCTCGGAACTCCGCAGACTTGATATACCCTACAGATGGGGTTTTCCGACCAAGATTCTTGTGCTCAAACACAACAAAATGCATGTCTTTACCTCAGTGGCGAATGGACTAGAGACTCTGCTGGAATGGGGATGCCAAGTGCGCGATCTACGCACCTCTCCGAATCACTATCCCATGGAGGGAGAAACACTTACTGCAACCTGATTACTTCCCCCCCGAATTGTTTCCAGAATACTGTTCATAACTAGAGGGTGTGATGTTACTTCATTGATCTTTTCCTGTTTGCCACGTTCCCGGTTGTAGTGTGCTGAAGCCTCTCTAGTTCACACTACTCTGAAGTACACATCTTCCTTTTTGTTATTTTAATTATACTATCATCCCTTTTTTTTTCTTTTTTTTTCTCCTATCTTATATTGATTTATTGTGACCTGCCTGTTCGCCAATTTATCCTTTTATACCCTAGCTTCCCTTTTTTCCCTCCCCTTTTTAATTTTTTTTCTTTTTTTATCCATAAGCTGCAGCACGGACCAGTGATCAGTGAGCTCCAACTCTGGTAAGGCACAGATCCATTTACTATACCTTCACTTCTTTTCTTATTTTCTGTTCTTTCCTTCTTTCTCTTCCTAAGCCTACTGCCTATATTTTTGCATACTGAGATGGGCTTAAAGATATTATCCTACAATGTTAACGGCCTAAACAGCCCTCAAAAAAGAAACTTTATGTGGCGAGAAGTGGACGCAGCTTTGGCAGACGTGATTTGCCTGCAAGAAACGCATTTGGCTGACAAAAACACCCCAATTCTGCGCCACAGAAAGTACCCTATTGTTCTCACCTCTACATTTGTTAAAAAGCAAAGGGGCATAATGGTGGCCTTTAGCGACCGCATTGCGGTTACCCTACACCTCCAAATCGTTGATCCACATAGCCGGTACATTATTGTTGTCTGCACCATAGACAATGTAGATTACACAATTGTAAACGTATATGCTCCCAACACTGGACAGGGACGTTTTCTACGGAAAGTGTTGAAAAAAATTGAACCCTTGAAAAGGGGTTCCTTGCTCCTTTGCGGGGATTTCAATTCTGTTGTCTTCCCCTCCTTGGACCAATCTGCCCCTAGCACTCGGAGAACCTTTTATCTCGAGAGCCTCCTGAGGGACAACGACTTATTTGACATTTGGCGTCTCCACCACGCAGCAGAGCGTGATTACACATATTTTTCCCCAAGATTTCATTCCTACTCCAGGATTGATCTGATACTTGTGGATAGGGCCCTCATTGAGAGAACATCCACGACTGCCATCGGTCAGCGGACGTGGTCAGACCACGCTCCGGTAGAAATCACCTTACATGACACGCGGTCTCATCACAGTGATTTCGTATGGCGTGCAAACACACACCTGATTGCGCACACGGTACATTCCGCCACGCTTAATGATGCTCTACTCGACTATTTTCACCACAATGTCACTCCTGATGTCAATGAGACCACCGTTTGGCTAGCCCACAAGGCAGTGATTCGCGGCTCCTTCATTCAAATGGGTGCCACCCTGAAAAGGCTCAAACAACTGGAATTGAAGGAGTCTATGAATAAGATAGCTACCTTGGAGGCTCTCCAAAAGCATTTGTTTGACCATGATAGAAACGAACACTTGAATAGGGAACGACTACACCTACGGAGACTCTTGCTACGTGACTTTGAAAAGGCCATGCACCGTTCCAAAGTGAACTTTTACTCCCAAGATAATAAAGTAGGTTCACACCTGGCAAGGAAGCTGAAACCAGCTTTCTATAAACAACGTATCCCATTCTTAAAACACCCAAAAACCCAGAAGCCTTACTCGGCACCCAGGGAGATTGCTAATGCGTTTAGGGACTACTATGAGAACCTTTACAACTTAAACAATGACCCTACCTGTCCACAACCTCAGCAGAACATGATTGACTCCTTTCTCTCCTCTCTCAATCTCCCCACACTACACCCTTCTCTGCTTTCCTCTCTCAATTCTCCTATCTCTGCCCAGGAGGTGACCGAAGCTGTAAACTCTCTCCCGACAGGTAAAGCGCCCGGCCCAGACGGACTCCCCAACGAATACTACAGACGATTCTTACCTACTCTTCTTCCCCATCTCACCCCTGTCTTTAACAAAGCTATGACTACAGGATCTTTGCCCCCCGACATGTTGGACGCACTTATCACGACGATCCCCAAACCGGGTAAACCGACAGATCAGACTTCCAACTTCAGACCGATTTCCCTTCTTAACGGTGACGCAAAAATTTACGCTAAAATTTTGGCTGCTCGACTCAGGCCCGTGTTACCCGCACTCCTGCATAAGGATCAAGTGGGTTTCACCTTGGGGAGACAAGCCCCAGATAATACTAGGAGGGTAATTTCGCTCTTACAACATTGTGAGAAACATAAGCTCCCAACAGTTTTCTTGACATTGGATGCCGAAAAGGCTTTCGACAGGGTGAACTGGCAATATGCATTCTCAGCATTACAAGCCTTTGGCTTTCAAGGCCATATTGTCACTGCCATTAAAGCATTATACTCTAATCCAGTTGCTAGTGTGTTCACTAATGGTGCGTTGTCCAATCGGTTCACCCTGTCGAATGGCACGCGCCAGGGATGCCCTTTGTCCCCCTTGATTTTCTTGATCACCATAGAACCTCTAGCACAAGCGATTAGGATGAACTCAGACATCAGAGGTATCCCTATAGCTGACAGAACCCATAAACTTGCACTTTTCGCTGACGACATTCTTCTCTCCTTGACGGATCCCTCTTCTTCTTTGACTGCTCTATTCTCTTTAATTGACAAGTTCAGTGCCCTATCTTACTACAAATTGAATGTATCTAAATCCCAAGTACTGCCAGTGGGGATTCCAATTGGCCTTCTACACACCCTTCGTGAGCACTACAATCTAGACTGGCAACTGGAATCGGTCTCCTACCTGGGCATACTGCTTACCTCCCCTTCTTCAAATCTTTTCAGCAAGAATTTTCTTCCTCTCCTTTCTACGCTCTCCTCCTCTTTAACGTCTTACTCTAAACATATTCTATCTTGGTCTGGCAGACTCGCAGCATGCAAAATGCTACTCCTCCCCAAACTTCTCTATCTATTCCGCACTTTACCTGTCTCTATCCCTAAGTCTTACTTTGTTTCTCTAAACCGACTGTTTGACAACTTCATTTGGCAAGGTAGGAAGCCGAGAGTATCAAGAAGTATAATGACTCAACATGCTTTACATGGTGGACTAGGTAGACCTGATTTTGAAGACTATTATAAGGCAGCAATTTTGGATCAGATGAGACATTGGTGGGCAGGCACCCCTGATAAACTTTGGGTAGAACTGGAACAGCACCTCAGTCCTGAGTGCTCTTTGCAGTCGAGAATGTTAGCCATAGCGTCTAATACACCGCTAACTAAGACACATATCACGGCAATAGATGTATCTGACAAAATTTGGAGATCGTGCTTGAGGGGCCTCCCTGATGCAGCTCCTTGCCCGTCCTCGGCCATTCCGCTGCGCCATCTGTGTCTCCTAATTCCTGATCTTGATATTACAAAGTGGACTGACTCCGGCATATTTTCTATCGCTGACATTTTAGATGACACAGGTTCGGTTCATTTCCCCCACATCAGACACAAATACCACCTATCCAATAGGGAATTCTACAAGAGCCTACAAATCAGGAGTGCACTTAATTCTGACCTATTGACTGCTATACGAATCCCTCACAAAATGCTGAAATACCTAAACTCTGACAACCCAACCAAAGGCATTACATTTTTTTATGACACTTTAGCAGATAGATCTACTGTACATACATTCCCTTACATGCACAGATGGGAACAGGAGCTGGGGATCTCCATCTCCGCTGACCGGTGGCAAGAGACTTTCACATTCATTAAAAAGACGTTTAAATGCACGAACCATCGGGAGGCTCTCTTGAAGACGATATTCCGCTGGTATTTCACACCCGATCGGCTACACCGAATTTACCCCACCTCTTCTCAGTTGTGCTGGCGGGGGTGTGGTGTTGTAGGCTCTTTGAAACATATACTCTGGGACTGTCCAGTGATCAGACCTATGTGGAAGGGGGTTGAATTGATTGGCTCTAATTTACTAGGATTTGATGTACCACTACTCCCGGCCACAGCTCTCCTATTGATTGATATGTCGATCTACCCACGCAATGCTAGAACAGTAATGGCTCATCTATTTATGTCTACTAAACTTCTCCTGACTAGGAAGTGGAAAACATGTGTCCCCCCTTCCCTGTCCGAAATTCTAGCCCATGTCAATTTCACTTGTGCCATGGAAAGAACCTATGCTCTAGCCAATTTTAGAGATTCTGCATTCCTTAGGACCTGGGACATTTGGATTCACAGCCCCCATTATTTTTCTTAAAGCCAGAACTCTAGATTTGCCAATATCTCTTACCTTCTTCTGATCTGTCTCTCTATCTTTTCTTCTACTCCCTCTGGATCTGTGCCATAGACTTAGACCGAGACACACAAACGCAATATATGTGTGGAGTGGTTGAGTGCACTAGCACGCGGGAATAATCACTGGTCTATCCGCACATTTTTTGTTTATGTTTTCGTGCTCTCAACTCCGTGCTGACATACCCTGAAGCCATTGAATAGTATGGACGCTCTAGATTTGCTAACTCATATCTGTGACCTTATGTTGGCTCGCTTATTGTTAGTATTGCATTGTATCTTATTCTGTTCTGTGCTATACTGCCATATGACACTTTTGTTTATCATGGCGGGATCCGCCATTGTTGTTGTTTATTGGAAAATAAAAAACCTTTTGAAATGAAAAAAAAAAAGATTTTCTAATAGAAGTAATTTACAAATCTGTTTAACTTTCTGGCACCAGTTGATTTAAAAAAAAAAAAAAGTTTTTCACCGGAGTTTCCCTTTAAGCTAAAGCAGAGATAAAGTTACAATCCCACATAAAAGTTCAAAGGCCAAGTTATAATCCCAAGTGAAGTAACGAGTGGAGCTGTCCTTAGAAAGATCATATAGGTGGGCATCATTACATATTATCAATAACACTGGTCCCTACCACTGTATGGTTATATTGGTTTTTGCAATAGATACAGTATCTGTAATGTGTAGAGATTATTTGGCCCTTGTATAGTGCTATTGGTAAGTGCAGTACATTACTGTGTTATGCAGAGACGTGCCGTTATATATACAGATTATTAAAATATTTGGGGCATGGCAGATTTAGCTATTGTTAAAGGTATTTAGGGAAATGATGGCATTTAGGTCTGCCTGCTATGGACGCCTGTGATTCCCAGCCTGTGCTCTTACAGGCTCACTGTCAGCATGTAACTGGGTTTACAGTACACAGTCAATATAGAATATGCACATGAATTTGGTCCTGCATACGACCGTAGCCATTAGCCTTCTTACAATATACAATATCTCAATTACACCAGCAGACCCAACCAGTGTGAAGAAAGTGCCTAAAATATAACTTTTATTGTTCCTCTAAAAGTAAAAAAAAAAAAAAAAAGGTATACTTGTGTCTATCAAGGGCTGAAATGATTATGCATATTGTTTTTTGGGTGGGGGGGGGGGGGGGAAATGCCAAGAAAAACGCCAATTCCGCCGCATGGCGTTTTTTCTGCCAAAAAACGCTGCGGCCAGATGTTAGCTGTAAATCAATGAGAAATCACAAAATTCTTACTCCACTTGCCGTTTTTCACTTTGGCATTTTTTTTAAATCCTTTTGGCGTTTTTTCACTCTTTTTTGCCGTTTTTCAGCTCCTTGGCGGTTTTCCAAAATCACAGCATGTTGAGCCACTGGCGATTTTTTTTTTGTCAAAAGTGTGGCATTTTTCTCCCATAGAAGTCTATGGGAGTGAAAAAACGCCAAGAAAAACGAAATATGGGTTTTAACTTTGGCTTTTTTGCAGGCAGTTTTTATTCCTTTTTGGACTTTATCGATCCGAAAAAGTGATGGAGATACCTTTTTTTTTTTTTTATTTCGTAGGGAACCATTAAAAAAAATTAAGAAGATACAGTAGTGAAGGAAAAAATTGTATCTAACGAAATGTATCTTTTATAACAACATTTTTATAAATTTTTAAAACAGGGATCAATTTCTGTGGGCGGGCGGGAACCTAAAAATGTAGCCGACAATAATAAAAATGTAGTGTGAATATGTTTTTCACTTTTTTTCTTTATTTTTTACATTTTTTTTAGGTATTACTATTACTCCCAGCATGGAACACACTGTTGGGAGCAGTAGTACCTGCAGGTAAGAACAGATCACAGCAGGTATCACTACTGACACTTGCTTCAATCATCCTTTCTATTGCAGAGATGGAGAGGGTGTATACAGCACTGGCATCTCTGCACTATACTCCGGCCGGCCACTCACTCATTCAAATTTCCCTCTGAGAGTTGTGATTGGCTGCAACCATCCAGCCAATCCCCACTCTGGGCGGAAAATATGAATGAGTGATGTTCTATTCACATCACTGGCCGGAGTATAGTGCAGAGATGCGAGCGCTGTATAGAGCTGCTCCACATCTCTGCTATATTATGGACGATTGCATCGGGTGTCAGGACTGACACCCAGGGCAATATGTCTATTAGTACAGGTACTACTACTCCCATCATTGAACAGTCTGTTCCATGCTGGGAGTAGTAGTACTACCTAAAAAATGTAAAGAATAGAGAAAAAAAGTGAAACACACACACTTTATTAACAATTAATAAAAATGTTGTTATAAAATATAAATTTCGTTAAATAAAATGTTTTCCTTCACTACTGCATCCTTTTTTATTTTTTTGTACCCAACTAATTTTGGGTACCAAAAAAAGCTGCCAAAGTGGAATTTCCACACAAATGAAAACACACCAGAAAAATCGCCAAATGCAGGAAATTGCACCGGTGTTTTTTCAGACATTTTTTCTTGCAGTTTTTTAATGACAAAAAATTGCAGGATAAAAAAACAAGTAGAAACTTAGAAACTTAGCCATGAAGCTGCAATAATGCAGTATCAATAAACCATCTAGAAAGAACTATGTCATGTATGCACATCACAGATCCCCAAGTTTTTAATATTCTTTACACATTCTCCCAACGCATTTCTATCGCGTGTAATCGTGACATCATCGGGTAGTATCAAAATGAGATAAATATTTTGGGGCAATAAAATATGTATAAAAGTTCCAATATATCAAATAGCCAACTGGAACAGTATACCAACAAGAATTGAGCACCAAGTATATCAAATGCACCTATATGTCAGACCATAGCAATAGGACTCTACTCCAACCTCGGTCATTCACAGGACTCGACCCTCTAGGTTGGCGGTAGCAGTTGGAGTCCTGTAGTGAAGCTGACAGCGGCACGCTTCTGCAGTGGCAGAGGGGTCGGCACGTTCACCTGACCTCTGAGCTTTAAGAGGTTTACTTTATATGTATAATCATTTCGGCACTAGATAGACACAAATATACCTTTTTTTAACTTTAAGAGGAATAATAAAAGTAATATTTTAGGCACCTTCTTCACACTGGTTGGGTCTGCTGGTGTAATTGAGATCATATACAGTACACAGCAATGCTGTGGAAATGTGAATTAATAACTGATTTACATGGCATGACTATATTTTAAAAAAATTTTTAAAAAAGAATACATTTTCCCAGATTTTTTTGCTAAATTACGTTTTTTTTTCTTTACAAATGATTGCTGAAGGTATCAACTAAAATTTACCAGTAACATAAAGTATAATGTGTGATGAAAAAACTATCATGTCCTGTGAAAAGTGTTGATCAGTGTCTGAGACCCCCCACTGGCTTTACTCCCCAGCTCAATCTTTGTCTTGCTGTCTCCTGATTGGTGTGGGTCTGACCCTGACCGATAAAAAACCTTTGACATATCTCTGTCACATATCTTGGTGTCTGTTCTACCTACCCCAGCGATGACATGTCAAAACTACATGTGACCGTTGAAGCCAATTCCTTTCCTTAGTAGGGACCTAAGTGTTGTTGACATGTCACTGCTACAGCCAGTAATATTATGTGGGTTGGAAAACCCTATTAAGATGAATGGCAACTACTGACCATTTTGCTTTTTCTTTACCTTCTATGCTCTGTCATTGAGTCTGACATTAATAATCCAATTGTTTGCATTAGATAAATGTGTTATGACAGGCTATTTTCTAATCTTTCATGTATGGACGATAATAACTCAGCTAATGGGTGTGTTCCAAAGTCACACATGAGTGCATAGTAGTGAATGCGGTACACTGAAGGTAACTGTGCTTACTTTATTTCCCACCATATATGCTGAAATAAAAAGTATTAATATATGATAATTGTAACATGACTAACAACTATATTTGTAGTCAGTGGTGTTGCTAGGGGGGTGCGCACCAGTTGACACCATCAAGAGGGAAGTGATCCTGCGATGGTGTCATCCCAGCCACCTGTCACTGTCTCTGCGTAGAATGGTGAAGCAGGAGCTGTCAGCTCCCCAGTTCACAATTCACTCAAACATGCTGCAGGCACTTCATGCCTCCAGCATGTGAGCAGCTGGGACACGATCTCCTGGCAGGCGGGCGCAATTATGTGAATTCATCATGTCGGCCCAGGGATCGCATCACTGTGTTCACACGCTGCAGGTATGAAGAGAGAGAGAGAGCTTCTGGATGCATCTTTGAAACCTGGACTAAGTAAAGTCAGGGCCATACTGGCCTACTGGGAAAATTCCAGGTAGACTGACTGCACAGTGGTCCGGCAGGTGCCGTCCCGTGCCCGGCCACCCAACGGCTGATTAAGCACACTAGCACACAAGGTCCTGACTTTAGTGTCAGGACCTTGTGTGCAGAGGCCGCAGAGTGGAGCAGATAAGAGCTAAAAGCTCCCAGCCCAGCCACCTACACCAGTACCTGCCGGGAGGCCGAAGGCAACATCAGTCGCGGTGCCGATGTGTGCGGCCTGGATGTAGACGGAATGGCTCTGCGTGTGTGCGATGGTAAGGTGAGTTTATGTTTTATTTCTACATGAAACCATGAAACCTGCTCTACTCATATAGAAGGAGGGAGGGGGAAGGGGGGATGTTAAGGGGGAAGACTGCCTGCCTGTCTGTCTACATACCTAAGGGGGGGGGGGGGGGTTAAAGGGGAAGACTACCTGCCAGAGTAAAGGACCTGACCCAAGAGGATTATATGGACAAAAAGAAGGATGCACCGTTCCAGACCAACAACAAAAATGAAACCACAACCATAAAAAAAAAAAAACCTTTGGCTCCAATTTTGTGACAATATATTCGGCAGGGCAACACGCCATAAGGAACATCCTACAAAAACATTGGCATATCCTTCTATCGAACCCGTATCTGAAAGATACCATCCCCAAGACGCCAGGAATCACATTACGGAGAGCTCCCACTCTGAGGGGGATGATTGCCCCAAGCAAACTGAAGGGCCAAACCTTGAAAACGACCTTGAATCCACTGCAACGAAAGGATCCTATAAATGCAACACATCAAAGTGTATGTGCTGCCAGACGATCCGGCTGTTACGCCGAGCGCTCCGGGTCCCCGCTCCTCCCCGGAGCGCTCGCTACACTCTCGCTCCCGCAGCGCCCCGGTCAGATCCACTGACCGGGTGCGCTGCGATACCGCCTCCAGCCGGGATGCGATTCGCGATGCGGGTGGCGCCCGCTCGCGATGCGCACCCCGGCTCCCGTACCTGACTCGCTCTCCGTCGGTCCTGTCCCGGCGCGCGCGGCCCCGCTCCCTAGGGCGCGCGCGCGCCGGGTCTCTGCGATTTAAAGGGCCACTGCGGCGCTGATTGGCGCAGTGGTTCTAATCAGTGTGTTCACCTGTGCACTCCCTATGTATACCTCACTTCCCCTGCACTCCCTCGCCGGATCTTGTTGCCATTGTGCCAGTGAAAGCGTTCCCTTGTGTGTTCCTAGCCTGTGTTCCTGACCTCCTGCCGTTGCCCCTGACTACGATCCTTGCCGCCTGCCCCGACCTTCTGCTACGTCCGACCTTGCTTCTGTCTACTCCCTTGTACCGCGCCTATCTTCAGCAGTCAGAGAGGTTGAGCCGTTGCTAGTGGATACGACCTGGTCACTACCGCCGCAGCAAGACCATCCCGCTTTGCGGCGGGCTCTGGTGAACACCAGTAGTGACTTAGAACCGGTCCACTAGCACGGTCCACGCCAATCCCTCTCTGGCACAGAGGATCCACCTCCTGCCAGCCGGCATCGTGACAGTAGATCCGGCCATGGATCCCGCTGAAGTTCCTCTGCCAGTTGTCGCCGACCTCACCACGGTGGTCGCCCAGCAGTCACAACAGATAGCGCAACAAGGCCACCAGCTGTCTCAACTGACCGTGATGCTACAGCAGCTACTACCACAGCTTCAGCAATCATCTCCTCCGCCAGCTCCTGCACCTCCTCCGCAGCGAGTGGCCGCCTCAGGCCTACGACTATCCTTGCCGGATAAATTTGATGGGGACTCTAAGTTTTGCCGTGGCTTTCTTTCACAATGTTCCCTGCACTTGGAGATGATGTCGGACCAGTTTCCTACTGAAAGGTCTAAGGTGGCTTTCGTAGTCAGCCTTCTGTCTGGAAAAGCTCTGTCATGGGCCACACCGCTCTGGGACCGCAATGACCCCGTCACTGCCTCTGTACACTCCTTCTTCTCGGAAATTCGAAGTGTCTTTGAGGAACCTGCCCGAGTCTCTTCTGCTGAGACTGCCCTGCTGAACCTGGTCCAGGGTAATTCTTCCGTTGGCGAGTACGCCGTGCAATTCCGTACTCTTGCTTCAGAACTTTCCTGGAATAATGAGGCCCTCTGCGCGACCTTTAAAAAAGGCCTATCCAGCAACATTAAAGATGTTCTGGCCGCACGAGAAATTCCTGCTAACCTACATGAACTCATTCATCTAGCCACTCGCATTGACATGCGTTTTTCCGAAAGGCGTCAGGAGCTCCGCCAGGATATGGACTTTGTTCGCACGAGGCGTTTTTTCTCCCCGGCTCCTCTCTCCTCTGGTCCTCTGCAATCCGTTCCTGTGCCTCCCGCCGTGGAGGCTATGCAAGTTGACCGGTCTCGCCTGACACCTCAAGAGAGGACACGACGCCGCATGGAGAATCTCTGCCTGTACTGTGCCGGTACCGAACACTTCCTGAAGGATTGTCCTATCCGTCCTCCCCGCCTGGAAAGACGTACGCTGACTCCGCACAAAGGTGAGACAGTCCTTGATGTCAACTCTGCTTCTCCACGTCTTACTGTGCCTGTGCGGATATCTGCCTCTACCTTCTCCTTCTCCACTAAGGCCTTCTTGGATTCCGGATCTGCAGGAAACTTTATTTTGGCCTCTCTCATCAACAGGTTCAACATCCCAGTGACCAGTCTCGCCAGACCTCTCTACATCAATTGCGTTAACAATGAAAGATTGGACTGTGCCGTGCGTTACCGCACGGAACCCCTCCTAATGTGCATCGGACCTCATCACGAAAAAATTGAGTTTTTGGTCCTCTCCAATTGCACTTCCGAAATTCTCCTTGGACTACCCTGGCTTCAACACCATTCCCCAACCCTGGATTGGTCCACAGGGGAGATCAAGAGTTGGGGTACCTCTTGTTTCAAGGACTGCCTTAAACCGGTTACCAGTACTCCCTGCCGTGACCCTGTGGTTCCCCCTGTAACCGGTCTCCCTAAGGCCTATATGGACTTTGCTGATGTGTTTTGCAAAAAACAAGCTGAGACTCTTCCTCCTCACAGGCCTTGTGACTGTCCTATTGACCTCCTCCCGGGCACTACTCCACCCCGGGGCAGAATTTATCCTCTGTCCGCCCCAGAGACTCTTGCTATGTCTGAGTACATCCAGGAAAATTTAAAAAAGTGCTTTATCCGCAAATCCTCCTCTCCTGCCGGAGCCGGATTTTTCTTTGTGTCCAAAAAAGATGGCTCCCTACGTCCTTGCATTGACTACCGCGGTCTTAACAAAATCACGGTAAAGAACCGCTACCCTCTACCTCTTATCTCTGAACTCTTTGATCGCCTCCAAGGTGCCCACATCTTTACCAAACTGGACTTAAGAGGTGCTTATAATCTCATCCGCATCAGAGAGGGGGATGAATGGAAAACGGCATTTAACACTAGAGATGGACACTTTGAGTATCTGGTCATGCCCTTTGGCCTGTGCAACGCCCCTGCCGTCTTCCAAGACTTTGTTAATGAAATTTTTCGTGATCTCTTATATTCCTGTGTTGTTGTGTATCTGGACGATATCCTGATTTTTTCTGCCAACCTAGAAGAACACCGCCAGCATGTCCGCATGGTTCTTCAGAGACTTCGTGACAATCAACTTTATGCCAAGATGGAGAAATGTCTGTTTGAATGTCAATCTCTTCCTTTCCTAGGATACTTGGTCTCTGGCCAGGGACTACAAATGGATCCAGACAAACTCTCTGCCGTCTTAGATTGGCCACGCCCCTCCGGACTCCGTGCTATCCAACGTTTTTTGGGGTTCGCCAATTATTACAGACAATTTATTCCACATTTTTCCACCATTGTGGCTCCTATCGTGGCTTTAACCAAGAAGAATGCCAATCCTAAGTCATGGCCTCCTCAAGCGGAAGACGCCTTTAAACGGCTCAAGTCTGCCTTTTCTTCTGCTCCCGTGCTCTCCAGACCTGACCCATCTAAACCCTTCCTATTGGAGGTAGATGCCTCCTCAGTAGGAGCGGGAGCGGTCCTTCTACAAAAAAATTCTTCCGGGCATGCTGTTACTTGTGGTTTTTTTTCTAGGACCTTCTCTCCAGCGGAGAGGAACTACTCCATCGGGGATCGAGAGCTACTAGCCATTAAATTAGCACTTGAGGAATGGAGGCATCTGCTGGAGGGATCAAGATTTCCAGTTATTATTTACACCGATCACAAAAATCTCTCCTATCTCCAGTCTGCCCAACGGCTGAATCCTCGCCAGGCCAGGTGGTCTCTGTTCTTTGCCCGATTTAATTTTGAAATTCACTTTCGGCCTGCCGATAAGAACATCAGGGCCGATGCTCTCTCTCGTTCCTTGGATGCCTCGGAAGTAGAGCTCTCTCCGCAACACATCATTCCTCCTGACTGCCTGATCTCCACTTCTCCAGCCTCCATCAGGCAAACTCCTCCAGGGAAGACCTTCGTCACTCCACGCCAACGCCTCGGAATCCTCAAATGGGGTCACTCCTCCCATCTTGCAGGCCATGCGGGCATCAAGAAATCCGTGCAACTCATCTCTCGTTTCTATTGGTGGCCGACTCTGGAGACGGATGTTGTTGATTTTGTGCGGGCCTGCACTGTCTGTGCCCGGGATAAGACTCCTCGCCAGAAGCCCGCTGGTCTTCTTCATCCTCTGCCTGTTCCCGAACAGCCTTGGTCTCTGATTGGTATGGACTTTATTACAGACTTACCCTCATCCCGTGGCAACACTGTTGTTTGGGTGGTCGTTGATCGATTCTCCAAGATGGCACATTTCATCCCTCTTCCTGGTCTTCCTTCTGCGCCTCAGTTGGCAAAACAATTTTTTGTACACATTTTTCGTCTTCACGGGTTGCCCACGCAGATCGTCTCGGATAGAGGCGTCCAATTCGTGTCAAAATTCTGGAGGGCTCTCTGTAAACAACTCAAGATTAAATTAAACTTTTCTTCTGCTTATCATCCTCAATCCAATGGGCAAGTAGAAAGAATTAACCAGGTCCTGGGTGATTATTTACGGCATTTTGTTTCCTCCTGCCAGGATGACTGGGCAGATCTTCTACCATGGGCCGAATTCTCGTATAACTTCAGAGTTTCTGAATCTTCTTCCAAATCCCCATTTTTCGTGGTGTACGGCCGTCACCCTCTTCTCCCCCTCCCTACTCCCTTGCCCTCTGGTTTGCCCGCTGTGGATGAAATAACTCGTGATCTTTCCACCATATGGAAAGAGACCCAAAATTCTCTCTTACAGGCTTCATCACGCATGAAGAAGTTTGCTGATAAGAAAAGAAGAGCTCCCCCCATTTTTTCTCCCGGAGACAAGGTATGGCTCTCCGCTAAATATGTCCGCTTCCGTGTTCCCAGCTACAAATTGGGACCACGCTATCTTGGTCCTTTCAAAATTTTGTGCCAGATTAATCCTGTCTCTTATAAACTTCTTCTCCCTCCTTCTCTTCGTATTCCTAATGCCTTTCACGTTTCTCTTCTTAAACCACTCATCATCAACCGTTTCTCTCCTAAACTTATCTCTCCCACTCCTGTCTCCGGTTCTTCAGACATCTTTCCTGTAAAGGAGATACTGGCCTCCAAAAAGGTCAGAGGAAAAACCTTCTTTTTGGTTGACTGGGAGGGCTGTGGTCCTGAAGAGAGATCCTGGGAACCTGAGGACAATATCCTAGATAAAAGTCTGGTCCTCAGGTTCTCAGGCTCCAAGAAGAGGGGGAGACCCAAGGGGGGGGGGTACTGTTACGCCGAGTGCTCCGGGTCCCCGCTCCTCCCCGGAGCGCTCGCTACACTCTCGCTCCCGCAGCGCCCCGGTCAGATCCACTGACCGGGTGCGCTGCGATACCGCCTCCAGCCGGGATGCGATTCGCGATGCGGGTGGCGCCCGCTCGCGATGCGCACCCCGGCTCCCGTACCTGACTCGCTCTCCGTCGGTCCTGTCCCGGCGCGCGCGGCCCCGCTCCCTAGGGCGCGCGCGCGCCGGGTCTCTGCGATTTAAAGGGCCACTGCGCCGCTGATTGGCGCAGTGGTTCTAATCAGTGTGTTCACCTGTGCACTCCCTATGTATACCTCACTTCCCCTGCACTCCCTCGCCGGATCTTGTTGCCATTGTGCCAGTGAAAGCGTTCCCTTGTGTGTTCCTAGCCTGTGTTCCTGACCTCCTGCCGTTGCCCCTGACTACGATCCTTGCCACCTGCCCCGACCTTCTGCTACGTCCGACCTTGCTTCTGTCTACTCCCTTGTACCGCGCCTATCTTCAGCAGTCAGAGAGGTTGATCCGTTGCTAGTGGATACGACCTGGTCACTACCGCCGCAGCAAGACCATCCCGCTTTGCGGCGGGCTCTGGTGAACACCAGTAGTGACTTAGAACCGGTCCACTAGCACGGTCCACGCCAATCCCTCTCTGGCACAGAGGATCCACCTCCTGCCAGCCGGCATCGTGACACCGGCATGGAGAAACATCATTTAAGAGCACCAGCACAGGCAAATCATTCCCAATAAAAAAAACACCTTACATGCCAATCGAGATATGTAATTGATTGAGTGCGAGTGCAAAAAGCAGTATGTGGGAAGAACCACGCAACCACTGCACAGAAGACTAAACCAACACTGGGCGAACATCAAAAAATGTTATCAATTACATGGCCTCTTACGTCACTGCAGCAGGCTCCATCCTGGGAAGAAGAATCCCATATCTATCCTTCCTATTGATAAGGTACCCGGACATCTTACAAATAGATTCGAAGCACTGGTAAAGGAAGAAATGTTTTGGATCTACAACCTGGGTACACTACAACCACAAGGCCAGAACAAAATGACGGAACTCATCCACTGATCCCATTAAACCTAACACCCCTCCCCCTTTCCCACCACCCTAGCATCCTGTTAGTATCTTACCTTCTCCCTCGCACAAGGCACCTATCCAGCGGACCCAAGCCGGGCTAATGCAGATAATTGACGACACGCGGAGCTCTCCCTCAGCACGGTCGCATTGACACAGTGCACCCGAGCAGTCACATCTACACAGTGGACCCAAGCCAGGACACTGCGGAGGTTGCGAGCACACCGGGACTCACCCTCTAGAGCATCCTGCCAGTGGTCCCGACCTGGGAGACTGCAGATATTGTCAGCGCTCTGCGCAAGCGCACCTCATCAGCGGCCCCGAGCCGGGGGACTGCAGATGTTGTCAGCACATGGGACGAGCCAAGCATTCCTGATCCCCTGCGCTCACTGTAACAAACACATGACTATGCCGGGGTGTTGAGGGGGAAGAATGCCTGTCTACATACCTAAGGGGGGGTGGGGGTGTTGGAGTGCGGAGACTGCCTCCCTGTCTATATACCTAAGAGGGGGTTGTTAAGGGGGGGAAGACTGCTGGCCTGTCTACATACCTAAGGGGGGGGGGGCTGTTAAGAGGGAAGACTGCTTGCCTGTCTACATACCTAAGGGGAGGGGGGCTGCTGCTATTACCTAATTACCTAAAAGAGACTTCTGCTACTACATAGAGTAACTATTTACAGGGGCAAGCTATCTACATGGCGACCTACCTAATTGAGTCACCTCCGTAATGGTAAAAACCACATGAAGGGACCTGTCTACCTACTGAACTATCTACCTACTGGGGGAGGGGGGGAACCTACCTACTCAACGCTAACCCAAATATCTACCCACTCTACTATGTAGGACACTAAGAGGGTTATTATTACTGTACAGAGCAATATAGGTGCTGGAAAATTTTGTCTGGCAGGTTCGTGGCTAGAAGAAATCATTATGACGGTCTGGTCTGGATAGCTACCTGGCTACCTACCTACCCACATAGATACCTACCCAGATACCTGGCTATCAACCTATCTACATAGCTGCCTACCTACTTATTCATCTACCTACCAACTTATTTATCTACCTGGCTACCTACTTACATAGCTACCTACCTACTTTTTTAACTACCTAGCTAGGTATATACATACTTACCTACAAAGCTTGTTATCTACCTGGCTACATACTTACTACCTACCTGTCTCCCTACCTACCATGATATTTACCTACCTGGCTACCTTCCTTCCAACATATTTACCTACTTGGTGGGGGGGGGGGGAGATCTACCTACCTAGGGATGTATTTACCTATCTCCTATATACTGTACCTGCCTATGGTGGGGCTACCTAATAAGGGAACTAACTGCTGTATGACATACCTGTCTACTGTGGGGGATATACCTACCTTATGGGGGACCTACTGTTCTACCCACTTTCACTTGGCAGGACACAATAAGGAGACTGTGTAGAGGTTGGAAGGGAGCTGGTGACACAATTTTTTACAGCACCAGGTTACACCCATCCCAACAGTGATTGTAGCTCTTTTAGCTATGGGGGGGGCAAAACAGAATGCAACTGTATCAGTAAGGAAACCCATGTTTATCTTTACGTAAATTAACAGTACAATTTTTGCCTACATAGATAAGTAAGAAAGTGATCTGTATATCATGGGAGATTAACTGCACTGTAGCCTGGATGCAGTGTACTTTTCCCTAAAATAACATCTCCATATGATGCTCACTGAATAATACTATTCTTACCATAGTCTTACCATAGAGTGCTTGATAAACACCCCCATAGAGTGCTTAATAAACACCCCCATAACGTGTTCAATTATTGCTGCCATTTAGTGCTCGATTATTGATTCTCAATCAATACCCTATTAAGTGCTGAATAAATGCCATCAGAAAATGGTTAGTTGTTACCGCGATTACAATTAATGCCACCATTTAAAACATGCTGTCGCTTTTGGAGCATGCCACACTTTTTTTTGTCAGGTTCATGCAAAATCAGACTGAAAGAACCTACATATAACTATAAAATCAAAAGCACAGAGATACAGTAGGGCCCTATAATGTGCACCCTAGTTTGACCCCATACAATGCAGAGACATACACAATAAAAAAATATACACACCTAACTACACAAGTACATAACAATGCATATGCGTGTACAAATATACACATATATACACCGAAAATCTAGGGTGTAGCTGTGCTAATAATTATGTAGAAAAATTCAGTGAAATTACAGCGAGTGAATGTCTCTCAATTTAATTTTGACTAATGGACTCAAAAACATCTTAGGTCACATGATATGTGATGAATAAGGACAAGCTCATAAAAACAAGCTAGTTAAATGTTGCAATAATACATATTACGGGCAGGACGGCTTCTTATCCCATATAACGCCATGAGTAACTTGCTGGAGAATTTTATGGATTAACTCTTCTCCAAAACTGTTAGTGAACAGTAGAAGGTGAAATGACAAGCCCTGCTGTTTGTCTGCTGGGGAAAGTGTTCAATGCTGACACTATGTTAACTCCTCCTGATGGAATCCTTTAGCTATGTATCACATTCTGTATCTAATCTACCAGTGAGGTTCCTAGACATGAACGGTTCTCATGAAATATCTGCTAAATGCTGTAGACTTTCTATATTTTACTTATACTATGCACTTGCTGCAGATCGAGTGTACATGTGGATACACACAACACTTCAGTGCTGGCCAGCAATGGTGTGCCCCACTTGTAAGGGGGGAACACTATGCTGTTTTCCCTTATGGTATGTTTTCTACAAAGAACTGTTCAGGCCGACTTCCCCCTACAAATCCACAAAGGTGGCCAGACTAGGACCTCATTGTCGTTCCCCATAGACAGCAATGTATTCTGTGTGGCATTTTGTCAAAAGAATGAACAAGTAAATTTTTTTGGCAGCGGAAATTCCGTAGTGTACACTGTGCAGCAGAATCCTATTGAAGGGAATGGGACTTTTTAATCTGAAGTTTAAAGGGTACCGTATATACTCAAGTATAAGCCGACCCGAATATAAACCGAGGCCCCTAATTTTACCCCAAAGACCCAGGAAAAGTTATTGACTCGACTATAAGCCCCCCATGTCATCATCCAGACCCTGTCATCATCTCCCCCCCATCATCATCACCGCCTGTCAATGCCTTCATCAGTGGTCTTCAACCTGCGGACCTCCAGATGTTGCAAAACTACAACACCCAGCATGCCCGGACAGCCGATGGCTGTCCGGGCATGCTGGGAGTTGTAGTTATGCAACATCTGGAGGTCCGCAGGATGAAGACCACTGATGAAGGGATTGACAGGCAGTGATGATGAAGGGGGGGATGATGACGGGGGTCTGAATGATGACATGGGGGGATGATGTATTTCCCACCCTAGGCTTATAGTAGAGTCAATAACTTTTCCTGGGTCTTTGGGGTAAAATTAGGGGCCTCGGCTTATATTCGGGTCGGCTTATACTCGAGTATATGCGGATTAAAAAGTCCCATTGCCTTCAATAGGATTCTGCTGCACAGTGTACACTACGGAATTTCCGCTGCCGAAAAAATTTACTTGTTCGGGCATGCTGGGAGTTGTAGTTTTGCAACATCTGGAGGTCCGCAGGTTGAAGACCACTGATGAAGGGATTGACAGGCGGAGAGTTCACTCGAGTATAAGCCGAGAGGGGCGTTTTCAGCACGAAAAATCGTGCTGAAAAACTCGGCTTATACTCGAGTATATATGGTAATTCCATTTGGAAATTTAATAGTGTGAACGTATCCTTATAGCCATTGTACAAAAATTGTTGGCTATGAATGCTATGTAACAACAGTGAAACCTCTTTAAGATGACCAATCAAAATTGCATTAAAAAGTGGTCTTCTCAAAAAATATGGACAGTATGCCCACTCTGTCACAGGTAATCAGGTTTGCGTAATAGGGGTCTTCTCAAACAGATCATGCATGGTCTTTTGGAGAGTTTTAACTGTATCTGTATATGCTGTAACATATACAGTGTTGTTATTTTCCCCTGCTCTTAGCACCTTGCATACTGAGTAATGGGCTGGCAGGCCACTGTAATAATCAGTGCTGTCATGCCCTGGCTTGGCTAGCTTTGCAACAGGAATGGTAGTTTCTTGGCCACTAGTTTGCAGGATCTGCCAGGGTGTAAACTCAGTAAGGCTATGTTCACACATTCTGCATTGGCTATGTTCCGCATAGGAATTTTGCACAGAGATTCCTCAGCAGCATGTGTTCAGCAGCATGTATTCAATAGGATTCTGCTGTGCTGTGCACACGGTGGAATTTCCGTGTCCGCAGAAATAATAAACCTGTCCATTTCTTTCTGCGGACTCCACATGGAATGCATTGCTGTCTATGAGATGGCACATTCCTGTGCGGTCCTAGCTCCGTCATGTTATGTCTGTGGTCTCTCCGCTCATAGGTTTTTTGTTCATACATTCTGTTGGGTGGACATAGCCTTAGGAACTGACAAAGGTAGGTAGAAGTGCTGAAACACTTGCAGGAGAGGGTGAGGGGAAAGTTTTTAGGGCAGTGTTTTTGCACCAGAAAGTTTGCAGTGAAACCACATGAAGTGTCTGAGAAAACTGCTGCCGACCCATGAGAGGAAGTGGTCCTAGGTTTATCTACTGAGGGACCCACAGTGGGTTGGAAGCTGAATAGAGTTACAGCTGCACTGTGGTCATCTGAAGTTCTGACATCCACCCAGACTTGAAGAAGTAACAAAACAGTATCTTTAGGCAGTAAGTAAGCGGGATGAGGTAAATGCCCTGTGTATTGGTGTGTGGGACTTGAAGGAGGTAAACACTAAAAGACTGTGTAGATTATGTGAGACCTTTAGTTCGTGCAAGGCCATAATGACTCCTGATTGGAACATGCAAGGGCTTCAGTCCTGAAGGTGAGCAAGGGGCCTTTATATTGAGAGACAGTGTCTGGGATGTGGCCTAAAATGTGGTCTGGTCCTTAAAGCAAGTGCACTGGGTGAGAACAGTGCGATGAAGGTGATACTGACGAATATAATGTGAGCAGTTTAGGTGGCCATCTAGGAGAAGAGGTTCCAGAGGGTCCAATGACCATCCAAATGCATATCATCCTAGATACTCACAATTAGAGAGATAATTCTGGAAGTCATGTGTTCTAATATCCCAGTGTCCCATATTTTGCCTATTGTAGCTATTTGCTGCAGCAGCTGTATTTTTTTTTTTTGGGGGGGGGGGGGGGTCCTGCTGACTTCTTCTATGAAGGTAATGGCTATGCTGCAACCGTAGCTTGTACTGCAGCAATCTCCATCTTGCTCCTCAAATCTTAGCCTGGTCACCAGCACATCGCTTCACAGTTTTGGTGCAGTATCTACCAACACTGCTTTATCTCTCATATTGGCAGGCACTGGAATAATTTGCAGACTTAAGCAGGGACAGGCTGGCATGAGGTGTGGCAGAGAACATTCCATAATTTTGTTGGTAAGATGCATTATGGAGCGAGTACAACCTGTAAGTCTAATAAGAAAAGCTGGAGCCATGGTTTAGTTATGGCACCTTGTACAAAGTTGCTCATTGCCCCTTCCCTTTTGCACTCTCCCCTGCAGGTCTCACTCTCCTTGCTGCCCCTGCACCAGGTGCCTAACTGTCCTTTCTGCCTTCTTCCACCAGATGCCCCACAGATGCCCTCACAGTACAGGCTGCCCCCCCCCTCCCACCACCTTTCCCAAAGTGGAACCAAGTTGTCTGAAAGGCTGACTGCACAGGCAAGTCCTGACTAATAGAAGTTGTCTTGCTGGTCTGGACCAAATAGGGAAATAGAGACGCCACCTATGAATCATTGGATATAATTGTGTATTCTGCTTCTGTGGGTACGTTGTAACATTGCAGCTGGTACCTGCAGACAAAACCATGCCTATATGCAATAGAGAGATTAGTAGAAAAATTGTGCAGCCATAGGTATGGTTTTATCTGGGGGAGGGGGGCAAGTTTTTTTTTCTCTTTAGGCTAAGCTCCCATGGCGGCATTTCCTGGGCGAAAACAAAAACAAAAAAAAAACACATGTAACAAAACACTATTTTTTTTAAAAACACTACACAAACATAATTGAAAAAGTGTGATGAACAAAATAAAATTCTGCAGTTTTCCCTCCCAAAAAAACACAATGAATTAAGAGTGTGTGAAGGAGGCCTCAGGATATATTCACACATAGCAAATTTGTTGCAGCTGTCCCAATATCTGAATGGGGCTTGCAGAAATCCATCCACATGTTGGATAAACAACCTTCTCAGATGTATGGGACAGATTTGCAGAACTCTACAAACTAGACGCACAATGGCCCTCATTTACTTAGAAAATCGGTTGTAAGTCTATCTTGCTTTCTTACCCGACTGCTTTTTTCCCCTGGTATTTATTATTATGTCGCATCCTGTTTGTCGCACGTGGGTTTTGTTGGTTTTGGTTTCCAACTCCTCTGAGTTGTCGGGAAAAAATCCACAACAATTCAACAAATTCGGGTTGGAAACCTTTATAAATACGTGGGAAAGCTCAGAAATGTCGGGTTACGCCCCTTTTTCGGGTTTGGGAGAATCCACATTGGGTCCGTCGGGAAAAAATGTTGCATCGTGTCGCAGACTGGCGCACGATGTCTGCGACATGGCGCAGACAAAGATGCGCCAAAAAAAACTGACAAAACAAGTCGGGTTTAGAATAGTAAATGAGGGCCAATATTGTTCTATATACAAGTTAGACACATAAAATGAGAACATTTAGAGGGAAACTAGTAGGACTATATTGGAAATCTATAGTTTCAAAACTTTAAAGGGGTACTCCGATGGAAAAAAAAATGTTTTCAAATCAACTGTTGCCCAAAAAATTATACAGATTTGTAAATTACTTTTATTTAAAAACCTTAAGTCTTTCAGTACTTCTCAGCTGGTGTATGCTCCAGAGGAAGTTGTGTAGTTCTTTCCAGTCTGACCACAGTGCTCTCTGCTACCACCTCTGTCCATGTCAAGAACTGTCCAGTGCAGGAGAGGTTTGCTATGGGGATTTGCTTCTGCTCTAGACAGTTCCCCTAACACAGACAGAGGTGTCAGCAGAGAGCACTGTAGTCAGACTGAAAAAAACTACACAACTTCCTCTCGAGCATACAGCAGCTGATAAGTACTGAAAGGATTAAGATTTTTAAATAGTAAGTAATTTACAAATTTGCTACTTTAAGCCACTCTCTTTTTTCACAAAGCCACCCTCACTTCTCACTATCCCCCATTCCTCTTACCCTTGATTCTGGGGGCACATCCTACAGTTACTGTATATGAAAATATCACCCAATCACTTTTAGGTCTGATGCCCGCATTCTCTAACCATTGTTATGTGGCCTCAGTGGCAATGACCATGCAATGACTATGACATAATCATGGTGTGCTTAGTAGCTAAGGTTTTTATGGTTCTTTCCTCTTTCTTACAGCGACTGCTCTTATTTACTGTATTTAGTGTATCCATTTTATTATGTTTAATTTTGCTGCCTACATAAGCTTAAAGGGGTACTCCGGTGAAAACCTTTTTTCTTTTAAATCAACTGGTGGCAGAAAGTTAAACATATTTGTAAATTACTTCTATTAAAAAATCTTAATCCTTCCAGTACTTATTAGCTGCTGAATACTACAGAGGAAATTCTTTTCTTTTTGGAATGCTCTCTGATGACATCACGAGCACAGTTCTCTCTGCTGACGTTATAATAATAATAACGCTTTATTTATTGTTGTCCTTAGTGGGATTTGAACCCAAGTCCCCAGCCTTGCAAGGCAACAGTGCTAACCACTGAGCCACCATGCTGCCCTTAGCATACATCTGCTATGCATGGTTGCTAAAATGGACAGAGATGTCAGCAGAGAGCACTGTGCTCGTGATGTCATCAGTGTTCCAAAAAGAAAGGAATTTCCTCTGTAGCATTCAGCAGCTAATAAGTACCGGAAGGATTAAGATTTTTTAATAGAAGTAATTTACAAATATGTTTAACTTTCTGCCACCAGTTGATTTAAAAGAAAAAAGTTTTTCACCGGAGTACCCCTTTAACCCTTTAACCCCTTAAGGACCAAGGGCGTACAGGTACGCCCTTGGTCCTGCTCTCCTGATATAACGCGGGGTTACACAGTAACCCCGCGTCATATCGCGGCGGGCCCGGCGTCATAGTGAAGCCGGGACCCGCCTCTAATAGCGCGCAGCGCCGATCGCGGCGCCGCGCGCTATTAACCCTTTAGCCGCGCGCTCAAAGCTGAGCCGCGCGGCTAAAAGTGAAAGTGAAAGTTCCCGGCTAGCTCAGTCGGGCTGTTCGGGATAGCCGCGGCTAATCGCGGCATCCCGAACAGCTGACAGGACAGCGGGAGGGCCCCTACCTGCCTCCTCGCTGTCCGATCGCCGAATGACTGCTCAGTGCCTGAGATCCAGGCATGAGCAGTCATCCGGCAGAATCGTTGATCACTGGTTTCTTATGAGAAACCAGTGATCAACATAGAAGATCAGTGTGTGCAGTGTTATAGGTCCCTATGGGACCTATAACACTGCAAAAAAAAAGTGAAAAAAAAAAGTGAATAAAGATCATTTAACTCCTCCCCTATTAAAAGTTTGAATCACCCCCCTTTTCCAATAAAAAAAAAAACACAGTGTAAATAAAAATAAAAATAAACATATGTGGTATCACCGCGTGCGGAAATGTCCGAATTATAAAAATATATCATTAATTAAACCGCTCGGTCAATGGCGTGCGCGCAAAAAAATTCCAAAGTCCAAAATAGTGCATTTTTGGTCACTTTTTATATCATTTAAAAATGAATAAAAAGTGATCAATAAGTCCTATCAATGCAAAAATGGTACCGTTAAAAACTTCAGATCACGGCGCAAAAAATGAGCCCTCATACCGCCCCATATACGGAAAAATAAAAAAGTTATAGGGGTCAGAAGATGACAATTTTAAACGTATTAATTTTCCTGCATGTAGTTATGATTTTTTCCAGAAGTCCGACAAAATCAAACCTATATAAGTAGGGTATCATTTTAATCGTATGGACCTACAGAATACAAATCAGGTCTCATTTTTACCGAAAAATGTACTACGTAGAAACGGAAGCCCCCAAAAGTTACAAAACAGCGTTTTTTTTTCAATTTTGTTGCACAATGATTTTTTTTCCCGCTTCACCATAGATTTTTGGGCAAAATGACTGACGTCATTACAAAGTAGAATTGGTGGCGCAAAAAATAAGCCATCATATGGATTTTTAGGTGTAAATTTGAAAGAGTTATGATTTTTTAAAGGCAAGGAGCAAAAAACGAAAATGCAAAAACGGAAAAACCTCCGGTCCTTAAGGGGTTAAGGACCCAGCCAATTTTCACTGTAGGACCCTGCCATTTTTTGCGCATCTGACCACTGTCACTTTAAGCATTAATAACTCTGGGATGCTTTTTACCTTTCATTCTGATTCCGAGAATGTTTTTTCGTCATATATTCTACTTTAACCCCTTGGGGACGGAGCCCATTATGACCCTAAGGACGGGAGCATTTTTTGCAAATCTGACCACTGTCACTTTAAGCATTAATAACTCTGGGATGCTTTTACTTATAAATTTGATTCCAAGATTGTTTTTTCGTGACATATTATACTTTATGGTAGTGGTAAATTTTCGGCGATACTTGCATCCTTTCTAGGTGAAAAATGCAAAAATTTCATGAAAAATTAGAAAATTTTGCATTTTTCTAACTTTGAAGCTCTCTACTTATAAGGAATATGGATATTCCAAATAAATTATGTATTGATTCACATATACAATTTGTCTACTTTATGTTTGCATCAGAAAATTGACGAGTTTTTACTTTTGGAAGACATCAGAGGGCTTCAAAGCTCAGCAGCAATTTTCCAATTTTTCGCAAAATTTTCAAAATCGGAATTTTTCAGGGACCAGTTCAGGTTTGAAGTGGATTTGAAGGGTCTTCTGGTTAGAAATTCCCAATAAATGACCCCATTATAAAAACTGCACCCCTAAAAGTATTCAAAATGACATTCAGTAAGTGTGTTAACCCTTTAGGTGTTTCACAGGAATAGCAGCAAAGTGAAGGAGAAAATTCAAAATCTTCATTTTTTACACTGGCATGTTCTTGTAGACCCAGTTTTTGAATTTTTACAAAGGGTAAAAGGAAAAAAATCCTCTCAAAATTTGTAACCCAATTTCTCTCGAGTAAGAAAATACCTCATATGTGTATGTCAAGTGTTCGGCGGGTGCACTAGAGGGCTCAGAAGCGAAGGAGCAACAATGGGATTTAGGAGAGTGAGTTTTTCTGAAATGGTTTTTGGGGGGCATGTCCCATTTAGGAAGCCCCTCTGGTGCCAGGACAGCAAAAAACCCCACATCGCACACTATTATGGAAACGACACCCCTCAAGGAACGTAACAAGGGGTACGGTGAGCCTTAACACCCCACAGGTGTTTGACAACTTTTTGTTAAAGTCGGATGTGTAAATGAAAAAAAAATATTTTTCCACTAAAATGCTGGTTTTTCCCCAAATTTTACTTTTTTACAAAGGGTAATAGGAGAAAATGCCCCCCAAAATTTGTAACCCCATTTCTTCTGAGTATGGAAATACCCCATATGTGGACGTCAAGTGCACTGCGAGCGAACTACAATGCTCAGAAGAGAAGGAGCGCCATTGAGCTTTTAGAGAGATAATTTGTTTGGAATGGAAGTCGGGGGCCATGTGCATTTACAAAGCCCCCCGTGGTGCCAGAACAGTGGACCCCCCCACATGTGACCCCATTTTGGAAACTACACCCCTCACAAAATGTAATAAGGGGTGCAGTGAGCATTTACACCCCACTGGCGTTTGACAGATCTTTGGAACAGTGGGCTGTGCAAACAAAAAAATTAAATTTTTCATTTTCACAGACCACTGTTCCAAAAATCTGTCAGACCCCTGTGGGGCGTAAATGCTCACTGTACCCCTTATTACATTCCGTGAGGGGTGTAGTTTCCAAAATGGGGTCACATGTGGGTATTTATTATTTTGCATTTATGTCAGAACCGCTGTAAAATCAGCCACCCCTGTGCAAATAACCAATTTCGGCCTCAAATGTACATAGTGCGCTCTCACTCCTGAGCCTTGTTGTGTGCCCGCAGAGCATTTTACGCCCACATATGGGGTATTTCCGTACTCAGGAGAAATTGCGTTACAAATTTTGGGGGTCTTTTTTTCCTTTTACCTCTTGTGAAAATAAAAAGTAAAGGGCAACACCAGCATGTTAGTGTAAAAAATTTTTTTTTTACACTAACAGGCTGGTGTAGACCCCAACTTTTCCTTTTCATAAGGGGTAAAAGGAGAACAAGCCCCCCAAAATTTGTAGTGCAATTTCTCCTGAGTACGGAAATACCCCATATGTGGCCCTAAACTGTTTCCTTGAAATACGACAGGGCTCCAAAGTGAGAGAGCACATGCGCATTTGAGGACTAAATTAGGGATTGCACAGGGGTGGACATAGGGGTATTCTACGCCAGTGATTCCAAAACAGGGTGCCTCCAGCTGTTGCTAAACTCCCAGCATGCCTGGACAATCAGTGGCTGTCCGGAAATGCTGGGAGTTGTTGTTTTGCAACAGCTGGAGGCTCCGTTTTGGAAACACTTCTGTACAATACGTTTTTTATTTTTATTGGCGGGGACAGTGTAAGGGGGTGTATATGTAGTGTTTTACTCTTTATTAGGTGTTAGTGTAGTGTAGTGTTTTTAGGGTACATTCACACTGGCGGGTTACGGTAAGTTTCCCGCTAGGAATTTGCGCCGCAGCTCATACTTGAAGCAGGAAACTTGCTGTAAACCCGCCCGTGTGAATGTACCCTGTACGTTCACATGGGGGGGGGAACCTCCAGCTGTTTCAAAACTACAACTCCCAGCATGCACGGTCTGTCAGTACATGCTGGGAGTTGTAGTTTTGCAACAGCTGGAGGCACACTGGTTGGAAAACCTTCAGTTAGTTTCAGTTACCTAACTCAGTATTTTCCAACCAGTGAGCCTCCAGCTGTTGCAAAACTACAACTCCCAGCATGCATGGTCTGTCAGTACATGCTGGGAGTTGTAGTTTTGCAACAGCTGGAGGCACACTGGTTGGAAAACCTTCAGTTAGGTTCTGTTACCTAACTCAGTATTTTCCAACCAGTGAGCCTCCAGCTGTTGCAAAACTAAAACTCCCAGCATGCACGGTCTGTCAGTACATGCTGGGAGTTGTAGTTTTGAAACAGCTGGAGACACACTGGTTGGAAAATACTGAGTTGGGTTCTGTTACCTAACTCAGTATTTTCCAACCAGTGTGCCTCCAGCTGTTGCAAAACTACAATTCCCAGCATGTCTGATCACAGAAGGGCATGCTGGGAGATGTAGTTATGCAACAGCTGGAGGTACGCAACTACAACTCCCAGCATGCCGAGACAGCTGTTTGCTGTGTGGGCATGCTGGAATTTGTAGTTTTGCAACATCTGGAGTGCTACAATTTAGAGACCACTGAACAGTGATCTCCAAACTGTGGACCTTCAGATGTTGCAAAACTACAACTCCCAGCATGCCCAGACAGCAAACAGCTGTGTGGGCATGCTGGGAGTTGTAGTTTTGCAAGATCTAGAGGGCAGTATAGAGATCACTGTGCAGTGGTCTCTAAACTGCAGACCTCCAGCTGTTGCAAAACTACAAATTCCAGCATGCCCACACAGCAAACAGCTGTCTGGGCATGCTGGGAGTTGTAGTTTTGCAACATCTGGAGGGCTACAGTCTAGAGACCACTATAGTGGTCTCAGACTGTAGCCCTCTAGATGTTGCTATGCAACTACTCACCGGCTTCCGTCGCATCCGGGAGCTGTCCTCTTCTGCCGCACGCCGCCGCAGATCTCCTTCGCCGCCGCCGATCCCCGACGCTCCGCTGTCTCTGGAGGGGTAAGTGGACTCCGGCGCCGCTCCTCTTCGTTTTCCCCGTTCTGCCCCGCCTATTGTGGGAGGGCAGGACGGGGAAAACTAAAGTAAACCCCTCCGCCCCTGATCTGCTATTGGTGGTCGCGTCTAGACCACCAATAGCAGAGATAGGAGGGGTGGCAACTCTGCCACCTCACTCCTATCGCTTTAGGGGGATCGTGGGTGTCTTAGACACCCGCAATCCCCCTTCTATTCCGGGTCACCGGGTCACCATAGACCCGTAATGACCCGGAATCGGCGCAAATCGCAAGTGTGAATTCACTTGCGATTTGCGCCGATCGCCGACATGGGGGGGTCTAATGACCCCCCTGGGCATTTGCACGGGGTGCCTGCTGATAGATATCAGCAGTCACCCCGGCCCGGTCCCCGCCCGGCGCGCGGCGGGGGCCGAAATTCCCACGGGCGTATGGATACGCCCTTCGTCCTTAAGTACCAGGACGCAAGGGCGTATGCATACGCCCTTCGTCCCCAACAGGTTAACATAGTGGTAAAATGTTGTGGTAACTTGCATCCTTTCTTGGTGAAAAATCCCAAAATTTGATGAAAAATTTGAAAATGTTGCATTTTTCTAAGTTTGAAGCTCTCTGCTTGTAAGGAAAATTGATATTCCAAATAATTTTTTTTGATTCACATATACAATATGTCTACTTTATGTTTGCATCATAAAATTGATGTGTTTTTACTTTTGGAAGACACCAGAGGGCTTCAAAGTTCAGAAGTAATTTTCCAATTTTTACAAAATTTTCAAACTCACTATTTTTCAGGGACCAGTTCAGGTTTGAAGTGGATTTGAAGGGTCTTCATATTAGAAATACCCCATAAATGACCCCATTATAAAAACTACACCCCCCAAAGTATTCAAAATGACATTCAGTAAGTGTGTTAACCCTTTAGGTGTTTCACAGAAATAGCAGCAAAGTGAAGGAGAAAATTCACAATCTTCATTTTTTACACTGGCATGTTCTTGTAGACCCAATTTTTGAATTTTTAAAAGGAGAAAATGTATACTAATGTTTGTAGCCCAATTTCTCTCGAGTAAGCACATACCTCATATGTCTATGTAAATTGTTCAGCGGGCGCAGTAGAGGGCTCAAAAGCGAAGGAGCGACAAGGGGATTTTGGAGAGTACGTTTTTCTGAAATGGTTTTTGGGGGGCATGTTGCCTTTAGGAAGCCCCTATGGTGCCAGAACAGCAAAAAAAAAAAAAAAAACATGCCATACCATTTTGGAAACTAGACCCCTTGAGGAATGTAACAAGGAATTAAGTGAGCCTTAATACCCCACAGGTGTTTCACGACTTTTGCATATGTAAAAAAAAAAATTATTTTTCACTAAAATGTGTGTTTCCCCAAAATTTCACATTTTCAAGGGTTAATAGCAGAAAATACCCCCCAAAATGTTTAACCCCATCTCTTCTGAGTATGGAGGTACCCCATAAGTTGACCTGAAATGCACTACGGGCGAACTACAATGCTCAGAAGAGAAGGAGTCATATTTGGCTTTTTGAGAGCAAATTTTGCTTGGGGGGCATGTCGCATTTAGGAAGCCCCTATGGTGCCAGAACAGCAAAAAAAAACACATGGCATACCATTTTGGAAACTAGACCCCTTGAGGAACGTAACAAGGAATAAAGTGAGCCTTAATACCACACAGGGGTTTCACGACTTTTGCATATGTAAAAAAAGAAAAAAAAAATTTCACTAAAATGTGTGCTTCCCCCAAAATTTCACATTTTTGCAAGGGTTAATAGCAGAAAAGACCCCCCAAAATTTGTAACCCCATCTCTTTTGAGTATGGAAATACCCCATGTGTGGACGTCAAGTGCTCTGCTGGCACACTACAATGCTCAGAAGAGAAGGAGCGCCATTGAGCTTTTGGGGAAAAAGAATTTGGAATGGAAGTCAGGGGCCATGTGTGTTTACAAAGCCCCCCGTGGTGCCAGAACAGTGGACCCCCCCACATGTGACCCTATTTTGGAAACTTCACCCCTCACAGAATTTAATAAGGGGTGAAGTGAGCATTTACACCCCACTGGCGTTTGACAGATCTTTGGAACAGTGGGCTGTGCAAATGAAAAATTAAATTTTTCATTTTTACGGACCACTGTTCCAAAAATCTGTCAGACACCTGTGGGGCGTAAATGCTCACTGTACCCCTGATTACATTACGTGAGGGGTGTAGTTTCCAAAATGGGATCACATGTGGATATTCATTTTTTTGCGTTTATGTCAGAACCGCTGTAAAATCAGCCACCCTTGTGCAAATCACCAATTTAGGCCTCAAATGTACATTGTGCGCTCTCACTCCTGAGCCTTGTTGTGCGCCCGCAGAGCATTTTACGCCCACATATGGGGTATTTCGGTACTCAGGAGAAATTGCGTTACAAATTTTGGGGGTCTTTTTTTCCTTTTAACGCTTTTGAAAATAAAAATTATAGGGCAACACCAGCATGTTAGTGTAATTTTTTTTATTTTTTTACACTAACAAGCTGGTGTAGCCCCAACTTTTCCTTTTCATAAGGGGTAAAAGGAGAAAAAGCCCCCCAAAATTTGTAGTGCAATTTCTCCCGAGTACGGAGATACCCAATATGTGGCCCTAAACTGTTTCCTTGAAATACGACAGGGCTCCAAAGTGAGAGAGCTCCCTGCGCATTTGAGGACTAAATTAGGGATTGCATAGGGGTGGACATAGGGGTATTCTACGCCAGTGATTCCCAAACAGGGTGCCTCCAGCTGTTGCTAAATTCCCAGCATGCCTGACAGTCAGTGACTGTCCGGAAATGCTGGGAGTTGTTGTTTTGCAACAGCTGGAGGCTCTGTTTTGGAAACACTGCCATACAATACGGTTTTAATTTTTATTGGGGGGGGGGGGGGGACAGTGTAAGGGGTGTATATGTTGTGTTTTACTCTTTATTATGTGTTAGCGAAGTGTAGTGTTTTTAGGGTACATTCGCACTGACGTGTTACGGTGAGTTTCCCGCTAGGAGTTTGAGCTACGGCGAAAAATTTGCCGCAGCCCAAACTTGAAGCAGGAAACTTATTGTAAGCCTGCCCGTGTGAATGTACCCTGTACGTTCACATGGGGGGGGGGGGGGGGCAAACCTCCAGCTGTTTCAAAACTACAACTCCCAGCATGTACTGACAGACCGTGCATGCTGGGAGTTGTACTTTTGCAATAGCTTGAGACACACTGGTTGGAAAACCTTCAGTTAGGTTCTGTTACCTAACTCAGTATTTTCCAACCAGTCTGCCTCCAGTTGTTGCAAAACTACAACTCCCAGCATGTACTGATCGCCGAAGGGCACGCTGGGAGATGTAGTTATGCAATAGCTGGAGGTACGCAACTACAACTCCCAGCATGCCGAGACAGCTGATTGCTGTTTGGACATGCTGGGATTTGCAGTTTTGCAACATCTGGAGGGCTACAGTTTTAGAGAACACTGCAAAGTGATCTCCAAACCGTGGTCCTCCAGCTGTTGCAAAACTACAATTCCCAGCATGCCCTGACAGCAAACAGTTGTTTGGGCATGCTAGGAGTTGTAGTTTTGCAAGATCTGGAGGGCTACAGTTTAGGGACCACTATATAGTGGTCTCAAACTGTGGCCCTCCAGCTGTTGCAAAACTACATATTCCAGCATGCCCAGACAGCTGTCTGGGCATGCTGGGAGTTGTAGTTTTGCAACATCTGGAGGGCTACAGTTAAAGACCACTGTATAATGGTCTCAAACTGTACCCTCCAGATGTTGCTAGGTAATTCACCAGCTTCCGTCGGATCCAGCCGCACGTCATCGCTGCCCGCCGATCTCCGTCGCCCGCCCAGATCGGTAAGTGGATCTTCGGCGCCGGTCCCTGTCGTTTCCCCGTCCTGCCCCGCCTATTGTGGGAGGGCAGGACGGGGAAAACGAAAGTAAACCCCCCGCCCCGATCTGCTATTGGTGGTTGCGTCTAGACCACCAATAGCAGGGATAGGAGGGGTGGCACCCGTGCCACCTCACTCCAACCGCTTCAGGGGGATCCTGGGTGTCTTAGATCCCCCTTACATTCCGGGTCACTGGGTCACTATAGACCCGTAATGACCCGGAATCGCGCAAATCGCAAGTGTGAATTGCGATTTGCCGCGATCGCCAACATGGGGGGGGGGTCTGATGACCCCCCTGGGCATTTGCATGGGATGCCTGCTGAATGATTTCAGCAGGCATCCCGGTCCGATCTCCGCCCGGCGCACGGCGGGGACCGGAACTGCCCATGACGTAACTGTACGTCATGGGTCCTTAAGACCCAGGGTGTCGGGACGTAACGTTACGTCATGGGTCCTGAACGGGTTAAGGGTAAGTTACCCTGTTATTTTTGTTGAGACAGGTGCTAGCGATTGGCGACTAGAAACAATGTCCCTCCCGGAGAAGCCAAGAGCACTTATTGAGCAACTACTAAAACACCTTTTAGCATTTTTATACCTTTGTATGTACATGTGTACAAGAGTTATTAACATTTTTGTTTTTGGTGTACACGTGCATATAGTGGACAATTTTCTGTGTACAACCTTGACTTACTTTTTAGGTACACAGACACGAAGCTATTTTTCTGTGTACAGGAATTATTTACATTTTCATTATACATTTATCAACACTCCAACAAGGTTCAGGCGCATAAACCTGATAAGTGCACATTTTAACAAGAGAGTCCTATAAATATAGGGTTATGTACATAAAATGGACGTGTAAGGATCTGCAGTCCACCTACACTAGGAGTCTATGGGAAACACGGCTTTACCACAATCAGCCGGGCATAAAACTTACGAATCTCCTACTGGCTAGGAGTCTCTTGACCTGATGGTCAGGCACAAAGCTTGTTGGTTACGTTGCTGAACTTAAAACTGGAACAATCTTAGCACAATCCTGCTAGGCAGATGTCTTGAACTTGGTTACTGAAAAACAAAAGTGGTTAGCATAGAAAATCAATAGACATTACTTTACAGTCCTTCAAAAGACATTTCTTCTGAATCTTCTTGTGCCTCTTGTAGATCCTCTATATCTGCCAACATCTGGAGCAGGGGAGGAGTTAATGTAACTCTCCCACACCACATTGGTGAGAGTAGAATGGGCAACAGTAGGATTTAGGGTGACCAGCGGCTTACTGGCCAGGATCACAGTTGGTGCATAAGGTTTTAGCACCATCGCCATATCAGGAGTGGGGCAAAACACTTTTGTTGGTACCCCGGAAGCAGGCAAACTCTCCATGTCAGAAGAGGGCCTTGGTACATACATTGGCACCTGTGCAGGAGGCAAACTCTCATTGCTCCGAGAGGGCCTAGGTACGTGCGTTGGTACCTCTGGAACAGACAAACTCTCATTGCTCCGAGAGGGTCTAGCTACGGTCTTTGGTGCCTGCAATTTAGGCTTACTTTCTTGATCTTGAGCAGGACTTGGCACTTTACTGTACACAGAAGATGATTGATGCTGAAGAGGCTCCTCCTCCTTGAGTACGTTGGTGGAGGCATCAGGAGCAGACCATTTCAGCCTCAGGTTGAAGGGATCCGATTCCCAATCTATAGACGGAAAGTATTTGAAGGGAAGCTGTGTTGGGGCTGTTGGTCTTGTGACCGCTGCAGCCCATTCTCCACGCAGGCTCTGGACGGGGGTGTACTCCACAATTTCACCCACCTCCAAGGAGTAGAACTTTTTATGAAGATATGGCCTCTGTACTGCTCGCCGGTTTACGAGGATGGTTTGCCCTGTGTGGCAATCTAGGAGTGTCCCATAACCTCTGACCTTGTCGAACTTGGCCACAGTTGCTCTTCGTCATTCTAGAGGCTCCTCCCCTTCTTGGGGATGGTCCCATTTGCGGATGAATAAAGCTTCCATCTCTTTAGTGTTCTACTGGTAACGAATTCTTTCCTCAGGAGGCAAATGCACATGCTTAGGGGCATACAGTTCTCTGTGTCGGGCCTTTAATCTGTCCATCAGTTCAGCCAGCTCGGCTTCTTGACGGGCCCTTTCCCTTTGTGCGGCTGGAATTGGTGGGAGTGGCTTCCCAGGTATAGGTTGTAGAACCGCGTGCATATACTCGATGAGTCCCGGCTCGTCCCCGAAGATCCACTGGGGCAAATCTGGTGAGCACGGTCGTGCACTCAGCAAAGCAGATAGGGGTATTTTAGCTACAGGACTGGAGGAGGAAGAATAGGCCGCCTCTGGCAGGGTACTCACTGCAGACTCCTCCAATGGGATCTCAGCCCACGAGCCCCAAGTTCTGTGGTGAGGGGACAGTCTCACCGACGATGCACCTCCAGGTGTCCCTGCGCTCTCCGCTGGAGATGTCTCTGGCCAATCGTCGTCATCATCAGGCAGTGGGGGAAGATTGCAGGCCCCTCTTCGTCTAATGACAACCGCTGCAGACGGTCAGCAAGTTCTTAGAAAAGTCGGGCTGCGACTGCCACAACTTTCCGCTGTTCTGACACCATTTTGCCATCTTCACCAGGTGGAACGCTGCTCTCCACCATGTCTGTACTCTCCGGCTCCCTGTGCAGACTGAAGAGGTCGCTGTGCGTGGTGTCTTTTATAGTGGGCTTCCCCAAAATGGCGGCCGGCAGGAAGGACGTCATCGGTGCAGCCCCGACTTCCAGTCCTTCCAGAGACGACTCCTGTATCTCCAAGTTCCCTTTCGGCTGTGATACAGCAACTTGGCAGCCACGCCCAGGGGCGGGGTGTGATGCAGTGCGGGCCTTCTTCGCGCGCTTTTCCGGCAGCAGTTTAGCTCCGCCTGTGCTGACCGGACCAGAGGATCGCAGCATGAACTCATTGCGCAGTTTACACGTCTTAGTTGCAGATAAATTTTCCCCTCCCCCCTTACTTTTCTCGTGGCCCCTTTGTATGGCGCACCACGGACACCGCTCCCGTACACAACAACACGGTTCACAGCACATGAATAAAGTTTGTTACTTGGGGGGGAGTACACTTTCACTAGTGGCAACAGTAGTAGGCACACACCCGAATCCTGTTCGCCAGACACCAAAAAGGCTTTGTGGTAACTGCCTTGGGGTGTAGTGTAGTTGGGGTGTTGCTTCAGTATATGAGGGGTTAATTTAACCCCTGTCACTCGTGACGCCAGGGTGAGGGTTAATACGCTGAGGTAAATCTTCGGCCTATCGCCACCCTTCCCAGAAACGATAGGTGCGTGCTTAAATGAATGAAGGTCCACAATAGAGATGAACTTGAACTTGCATAAACTTTACTGAGGTACTTGCGGTACATCCAATTGACAGCAACAGTCTTAGCAATACAGTCTCTATATAGCACGGCAGTGATTGACAGATGCTGACGACCATTGACTTATCCAAAGGATTATTAGAATTAGGATTGGTGCAGAGATACGTCCGGATTTAGGGGTCTATTTAGGTCAGGTGATCTTGCGTAGTTAACAGGGATTGAGATAACTCACAGTTTCCCACGAGGAAAGAGGAGAGAGTAATGGCTGCCGCTCCGTTATATGGGCAGGGCCGTTTTGGATTGGTCCGTGTCAGCTGTCACTCACCGTTACAATGCATGGTGGGCGATCACCTGACTTCCTCCAAAGGTCCTTGAACCAGAAAACCATAGAGTTTTTGAAACGCATCACGTGACCTGCAGGTCCTGCGACGCCACAACAAGGTAAGTACACTATATTTACACATTGAATTTGAATAATTTTAACTATTAAAGGGGTGACAAGGGGCTAACTATTGATGAGGACCCCACCGGTACCTAGGGACTCTGACTTTGGGGACCTCATAATAAGGTAACGGATGTAATCCGGAACTGGGACACCACAAGTGTCTCCCATTTATCCCAATATTACACTGTTTAAATGGCTGTTTTGCCCTTCTACTCTATAGGGAAAAATTGTTATTGGTTTAACCCTGTTTTTATAATGTTGGTTCGTATGTATTGTCTCAGTTGCTGTTTAGAGACCTTTCAACTCTGTTGCCTATACCTAATGTGGGGGAACTCTGCTGCCTATACCTACTGTGAGGGAACTCTGCTGCTTATTTTTACTGTGGGGGGACTCTACTGCCTATACCTACTGTGGGGGAACTCTGCTGCCTATACCTACTGTGTAATTTTATGGTTGAGAGTCACCACAACAGGAGGAACTGTATTAAAGGGTTGAGGCATTAGGAAGGTTGAGAACAACTGCTCTAGGGGGCATCCACCCTATAACAAAATAGGAAGTCATATAACAAGTTTCCTCCAAAAGCCCAATAATGCAATAAGGTCTATTGCTATGAACCTCTATGGTAGAAAGTGCATGTGCAATTAACCCATAAATCAGTGCATACAAAGACCAAAGTATATTCCTGTCACAAAGCAACCTCTCACAATAAACAAATATATGTAAAGATAGTCTAGTAATAGTATCAATGAGAGTAGTGATAGCTGTGAAAAGAACCCCCTGCTGGAGGTGCAGAGAGACAGGGCAGGACACACAGGAGTGATACTTAGCAGGGATGGGTACCTACACAGATGACCCACGTGTTCCGTTGCCAAAGTGAAGTTGCCATTAGTGTTGAGCGGCATAGGCCATATTCGAATTCGCGAATATTCGCGAATTTATGGACGAATATTCGTCATATTCGCGAATATTCGCATAATCGTAATGTTCTCGTTTTATTTTCGCATATGCGAATATTCGCGTGTGTGAAAATTAACATATGCGAAAATTCGCATATTCAAAAATAGCACAAGCGAAAATTCGCATATGCGAAGATTTGTATATGTAAATTTCGTATATGCGAAAATTCGCACACCGGTCTCACACAGTAGTATTAGAGCCTTCTTACACCACATAAGCTGGAAGCAGAGAGGGATGATCACTGTGATGTGTACTGTGAAAAAATAAAAAATAAAAAAAAATAAAAAAAACGAATATTCGTAATTACGAATATATAGAGCTATATTCGCGAATATTCGCGAATTCGCGAATATGCGATATTCGCGAATAAAATTCGAATTGCGAATATTCGCGAGCAACACTAGTTGCCATTACCACAATTCTCATGAATACTATTACTAGACTATCTCTACATATATATGTTTACTGTGAGAGGTTGCTTTGCGACAGGAATATACTTTGGTCTTTGTATGTCCATATCAAGGGTTATTGATTTATGGGTTTGTCGCACATGCACTTTCTACCATAGAAGGCCATAGAAATAGACCTTATTGCATTATTGGTATTCTGGGGGAGACTTGTGACATTACTTTCTATTTTGTTATAGGGTGGGTGCCCCCTAGAGGGTTTGCTATGCAGCCCCCCTCCAGTGAAGGGTTTTCCAACTTGTTTCAGGTTTATTTACTTATACATACTTATTCATTCTTGTTTTTGGGGTGTGCTGTTACTACATTAGGTGTCTGCTTCATCCCTTTTTACTATTTGATTTCAATTTAGACGCCTTATTTTAGCACATGAATTCAAATGACACAGACACAGCACCCCTAACTGTAAGGAGGGGGAAAGGAAATCCTGCCCCTATATACTACCGGGGTATATGTGAGTGGACCCTATATGGACTGCTAATATAGCAAAAAAAGCTTCACATACCAAAATTGAAAAAAACTGTAGCAGATTAACCAAAATCCAATTTTATTATTTAGAAGCCACAATTAAAATACATATATAACAAGGAGGAATAGCAACTGATACACAGGACATCCCCTGGATAAAGTCCAAGCATATAATGCACACATATAGATATGGATATATAATAGAGTGCCACACGCTATATGTCTAATAAGTAAGGATAGGTATGTCAATACAGGTTACACACAATAGATAAAGTAATAATAAACTTAGAATGATAAGTTTAAACAATGCTGCACATAACGTGCAGATAAGTATAAAGAGTTAAAGGGGTTATCCAGGGAAAAACTTTTTTTTATATATCAACTGGCTCCAGAAAGTTAAACAGATTTGTAAATTACTTCTATTAAAAAATCTTAATCCTTTCAGTACTTATGAGCTTCTGAAGTTAAGGTTGTTCTTTTCTGTCTAAGTGATCTCTGATGACACTTGTCTCGGGAAATGCCCAGTTTAGAAGAGGTTTGCTATGGGGATTTGCTTCTAAACTGTGCGTTTCCCGAGACAGGTGTCATCAGAGAGGACTTAGACAGAGAAGAACAACCTTAACTTCAGAAGCTCATAAGTACTGAAAGGATTAAGATTTTTTAATAGAAATAATTTACAAATCTGTTTAACTTTCTGAAGCCAGTTGATATATAAAAAAAAGTTTTTTCCTGGATAACCCCTTTAATACAAAGTGCATGAGAACAAAGGTGCAGGCTGAAAACATACCAATGAAAAAAGACTAATAATGAGCGTATCCAGGAGACGTCCACCCCTATGACCAATTCGGACAAAAAGTCCTTCTTCCGGCGCTAGGACTGTGCGGACACTGCAGTCTCCAATAGACTGCAATGTGTTCTGCGAGTATTTCCGCCTGAAGAATGAGCAACGCCATTCTTCAGGCGGAAATTTCCAAGTGGATTTTCCATTCACAAATTCCGCTTCACAAATTCCGAAGTGTGAATTTGTGAATGGAAACCTGTTCACTACACTAGACATTTTAGCAAACGGAATTTCCACCTGAAATTTCAAAGCAGAATTGCCGGTTGGAAATTCGGTAGTGTGAACCTAGCCTTAGAGTCACGCTGGTTGGGAAACACTTGATTATTATGTAGCATCTCTCAGTCAGGGGAAGGGTTAGTATGGGATCATTGTTGCAAAACTACAACTCCCAGCAGGCCCGGACAACCAAAGGTGAAGGATTGATTTATATTAGTGGTGAACTTTCATTGCCACATGCAGTTTTTTTGTGGAAATTTTTTTAAAAATCTTAATATTTTTTAAAATTTTCTAATGGTGTTCACTGTGCAGTAAAAATGACGTTATCCTTATTCTGTGGTGCATTTCTTTTTCACAACAAAATTCCTTTTTTTTAAATGTTTTATCTCTTTTTTGTGTTGCCGTTTTCCGACAGCCATAACTTTGTATTTCATCCAATCGCATTGTGTGAGGGCCTATTTATAGTTGTACTTTTCATTGGCGTACTTTATTTTATAATGTATTACAAAGCCAGAAAAAATGATATGCAGGTCAAAAATAAAAAATGTAATATGGAATTGCGCAAATTTGTGGGGCAATAGTTTCACAATACACTTGCGCCATTAGCTGGAGTTTTTAACGCTTACACTTTTGTGCAGAAATGGCTTTTTGATCACTTTATGTTAAATTTTTTCTGGGATGTGATGTGACCAAAAAATCATCAATTTTGGCGTTTGGATTTTTAAAAAATATTTACTCCATTCATGAAGCGGGATAATAAACATTATATTTTCAAAGATCGGACATTTTACGCATGTGGCCATACCAGATATGTTGTGTTTTTCTCTTTTTATTCCATTTTTTTTTTATGGGAAAAGTTAGTGATTTTGATTGGAGGAGGGGGTTATATATTTGGGTTATATATTGGTCTGGTTAGCCAATAGAGGCAGGACCTCATGCATTTTTTTCTTTTTTAACCCATGCAGTAAGTTTGCCCAGCTCAGTGTTTCTCAACCAGGGTGCCTCCAGCTTTGCAAAACTACAACTCCCAGCATGCTGGGAGTTGTAGTTTTGCAACAGCTGGAGGCACCCTGGTTGGGAAACACTGCGCCAGCTGTTGGAAAATTACAACTCTGTCAGGGTATGCTGGGAGTTGTATTTTTGCAACAGCTGGAGGCACCCTGGTTGGGAGACACTGCGCCAGCTGTTGGAAAACTACAACTCTGTCAGGGTATGCTGGGAGTTGTAGTTTTGCAACAGCTGGAGGCACCCTGGTTGGGAAACACTGCACCAGCTGTTGGAAAACTACAACTCTGTCCGGGCATGCTGGGAGTGTAGTTTTGCAACAGCTGGAGGCACCCTGGTTGGGAAACACTGCACCAGCTGTTGGAAAACTACAACTCTGTCAGGGTATGCTGGGAGTTGTAGTTTTGCAACAGCTGGAGGCACCCTGGTTGGGAAACACTGCGCCAGCTGTTGGAAAATTACAACTCTGTCAGGGTATGCTGGGAGTTGTATTTTTGCAACAGCTGGAGGCACCCTGGTTGGGAAACACTGCGCCAGCTGTTGGAAAACTACAACTCTGTCAGGGTATGCTGGGAGTTGTAGTTTTGCAACAGCTGGAGGCACCCTGGTTGGGAAACACTGCACCAGCTGTTGGAAAACTACAACTCTGTCCGGGCATGCTGGGAGTGTAGTTTTGCAACAGCTGGAGGCACCCTGGTTGGGAAACACTGCACCAGCTGTTGGAAAACTACAACTCTGTCAGGGTATGCTGGGAGTTGTAGTTTTGCAACAGCTGGAGGCACCCTGGTTGGGAAACACTGCGCCAGCTGTTGGAAAACTACAACTCTGTCAGGGTATGCTGGGAGTTGTAGTTCTGCTAATGTTTGGAAGTCACTTATGAGGGTCTGTGCGGTGCAGGCCGGTGGGAGGTGAGGGGCTCCTTCTGTCCGCGCACTACAGTCTGTGTCTGTGAGGTGGAAAGTCCTATGTCCAGCCCTCCCTCACCTCACAGCCTCGCTCAGCCCGCCCTCCTCCTCCTCACTACCAATAGTATGGAGAGGGCCGTGAGGGACGCAGAGTTCTTCACATCACCAGGCAGGAGGCAGAGAACAGTTCAGTCCGGTGCCGGAGAAGTGCCCGGGAGCAGCTGTGTGCACGGAGCTCTACCCTGCTATTCCACTATGGCACAGACAGTCACTCTGAAGGGTCCCTCTCCCTGGGGGTTCAGGCTGGTGGGGGGCAAGGACTTCAGCACTCCTCTCACCATATCCCGGGTAAGTGGCATTCTACCATCTTCTGCGGCACAGACAAGTGTGAATGGGGCAGTGCAGTGCTGGAAAGTTACACGTAGAGGCTCTGGGTGCCCAGCTGGCAGTGCCCTCCTCTGCTCTCAGCAGTAGTCGTGGACAGGACCTGTCCCTTCTCTCTATAACAGGACCCTATAGAGATACAGGTCCGGAATACAATATACGCAGGGGGCAAATACTGTACTTGTCTTAGGAGAGATGTCATATATCTGATGGTGGGCATGATGCTTCAGGAGATGTACCATATATATGACTGATGGTGGGCATGATGCTTCAGGAGATGTACCATATATATGACTGATGGTGGGCATGATGCTTCAGGAGATGTACCATATATATATATATATGACTGATGGTGGGCATGATGCTTCAGGAGATGTACTATATATATATATGACTGATGGTGGGCATGATGCTTCAGGAGATGTACTATATATATGACTGATGGTGGGCATGATGCTTCAGGAGATGTACCATATATATGACTGATGGTGGGCATGATGCTTCAGGAGATGTACCATATATATGACTGATGGTGGGCATGATGCTTCAGGAGATGTACCATATATATGACTGATGGTGGGCATGATGCTTCAGGAGATGTACCATATATATATATATATGACTGATGGTGGGCATGATGCTTCAGGAGATGTACCATATATATGACTGATGGTGGGCATGATGCTTCAGGAGATGTACCATATATATGACTGATGGTGGGCATGATGCTTCAGGAGATGTACCATATATATGACTGATGGTGGGCATCATACTTCAGGAGATGTACCATATATATGACTGATGGTGGGCATGATTCTTCAGGAGATGTACCATATATATGACTGATGGTGGGCATGATGCTTCAGGAGATGTACCATATATATGACTGATGGTGGGCATGATGCTTCAGGAGATGTACTATATATATATGACTGATGGTGGGCATGATGCTTCAGGAGATGTACCATATATATGACTGATGGTGGGCATGATGCTTCAGGAGATGTACCATATATATGACTGATGGTGGGCATGATGCTTCAGGAGATGTACCATATATATGACTGATGGTGGGCATCATACTTCAGGAGATGTACCATATATATGACTGATGGTGGGCATGATTCTTCAGGAGATGTACCATATATATGACTGATGGTGGGCATGATGCTTCAGGAGATGTACCATATATATGACTGATGGTGGGCATGATGCTTCAGGAGATGTACCATATATATGACTGATGGTGGGCATGATGCTTCAGGAGATGTACCATATATATGACTGATGGTGGGCATCATACTTCAGGAGATGTACCATATATATGACTGATGGTGGGCATGATTCTTCAGGAGATGTACCATATATATGACTGATGGTGGGCATGATGCTTCAGGAGATGTACCATATATATGACTGATGGTGGGCATGATGCTTCAGGAGATGTACTATATATATATGACTGATGGTGGGCATGATGCTTCAGGAGATGTACCATATATATGACTGATGGTGGGCATGATGCTTCAGGAGATGTACCATATATATGACTGATGGTGGGCATGATGCTTCAGGAGATGTACCATATATATGACTGATGGTGGGCATCATACTTCAGGAGATGTACCATATATATGACTGATGGTGGGCATGATTCTTCAGGAGATGTACCATATATATGACTGATGGTGGGCATGATTCTTCAGGAGATGTGCTATATATATGACTGATGGTGGGCATGATGCTTCAGGAGATGTACTATATATATATGACTGATGGTGGGCATGATGCTTCAGGAGATGTACCATATATATGACTGATGGTGGGCATGATTCTTCAGGAGATGTGCTATATATATGACTGATGGTGGGCATGATGCTTCAGGAGATGTACCATATATATGACTGATGGTGGGCATGATGCTTCAGGAGATGTCCTATATATATGACTGATGGTGGGCATGATGCTTCAGGAGATGTCCTATATATATGACTGATGGTGGGCATGATGCTTCAGGAGATGTCCTCTATATATATGACTGATAGTGGGTAGGAGGCTTCAGGAGATGTCCTATATATATGACTGATGGTGGGCATGATGCTTCAGGAGATGTACTATATATATATATATATATATATATATATATATGACTGATGGTGGGCATGATGCTTCAGGAGATGTACTATATATATATATATATATATATATATATATATATATATATATATATGACTGATGGTGGGCATGATGCTTCAGGAGATGTACTATATATATATATATATATATATATATATATATATCTGATGGTGGGCATGATTCTTCAGGAGATGTCCTCTATATATATGACTGATAGTGGGTAGGAGGCTTCAGGAGATGTACTCTATATATATATATATATATATATATATATATATATATATATATATATATGACTGATGGTGGGCATGATGCTTCAGGAGATGTACTATATATATGACTGATGGTGGGCATGATGCTTCAGGAGATGTACTATATATATATATATATATATATATATATATATATATATATATATATGACTGATGGTGGGCATGATGCTTCAGGAGATGTACTATATATATATATATATATATATATATATATATATATATATATATGACTGATGGTGGGCATGATTCTTCAGGAGATGTCCTCTATATATATGACTGATAGTGGGTAGGAGGCTTCAGGAGATGTACTCTATATATATATATATATATATATATATATATATATATATATATATATGACTGATGGTGGGCATGATGCTTCAGGAGATGTCCTCTATATATATGACTGATAGTGGGTAGGAGGCTTCAGGAGATGTACTATATATATGACTGATGGTGGGCATGATGCTTCAGGAGATGTACTATATATATGACTGATGGTGGGCATGATGCTTCAGGAGATGTCCTCTATATATATGACTGATAGTGGGTAGGAGGCTTCAGGAGATGTACTATATATATGACTGATGGTGGGCATGATGCTTCAGGAGATGTACTATATATATGACTGATGGTGGGCATGATGCTTCAGGAGATGTCCTCTATATATATGACTGATGATGGGCATGATGCTTCAGGAGATGTCCTATATATATGACTGATGATGGGCATGATGCTTCAGGAGATGTACTATATATATGACTGATGGTGGGCATGATTCTTCAGGAGATGTCCTATATATATGACTGATGATGGGCATGATGCTTCAGGAGATGTACCATATATATGACTGATGGTGGGCATGATTCTTCAGGAGATGTCCTATATATATGACTGATGATGGGCATGATTCTTCAGGAGATGTACTATATATATGACTGATGGTGGGCATGATGCTTCAGGAGATGTACTATATATATATGACTGATGATGGGCATGATGCTTCAGATGTCCTATATAATATATATGTATATATATATATATATATATATATATATATATATATATATATATATGACTGATGGTGGGCATGATGCTTCAGGAGATGTCCTCTATATATATGACTGATAGTGGGTAGGAGGCTTCAGGAGATGTACTATATATATATATATATATATATATATATATATATATATATATATATCTGATGGTGGGCATGATGCTTCAGGAGATGTCCTCTATATATATGACTGATAGTGGGTAGGAGGCTTCAGGAGATGTACTCTATATATATGACTGATGATGGGCATGATGCTTCAGGAGATGTCCTCTATATATATGACTGATGATGGGCATGATGCTTCAGATGTCCTATATAATATATATGTGTATATATATATATATATATATATATATATATATATATATGACTGATGATGGGCATGATGCTTCAGGAGATGTACCATATATATATGACTGATGATGGGCATGATGCTTCAGGAGATGTCCTATATAATTTATATATATATATATATATATCACTGATGGTGGGCATGATGCTTCTTCTCTACAGGTTTTCTGTGTTCATAGATGGTGTTCCCACCTGTGATGTTGATGTCGCACTTCTCATTGTTTCTATACCATGAATGTTGATCAGTAAATATCCTTTCAGGCATCAGGACAGGTTATCAGACATGTTGACTGCCTCATGTTAATCAATGATCGTGATTGATGATAGTTCTGATTGTATTTGGACATTGATTCTGAGGGTCATGGATTTGTATGGGATCTATCATTCACACTGGATCTTTTTTATTGATAAAATATATCTGCAGCTGGTGACCACAGACCACTTCTCAGTTCCTGTGCTTCCTGGCTGATGTTTTACTCACTTTTAAATGCTGGCTGTGCTTTTACTCTAGTGGTAGCATGAGACGGAGTCTACAACCCACACAAGTGGCTCAGGCAGTGCAGCTCATCCAGGATGGCACATCAATGCGAGCTGTGGCAAGGAGGTTTGCTGTGTAATGTCCAGAGCATGGAGGCGCTACCAGGAGACAGGCCAGTACATCAGGAGACGTGGAGGTGGCCGTAGGAGGGCAACAACCCAGCAGCAGGACCGCTACCTCTGCCTTTGTACAAGGAGGAGCACTGCCAGAGCCCTGCACAATGACCTCCAGCAGGCCGCAAATGTGCATGTGTCCACTCAAACGGTCAGAAACAGACTCCATGAGGGTGGTATGAGGGTCCGACATCCACAGGTGGGGGTTGTGCTTACAGCCCTACACCGTGCAGGACGTTTGGCATTTGCCAGAGAACACCAAGATTGGCAAATTCGCCACTGGCACCCTGTGCTCTTCACAGATGAAAGCAGGTTCACACTGAGACTTGACAGAGTCTGGAGACGCTGTGGAGAACGTTCTGCTGCCAGCAACATCCTCCAGCATGACCGGTTTGGCAGTGGGTCAGTAATGTTTTGGGGTGGAATTTCTTTGGGGGGGGCCACACAGCCCTCCATGAGCTTGCCAGAGGTAGCCTGACTGCCATTAGGTACAGAGATGAGATCCTCAGACCCCTTGTGAGACCATATGCTGGTGCGGTTGGCCCTGGGTTCCTCCTAATGCAAGACAATGCTAGACCTCATGTGGCTGCAGTGTGTTAGCAGTTCCTGCAAGAGGAAGGCATTGATGGTATGGACTGGCCCGCCCGTTCCCCAGACCTGAATCTGATTGAGCACATCTGGCACATCATGTCTCGCTCCATCCACCAACGCCACGTTGCACCAGAGACTGTCCAGGATGCACCTCATCAGGAGCATGCCCAGACATTGTAGGGAGATCATACGGGCACGTGGAGGCCACACACACTACTGAGCCTCATTCTGACTTGTTTTAAGGACATTACACCAAAGTGGGATCAGCCTGTAGTGTGGTTTTCCACTTTGATTTTGAGTGCGACTCCATATCCAGACCTCCATGGGTTGATAAATTTGATTTCCATTGATAATTTTTGTGAGATTTTGTTGTCAGCACATTCAACTATGTAAAGATGAAAGTATTTCTTACGATTAGTTCATTCATGCAGATCTAGGATGTGTTATCTTAGTGTTCCCTTTATTTGTTTGAGCAGTGTATACCTGTATACCTGATGACTTTCTAGCAAGTTGTATGCACCAGTTGTCTTCACTACTCTGGATACATTTTACTTAGTAGTGTAGCTGAAAGCAGATCTGCTAGTCAAAATATACCAATGAATTCACACATGGCAGCTTTTTAGTAACAATTTCTCCAAATGCATTACATACATGCAGAAATTCTGGTGTGTGAACATGCCTTATAAGTCCCGCAATGTATCATGGGAATAATATGTAAAGGGAGGCTACTTTTGTATATGGTATCTCTTGTAAATGATTGTACATGAGCATCCACATCCAGCAAACATAAGACTTCTCTTTTTTATTATCCTGTTCCCAGTTATGACCGCAAAAAAAATCCCATTAAACTGTAACTTGTGAACAAATGTTTTAGGCTGATAGTAACTGACTCCAAAACTTAGAAAGTCCCCAAACTTTTTGTGGTTAAATGTCCTTCAGCTGTCAGAGCATGATTGGAGTTGTAGTTCTGCAGCAGCTGGGAGCTGCAGGTTGGACAGTGCTGCCCCATTAGCCAGTACTGACGGTTGTGTTTGGTTGCGTTGTTAGTATATATGGGTTTCTGCTATTCCTGTGTACAGGGCTGTGTCACATTATAGCTGATCACTTGGGGGTCAGGGACACATTTGAGAGACTGTGTGTGAGCAGCTTCATTTTTGAGACCTTTCTCTCTTAACCTAAATGTACATAACACAGCCCTTTCAGTACTTGCTATGTATTTCCCTCATACCATAGTGTTTTGTGGATTGTTGTTTGAGCAGCATTAGGATTATGAGCTTGAGCTCCCTAGGTGACTAAGGAATTAGGACAGTGAAATGATCTAGGCCTTCATTCACATCATGTTTTGTCCCTACATAAAGCGTGTATGTTGGAAAAGCTTTCGATGCTTGTGTGTACAGTGATCCCTCAACTTACAATGGCCTCAACATACAATGGTTTCAACATACAATAGTCCTTTCTGGACCATTGTAACTTGAAACCAGACTCACCATACAATGCTATGGACAGTCCAGATCTGTGAAACATGTCAATGGCTGGAAGAACTGACCAATTAGAATGGGTATTCACTGGTACAACACCTGTATTACTGAAGTGTATGCACTGACTTACTGTCTGGTAGCGCCTCCCTACAGTACATGGAGGTATTACATGTTATATACTAATCTTAACCTGTGCCAGGGTTAACTGCTCCTTTGGACACCTGGTAAGGGCAGCCCCATATTACTTTTTTAGGACACTGTGTGTACTGTACAGGACCCTGAAGAAGCTCCTGTCCTCTATATAGACAGTGATTACAGCTCCCAGCAGATCTTTATTACTTTTATATGTAAGGATTTGCTTTATCTGTATTAGTTATCTATTTATTTATCTTTAATCTTCACTTTTTCCTATTTTTGGATGACATTTTGGTGGCTTCAGAACCAATTACCAGGTTTCCATAGGGTTCTGGTCTCAACATACAATGGTTTCAACATACAATGGTCGTCCTGGAACCGATTAATATTGTAACTTGAGGGACCACTGTAACTCTGCACGCTGGCATGGTGTGCTCCAGCGTCTGTATCCTAGTCTGTGGCATGTTTGATCTTCTGGTTTGAGTCTGCCCATCATCCGTAGCCGCACTATCTGCCTGTGTATTGTTTGGCTGGCAGCTCACCAACAGGTACTATTAGGGCTGGGCGGTATACCGGTTCATACCGAATACCGAAATTTTTGTGCTGCACGTTATGAATTTTTTCCATACCGCAATACCGGTTTGGCCCCTCCCCCTTGGGAATTAATGAATTATCAGCCCAGTGCTATGCTGTCCCCACATTGGGGAACTAATCATATGTTACCCGCCAGCGCTGTTTTGCTCCCCCCCACCAAATCATGTTACCTACAAGCGCTGTTCTGCTCCCCCCCCCCCCACCAAATCATGTTACCCGCCAGCGCTGTTCTGCTCCCCCCCCCCACCAAATCATGTTACCCGCCAGCGCTGTTCTGCCCCCCCCCCAATTATCAGCCCAGCGGGGTACTACTAACATATGTCACCCGCAAGCACTGCTCTCCTCCTCTTTGTTGCGGGCCGCCAGCGCTGGAGCTCTATACTGTACGCCAATGGTCTCCAACCTGCGGACCTCCAGATGTTGCAAAACTACAACTCCCAGCATGCCCGGACAGCCAACGGCTGTCAGGGCATGTTGGGAGTTTTAGTTTTGCAACAGCTGGATGTCCGCAGGTTTGAGAACACTGCTGTACGCTGTATCCCTATGCCCGAGCTGCAAAAGATAAAGAAAATAAATTTTAACTTACCTACGTAGGCCTTATGCTGTTCCTGGGGACTGGAACGTCTCAGAGCCATCACTATCACTGGCCGATACGGAACATCGCTGCGGCCGGTCATAGGCTGACTGCTCTCAGACGTTCCCGTCCCCAGTGTAAGGCCGACATAGGTAAGTTAAAGTTTATTTTGTTTATCTTTTGCAGCCCGGGCATAGAGATACAGCATACAACAGTGGTCTCAAACCTGCGGACCTACAGCTGTTGCAAAACTAAAACTCCCAGCATGCCCAGACAGCCGTTGGCTGTCCGGGCATGCTGGGAGTTGTAGTTTTGCAACATCTGGAGGTCCGCAGGTTGGAGACCACTGGCGTACAGTATAGAGCTCCAGCGCCGGCGGCCCGCAACAAAGAGGAGGAGGGCAGTGCTTGCGGGTGACATATGTGAGTAGTACCCCGCTGGGCTGATAATTGGGGGGGGGGAGCAGAACAGCACTGGTGGGTAACATGATATGGGGGGTGGGAGTGAAAGAAGTACCGTTATATACCGTGGAACCGCCATAAGTTACAAAAATACCGTGATACACATATTTGGTCATACCGCCCAGCCCAAGGTACTATAACCTGCACCGTTTGTCCCCTGATATCCCTCATTAGGTGGATGGATTATTTTATCATAATTATGTCTAATACCTATCCTGGACAGAATTAAAATGTCATGCATATGCAGGTTACTGTTTGGCTTGCATGAATATCACCTACCTTGCATAATCTAGATAATATGTGGCTGTGAGTAGCATTATTGTATATATTGTTCTGATTAGACTATGCCATTCCCCATATACACCGAAAAAGAAACTTTCCTATATATGAGCTCAAAAATGAATAAAAAAGAGGGGATCACAAGAACCGAACAAAATATAGCACCTAAAGGTGTGTGGGACACACCTGACAAAAAAGTCAACCCCAAGGGTGAATATGAAATACAATGCGGTAAAATAATGGGTAAAATACACTAAGAAATGTTGGTTAAAAAGTATTTTATTACACAGAATAAATAAAACAATGCATACAGAAGGAATTCATAGGGCATATAAAAAGAATCAATGTAAATATAATGTGGAAAATGGAGGGATACTGGGCAATGGAGTCCTGTGTGATTAAAAAATGATTGTAATATTATATAGGGAGGGACTAAAAAGACCTAAAATGCTGCTGTATAAAGTGCTAGTGCTGAGAATAAATGGAAGTGCGTGGAAACACACAATTGTGTGAAAATATATAATAAATATTATAAAGTGACTCAGTGCTACTGTGCAAAATAGAAGGGAAGCACAATATGGGATAATCAATGCAAAGAAAGTTAGTGGAAAAATATATATAAGTGCAATATACAACAAAAAGTAAAAAGAAAATCAATAGTGAGTGAGGGCAGATACAGCAACAATAGCAGGTACTAGTACAATATAGCAGCAAGCAAGATGGTAAAAATGGGACAAAAATAAACACAAGATTATCAAACACAGGACTCACCCAGGACCCACCACCTCAGCTCCGACGCTTTTATTTATTCTGTGTAATAAAATACTTTTTAACCAACATTTCTTAGTGTATTTTACCCATTATTTTACCACATTGTACTTCATATTCACCCTTGGGGTTCACTTTTTTGTCAGGTGTGTCCCACACACCTTTAGGTGCTATAGGTCATACCCCACTTCCCTTTGGTTATCCACCTTTGAATATTGTGGCATGTTCAGCAAGTTGATGGGGATCTAGTTAGGGGTACATGCCGTTAAACCGATTCATGAACAGAGTTTCTACCGTGTTTCTCCGAATATAAGACCGGGTCTTATATTAATTTTAGTCCCAAAAAACACACTGGGGCTTATTTTCAGGGTAGGGCTTATTTATTTATGGGGGGGCTGCAGGAGTGTGGAGGATGGGGGGCTGTGGGAGGATGGGGGGCTGTAGCAGTGTGGAGGATGGGGGGCTGTGGGAGGATGGCGGGCTGTAGCAGTGTGGAGGATGCCGCACCCCCCGCCCCCATCTTCCACACTGCTACAGCCCCCCGTCCTCCCACAGCCCCCCATCCTCCACACTCTCACAGCCCCCCATCCTCCACACTCCTACAGCCCCCCATCCTCCACACTCCTGCAGTGTAGGGTAGAAGTGTAGAGGACGACAGGGGAAGGGGAGGATGGGGGGCTGTAGGAGTGTGGAGGATGGGGGGCTGTACGAGTGTGGAGGATGGGGGGCTGTAGGAGTGTGGAGGATGGGGGGCTGTAGGAGTGTGGAGGATGGGGGGGCTGCAGGAGTGTGGAGGATGGGGGACTGCAGGAGTGTGGAGAATGGGGGGCATCCTCCACACTCCTGCAGCCCCCCATCCTCCACACTCCTGCAGCCCCCCATCCTCCACACTCCTGCAGCCCCTCATCCTCCACACTCCTGCAGCCCCCCATCCTGCACACTCCTGCTGCCCCCCATCCTCCACACTCCTGCAGCCCCCAATCCTCCCCTTCCCCTGTCATCCTCCACACTCCTACCGTACCCTACAGTGCCCCCCACCCCTCTGCCATGATAAAATAGGGTACCGGTACACATTTTACCTTCATACCCTGTGGCGAGATCTCCTTCCTGTTGCTTAGCAGCCAGGGGCAGGGACACGTCCGTGACATTGGCTGTGCACACGCGCCGACGTTTTAAAATGACAGCGTCCCTGCCCCGGCTGAATTACGCTAAGGTAACTTGCCGCGGGGGGCTGTGGGATCTGCGGGGTCTGCAGACATTACTGGGGTGGCCGGGGGGGGGGGGGTGGAGTCTGCGGGCATTACCGTACTGGGGTGGCCGTGGTGGGTGTGGAGTCTACGGGCATTACTGGGGTGTGTGGAGTCTGCGGGCATTACCGTACTGGGGTGGCCGGGGGTGGGGGGTGGGGTCTGCGGGCATTACTGTGGTGGCCGGGGTAGGTGTGGAGTCTGCGGGCATTACTGGGGTGGCCAGGGTGTGTGGAATCTGCGGGCATTACCGTACTGTTGTGGCCCGGGTGTGCTGGGTGTTGTAGTTTTGCAACATCTGGAGGTCCGCAGGTTGAAGACCACTGTTAGAGGAAGTTGTACTCACCTGTCCCCGCCGCTCCGGACCGTCACCGCTCATCACTGCTACCCTGGATGTCACCTTCCATCGCTGTTGCCGCGTCCCCGAGGTGTCCCTGACGCTCCGGTCAAGGCCTCTACTTCCCTGGCATCCGCGCGCTCCGTCGCTGCCATCACGTCGCTACGCACGCCGCTCCTATTGGATGACGGGACGGAGTGCGCAGCGACGTGATGACGTCGATGGAGAGCGCCGAAGATGTAGGGGATCCCGAAGAGGACACGCCGGAGCCCCGAGGACAGGTAAGAAACCTCACCGGAGCACACAGGGCACCGTAAACGGCTATCCGGTGGCAGCTGAAGCAGTCAGCGCTGCCGGATAGCTGTTTATGCGATGGCCCCGACATACAAAAGCATCATATGTTGATGCTGCCTTCAACATGCGATGGCCTCTGAGATTATCGTATGTCGGGGCCATCGTAGGTCGGGGGGGTCACTGTACATTTAGCATTACAATATGTTTTGTGGTTGTCCGCAGTACCACGTTCTGGAGGAAGCTCAAAAGGAGTAGAGGAAAGAGCAGATGATGTAACTGTCGTAAAATTCTTGGGGGCCTTCCGCTCTTAGGGAACACCATCTCCTGGGTCTGAGATGTTTTGCACACCAGTCTAACATAGCAAGCTTCATTGTATACCGGCCACAGCCAAGCTTTATTCTTCATCCACAACAAACAGTACTTACAAGAAATAAAGAAAGCATTCCTGTTCATCTGGGCTCTAACTAATACATTAAGCAGCGTCTCTAGCTGTCACTCTTGAGCCTAGCGCTCCATGCTTCAAACAACACCTGTCTCGCTATACTTTGTTCTCCTGCTGGCCGCAGCCCCCACAGGCCTGTGCCTCATACTGGTTGCCGCACCCTAAGCGACCAAGCCCTCTCTTAACAGAGGTCGCTTAGGTGCAGCCCTCGGTTGAAGGTATATATTGGGAGTCCTCTGGGTATATACTTCTGGTAGAAGAACAAAATGTGATGTAAATGGAATATAGTGTAGTATATAGGTTTAGTATCTCATCTCTGTCTAAACTGTGCTGGATGCTGTGCTGGCCATGGGAGCACTATGCATGTGTCTGCCTTCTTACCCAGAATAAGTCACTCTTATGTGTTTTGGATGGGTGATGGAGGGACATGCTACGTTCTGATCCTTCAAGTCATTTCTTCCTCCTTTTTAAAATAAAATATTTTATTCCAGGATTTGATCATTTTACTACATGTACCCTCCAGATTTTTAAATTTAAAATTCATAGCATGACTTGCCAATCTGGCATGGCATCCATTGTGCCAGTGCCATATTTTTCTGCTCATCGATAAATGTACTGTTGGTTATATTATACAAAGCGTGACAGCTCCATGAAATTACTATGACTGTGGTTCCTGTCACGTTGTGAAACGTCATAGTTACACATCTTGGTGAACTTCTTCCAGATCCCACCCTAAAAAAGGAGTGTCCGTTCTGAAAGATGGAAAATAACAAAAGCCGTATTATGCCCGTGTTGACTTTACTAATCTGCTCGGTCACAGGTGCAAATCGCTTACAGCAAATATTAAGTCTCAGTTTTACTGAAGTTTTCTTTACTTGTGAATCATTGTGTAGACTGCAAGGATCCATAGCAAAATAGTGTCTAATATTATAGTGTGGAACATTGCTGTGTTGTAGCCCCCAAATCTCCATCGTGCAAGGGATTTGGCTATTGGGAGAACATATGGAGGCTGCTCATGTCTGACATATGTTCCCAATTACTCCACTTCCAGACCAGACGGGGGTTCTGAAAGGATTCCCTCCTCAATATATACTTCTTGTGTTATCATAGAAATCCTAGAATACCAGGTCGAGCACAGAAGGCATATGTGGGTAGTGTTAGGGCTAATAACCAGAGAACACAAAGAACAAAAGATTTTTGGAACACCAGAAGCATACCCTGGTATACTAGAGAAAACTGTCTTTTATATAAGACAAAACACAGATTGTGGCGGCCAATCAATTGTCTTCCTGTATTCAAGCCAACATGACTAGTTCACCAAGGGGATGATGAGGGGCAGTCACATGACTACGGTATCTCTTATCTCAGAGGAAACAAAAGACAAAAATCCATCATGTCCAGTCTCTATTTGAGTACAGTTTGGTTGCCAAAACATAAGATTGTTATGTAATAATTACAGATAAAAATGTTACCCTTGGAAAGCGAAAGGATTGGTGGATCTGCTGAAATCTACAAACCAATGGGAGCAAGTCCAGGCCCAGCAGCGGCTGTAATAACAGGAACTGATGGCAGCATAGACCGGTAACACTATCTGGTTCATAAAACCTCTGGTTGGGCCTGGAGAATCTGCCATAATGCAGACGCAAATATTTATCTGTATAACGCTCATGAAAAACTGCTCTAAAAATGTTAGGTATATTTTTCTAGTCTGTGGGAATCCTTGGTCATTCTGTATTAAAATAGTAATATTTTGGTGTCCCTAGCAAATATATATAATTTGTTTGCTACAATTACTGAAGCCTTTTTTTCACTGCATTAAAATATGTGGAATAGCTGCATAGTGTAAATAAAGCCTAATATTCCTAAAAATGTAGCTAAACAGGAATGGTTTATATGAAAACATTTTTAGCTGCCAGAAGGACACTTATACATTCATTTAATGTCAACATTCTAGAATAATGATGCTGGACTATGAATAATGTAGACTATATAGGACCATATGGACTGTTGATCATATGGACACGGTAACTCTAGGAGTCTAGAATGTTCCAACTAATCCTTTTATTAATCAAATTAATCAGCTTCTAGACTCGTCATTTTATTCTACAGAATTGTTTTTTTTTTAGGTTTATTATTCTATATAGAAACATAGAAGACTTTTTTAAGCTTAGTATAATACTGTAGATTTACCAACCACATCTACTACTCTTTCAGTAAAATTAACTCTTAGCACATTGCTTCTGATCTTCCCAAATTTACCTCAAACTGTGCCCCCTATCTATATACTGGGACACCTACACATTACTCCTACAGGAGCTTTAAGAACATCCTGTTCCAAATTGACAGGCATTGATATGTTGGGTTGTGTCTGTTAGACCTTTGTGCCCTTTCATTCAGAAGAGCATTTGTGAGGTTAGACCCTGATGTTAGAAGATAGGGCCTGGTTCACAATCTCAGTTCTAGTTCATCCCAAAGGTGTTGGATGGGGTTTGAGGTCAGGGATCTGTGAGGTCCTGTGCAGTTCTTTTACACCAAACTCACCCAGCCATGCCTTTATGGACCTTTCCTTGTGCACTGGGGCACAATTGTCTAACATGTTTTGGTATGATGGAGCATTAAGATTTCCCTTCACTGGAACTAAGGGACTTCGACCAACCCCTGATAAAACAATCCGTCCTCCACCAAACTTTACAGATGCCACAATGCAGCCATGCAGATAATGTTCCCCTGATTTTGCCATACCCAGACTTGTCCATCAGACTCCACAGAACACATTTCTGTTGCTCCAGAGTCCAAGGGTGGCATGCTTTACACCATGCCATCTGACGCTTGCCGTTGTACTTGGTGATGATAAAACCCTACATTAAAGCTCCTGGCACAGTTTGGGGATTTAAGTGCCAGATGAGGTTTGGAACTCTGCAGAGCTGGCTCTAAAAATAAAGATATTATCAGGGAAAATGAGGGAAGATTTTTTGAGGTTACTTTCTGTAGCTTAAAGTTCATTTTACCATATGGCGAATATAAACATATACAGTACATGAGTATATTCCCAGCGAGTCATGCACTCTGTATATTGAATATTTCCAGATCCTGGACACCCTGAAGCTAATTCTACATATTTTGCTTTCAGAACAAAATTACTTTCAGGTCAAAATACAGTTCCACAATGGCCCTTTAGGGACTTCATTATAGTCTTTACTATTGTGGCTGTATGAAAGTTTTTCTTGTGTTCTCTCTGTGCTCTGTGTGTTCCCCATCAAGTTCTTTGCAGTATCTTCTACATGTCAGTAATAATATCAAGGGGCCGTAAATGAGATCAAACTTCCTAAGTGTGCTGTGTCCAACGAAACTGTGTCCGTCCTACCGAGGCGCCCCTGCTTTTCTGACCATTGTGCCTGCCATAGTCTGATGAATAAAGAAGTCTGTTATTAATGGTGAGTGCAGCATTGCCTCTTTTCATCCTCCTCCTCCGTTGATATACAATCTATTTACCTATATTCTAGGCACCACCACTTGGTTCAATAAGGACAGTGTTCACCTTGCTTCCAGCTAAAGCCTTAAAGGGGCAGTGTATCTATGCCGAGGTACTTGACATCTCTACAGCTATATGTTACTCTTGCTAATATACACTTTATTAGAATTACCATATTTTTCGTCATATAAGACGCTCTGGCATAATTTTATAGCATAAAAATCTAGAAAATAATGATTCTGAACCAAATACAATGTAAAGTATAGGACAGTGATCTTCAACCTGCGGACCTCCAGATGTTCCAGAACTACAACTCTCAGCATACCCGCACAGCCAAGGGCTGTAGATTTGCAACATCTGGAGGTCCGCTGGTTGAAGACCACTGATATAGGAGGTAGTACTCATGTGTCCCTGCCGCTCCGGACCCGTCACCGCTGCCCTGGATGTCGCCCTCCATCGCTGTCGCCACGTCCCCGGGGTGTCTCCGTTGCTCCGGAATGTCTCTGCTGCCTGGTATCCTCGCTCTCCGTCGCCGCCAAGCTGTCGCTATGCACGCCACTACGCACGCCGCTCCTATTGGATGACGTGACGGCGTGCGCGACGACGTGATGACGACGAAGGAGAGCGCCGCCCATGCAGGGGATCCCGGCACGGAGCAGACACCGAGGAGGCAGGTAAGGTCCCTCCTGGTGTCCTGTAAGCTGTTCGGGACGCCGCGATTTCACCGCGGTGGTCCCGAATAGCCCGACTGAACAGCCGGGTTAGTGTTATTTTCGTTTCAGACGCGGCAGTCAGCTTTGATCGCCCCGTCTGAAGGGTTAATACAGGGCATCACCGCGATCGGTGATGTCCTGTATTAGCCGCGGGTCCCGGTCGTTGATGGGCGCAGTGACCGCCACGATAGGTGTGTATTCTCCTTTTAAGACGCACTAACTTCCCTCCCCCCCCCCGGTTTTGGGGAAGAAAAAGTGCGTCTTATACGGGGAAAATACGGTATATGCTGAGCCTAAGGCTATTTATGTTCACATGCAGAATTTCAGCGCAGAATTCTGCATGATAATTTTGCCTATGTGAATATAGCCCTAAGCGGAGATTCCACAGAAGCATAGTCCCATTGATTTCAATGGGATTCTGCTGCGCTGTTCACATAGCAGAATTTCCACACCGGAAACAACTGCCACAGAAATTCACATTCCGGTGTCCACAGAAAGAATAGACATGTCTATTTTTTCTGGGGACAGCGCACGGAATGCATTGCCATCTATGAGATGGCACATTCTTGAGCGGTCTTAGCACCGACATGTTATGCCACCGCTCCGCATTTAGGGGAATGTCCGCACTGAGATTCTCTGTGCGGACATTCCCCTGTGTGAACATAGCCTTATGGGTTTATCTCCTCACAGATAACCCATTGTTACAGTCACCAAGATCAGGGATTTGAGATGGTATTTAAACACACTATATTAGAATATATCATATGGCAGTACGGGGGAATTTACAACAAAGCAGATGACTTAGATAAAAGCCAAATAAATCCAGCCAGATGCATAGGAGCTGTGTTGTTTACACAAGTGAAGGGATTTCCTTATTCCAGATACTCAGATAAACCCCTAATCTAAGCACGGTTCCCCAGTGACAGAAGATTATGGGCAAAACAAGTCAATCAGGGGGAATCCAGGTTTTACATAACAATGAGGCTGGAATGTTAAGCGCATTTTCCCCTCCTTGTAAGGCTTTAGAAACTTTCACTTACCAAGTGCAATGAAGTGATGATCAAGAATGAGGAGAAGCCGCATGTTACCTCGCATGGTTACTTCGCATTGCAGCGTGTTTGTGTTACGCCCACTGTTTACTAGGTCATTCCTTCTGAAGACCACTAGGATACAGGCACTAGGGCTGGTATACTGTAGCAGTATTCATGCAGCACATGTAATGTCAATGGTAAAAAGTGATAAAGAGCATAAGAAGGAGCTAAAAATGATGAAAAATAGCTTGTTAACATCTAATCTGCTATTACATTCAAGTAATTCTACAGTTTACCCATAACTATACCATAAGGAATTCAGCATGACTTCATGTGATGACATCACACTGTTTAGTACGGGAATTCCCAATTTTAATATCATGGGAAACCCCTAAACAATTTCTCCATTTGCAGAAACTCCTACCTCTGTTTCTATTCACAGTGTAATATTAGTATTATGTGGTGTCCTAGCACCAAAGGCTGTCCTGTGGCTTCGGGCTTCCTCGAGCAGACCTGCGGCACAGGTGATGGGCCCACTAAAGGACTGGTTATCACTTTTATTATGTTGAAGCACTTTATCAAATAGTTAATCTATTTTCATAAGTATTATGTTATGTGTTATATGTTTTGTACCTTTTTAAGACTAAGGAGCAGTACAGGCCCCTGTGACCCTGTATGCCCAATGGGAACCTCTAAATTGAGTAGTATAAAGAGTAGTGGGGGGAGGAGTTCCCCCAGTTCTTAGTATGCTGAGCACAAGTGTGGTAAAGGTGTGAGGTGTGAGGTGTGTGGAGAAGCTCCAAGGGAAGGCCCAGAACAAATCTATCTCTTCAAGTCTTATCCAGTCATTCTGCAAGGATCACCGGCACATAGGAAATTCAAGCCTAGAGGAGAAAGCTACAGGACCTTAACAGAACTCAAGCTACCTGGACCAATCTTCTGTCCTATCTCAAGTCAGTATCAATCTATTGGGGGAAAGCACCATAAGTCCCAGCAAGGCAACAGGGCTCCCAAGGGGTCACACTGCATCCTCTCTACTCTGCACCATTCTGTCTGTATGTATCAACATCTGCACCCTGCTCAGTAAAGACATTTATCCGTAACCTGATGTCGGTGTGTTCCTTTACTCCCTGTGTCTGGCCCAGGAGAAGCTGTCTCCAACCTCGGAACATGTATAGGCTAACGGTGCCCTGGCGTCACGAGGGGATAAGGTATTTCCTAACACCACCGTGGTACCACAAACAGAGTATTCTATATTATAAGCCCTGCCTAGCAAATCTGTTTGCCATATTTGCTATAAGGCTGGGTTCACATGAGGAAAACCAGCAAAAAGATGTTCCGACGCACATGACAGCATCACTGCAGTAAATAATAGTGTCACATTTTATTTGTGGGACAGAATAACATGGTATCCTATGCTACTATTCAAATCTGTCACTACATCACAATATTTGTTGAAGCACCTTTTTTTTTTAATCAGGTTTGATAACATATACATGTGTGTTTATGTGTCCTTAATAAAGATTATGTATTTTGATTAGTTGACATCTACCATGATTATTGTAGAATTATATAAAAATGACGTATAGCATTTTCTTAATGCAACAAGTCTTGCTGCTTGTTCCAAGGAACCCAGGTTAGGAAACACTGGTTTAGGTTAGATCATACCTCCCAACCATCCCAGATCCGGCTGGACATTCCCGCTTTTGGCCCCTGTATGTCCCACATTTAACTGTAAATGCTCTTATGAGGCATTTATAATTAAATGTGGAGCTCGGTGGTAAGTTTGACAGGGTGAAGAGCCATTGGCTCCTCATCCTGTCAATTAATCTTTTGCTTGTTGGCTAAATCTAGCCAGAAAACACAAGAGGCCAGGCCAAGCTCTTTCTCTTTGGCTCCGGCGCACGAGTGATGTCAACATGTGGGAGTACAGAGGAAGAGAAAGGAAGAGGATGGTCAGAAGGAGGAAGACAGAAGAGAAGATCAGGAGGTAAGCATGCATGCGGGTGGGCGCTTTCAGGCGGGCAGGAGGGAGTAAGGGGGTATCTGTATGCTGCTGCTGCTGCTGCCTACTAAGGTGGATACTGCAGGCCTAATATAGGGGTCTGTAGTGGTAATGATGGGGGTTGTTGTCAGTCACCTGATATCACAGTAGTCAGTAGTCACCTTGACACCCAGTCATTGCGGGAACAACAGCCATTGCCTGGGTTACCATTATAAAGACCGGTAACAGACTGTTTGATATTGCATATAAAAGGGACATATCTACCCTAAATAGCTATAAGAGCAAACTAATTCTATAACATACTTGTTTGGTACAGTTCCCATTTTTTGTTATTTTATGCCAGTATTATTGTTTTAATTATCTTATGCCTAAATATATTGTCAAGTTGCCTTTTAATATGTATGTTCTTCTCACAAGGGCCCTGTGAGAAGTACCTAATTTTACTCATATTTTTTAATAAATTACTGATTATTATTGAAGCACGATCCACGATTATTTATTTTCATTTACTCACCTAGAAGGTCCAGGCTATATTCAGTATTTTTTGGTTTTCCCTTCTCTAGCAATAAGGTATAGTTGCTTGCCCAGTTTGACCTCGGTGTGTATCAATTGTGAGCTGCACATACCTATATATTTTTCTCTTTTTAGATTTGTAAAAAAATTAGATTAAAAAATCTTAATCCTTTCAGTACATATGAGCTTCAGAAGTTAAGATTGTTCTTTTCTGTCTAAGTCCTCTCTGATGACACCTGTCTCGGGAAACGCCCAGTTTAGAAGCAAATCCCCATAGCAAACCTCTTCTAAACTGGGCGGTTCCCGAGACAAGTGTAATCAGAGAGCACTTAGACAGAAAAGAACAACCTTAACTTCAGAAGCTCATAAGTACTGAAAGGATTAAGATTTTTTAATAGAAGTAATTTACAAATTTGTTTAACTTTCCTGGAGCCAGTTGATATATATAAAAAGTTTTTTCCTGGAATACCCCTTTAATTTATATGGATGTTAGGAGTCTGCAGGCCTATATGTCACCTAGTAAATAGATGTGACCTGCCTTCTGATTGCAGTAGGTCACATCTAGAGCACTGCTGAAAGGGAATGTGACAACTATATAATGGGGGAATCACTTTATAGATACCGCCTGATTTTCCTGGGGATTAGGACAGTGGTACAGACTTTCAGCTGGCTGCTCGGGAATAAAAGGAAGAGTGTTACATAAGGGTCACACAGACTGTCAGGGCCAGCACACAAAGAAACCCATCAGGCCACCTATAAATAATAAGCTCTTCTGGCAAATAATCTGTTAAGAGATCAGTTCACATATGTAAACATACAAGTTATGTGATCCAGTTATGAACAATGAAAGAGGAAACTTTACCACTCAATTCCCAATACATTATGCCAGTCATAAGGAGAAGGAAGAAATCCAAAGCAGACTAGTTGTAGGTGAAGATGCAGAATTGGAAAATCCTTCCTCTGCTGCCCCCTTTTATTTCTTCACTTACCCGTATTTTTCTATATATAAGACGTTCTGGCATATAATTTTATAGGATAAAAATCTAGAAAATAAAGATTCTGAACCAAATACAATGTAAAGTATAGGACAGTGATCTTCAACCTGCGGACCTTCAGATGTTGCAAAACTACAACTCCCAGCATGCCCGGACAGCCGTTGGCTGTCTGGGCATGCTGGGAGTTGTAGTTTTGCAACATCTGTAGGTCCGCAGGTTGAAGACCACTGGTATAGGAGGTAATACTCATGTGTCCCCGCCGCTCCGGACCTGTCACCGCTGCCCTGGATGTCGCCCTCCATCGCTGTTGCCGCGTCCCCGGGGTGTCCCTCTGCTGCCCAGTATCCTCGCTCTCCGTCGCCACCATGATGTCGCTACGCACGCCGCTATGCACGCCGCTACGCACGCCGCTCCTATTGGATGACGGGATGGCGGGCGCGACGATGTGATGACGACAAAGGAGAGCGCCGGCCATGCAGGGGATCCCGGCACAGAGCAGACACCGAGGAGGCAGGTAAGGTCCCTCCCGGCGTCCTGTAAGCTGTTCGGGACGCCGCGATTTCACTGCGGCGGTCCCGAACAGCCCGACTGAACAGCCGGGTTAGTGTTATTTTCGCTTCAGACGTGGCGGTCAGCTTTGATCGCCGCATCTAAAGGGTTAATACAGGGCATCACCGCGATCGGTGATGTCCTGTATTAGCCGCGGGTCCCAGCCGTTGATGGGCGCAGAGACCGCCGCGATAGGACAGGTATTTGCCGTATAAGACGCACCAAGAAGAAAAAGTGCGTCTTATACGGCGAAAAATTCAGTATATAAACTGGCTATTGCACTGGACCTCGCTGACCATGTTTTCCCCTTGCAAAATCAGCTGTATGCAAGGGGGTCCTGGAAGCAGAACCTCAGGAGTTGTTCCTTTAAATACATTTCCAAAATGTGAACAATGTTTTTCTCTTTATGTATAGAATGAATCTGCATTTTATTATAGCTAAGAGCTCCATTTACCGCTGTTGAGTAACCTGGTGCAGATAAATCCCATAGATCCAATGCATTATACTAGATTAGCTAAGCGGTAGGAGTGTATCTGGTTGTTTCTAAAACTACCAGCAGAATGGTGAATTCAGCTCTGGACTCAGAAATGGTATGAAATAAGTAATACAGATAGAAACCTAGAATAGATGTGACTTACAATATTGCTCTTCAACTTAGATCAGGTTTGTAACTTAGTTTGATTAAAAATCTGTGAAAGAGTGCTTGAAGGGTGTGTGAATTATGATCTGCTGGTTATGTTTGTGTTTGAGGTCCTGCTAGGAGCGGATTCCTTTAAAGGAAAACTGTCACTTGTTTTCTCCCGCACTATCCACAGGTACTGGTGGATAGTGCGGGAGACGCTGATTAAAATGAGCCCTACCTTGCCCGGATCTGCGCCGCCGTTCTCCCGCAATTGTAGTTTTATTATCTGATGAAATCTTCCTGTAACTGGCACGGGCAGGGCTTCGGCGCTTAACTGGCACTGACGTCAGCACCGCTTATGAATATTTATCCCCCCAGTTAGGAGCGGCAAAGAGAGGGAGAACTGGAGGGAGGAGGGATGAATATTCATAAGCGGCGCTGACGTCAGTGCCAGTTAAGCGCCAAAGCCCCGCCCATGCCAGTTACAGGAAGATTTCAACAGATAATAAAACTACAATTGCGGGAGAACGGTGGCGCAGATCTGGACACGGTAGGGCTCAGTCATTTTAATCAGCGTCTCCCGCACTATCCACCAGTACCTGTGGATAGTGCGGGAGAAAACAAGTGACAGTTTTCCTTTAAATGGACACTGTCAGATGCCAAAACTTTAACCTTTCCAATATTCTTGATAAGAAATTATTTCCTTTGTATAGAAATCATGGCTTATAAGAAACACTGCATAATACCCCCCAAAAAATCCTGTCTGGCTGTAACATCGTCTTTGTCCAAGCTAAAGCACCGGGATTGACAAAATCCAGTATGTGAGGGTGGGACTAGGATGCCTCTGTGCTCACTCCTGTCCTATCAGACTGCAGTATGAAAAGGGAGAGGGTAGGGAGTGATAGAGAAGCCAGCAGTGTTTGGATAAAGAGACACAGCACAGTAGACTTAGGGTATGTTCACAAGGCGGAATTTCCGTGCGGAATTACGCAGAAGATTTCTGCACGGACATTTCGCTGCAGCAGAATCCCATTGATTTCAATGGGATTCTGCTGCATTGTTCCCACTGCAGAATTTCCTCACCAGATGTGTCTGCCATGGAAATTCTGTTTTCAGTGTCCACATATACAATAGACATGTCTATTCTTTCTGCGGATTCCACAAGGAAATGCATTGCCGTCTATGAGACATTGATGCGCATTTTCGAGCGGTCCTATCGCCTGCCATATTAGTTAAATGTGTGGGATGTCTGCATGAGCAACAGATAGAATGTATTTGTGATAAATGTAGGTGATAGACACATAGAACTATATATGTATATGTTGTGGGATATGACCGGTACTCCTTAAAAATATTGGCCAAAATAGCTCTGCATTCAGCTCTTCTTTTTTTGTCCAGTAAATGGGATGCATTGGTGTCCATCATGTGATGATCTAGCACTTTATTTTCTTTATCGTATTCTTATGCTGATGCAGAATAATTGAACTGGATATAAACAAGCCCTTATGCTGTGACTAATGATGTAGGACAATATCTATTGATGTAAACAGTGTACAGTAGTCCTTCAACTTAAAGTGGCCTCAGGTTACAATATTTTCGGTCTTTTCTGGACCATTGTAACTTGAAACCAAACTCAACATACAATACTACACACAGTCCAGGTCTGCAAAACATGTCAGTGGCTGGAAGAACCGACCAATTACAATGGGCATTTTACTGGTAAAACACCTGACTGGCTACACTGACTGGCTGTCTGGTAGCGTCCCCTACAGTACAGGGAGGTATTACATATTCTGTACTACTCTTTACCTGTACCAGGGTTAGCTGCTCCTTTGGGCACCAGGTGAGGGCGGCTCCATGTTACTTTTTTGGGACACTGTATGTTCTGTATAGCTCCTGACCTCTACATAGACAGTATTTTTGGATGACATTTTGGGGGCTTCAGAACCAATTACCAGGTTTCTATAGCGTTATGGTCTCAACATACAATGGTCGTCCTGGAACCGATTAATATTGTAACTTGAGGGACCACTATACAGTGGTCCCTCAACATACGATGGTAATCCATTCCAAACGGACCATCGTTTGTTGAAACCATCGCATGTTGAGGGATCCGTGCAATGTAAAGTATAGGACAGGGGTCTACAACCTGCGTACCTCCAGATGTTGCAAAACTACAACACCCAGCATGCCCGGACAGCCGTTGGCTGTCCGGGCATGCTGGGTGTTGTAGTTTTGCAACATCTGGAGGTCCGCAGGTTGTAGACCACTGTTAGACGAAGTTGTACTCACCTGTCCCCGCCGCTCCGGACCGTCACCGCTGCCCGGGATGTCGCCGTCCATCAATGTCGCTGCGTCCCCGACGCTCCGGCAAGGCCTCTGCTTCCCCGGCATCCTCGCTCTCTGTTGCCGCCATCACGTCTTTATGCACGCCGCTCCTATTGGATGACGGGATGGCGTGCGCAGCGACGTGATGACATCGATGGAGAGCATCGACGATGCAGAGGGTCCTGAAGAGGACGCGCCGGAACCCCGAGGACAGGTGAGTGACCATCACCGGAGCTCACGGGGCACCGTAAACGGCTATCCGGTGGCAGATGAAGCAGTCTGCGCTGCCGGATAGCCTTTTATGCGATGGCCCCGACATAAAAAAGCATCGTATGTTGATGCTGCCTTCAACATGCGATGGCCTCTGAGAGGCCATTGCATGTTGAAATTATAGTATGTCGGGGCCATCGTAGGTCGAGGGGTCACTGTACATAGATAATGTTACATTGTAAGCTTCATTTTTTGTACTGACTGAATGTCTTTGGCAGGGTTTCTCAACCTGCGTGCCCCCAGCTTTTACAAAACTACAACTCACAGCATGTAGGCATGCTGAGAGTTGTAGGTTTGCAACAGCTGAAGGCACATTGGTTGGGAAACACTGGCCTATAGAGTCTGTAAATAATCTGTGCACTGAATGGAAACTGTCTTTATATTAGTTATAATATTAAGTAACAAACTGTGAATGATTTCATTCATTCTGATCAGAAGTAAATTCTATTTTCGGATTTATGCATCATACTTGGTCTACCCTGTAATGATGTTCAGTCATTTCTGCTGACAAAAAGAACCTTGTGGGAAGCTGTTAAGTTACTTGACCCAGAAAGCTCAGTTCTTTGACAGTCGAGTCAAATTTCTCTTACACACTCCTTTTCCATTGATGTCATTGGCTGGGATGGTCATTGGAGGTTTCTGGCACCGCTTACAAAACATCCATCATCTTTAAGGTTCTTCATTAAAGTAACAACATAATTTTGTGCTGCTAAAGCTCAAGTAAAGAAGCACTTCTTCAGTGACATGCAAACTGCCACGATGGAACTGCTACCGTCCAGGTCCATCCTCCACTTTGGTTTTCACAGAAAAGGAATGACTGAAACCTAGAAATATAAAAATAAGTAAAAGGGAGAAAGGGAAAAAAAAATTGTGACAGTTTTGAATATGCACAGTGTATTTGTCCCTTTATAATAGTTGGCGATGGTGAGTATAGTTATAAAGTCTTCCCCGTCAACCCGATAAGTAGTCCTTTGTGTGGGGAAGTTCTACTTACCTAGTCCTGTCTTCTCCAGCTGTAATCCTGCCCCCCTCCCCATGTCATGCTCTGCGCCGTCTTCTTAGAGAGCGGAGCGGTGATGCGGGCTGTCAATCACAATGAGGGGCCATAACTACAGCCGAAGAAGATGGGACTAGGTGAGTATAGCTCCCCACCTGGGGGACTACTTTTGGGGTCGGTGTGGGAGACTTTCTTACTTCATAGCCTCACCATCCCTGCAGGCAGAAACGTCTCCCGGGAATGGTGAGGGAGAAGATTTTATCATATATAACGTGTTGCCGTTATATATAGTAAAATCTCATGACTGGTTCCCTTTAACCATTCTCTACTCACATGAATATTTCATAGCAGTCTTTTTCATAAATTACTATTGGACTTGTGACTGGTTCCTTGTAGGAAACTTACCTTATTAGTTTAGGGCCAGAGACTATTGAAGTGTCCTTGGGATAAACTTAGCATGCCGTCCATGGTTATATTGCTAGGTAACCTGCAGAGAAGAAAACCTCTTTTTTGTACACTTTGTGAATGCCTTGGTTATAGGAAAACAGTTGATGATCTGGACATGTAGACATTGTATTGAAGACACAGTACTAAGTGTTCACACCGAAAAGCTAAATCTGACCTTATACATAGAGTGCAAGAAAGACTAGTGCAATTTAATAGCTAAAGGCTTTTTTAAGGCCCTCCTGAACATGTGTTTCCAGCACAACCTTTTACAAAAGATGATGTACTGTTACATGTTCCACGTGAAAGGGGTTGTTTTATTAAGGGCATACAGACGCTAAGAGGGAGGGGTCTCTATTAGCCAGAGCATAGAGCAACTAACCAAGGAAGCATGCTGGGCCCAGCCATTGGAACAGAGATATATACTGTGGTCCCTCAAGTTACAATATTAATTGGGTCCAGGACGACCATTGTATCTTGAAAACGTTGTATGTTGAGACCAGAACGCTATGGAAACCTGATAATTGGTTCTGAAGCTACCAAAATGTCATCCAAAAATAGGAAAAGGTGAGGATTAAAGAAAACTAAGTAGATAGCGAATATAGATAAAGCAAATCCTTACTTATAAAAGTAAGAAAGATCTGCTGGGAGCTGTAAATCACGGTCTATTTTAGTGTTTCTCAACCAGGGTGCCTCCAGCTGTTGCAAAACTACAACTTCCAGCATGCCCGGACAGCCGTTGGCTGTCCGGGCATGCTGGGAGTTGTAGTTTTGCAACAACTGGAGGCACCCTGGTTGGGAAACAATGGTTTATGTAGAGGACAGGAGCTTCTTCAAGGTCCTATACAGTACTCACAGTGTCCCAAATGGAGCCGCCCTTACTTGGTGTCCAAAAGAGCAGCTAAACCTGGCACAGGTAAGGAGTAGTACAGAACAGACCTTATAGTTCCTCCCTGTACTGTAGGGGGGCGCTACCAGACATCAGTCAGTGCATACACTTCAGTAATACAGGTGTTTTACCAGTAAATTGCCCATTCTGATTGGTCGGTTTTTCCAGCCATTGACACGTTTCACAGATCTGGACTGTCCGTACATTGTATGTTGAGTCTGGTTTCAAGTTACAATGGTCCAGAAAAAAACATTGTATGTTGAAACTATTGTATGTTGAGGCCATTGTAAGTTGAGGGATCACTGTATATGGCTGTAAGTTCTTATAGGCATATGTCGTTGTTCTCCTTGGGTGTCTGAAGCATGGGCCGCAGCAGTTAGCTTGGCACAAAGCCTTAAAATAAGAAGTGTTGAGAAAGCAGCATCTCTAATGGTGCTCTTTTTTTGTATTGTTCTGCTCACATGGTTAAACGTAAAGGCTTTTTTTAATACCTTTTTTCAAACTCTCATTGACTTCAATGGTAGCTTCTAAATGGAAGGGCTCTAAAAGAGGAACATGACACTTTTTTTCTTCTGGCATCATTTGCTGCATCAGTTGTGGCAATTTTCATCCAGTATCGCCGGAGCCGGACGCCGGATATATGTAAACCTAGCCTAAGCTAATTAGAGACAAGAGGTTAATTTGAGTTAAAGCTACACATTTCATTCCTTAATTGATTGTTGTCCATTTATCAGTGCCAATGGTGGCTAAATATGTCCCTACTCAGATGCAGCAAGTCAAGGGTTCCCCTATAAACCATGGATTGTCATCCAGTCTAGTCCAAAATGTCCAGTTTCAATCTCATATCAATGGCAAATGTTTTGTCTAAAGATGGCTACAAATTTGGAGATAGGTAATACACTAGCAGTTGGCCAGATCTGTCATTCGGATTACAGTTTTCACTTGTCATTAATTGGTTGCTATTGGCAACAGCTCAATTTTTTTGGTCAATTCCCCCATGTCTCTCTGCAAACAGTAGTCTGCATAACTGTGCAATGAATGGACATAGCAGAAGGGTATGACAGTGGAAACCATTCATTACATGTGTTTAGTCTCAAAAGAGCAATCATCTGAGAAATGTTACTGCTGAAAGAAACATCATAAAGCTTTCAAGAATAATGTTTACAAGGGTTATATGAGGCAAGACAAAGAAAGCCAAGCACTTGGACCTTTTCCTCCTGCTGTCTGGATTGGCTTATTTTATGCTAATGTGGAATCCAGGAACCTTCTGTCTGTTGTTCTCAGCAATACACTACACATCCTTCTTAATGCTTTTCATTCACACTGGATTTCTTATATAACTAATTAAATAAATGTGCTATTTAATGCAAAAAAAAAAAAACAAAAACAAAATCTTATCTTTAATATTTTAATTTGTTTTATATAACATATTTTATAATACCAACAATTAGCACTGGCACAGGACCAGGTTCTCACAAGAATGCGTCTTCATGAAATTTTGAAGTAATATATATATATATGTCCAAAAACTGATTACAAGACTAATATTTATTGTTAAAGTGTCCCTGTCATTTAACAAAACTTTTGACTTGTACTTGTAGTGTGAATTAACAGTAACAAGCACGCTGCTGTGTGCTTTACGTCCTGGGTTGTTGCAATCTCCAGTTCCACCAGACAGCTCTATTATAACTTTATGGAGCCTGTCTAAACAGAGATTTCAGTAAACCGGGGAGTGAAGTGCAAAGCTGCATTCTTCTCCATTTTTGTTCAAGTAATTGGTGAGGGTCTGAATACTCAGACCCCAACCGATCAAAACTCTTGACATGTCTCTATGACATGACAGGGACAGTTTTAAGAGTACCTGTCACCAAATAAACTGTTCTAAACTAACTCAGGCTATGTTCCCTAATTACTCCTAACACTGCTCCCACCCTTAACCTCTTGGGGACGCAGGGCGTATGCATACGCCCTGCATCCCCGATCCTGTACCTGTATGCTCTGAGCCCGGTGTTTAAAACGGGGTCACGCCGTGACACCGGGTCGGTCCCAGCTGCTATTCATAGCCGGGACCCTGGGCTAACAGTGCGCGGCACCGATTGTTGTGCCGTGCACTATTAACCCTTCAGACGCGCCGGTCGAAGTTGACCGCCGCCTCTGAAAGTGAAAGTAAATGTTTCCCGGCATCTCAGTCGGGCTTATCGGGTCATAAAATCGCGATGTTCCCATCAGCTGGGACGCAGGCGGAGGTCTCCTTACCTGTCTCCGCAGCGTCCAATCGGGGTCTGATTGCTCCAAGCCTGAGCTACAGGCTTGAGCAATCGAGCCCCTATCTCACTGATCCATGCAAAGCTATGGCTTTGCAGAAATCAGCATAAGAGATCAGTGTGTGCAGTGTTATAGGTCCCTATGGGACCTATAGCACTACAAAAATAAAGTGAAAAAAAAAAGTTAACAAAGGTCATTTAACCCCTTCCCTAATAAAAGTTTGAATCACCCCCCTTTTCCCATAAAAAAAAAAAAAACTGTGTAAATAAAAATGAACAAAGATGGTATCGCCGTGTGCGGAAATGTCCAAACTATAAAAATATATAGTTAATTAAATCGCACGGTCAATGGCGTACGCACAAAAAAAATGCAAAAATCCAAAATAGCGTATTTTTGGTCACTTTTTATATCCTGAAATAATGAATAAAAAGCTATCAAAAAGTCTGATCAATACAAAAATGGTACCGATAAAAACTTCAGAACACGGTGCAAAAAATGAGCCCTCATACTGGCCCGTATGCAGAAAAATAAAAAAGTTATAGGGGTTAGAAGATGAGAATTTTTAACATAGAAATTTTCCTGCATGTAGTTATGATTTTTTCCGAAGTACGACAATATCCAACCTATATAAGTAGGGTATCATTTTAATCATATGGACTTACAGAATAAATATAAGGTGTTTTTTTTTACCGAAAAATGCACTGCGTAGAAACGGAAGCCCCCAAAAGTTACAAAATTACATTTTTTCTTAAATTTTGTCGCACAATGAATTTTTCTTACATTTCGCCATGGATTTTTGGGTAAAAGGACTAATGTCACTGCAAAGTAGAATTGGTGGAGCAAAAAATAAGCCATATGGAATTTTATCCGCAAAATTGAAAGCGTTATGATTTTTAGAAGGTGATGAGGAAAAAATGCAAATGCAAAAACGGAAAAAAGCTGAGTCCTTAAAGTGAAAATAGGCTGAGTTCCTAAGGGGTTAAAAAAAAATTCAGAGCTTTAAAAATCTCTGTATCATACCTTTATTCTTGCTCACATAGTGCAATTTCCCACATGGAGAAAGTGGGTGTTTCCCAGCAGGCATGACATCACTGAAGCCTGCTGGGGACCACTTTCGCCCTCACATCATTGCAGTGCTGTGATGAATAAAAGACCATAGGCTCTGTGCATGTTTCAGTCTGTGTTGCTATCAGTAAGGCTCTCCTGCAGCCTTCAGTCTGTGCAGCTTTCTGTGAGAATCTGTGGAGCTTTCACTTTCTGTGCAGCTGTCAGTCAAGCTCAGTGCAGAGAAACACTTCCTGAGTTTGGTCTCCTGCCAGGCCGGGAGGAGACCAAACTCACTGTATTAATTGTGGTAGGGAATAGAACGGAGCCACCTAGTGCCCGTTTTTTCTATTACATTTAAACATTTATGTTGATAATTTTAAAAGAAAGTGAATGGGAAAGTGTCTGCTAATTACACAAGGAACACTATAATAAAAGTTTTATTTGGTGACAGGTACTCTTCAATAATGACAGAGACTGTTATACCAGGCATGCAATTCTCTACCAGGGGCCACACAAGCTTCTTTCATGTGCTCATGGCCTCCAGAGATCTTTCTTAGCATAATGATCAGTCATAAGCTCTCTTGTAAGCTAAGTGTCCTGCATAATCATAAAGAACTTCTCTGTCTTATCCTCTTTTATGGGGTCATGAGGGTATTTCCAGCATGGGGTGTATAAATCCAATCCAAGACAACTGCTGTAGTCTTTCAGAAATATCAGGCATAAATTGTACTTTGGAGGGCACAGTGGCCTCACCCCTTCACACAAAGCCATGATCCCCCTGTGACAAGCTCTGCCTACCTGGTGAGCACAGAGCAAATTATACACCTTAATAAATTCCCCCCAAAGTGTTTATAGAAATTCATATGTTTGATCCAGAAAAGCACAAAAACATGTAAATAAATAAAATAAAAGCTTAGTCAGCGAAAGAGATCCAAAATTAAAAAGAATAAAAGGCAAGATTAATGGCCCCTTTGTTCCCTTCTACTTAAAGAAAAATGGTCAGCCTGTTCACCCACACTAAGCCAAATACACTGGGTTATAGTGTGGGTGAATAGGAGTCCGACAAGAGTGACACATTCCCCTTAAAGACTTGGTCCCTATACATTTATCACTGCTTTCCTAAACTACAGCTCCGAGTTTGATCTGAACAATGGTAAGACTACATTAGGATGAATAGTTTCATCCATGATCGCTGCAGCCCTTACAGCTAAACAGTACTGATGCACTTAATACACTGGGTTATAGTGTGGGCGAACAGGGGTCCGACGTGGGGTCACTGACTAAAATACACACCTTAGGTCCACAGATATGTCTCACCAAAAATCCACGGCTATATTCTGTCAATTGTGCTCTGGAGGCGGGTCCCACCGACTCAATTTACATATAATTAGTGTCTGTGACTCCATGTCCTAATGATTAGGAGTCGCAGGTCACGTGAGTGCGTGCGCCGACTGAGCGCTCATGTGACGGGCGACTCCATGTCGCTAGGACGTGGAGTCACAGACAATAAATATGTAAATTGAGCTGGTGGGGCCCGCCTCCAGTGGGCAATTAACGGAATATAGCAGTGTATAAATATGTAAATTGAGCGGGCAGGACGCGCCTCCAGCAGGGGTGTTGCTAGGTCTTCAAAAGACCTGGGTCTAGAGCCCATAGCCCAGACACACCCCTAACCACACCCCCAGACGCACCCCTAACCACACCCCAGACACACCCATGCACACCAAGCCTTTAACACCTTAAGGACTCAGGGCGTACCGTAGTAAAATTAAATAAAAATTGGGTATCCTTGTAACCGTATGGACATACAGAATAAAGATATGATGTCATTTTTACCGAAAAGTGCACTGCGTAGAAACGGAAGCTCTAAAAAGCAAAATGGCGTTTTTGTTTTTCCGCCCACAAACATTTTTTTTTTTTGCCATAGATTATGTTATAAAATAAGTGATGCAAAAAACAAGCCCTTATATGGGTCTGTATGTATATGAGTCCTTAAGATGAAAATGGGCTATGTCCTTAAAGGGGTACTCCGCCCCTAGACATCTTATCCCCTATCCAAAGGATAGGGGATAAGATGTCAGATTGCAGGGGTCCCGCCACTGGGGACCCCCGGGATCTCGGCTGCAGCACCCCGTTGTCTTTACTGTCTTTACTGCACAGAGCAAACATTGTGCATAATGAAAGGCGATACAGGGTCCGGAGCATCGCGACGTCACGGCTCAGCCCCTCGTGACATCATGGCCCGCCCCTCAATACTAGTCTATGGGAGGGGGCGTGGCGGGCGTCACCCCCCCTCCCATAGACTTGCATTAAGGGGGCGGGCCGTGATGTCACGAGGGCCGGAGCCGTGATGTCACGATGCTTCGGCCCCTGTATCGCCTGTCATTATGCACAGAGCGAGTTTACTCAGTGCAGTAAAGACAACGGGGTGCTGCAGCCGAGATCCCGGGGGTCCCCAGCAGCGGGACCCCTGCAATCCGACATCTTATCCCCTATCCTTTGGATAGGGGATAAGATGTCTAGGGGCGGAGTACCCCTTTAAAGGGTTAACATTCTCCCACTACTGTACACAACACACCGGACATATGCAACAAACACTCCATTCATGGTTTATGGAGTACGAATGTGCCTCAAGCTGTTGCAAAACTACAACTCTCAGCATGCCCAGACAGCCTTCGAGTTTTCGTTTTGCACCATCTGCAGGCACTCTGGTTATGAAAGACTGCGGCGGCGGTGAGGAGATAATGAGGAGCACATGGGGGGAAGTGGTGGACTGATGCAGCATTTGAGCAATTTTAGAATTTTGTCTTTTTTTTTTTACGTGTATGCCATTGACCGTGAAACTTAATTAACATTATATTTTAATAGTTCGGACATTTAGGCATGCGACAATACTACATACGTTTATATTTATTTATTTTACATTATTTCATTTAATGGCAAAAAGGGGGGGGGTCAAGCTTTTAATAAGGAAGGAGATAATGGGAAGGTTTTTTTTTTTTTACACTTTTTACTTTTTGTTAGCCTTTGGCTGTCTTGGCATGCTGGGAGTTGTAGTTTTGCAACTTTTGGCAGGGTTTTACAACCAAAGTGCCTCAAGCTGTTGTAAAACTACAACTCTCAGCATACCAAGACAGCTGAGTTGTAGTTTTGCAACTTTTGGCAGGGTTTCCCAACCAATGTGCTTCAAGCTGTTGCAGAACTACACCTCTCAGCATGCCCAGACAACCTTTGGCTGTGGACAGCCGTCTTGCTTTAACAGTTGCCCTGCTGTATTAACAGCATTTAGAGATATGTTTTACAGCAACCACATGGTTCATAAGAACCTATAATTGATATATTTGGGAGAGTTTTTTAAGCATGCTCTGTGACCTGTGTAGAGATCAGTGTGTAGGTACGGAGAGGAAAGGAGCTGTGACAATCACCTATTGTGAATGGTGTGAACCTGTTATCTATATATTAATGATACATATTGGCCCTCATTTACTATTCTAAACCCGACTTGTTTTGTCAGTTTTTTTTGGCGCATCTTTGTCGGCAACATGATGGGACATTTTTTCCCGACGGACCCGATGTGGATTCTCCCAGACCCGAAAAAGGGGCGTAACCCGACATTTCTGAGCTTTCCCACGTATTTATAAAGGTTTCCAACCGGAATTTGTTGAATTGTTGTGGATTTTTTCCCGACAATTGAGAGGAGTTGGAAACCAAAACCAACAAAACCCACGTGCGACAAACAGGATGCGACATAATAATAAATACCAGGGGAAAAAAGCAGTCGGGTAAGGAAGCAACATAGTCTTACAACCCGATTTTCTAAGTAAATGAGGGCCATTGTAATTCTGCCTGTGAGGATAATGAGACAACCACTGAAAAAGATTTCTACAGAACAAGAAGTGTCAGACTATTGTGAGGCCAAAAAATAATGAAAAGTCTAAAAAAAAAAAAATCAACAAAATTATTTAAAAAATATGTTTAATATAAAAACTTCATTTAAACAATATATTGTTTTCTTAGGATACATTCCCTTTAATTGAGAAATTTAGGGTGACCTGACTCAACTTTGGCTAAGAACCATTCCTGTCAATGAAAACATGTTCCTCATTACTCTCTGCTTCAGTTAATTCATTGTAAAAATGATGGAATACATCCCAGCTGTAGTGAACGATCTTTAGGCCAAGCTTAGAAAGGCCAGAAAACTCAGTTAAAATGTAGAATGTCGGGGAATCTGTTTTGTGTTATCCGGAGTTATTTCAGAGCAGGTGTAGGGCGATTACAACTGGAGTGAAGAGTTATGGCTCCCGTGTGACAAGACCATTCTGGATCTGGGATCACGACAATTGTTCTCACCATTGTGACAACAACTTGGGATAAACAATCAATCAGCTGCAGAAATGGCTTAATTGACATTAAGATACATTTATGGGGAATTACTGATTCTCTCCATAGCCACATGATAATTAGAAGGTTTGACATAAGGAAACAGTTATGAGGTTCTTCTATTCTGCCCAAGTTGGACCAGGTCTATAGGGTGAATTGGCTAGTCCATTGCGCATTGCTTTTCTTCTTGACTAATGCCAGGCTTGTCTCAGCAGGAAAGGCAACCACAGAAGCTGTCTCCATGTGAGTAGAGGCAGTAGTGCTCATTTATGTTGGCGGCTGTTTCTCAAATACAGCATATAGAGCAAACTGCGTATCTGTTTTCCATCTTGTAAAATAATCTGACGCTGATCAGTATGGTAAAAAAAAATGCAGAAGTCACTTAAAGGAGTACTCCGGTGGAAAACATTTTTTTAAATCAACTGGTCTCCAAAAGTTAAACAGATTTGTAAATTACTTCAATTAAAAAATCTCAATCCTTCCAGTACTTCCTCTGCTGAATACTACAGAGGAAGTTCTTTTCTTTTTGGATTTCTTTTCTGTCTGTCCATTTTAGGAACTGTCTAGAGCAGCATATGTTTGCTATGGGGATTTTCTCCTGCTCTGGACAGTTCCTGACATGGACAGAGGTGTCAGCAGAGAGCACTGTGGACAGACAGAAAATAAATCCAAAAAGAAAAGAATTTCCTCTGTAGTATACAGCCGCTAATAAGCACTGGAAGGATTAAAAATTTTTAATAGAAATAATTTTCAAATCTGTTTAACTTTCTGGCCCCAGTTGATAAAAAAAAAAAAAGTTTTCTACCGGAGTACCCCTTTAACCATATGGCACAGGATAGAGCTGGTATGTATCTATGCTAATATAGACAACTGGATAAAAAATTAAAGGAGTTTTGGGCAAAAATGATAGCCGGCCTACCCTCTGGTCACCAATATCAGATCCAGAAGTGCCAACATCTGGCACACCCACCAATCAGCTGTTTCCCAGTCCCATGGCTCTGGCATACACAGTAAAACAGAGCCAGAAGCATATGGCTCCATACATTGTGTAGGGGCTGTGCTAAGTTACTGCAGCTTAGCTCCCATTGACATCACCTGCACTGTAGCAATGGCAAAGAGCTAATTGGTGGGGGTACAAGATGTCAGCACCCCACCGATCTGATATTGATGACCTATCCAGAGGATAGGTTATCAAAAAATGTAACAATTTTGTGAAAATGCCTTTTTTTAACCACTTTATCACTACGATAACCATAAAATGCTGAAAAAATAAGGATTACTAATGACAGTCTCTGTCGTGAAAGACGTAAGTCAAGTCTCAGCAAAGATGTGCATAGGATAGTAAGATCTGAAAAGATAAAGCTACCAGAACACCAACAATAACTACTGAATTAAAGGGAATTAATTGGATTATCAGGAATATAAAGGACATAATTATCAGCACCTTTGAATGCATGCAATTTTTTTTTATCTTTATTGTAGTATTGTTCCTATTAGGGTATAAAAATTAGTTTTTACTATATATCCTTTAATAAAAGTTTCTTCTGTGTTTTATCGCAATAGGAAAGTTTTTCATATACCGGTACCTTGTATGTGGCTCCGTCAAAAAGGTGCTGGGTGGCTTGGTCTGCAGCCCCTGTCCTTTTCCTGAATTATCTTCTAAGCTAACTTTTGACCTTATCAAAGGAAAACTTTAATTTGGTCATACATAAGCTTAGTATTTATACTAGAAGACAAAAAGAGGTTGAAAACTGAATTGCAAGGGATAACTTTGAATTGCATATAGATAGATATAGAAAACAAAGATCGATAACACTGAATCGAGTGGTGAAACGAAACTATTCAGTAAGTAAAGTAAATGACGGGACAATGTACTGTACGTCTTTAGGTTATACTTCTAGATCACTAGTGACTGAATAAAAAGAGTGAATTATCATCTCCCCCCATGTGCGGAGGAAAACCTGGATTTGTGTCTGCTGCAATAATGGTGTAGTGTAAAACCCACTTCGTATAAAACAGGTTTAACTACTTAATGTGTATATTTTCTATAGCTAAATTAAAAAGAAGGGGTAAAGCACAGTTAAAGGGTCTATAAATAAATAGGAATGCCACCAAGGTATTTCTTTCCTTAGTGTTCTAGCTTTCTGAACACTAAACTGGAATAATGCTCAATAAAAGCCACAGATTTCCTGTGTGCCCAACTGTACTAAACATGTCATTCTAGGGTTAGAATCACAGGTAATAAAATGGTGACATAATGGGCAAGCTTTATTGCTCCTGTCATACAAAAGCAGCACTGGTTATTTGAGGCACTGCAGACATATCTAGAGCCAGCACATTAAATACAAAGATATTCACATCTGCCACACTTTGACAGAGAAGGTTTTATAAATGTCTAGAAGGAGAAGAAAAAACGCTAAAACATAACTTGTATGCCCTAAACAAAAAAATCACATAAAAAAAAAAAAAAAGGTCACAACATTCCTATGTTGAAGAGCGGACCATGGAAAAATGTACTGGAAATAACTGCAATGTTGTCATAAATAAGCAACAAGCAAAGCAATTAGATACAATGACATATAGTCAATCCCTATAGTAGAGGAGCTAATAAAGGGAAAAGGAAGGGGCCCAGGATCTAGAGCAGGGGTCTCAAACTCACGGCCCGCGGAAGGAAATTTTTTGGCCCACTTCACAGGGCCAGATGGAGCTCCAGGCCCCTATGTTAAAGGGGTTATCCACCATAAGCATGTCCAGACAGCAATGGACATTCTTAGGAAGGACCCGCACTTGTCTTGGGGCTAAATGGCTATGTCATGAGATTACCATAACACTGTGGCTAGCTTTTTGTGAACTGGTATTTCCTGTATGAGTTTTCTTCTTTTGACTACAAATCCCATAATTCCATTTTCCTCCCTCCCACACATCAGCCACCTCACCCATTGAAACATAAATGAGCTGCATCCATTCAAAAGACCTGAGTTTTTTTAATCAGGTTGCCTACAGCTGTTGCATTAGTTGCAAATTGATCTCTCTCCCATCAAGCGATCCCTCCACCCATTGAAGCAGACAGGCTCCCTGTCATCAGCTGACTAGTGAGTCAGGTCTCGGCCGCATTGCAACCTGGGAAAAATCTGAGACAACAGTCATTTTGTATGCTGTTAAAAATAAATATTGGGATGATAATCACATAAGAATTGTGAGAAAACCATCACACACAGATACAGACATATTATGAACTACACTAACTTTACAGCCCCTGTAGCATAATGAAATAAAGAAAATTCCTGGAATACCCCTTTAAAATAGGCCCAGAGGCCCGCATAGGCCACAAGGCACTTGCACTGCGTCTGCCGTTGTGACCGCGGTCGCAATTGGTGTTAATAGAGCTTGTAGTGGTGTGACATCTGCCGCACATCGGACGTAGAGTTTGTATGCTTGTACGTCGGTGGGCGGAGTCTGGCTGTCTGGACGTCTAGAAGGAAGACAGCGTTAGCAAACATAGCAGCAGTGGAGCCACAGTAGCCTGCTCGGTACGTTGCATAGTGGTTGTTTTAGGGTAGATGGGGTATGGGGAACAGTAATATAGAGAAGGGGGTGAGGGGGTAAGTGGAGGAATAAGGCACAGTGAAAGGGTGTGAGGGCAGTGCAAGATTGAGGAACTGTAATGGAGAGGAAGGGGGGGATGCAGGCATGAGGCACAGTTATGAAGTAGGTGCCGGCATGAGGCACAGTGATGAAGGGAAAGAGGGGGTGCAGGCATGAGGAACAGTAATGGAGGGGAATGGGGTGAAGGCGTGAAGCATTGTAATGTGTATAAATTCAGAGGGCGCAGTGTGTGACAGTATTATATTCATAGGATGCAGTGTATGGCAGAGTTAAATTCAGAGCATGATGGGGGCATTATATGTGAGGGGTGCATGATGGGGGCATTATATGTGAGGCTGCTTTCACACTATGAAAAGTACCTGTTACATAACACCCGTTATAAAATAGCGGGCGATCGCGGGGTTAAACCGCCATTAGAAAATCCCTAACATACGTTAGAAAATCCCATTATAGTCTATGGGATTTTTCTACTAGCCGTTTTAACCCGTTATCACCCGTTAATCATAACGGACGTTATTTTATGAGGGGAAATAGTAACGGGAGAAATACTGCATGCCCCTTCCCACCCTGTGAATCTGACTAAGGCTGGGTTCCCATTACGTTTTCCCCCATACGGGAGCACATACGGAAGGGGAGAGCTAAAAAATTGGGCTCCCATATGCCTTTCTATGCGCTCCGGTATGTAATTCATTTCAGTGAGCCGACCGCAGTGAAACGTTCGGTCCGGTCGGCTCATTTTTGCCCACTATGCGCTTTTTCCCCACACCTAAAACCAAGGTCGACCACGGTCCGGTTGTAAAAGCGCATACGGGGCAAAAATTAGCCGACCGGACCGAACGTTTCACTGCGGTCGGCTCATTGAAATTAATTACATATGGGAGCGCAAGTTTTTTGCTCTCCCCTGCCGTATGTGCTCCCGTATGGGGGAAAACCTAATGGGAGCCAGCCTGAGACTGAGCAGAAAATATAGAGCAATATCAAGGTAGAAAACTTAAAAATAATAAAAATTAAGGCAGGGGGTGGTTTCTTAGTGAACTGGGAGATTTATAAAATTTTACAAGATCATGAGAGGTACTCTTTAATAATGTTTATAAAAACCAGGCCTTTCCAATGTTGAAGAGCTATAATGGCTTACATGTTTGTTGATTCTATTTTTTCTCACATTTTAGCTTTTAGTTGATAGGTATCAGCAATTATCAGTGTATAAAAGTCATCCTCGGTACAGGGTTAAACACACACAATAATGGCTTTTCCAACCCAGTAAAATACGATCCAGTATTTATATTGAAAATCCCATACCTCAGGACTGAAACTTTTTCCCCCATTTTTACATTTTACATAATTCTGCTGTGCAGCTACAGTTTGTCAAAAATAAGTTACAAGAAATGCGACACTGACACAATTCTTTGTCTGCATCATTGTATCTTATAATACAGTGATGACCAACAATCAGGTCCTACATGCAGCCATTATTTTATGTCTATAAATTGTTTGCCTCCACACAGTCAAACTTTGACCTGTACTTTGTGTGTAGGGGGACACTCACCACTACCTTTGCTAACAAGTCTCTTTTTATCCACTCCCACTATACATAAGGACATCTCATCCTACCTTTACTAGGGGAAGCGAGGAGGTTCCGGTTGCAGGTCGGCCTTCAGTAGGAAGGCCTCCACGCAGTAACAGGCAGGTTGTTTAGAGCCGGAAGGGAAAGCGCAAGGTAATATATTGATATCTATGTATATATCTCAGTCAGCAAATTATTGTAGTGGCATCTAATCTTATACCTGTACATACACAGCGAATGCTTTAGCTTTTTCCTGTCTTGGAATTGTATTTGTTATACGTGTTTGCTTTTGTCTAATGAATAAAAATAACACTTTGTTTTAAGGCTTAAAGGGGTACTCCACTGGCCAGCCTTCCCACTGTGTTTGGAACAATTAGTTCCAAAAGCAGTGTGCGCGCTACAGGGGCCATACCCCCTCGTGCCGTCAGGCCACGCCCCCTCAATACTATGGGAGGGGGCCTGACATCATGAGAGGGCATGGCCGACCCCCGCAGCGCGTGCACAGCGTTTCGGAACTATACGTTCTGGAACAGGAACGTGCACAGACATTTTGAAGGGCAGGGGCTCAAGTAAAAAAACGTCTGCCAGACTTAATGGGCAGATGTGCTGCGGCCCAGGGACACAGCAGTGGACTCCCGCCGGGCCTCCTCCACATTCCTATGCCCATAAAAGTTGGTGTTTTTGTAAAATCGAGTCAAGAACAGTTTCTATGAAGGTCTGCCATGTGTATATACACTTTGGCTGTGCTGTCAGTCTTATTTACAGAAAACATGTGACAGCTGCCCTATAATATACTGAAATATAGAGGAGATTTATAAAAACCTGTGCAGAGAAAGAGCGGTGCAGTCTCCCATAGCAACCGATCAGATCGTTTTGCAGAAGGCTTTTCCTCTGCAAAGGTTTTTATAAATCTCCCCCTATATGCCCCGGTCTGACCTCTATATGACAGAACCCATCACCAATCACCCAGCACCCAGCACCAATCACCCAGCACCAATCACCCAGCACCCATCACCAATCACCCAGCACCAATCACCCAGCTCCAATCACCCAGCACCAATCACCCAGCACCCATCACCCAGCACCCATCACCCAGCACCCATCACCCAGCACCAATCACCCAGCACCAATCACCCAGCACCAATCACCCACCTTATGCAAGAATCTCCACACTGACATACAATCACTCACATATATACATACACACACACTGGCATACAATCACTCACATATATACATATACACACACACTGACATACAATCACTCACATATATACATATACACACACACACTGGCATACAATCACTCACATATATACATATACACACACACTGACATACAATCACTCACATATATACATACACACACACTGGCTTACAATCACTCACATATATACATATACACACACACTGACATACAATCACTCACATATATACATATACACACACACACTGGCATACAATCACTCACATATATACATATACACACACACTGACATACAATCACTCACATATATACATACACACACACACTGACATACAATCACTCACATATATACATACACACACACTGACATACAATCACTCACATATATACATACACACTGACATACAATCACTCACATATATACATACACACACACTGGCATACAATCACTCACATATATACATATACACACACACTGACATACAATCACTCACATATATACATATACACACACACACTGGCATACAATCACTCACATATATACATATACACACACACTGACATACAATCACTCACATATATACATACACACACACACTGACATACAATCACTCACATATATACATACACACACACTGACATACAATCACTCACATATATACATACACACTGACATACAATCACTCACATATATACATACACACTGACATACAATCACTCACATATATACATACACACACACACTGACATACAATCACTCACATATATACATACACACACACTGTATACATACACACACACTGACATACAATCACTCACATATATACATACACACACACTGACATACAATCACTCACATATATACATACACACACACTGACATACAATCACTCACATATATACATACACACTGACATACAATCACTCACATATATATATACATACATACAACACTCACATATATACATATACACACACACTGACATACAATCACTCACATATATACACATATATACATACACACACACTGACATACAATCACTCACATATATACATACACACACACTAACATACAATCACTCACATATATACATACACACACACTGACATACAATCACTTACATATATACATACACACACACATATTTACAGTTACTTACAGTAAGGGCTGCATAGACTGAAGTTTGTGGGCGGACATGCTGTGGGCGGGGCTTCTCTCTGCCTCCTTTGCTTCTGTCTCCTCCGTGTGGAGAGAAGCAGAAAAATGGCAGATAATGACAGGGTGAATGGCGCCCCCTTGCTGCAGGTTGTTTCCTATACAATTGATGTAACCTAGACACACATCTATTTACCTATCTTGAATTAATATAGGGGTTCTATTTATAATGCTGTGCAGCTACAGACCTGAACACACAGTAGGTCTGTAAGAGCAATTGTATTCATTGGGGGACATTTACTAATCTAGTCTATTCTGGGTATGCTTATAGACCAGCGTATGTGGTAGTCTCCTGTCTATTGTGCTCCTAATTTATCAAAGGTCTCACAGCCCTTGATAAATTCTGTGCTCAGACTTCAGGGTCTACAGCTTAAACTGCATTTAGACCTGCTCCAACATGGTCTGACATTTCAGCGAATTTTGGGCAGATGCGACTTGTCGCACTTGATAAATTCAGCACCAATGCATTTTCCAATGCATTTCCGTCTAAAATAGACTTGCATTCATCATGTTCTAAAAATCCTCTACAGCAAAAGTCGCAGAAAAGTTGCACATATTTAGACTGCGACTTTCTGTGCGACAAATTTAGACAGGGAAAAACAGTCTAAATCCTTTGATAAATCTCCCCCATTGAGCCTGAGTGAGCTGCCAATAAACATCTGCAATTCACCTTCCAAACTGCTTACACTGATAGATAGCTGTTAGGGCAAAAAGAGACATGATACCTTTCATATATCTGCCTGAGCTTCAATAACTTACAAAAGTGCTTTTATTCTCTGATGCCAAGAGTTTCAGAGAAGCCTTCCTAAGTCCCTGAAGTCCTGAAGATTAAAATGCCTTCTAGCGCCACCTCCCATCCCTGTCCCTGCTTGATTGACAGTCAGCTGGAAGCCGAGCCCTGTTTCCAAATCTTTCACATGTGCACAATTTATATTCACATTGAGGGAACATGATTTGGAAACAGTTCTGAGCTGGAGGCTGAGCCCTGACTGTCAATAAAAGGTACCATGTGTTCCCTTGCCCTAAAAAATATCTTACAGAATCAGCAGTTTGGAATGTGAATTGTAGCTGACAGATTCCATTTAATGCCAGGAAAATAGCTTTCTCCCTGAGAAAGGTAACAGATATTTGCACCTTAAAGGGGTACTCTGGCCCTAATACATCTTATCCCCTATCCAAAGGATGCCCGCTCCCATAGACTTGCATTGAGGGGGCAGTGCGTGAAGTCACACGGGACGGAGTCGTGACGTCCCGATACTCCGGACTCGTGGTCGTCACGCTACACACTAGGAGCCTCCAGCGCTGCGGAGAGTTCACAAATGTGGGTGCACAATGACAGATTGCGGGGGTCCCCAGTGGCAGGACCCCCGTGATCAGACATCTAATGTCCTATTGTTTGGATATGGGATAACATGTATTAGGGCCGGAGTAGCCCTTTAAGATTTAAGAAGTGTCAGAAAATTGATTAGACTAGTTTGAGTAGGAGTGAAAAAAGCCATGTAACAATGTTTTATATGAAATATGGATAACATTTCATTGTGAACTTCTAATCATTGTGGAGGAACACAACTTCTTCCTCTAATATTTGGCATACCTAAAGCATATTTGTAGATAACTTGTTTAATATGCAATTTTTTCACTGCTGGCACTGCCTGGAGTTGCAAATAGTGCCAGGTCCTACATATCCAGAGCTCATTTAAGTGTTTTGTGGCTAGCCAGAAATCAGAAATAGGAGGGTGCAATTTTTTGTAACTGTTTGTAATTTCAAGGCATGGGATAGATAAATCTTGGACCTGAAGCCTATAGCAAAAACTAGAGATAGAACATAGTTAAAATACCATCTTTACTGATGCTGGGTTTGGACATACAGAGTGAAAACAATTTGCAATAAACCTAACCAGCCCTGCTTTAGAGCTGTCTCCTCCCCATCCAACTGATACGCAGGGCCATTCATCACTAGTGACTTCTAGGTGGCGGGATATTTGACCTTGTGATTGTGGATTGTTCCCTTTACCCATGTTCGCATACCCTGTGTTTACTGTGACCTAACCGGGACCTTACCTTGCCTTTACCAGAAACTCTGTACTCACCACCCTCTAGGTTTGACCTCTGCTGGCCCTCAATCTACTTTTTATTCGCATTTCATACCATGCTCCCCTGGTTATTCCCTTGTTTGCTGATTTTGTACTATTTTGCCCGTGTGATGCTGGCCTGTTTTGACTTTTCTTGATGTGTACTTAGGCCAGTGTAGAGTCCATCTCCCGGTTGCTGACAGTTACCCCAAAACATAACATTCTTATATAGTGTTATCACAAATTGTACTGTTTCAGCATGTTTTTGCTTGATTTACCCCAGTTTTCAGTGTGGTATTGTCTGCATCTTCCCAGCTCCTCCATCTCTCAAGACAATGCATCATCTTCTACTGTCTTGTGTGACTAGACCTTAAGTAATGTTGTTACCTCTGACCAGCCCCTCCAGCTTACATCACCATCTCCCTGTCATATACACATATTCATATACATCTTGATTGTCACATTTAGGGGGGAAAAATGATGTGTTTACAGCATGCTGCCTTGTGCTGATTACCACAGGCAGAGGAGCAGACAGACAATGAATACAGCAAATTTTTCAGACCTGCTGTGTGGAGAGCAAGTCTGCTGTGTAGAACAATGTTTTGTAGCAGCTTTAGGGGGGAACTGGCAGAAGTGCAGTGGGAGGGTAGTAGGTAAAGCTTGAGCCCAGTTCTAGCTTTTGGAAAAAGAAAATAAAATCCTAGAAAAACTAAACTAAAAATGTTTTAACTAATCATCCATTTTTTCACTATGCAACTTGTATGACCATCATCATAGGTAATGTTCGCACTGCACTCCCCATTTTCTGTATAGCACTGTCAGCAGTTTTGAGGACAGAGAACTGCAGACAGACTCCCTTTCAGTAATGATGAAAATATAGCTGTGCATCAGGGGCAAACATACCCTGTGCTAAGCGTGTGAGGGGGCCCGCCGTCCTTTGAAAGGGCCGCTCACACCACACACATGTGAGCAGTGGCGCTGCGCCACCACTGGCCACTGTTCTAAAGTGGCCGTGGCGCATAATAGCGCAGCAGGCACTTTAGAACAATATTTGAAATTCCCTCCTGGCGGAAGCGTCAGCGTCGTGTACTGAACACTTCTGCCAGAGAGGATCCTGCGATCACTGCAGTGACGACTTGGGATGCATTCCGACAGCGCACAGGTGAGGGTGGGGAGTGGAGATTTTTTAAGAAAATGGGCGGGGGCAGAAGCATGGAGGAGGGTTGAATAGAAGCAGGGGAAGGGGTAATTTGAATGCAAGCAGGGGGAGGATGAATGGAAGCAGGGGCGGGGGGAGCATGAATGGAAGCAGGGGCAGGGGGAGGATGAATGGAAGCAGGGGGAGGATGAATGGAAGCAGGGGCGGGGGGAGGATGAATGGAAGCAAGGGCAGAGGGATGAATGGAAGCAGGGGCAGGGGGGATGAATGGAAGCAGGGGTGGGGGAGGATGAATGGAAGCAGAGGCGGGGGGAGCATGAATGGAAGCAGGGGCAGGGGGAGGATGAATGGAAGCAGGGGCGGGGGGAGGATGAATGGAAGCAGGGGCGGGGGAGGATGAATGGAAGCAAGGGCAGGGGGATGAATGGAAGCAGGGGCAGGGGGGATGAATGGAAGCAGGGGCAGGTGGGGATGAATGGAAGCAGGGGCAGGGGGGATGAATGGAAGCAGGGGTGGGGAGGATGAATGGAAGCAGGGGTGGGGAGGATGAATGGAAGCAGGGGCAGGGGATGAATGGAAGCAGGGGTGGGGGAGGATGAATGGAAGCAGGGGCGGGGGGAGGATGAATGGAAGCAAGGGCAGGGGATGAATGGAAGCAGGGGCAGGAGGGATGAATGGAAGCAGGGGCAGGTGGGGATGAATGGAAGCAGGGGGGGATGAATGGAAGAAGGAGCAGGGGGGATGAATGGAAGCAGTGGGGGATTAATGGAAGCAAGGGGGGGGGGGTGAATGGAAGCGGGGGGGGGGGGGTTAATGGAAGAAGGGGCAGGAGGGGTGGATGGAAGAAGGAGCCGGGGGGGGGGGTTAATGGAAGCAGGGGCAGGAGGTGTGAATGGAAGAAGGAGGGGGCGGGTAAAGGGGGCAGGGGGGGTAATGGGAGTGGGGGGGTTAATGGGAGAAGGGTGGGTTAAAGGGAGCGGGGGGGGGGTTAATGGGAGCAGGGGGGTTTCCTGAACAATTGACGTGTGGGGGGGGGGGGGGCAGCACATTCTTTGCACAGGGGCCCTCTGCTGTCTGTGTCTGCCCCTACTGTGCATCCATGTTTCAAGGCATTGCTGGCATGAACCAGAATAAACTGAATTCATTATATGAATGGTTGTAATAGAGACACTAAAGAGCTGTGAAAGAGCTTGTTCAGAAAGTGGAATTTATCCTTGACTTGTTCTCATTGTTTAGGAGTGATCATTTCCACATTCATATGCAGATGTTGGTGCCTTCTGACGTGGTGTCCACATTCGGCAGCAGGTTTTTGTGGATAAGAACAGAGAGAGTTATCTGAAAAAGAAGACGACAAGAAAAGGCAGTACAGAAAGTAGAGCTTGCTTCACATGATTACCCTAGCTAAAGATTAACAAAAGGAAACATCCCAGGGAATAGAAGAAACATTCTAGGAATGACTGATTGATATGACTAAATATATATAATATTGCACTTAAAGGTTTACAATGTTTCATCCTTAAAAGGTAGCAAGAAGTATATCTTCTACGTAAAGTCCAGTGGAAAGCTGACAGCTCAGTATTAATGCATTTCTAATGTTTGGATTAAACTACAAATTCTGGAGAGGAATCTGCACCTACATCCTCAGATTTATGCCCCTACGGCTTTACATTTATTATGTAGTATTGTGGAGTCTGAAGGTTCAAGATGAGGTTTAGTTTAGACAGGTTAGGTGTCCATTGTGTTTCCTCCACCTGCAAAGGTAACAAGCTGTGTTTGACAAACAAAGAGGTGATATCCAGGTGCGGTGTTAGATGTTAAGAATAGTTTCTTATAATACAGAATATGTAGAAGCAGGAGATATAACCCCTAATTATAGCTTCATAGCGCACTGGATGTATAATTATATCACTTATAGATGGAAGGAGAGAGCCTACAGAGTTGAAAAAGGCAGTGATCATTTCTGGGCCCGTATACCAAATAATAAAATAATGGCCAAATAATAAAATAATAACTACTATTCCACATTCCAGAACGAGCCTGAAACATGTGCCACCAACACTTTATAAGTGGGTGCAGATCAAGCTATATTACCCAATCTCTGCAAGTGTCGGAGAATAGAATTCTGTATTATATCTGTTGCAGATTTATTGCAGCTTTTCACCATAGATGTCTTCCTTTGCGCTACATAAAATCTGTAAATGTAACGCATTCGGTTAGCTGCAATTGTATGGACTCAGGCCCCTATGTCATATGACAAACTGTTCAGTGTCATAGTGGACGACAGAACAGATTGGATTGTTATTGTACATTTTAGTCCTAAAATTGGGATAACGGGTGTTTTATAGGATGTATGTAGGAAAGAAAGGAATCACACTCATCCTGGATGAATGAATTTTGTGGCTTTATTTCATGCATCATGTACAAATTTCCAATATGGCAGCACAGACGCCGGGAGGGATCGGGTAAGGTGCGGGAGAGTGGTTAGGCTACAAGACTGCTTCGCGTCACTTGACGCGAAACAGGCTTAAAGCCAAAAGAAGCGTCACTTGACGCAAAACAGGCTTGTTGCCTAACCACTCCCCCGCACCTTACCCGATCCCTCCCGGTGTCTGTGCTGCAATATTGGAACTTTGTACATGAAGCATGAAATAAAGCCGCAAGATTCATTCATCCAGGGTGAGGCTGAGTTCACATCACGTTTTCTCCCATACGGGAGCGCATAGGGCAGGGGGGGAGCTAAAACCTCGCGCTCCCGTATGCTTTCGTATGCGCTCCCATATGTAATTCATTTCAATGAGCCGGCCGGAGTGAAACGTTCGGCCCGGTCGGCTAATTTTTGCCCCATATGTGCTTTTCGCCCGGACCTAAAACTGTGGTCAACCACGGTTTTAGATCTGGTTGTAAAAGCGCATACGGTGCAAAAATGAGCCGAACGGACCGAACTTTTCACTCCGGCCGGTTCATTGAAATGAATTACATACGGGAGCGCATAGAAAGGCATACGGGAGCGCGAGGTTTTAGCTCCCCCCCTGCCCTATGCGCTCCGATATGGGAAAAAACGTGATGTGAACCAGCCCTGAGTGCGATTCCTTTCTTTCCTACATGCATTACCTACGAATAGTATTACAGTGGATACATACCCCCTGTACACAGTCACAGCGTTATCAGTGCCCGTACTTGATTAGTGGATATTATACCTGGATGGTGCTCGTGCTCCTCACCTGTTGATGTTTTATAGGATGTGTTAGATTGATCTGATGGTTGAGTATATGTCCTTATCTTCAAAGCCGAAGAGGGTAAAGACCATACAATATGCATATGGACATAATGACAAAAAAGCAATCTGATTGGTTGCTATGGGCTACTGGGCAACTTTTCCTTTGCACAGGTTTTGATAAATCTCCCCCAAAGATTGTTGCTATTCACCTCTTTGCTTGTTCCCATATTGCATTTGGAATAGCTCCTTTTCACTAGTTTTTCAAAGCTCCTTTTCACTAGTTTTGGGGATTGTTTTATAACTCTGGGCATTGGACATAAACTTCCCACGCTGTGGCAGTCATTCTTCTAATATTGGTCCCTAGGGAGGTGGGCTCTCTCCAGAGAGACATACGCAATGATAAATAATATCAAGAATAATATGCAGAGCATGTCAAGTATTAATAAATCTAGATTCAATTATTAACATTCTTGGGCCGGTCAATGCTTTCTGTGACTTCACATCTTATCTTTCCTATTCATATGTTGTTATTTCCCAAGATACGACCAAGCCCTTTTATCGTCTTAGATCAACCTTTCCTATTTCTTAAGTTGTGTTGGTTAAAAGTTAAGAGAGCTGAGAGGAGGGAGAATGGAGTAGCTGAACTTTAGTGACATCTTTAATTGATCATTGTTGGGAAGAGGAGATTTCCCTTGAGGTCATCGTCTACTCCCCTTCTCCTATTAAGGAAGCGTTTTTGCCAGTGAATGTGCTGAACATGAATGTGCTGTATAGAACAGTGGTATAAAACATCTTCCTCATGTATACAATGATTTTCTGAACATACAGTATGCCTTGTTGGATAAACTGTAGTTGTGAATCATTGTTGGCCTGACTAGCATAAGCTCCACTCACATTATATTTGGCCTCTTCATATACAAATATACAAATGCAAATCTGCATGTATTGAACATGTGCGCAGGTATACAGAGTCCTTGAGGCTATTTGCTACAGAGCGAGTGTATGGTACCATATTATAGAAGTAGTCCAATGAGTCCAGAAACATTTCCTGGGATGCCTTTAACAATGAAAAGAAAGTCCAGAAAACCTATTACTGTACATTGGCTCTACCCAACCCCTTCAACTTCAACTGGCCACTTTATTAGGTACACCTTGCTAGTAGGAGGGTGGGCACCTTTTTGCCTTTATTTTTCATGGCACACTTTCTACAAGGTTCTGGAAATATTCCTTCTTTGGTCCACATGGACATGATGACATCAAACAGTTGCTGAAGGTTTGTCATCTGCACATCCGTGATGTGAGTCTGGAATCTGGTGACTGTGGAGGCCATTGGAGTATAGTGAATTCATTGTCAAGAAACCAGTTTGAGATGATGTGATCTTTGTGACATGGTACATTATCCTCCTGGATGTATCCAGAAGAAGATGGGTTCACCGTGGTCATAAAAGGATGGACATGGTCAACAACAATACTTACGTAGGCTTTCACGTTTAAACAATGATCAATTGGTACTAAGGGGCTGAAAGTGTGTTTGTGAAGAAAATGTTCCCCACACCATTACACCACCACCCTGAACCGTTGATACAAGCCATGTTCTGTAAACCCTAGAGCTGATTGTGTTTTAAAATCCGAGTAGGTCAGCAGTTTCTGAAATACTCAGACCAGCCCGTCTGGCACTTTCAAAGTCACTCTCTTCCCCATTCTGATGCCCAGTTTAAACTTCAGCAAGTTGTTTTGACCACTTCTACATGCCTAAGTGCATTAAGTTGCTGCCATGTGATTAGCGGATTAGCTATTTGTGTTAAGAAGAAATTTAATAGGCTTATTTATAATGTGGCCAGTGAGTGTATAGATTACAGAGAACCTGTGAATATCAGGTGATGGGCAGATTATACAGTCTTCACCCCTGACTGTATAATCCCGCCCATCACCTACCATCACTCCCATTATTAAATTTAAGTTCACACCCATCTGACTGATTCCCTGAATTTTCAGACTAACTATAAACCCTCATATCTCAGGAATGTAAGGACGTATCAAAAAAAAACTCTAAAGAGCTGCAATAAAATCAAATGTTTTTCAATCTGGCTACAGGTTTATGTGAACTAATTTGATAGTATTCTGTGGAGGAAAAAGAGAAAGACCGATACAGACGCCTAGTGCATTACCCTTGGTAACAAGACGCGTGGAATTCAAGGGTAGGCCAAAAGGACCATATAGATGGCTGCTCACCTTGGATAAAATAATTGAAAGCCTATCACCTCAGTGATAATGGGGTACTGAGTGTAGGTGGGTGTAGCTGCTAGCCCTCTGGGTTGCAGGAAACAGCTGCACTGCTGTCCTGTGGGTGAAGATGAACTTAAGTGGAAAAGAACCCTTTGGTGAAGGCGCTGCAGTCCTCAGGAAATAATGAAGATGGACTAGATATATTGTAAAAAGTTCATAGCAGAACCATTTTATTCAATATAAAATAAAAAATGGGGATGACGCGTTTCGGGAGGTGCCCTACCTTCCTCAGATCAGGAAGGGAGGGCACCTCCCGAAACGCGTCATCCCCATTTTATATTGAATAAAATGGTTCCGCTGTGAACTTTTTACAATATATCTAGTCCATCTTCATTATTTCCTGAGGACCGCAGCGTCATCACCAAAGGGTTCTTTTCCACTCAAGTTCAATTTGATAGCATGGCAGCATATGAAGGAGCATGTGACTATACAACATCACTTCACTTCTACCCTACTTTCATGCATGCAATGTGTTGCTATGGAGGAGGCAAAGTAATGTTATGGCCACATGCTCCTCCATATGTGGACATGTTATAGACGGAGCGCTGACTAGTCCTAAAATAGTGGCCTACCCCTTTAACTAGCCTTGCATTATAGAGACAGTTTTCTTCCTAAATTGTTTTCTTCCTGCTAAATTGTATATTGCCTCTAAGACTCCATCCTTGAGCTGGATGTCTTCAAGGAAAACCCCCAAGGGTTAGCGGGTTTTGTTTTGTTGCAGTTGTGATTTTTTAGAAAATTGAGGAAAAAATGCAGAAGTTTCCCAACATTTACTGATAATCTGATTAAGACTGTTCTGTGCAATTACTTTATGTGCTGTAACAATTCTAATAGATTCCAGAATGTACTGTACCATGCCAAGCAGTTACTGTAAAAGAAAGAAGTATTGTATGATTGACTGAAATGCCAACTGTCTCTACCTCTAATTCCAATATTGGTAATAAAATGGTATATTCCGCTTGTTGATTGGATAGATATCTATAATACACATGCAGGACAGCTAAGATTGTTATTATCAAAACAGAAAGTTAGGTTTCTCTGAAGTAGAATTTGTTATCTCATGTAAACTTGTGCTAACATCCATCAGCAGATACTTCTGCCAAACACACAAAGAGGAAATGATACCCTTCACCCCATCACACTAAGTATAAACACCGAGTCCTGGACATCAAAGAATCATTACTCAACAAGTGGGAGAAGAATAAGAAAATAAACATAATCATTAAGATCCTGGGATCATAACCCATGTAGTACCTTACGTCAGAGAGCCACAGCCGCACAACATCACATACCACAGGGATTCTCCTCTATTCAGGTTAAAGGAATTTCCTATGGAAAACCCAAACATTTTAGCTTGGCCAATAAAGAATAAAAACATGTTAGGAAAACAAAAAAGGCAAACTTAAAGGGGTACTCCGCCCCTAGACATCTTATCCCCTATCGAAAGGATAGGGGATAAGATGTCAGATCACTGGGGTCCCACCGCTGGGAACCCCTGGGATCTCGGCTGCAGCACCCACCTTTTGCGGCTTCCGGCAGCGCTGGAAGCTCTCATCCTAACGCCTCCTGACCACGGTGACTTGAGATTGTGACGTCATGACTCCGCCCCCGGGTGACATCACATAACGCCCCCACAATGCAAGTCTATGAGAGGGGGCGTGACGGCTGTCACACCTCCCATAGACTTGCATTGAGGGTCGGAGTGTGACGTCACACAGGGGCGGAGTCGTGACGTCACGATCTCACGTCACTGTGGTCGGGATCCGAAGCCTCCTGCATTTCCGGAAGCCGCAACAGGGGGGTGCTGCAGCCGAGATCCCGGAGGTCCCCAACGGCGGCACCCTCGCGATCTGACATCTTATCCCCTATCCTTTCGATAGGGGATAAGATGTCTAGAGGCAGAGTACCCCTTTAAATAAACTATTTAATTAGGAATAGGGTACCCTTATCTTCCTCCTTTCTGTCCCAGTTACAGGGAACAAGGCTGTCAGACTTGAGACCAACCTCTCATTCTAATGCCAGGTCAGAGCTGTAGCAGTGGTTGGCAACTGGAAAAAGTGTTGGTGTTGGGTGACATTTAGCTTGCCATACTTCTTGAATGCAACTGTGACCCACTTTTTACAAGTGTGAATGTTTACAGTGGAGCAAGAGGAGATAGCTGTCAGCCCAATGAGCATTTAGCCAACAGCTTCATCTCATTGATGTCCATTATCACACTAATGTCAGCACATACTGACATATTAGGTATTTATTCAATACTGTACATATCCAACATGTCGGAAGACAGGCTGATCAGGCACTGATTTAGCACTGAGCATGTGTAGATCCTCATTGTCTCATAATAACAACTGTGACCTGTTGAGGCATGGACTTTATAAGACTTCTGAAAATGTTAGCATAAGGTTCTGTAACTTTCAAGGTAGATCAAATGTATTTTTCCAGCACACCCCACACAAATGACTGGGATCTGGGGAAACACCTTGAATACTTTGTCATCTTCCTAAAACCATTCTTGTACAGTTTTTGCAGTGTGGCAGGGGTCACTATTCTGCTGAAAGTTGTCACTGCCAATAGGGAGTTAATTTGCTTTAAATAGGTGTCCATACAGGAGAAAATAGAAAGTACGGCACTGCCGCGTACCTTGAACTCAAGCTGGCTGCTGTGCTGTAGTATGGGTTAACACCTGGGCACTTAAAAGGTAACGTTTTCCGTGCTAAGTCCTCGGAATGAGAGGAAGCAAAAATTCCACTTGAAGAAGAAAATAGAGGAGGCACTGGAATTGCAGTTACTTGAATTTATTTCTCAGGTCATGGATACAACTGTGGCCGACGGGCCGTTTCTCGCTCACATGCGCTTAATCATGGCCAATCCATTGGCCATGATTAAGTGCATGTGAGCGAGAAACGGCCCGTCGGCCACAGTTGTATCCATGACCTGAAAAATAAATTCAAGTAACTGCAATTCCAGTGCCTCCTCTATTTTCTTCTTCAAGTGCTATAAATAGGTGTTCTTCATTTTCAACCAAATTTAGATAGGTGTTACATGTCAAAGGACAGATGTAGCATGATAACCTGCCATGTTGCATAGTAATGTTTATCAAAGGTGGTACTAAATTCTAGCATTTTTTCATGTGCATGTGATATTTCCCTTCAGTTAGTTATAGGAATTATCATTCCCTGTGCCAGTGTAGAGTGGCAGAATTTACAAAACATTGAATTTTTTTGCACAAAGTAAGCAGCTTGAGCAACATTTTATGTGCAGAGACTGGGATTGCTCAAATAATTTGCACAATTTTGCTAATCTACCCTTAGACTTTTATTTTTACATTTGATCTTTTGTGCTTCCAACTTTATATCTTCAGCAGGAAATTGGTAACACTAAATGTTACAATAAAATCTTTTCAGGTGAAGAGCACAGCTGTAGAAGTCTTGGATATGAAGAGATCACCTTTTACAAATACAACTATTATTTGTCTACATGTGTTTCCATTATCTATATATTTATATAGGATTATAACACCATGCACCTATTGTTCCTCTTCCTGTGCAGATTAATCCCGGAAGCAAGGCTGCTCTGGCTAACCTATGCCCAGGGGATGTTATTCTGGAAATCAATGGGGAGACAACAGAAAACATGACTCATCTACAGGCGCAAAACAAGATTAAAGCTTGTGCAAGCCATCTGACACTTTCCCTAAACAGGTCTGTACAGCGGTTATATTGGATGTCGCATGTCTCTCTCTTTTATGGGAGATTTTATTTCTTTTGTTATTTTCATACTTTTCTATTGATACTTTCCTACGGCCATTTACCCTTTTACACATCTTAGAACTGAAAAAATGTACAGCTGTTATAACTGAATGAGCCTACAGTCTATATCAGCTGTAATATAGAAATCTGTGTGATGTGACATAGGAGTCACATATAAAACAACGAAAGGCCGCTGCTGTTTTTTAATGTAACGTCTCAAAATGTTTGGAAAATGGATTACAATATATGCAAAAAAAGAGAACAGTTTTCTAAAGATGGTACCTAAGGCTGTGCTTACAATCAATAACAGTTTTTGGGCTATTTTTGACACCTCTTTGCACAATTTTTGCAGCAATAAACTATAGCCAAAATAACAGCAATTTCCATTTAGGGAAAATACATGCCAAAACACAGCCAACACCTGTATTTTGGATCATAAGTGCCCCCAAAACATGGCCCGTCACATAAGTGCACAAACAAGCCATTTCACTTTTATGTACACTAGAACACCTGGTTCTATAGATGAAAGAACAATGCAAAAATCAATTTGTGAACATTTTCTGATGGGGATTGTGATAGATTTTGCAAAACCCCATATGCTTTAAAGGGGTACTCCGGTGGAAAATCAATCGGTGCCAGAACGTTAAACAGATTTGTAAATCACTTCTATTAAAAAATCTTTATCCTTCCAGTACTTTTTAGCAGCTGTATACTACAGAGGAAATTCTTTTTTGTCTTGTCCACAGTGCTCTCTGCTGACACCTGATGCCCGTATCAGGAACTGTCCAGAGCAGAAGAAAATATTCATAGGAAACCGATGGTACTCTGGACAGTTCCGGACATGAACAGAGGTGTCAGCAGAGAGCACTGTAGACAAGAAGAAATTCAAAAAGCAAAGAATTTCCTCTGTAGCATACAGCTGCTAATAAGTACTGGAAGGATAAAGATTTTTTAATAGAAGTAAGTTACAAATCTGTTTAACTTTCTGATACCAGTTCATAAAAAAAAATGTTTTCCACCGGAGTACCCCCTTTAAATAGAAAACAAAGAAGTTTTAAACAGATTTTACTATTACTTTTAGATGTATGTTCACACAGGACTTATATGGTGTGTAATTTCCACATCCATAAATCTGCAACATTCTGACATAAAAAAACAAATCCACAGTTGCAGATTTTGGTGTGAAAAACGTTGCAGAACAGAAACAGGACATGCTGGTACCACTGAGTTACTTCAATAATGTAGCAAGAAGGTGGTCGAGTGGCACTCACCAATATGATATAGCAGACTTTTTTATTCAAAGGCAGATAAAATTTCCATTACAGGCAGTGAGTTACGTAGGCTGGCATGGATGATCTGGTCACAGCCATTTCTTGCGTCTAAGCGCACTTTATCAGACCATATCAGCAATCACCAAACCATACTTACCAAAGTGTGGTCTGATAAAGTGTGCTTGGATGCAAGAAACAGCTGTGACCAGCTCATCCATGCTAGGGTCTGCAACTGCCTGTTTGTTATGGAAATGTTATCTGCACTTGAATAAATAAGTCTTCTATATTATATTGGTGAGTGCCAGTCCTTCATCCTCTTGCTACATTATTCTAATTACTGCATTTCATGAAGATGAGCTCCCTAGGTACTTTTTCCCAGGTGAAAACTGATGTCTTAAAGATCATTCTGCCTCCCCTGTGTTGCACAGTTGCCTTAGTGGTGTTTTTTTGCAATTGTGCCAACTACTGCTTGTTCTAAGCCGCTTCACACTGCAGTGATGCTGAATCCAGCATGGTACGTGTGGATTGGTCCCCACAGTCATGTGACTTGATGTCACGCCTCTTTACAGTATATGGAGAACTGGTGGCAGGGAACACTAAGTCAAATGTAATATTTTTTAAATTTAAGTTTTTATTTTATTGCAGCAACAATTCAGTTTTTTCTTTTACAAAATTCATCAGATTCCCAGAAAGCCCTATCTAGTGTTCTGTTTTGTTTACTGATAATACAATGATGTGTTTAGTCAGATATGAGTACAATGGGGGAGATTTATTAAATCCTGTGTAGAGGAAGAGTGGTGCAGTTTCTCATAGCAACCAATCAGATCGCTTCTTTTATTTTTCAGAGGTCTTTTTAAAAATAAGAGGCAATCTGATTTGTTGCTATGGGCAACTGCACCACTCTTCCTCTACAAAGGTTTTGATGAATCTCCCCCTATGTCTTTTTAGTTAGGAAGAAAAGCCTAAATGGGGTCTACCAATCACTGTTCTAAGAAAGAGGCTCACAAAGACTTTAACCCCTTAAGGACCACAGGCATATGGGTACGCCCTTGCTCGCTGGTACTTAAGGACCAAGGGCGTACCTGTACACCCGTGGGGATTTCGGTCCCCGCCGTGCATCGAGTCGGGGACCGGACCAGGATGCCATGCCAATGTAATTTTTCATTTGTACAGCCCACTGTTCCAAAGATCTGTCAAACACAAGTAGGGTGTAAATGCGATATGCCCCCCAAAAACCATTTCAATAAAATTCACTCTCCAAAATTCCATTGTCGCTCCTTCCCTTCTGAGCCCTCTACTGCGCTCGCCGAACACTTCGCATACACATATGAGGTATTTCCTTACTCGAGAGAAATTGGGTTACAAATTTTGGGGGCTTTTTTTCCTATTACCCAATGCGAGTGTAAAAAATGAAGATTTTGAATTTTCTCCTTCACTTCGCTGCTATTCCTGTGAAACACCTAAAGGGTTAACACACTTACTGAATGTCATTTTGAATACTTTGGGGGGTGTAGTTTTTATAATTGGGTCATTTATGGGGTATTTCTAATATGAAGGCCCTTCAAATCCACTTCAAAACTGAACTGGTCCCCAAAAAATTCTGATTTAGAAAATTTCGTGAAAAATGTGAAAATTGCTGCAGAACTTTGAAGCCCTCTGATGTCTTCCAAAGTAAAAACTTGTCAACCTTATGATGCAAATATAAAGTAGACATATTGTATATGTGAATTAATATATAATTTATTTGGAATGTCTATTTCCCTTACAAGCAGAGAGCTTCAAAATTAGAAAAATGCTACATTTTTTTTTTCCATAAAATTTTGAAAATTTTCACCAAGAAATGATGCAAGTATGGACGAAAATGTACTACTAACATAAAGTAGAAGATGTCACGAAAAAACATTTTCAGAATCAGAATGAAAAGTAAAAGCATCCCAGAGTTATTAATGCTTAAAGTGACAGTGGTCAGATGTGCAAAAAACGCTCTGGTCCTTATGGTGAAAATGGTCCCTAAGTGATTAAAGGGAACCAATCATCAGATATTACCCTATATAATTCTTGGCAAAGTGTTATATAAGCTAAAACTTTTGTCCTCACCATCCCAGGGGGGTGCTTCTGCCCCCCGGGATGGTGAGGATATGAACTTATAATCTGCTTCCTGCTACACCTGTAAGTAGGCTCCTGGGCGGGGAGCTCCTCTCACCTAGTACCGTGTATGCGGCTGAAAGCGATGCCCCCTCCGCTTGATTGATGGGTTGCGCCATCGCTCTGCTCACTGAACATATGGAGCAGAGCAATGGTGCTGCCCGGCAATCAAACCGAGGAGGCATCGCTGTGGGTCGAAGACAAGGGACTAGGTGAGAGGAGCTCCCCGCCCAGGAGCCTACTTACGGGCATGGAGCAGTTCATAAGTTCATATCCTCACCGTCCCCGCAGGGATGGTGAGGATTTGCCCAGCATTATATAGGGTAAAATATGATGATTGGTTCCCTTTAAGAGCTATTGACATTTTATAGTCTGAATCTTCATTTTGTCTCACAAAATGTAAATATGGTTGAAAAATGGAACTTGGCCACCCCCATGACTTGCAGTTAGTTTGGAACATTCCATATAGCTGACAGATGGACGAGGTGACAGCATCAGTGTTTTCCTTACATAATATGGAGTACTGTATGAATCTTTACTGTAAAGATGGTGTCTGTTAGAGATATTACATCTCATGATAACCATTTCTCATTTAGTTTCTCTGTAAGCAGTTATTTTCAGCGCGGCCATACATTTTCAGGCGAAAACAAAACGTGAAAAGTGGTGTATTTTTCTAGGAGAAAAAAACCAGACCCTTTATATAGTGATAGGTGGATACTATAGCATTCAGACCCCCATGAATATAGCATTTAAAGCCCATAGGTGATAGATTTAAAGGGGTATGCAGCTATTAAAATGTAAGTTCAGACAGTATTAGCTGTTAGCTAGAAGACAGAGTTTGGCTTTTTACCAGACCACAGAGTCAGTCCAAGAGAAGTGTTGACTCGTGTTCTTTTTACTGTTTTTCATTTTGAAGTATATCGTCTTTTTATGAAATATTTATAATCCATAAAAGATACTGTAAATTTTACATTAGTATCACTAGCAATATTACAGATTATACAAATTATGAGTCCTACCTAAAATCAAGACACCATCACTAAATTCTATGTGAATGGACTGGGGTTCAATTCTGAGGGAGTAAATACTTTTTTTTATTTTTTATTTATTTATTTATTTATTTATTTATTTATTTATTAATTTATGGGGAATTCTGCCTATAGTCACAGCCTGGGAGGTCATAAAATCTGTAAGAAAAAACCCCACAGTGGTCCCCCACCAGTGTACTATTTTGATATGTTTCCACATGACAAGTTAAAGGGGTATTCCAGGCCAAAACTTTTTTTTTATATATCAACTGGCTCCGGAAAGTTAAACAGATTTGTAAATTACTTCTATTAAAAAATCTTAATCCTTCCAATAGTTATTAGCTTCTGAAGTTTTCTGTCTAACTGCTCAATGATGATGTCACGTCCCGGGAGCTGTGCATAATGGGAGAATATCCCCATATGAGCTGCACAGCTCCCAGGACATGAGTCATCAGAAAGCAGTTAGACAGAAAACAGCAACTCAACTTCAGAAGCTAATAACTATTGGAAGGATTAAGATTCTTTAATAGAAGTAATTTACAAATCTGTTTAACTTTCCAGAGCCAGTTGATATATAAAAAAAAGGTTTTGCCTGGAATACCCCTTTAACAATATTGGTGACATTTTATTTTTTATTTTTTTTTAACAGGGATTTGCGTTACAACTAGAAAAACACACTAACCCTTCCTTGTCTTCATAATCAGTCTTTACCTTTCTTCCAGTCACCATCCATATCAATGTCCCCATCCTAAATAGCTTTGGTAGATAATGATGTGGGATGTGGCTTGACGGCAATGTGTATGTAAAGAGGCAAGGGAAGGTTGCCTGAGGACTAGGAGTCGTACACTTCCGAATTCTAACTTTAAATTCAAGCGCTGTTAAGCTCAACAACTGTTAAACAACTTTTGTCATATTTTGCCTGTACACTAAAGGGATTTTATAGAACAAGTCTGGTAGTTTCCTTTCAAGTGATGTTATGCGCTTTCACTAAGATATTTTACAAGACTGTATAAAAGCGATTTTATAAGAGCTTCAAACATTTCATTCCCTCATCATCATCTAAACCTGAGATTTTACATGACACTTTTACAGTTTCATATTGTAATGGACAGCAGGAATGTAATATTCCAGAATGACCTACATATGTGCCTATAGGCAAAGCAATGGACATTGGTAATTTTAGATCATTTAAGCCGATTCAAAATCACTGGATAAAAGAGATAACTTATTTTTCGCCCTATAGGACGCACTGGCATATAAGACGCACCCAATTTTAAAGGTGCAAAATCTAGAAAAAAAAGATTCTGCACCCAACAGTGATCTTCAACCTGCGGACCTCCAGATGTTGCAAAACTACAACTCCCAGCATGCCCGGACAGCCAACGGCTGTCCGGGCATGCTGGGAGTTGTAGTTTTGCAACATCTGGAGGTCCGCAGGTTGAAGACCAATGGATAGGAGGTAGTACCACTGGATAGCAGGTAGCGCCGCCATGCAGGGGATCCCGGCACGGAGCAGACACCGAGGAGGCAGGTAAGGTCCCTCCCGGTGTCCTGTAAACTGTTCGGGACGCGGCGGTCCCGAACAGCCCGACTTTAGCTTCAGACGCAGCGGTCAGCTTTGATAGCCGCGTCTGAAGGGTTAATACAGGGCATCACCGCGATCGGTGATGTCCTGTATTAGCCGCGGGTCCCGGCCATTGATGGCCACAGGGGCCGACCCGATAAGAGTGTATTCGCCGTTTAAGACGCACCAACTTTTCCCCCCCAGTTTTGAGGAAGAAAAAGTGCGTCTTATACGGCGAAAAATACGGTATATGAGCTTCCACATTTACCACATTGTAAATGTAGCAGTGCCGAGAAATCTCTGCTACATTTAGTAATTCACCCTCTATTATTTTCTGTTCCTTCCCATAGACAGCTTGAGTATGCCAGGTGGTGCTCTCTGTATACAGCAGTTCACAAGAAATAAATGACGGGGCACTCACCGTTGGCTTGAACTTCAGTCTTCTTTATTCATAATGAAGAACATAAACATGAATATAGTGCAGGACAGGGACGGACAAACATAGGGGAAACACAAGGGGATGTTCCTCGGGACAGCGGTGCCAACTGGTGGGCCAGTTTAAGCACATAATCAACTCGTGCCAGAAAGTTAAACAGATTTGTAAATAATCCTTCCAGTACTTATCAGCTGCTGTATACTACAGAGTAAATTATTTTCTTTTTGGAACACCGAGCTCTCTGCTGACATCACGAGCACAGTGCTCTCTGCTGACATCTCTGTCCATTTTAGGAACTGTCCAGAGTAGGAGAAAATCCCCATAGCAAACATATGCTGCTCTGGACAGTTCCTAAAATGAACAGAGATGTCAGCAGAGAGCACTGTGTTCCAAAAAGAAAAGAATTTCCTCTATAGTATTCAGCAGCTAATAAGTACTGGCAGGAGTAAGATTTTTTAATAGAAGTTATTTAAAAATATGTTTTACTTTCTGGCACTAGTTGATTTAAAAAAAAAAAAAAAGTTTTAAACTGAAGTACCCCTTTAACTGTTTAGTTTGCTGCTTTGGACACATTTTGTGAAACAGAACATGCATGTGGCTCCATAGAAACAAAGGGAAAAGAATAAGTATATCCTTAGGGAACACAGGATATTTAATTGTTGCTTTTGCCTCCTACAGCTTCCTAATAATGACTACAATTGTTTCCTACTCCATCTGAGCAGCAGAACTGTAGAATGGAAACATAAACATATGCGCCAAGGCATTGCAGTCAAGTATCTACTGTACTTAACATGACAACGTGGCTAAGATGACAGATAGCGGTGGGCAGAATTACAATGGGGGTGCATGGGTAAAAAACATGTTGGGGGGGGTCATCCCAGAAAACTCTTCTAAAAATTATGCTCATTAGGATTCCTACTAAGTTTTCTCAGACCTGGATTTACTAATCGGGCAAGTGTCCAATATGCGTCTTAATAAAGTCCACTCCCAGGCTCTGCCTGCCCTGCTTCAATGAATCTATCAAATTCTCAGCGTGAGCAGATTCCATAGGGGTTACATTAAGGAGCTGTGTTATAGCAGTTTCCAGAAACCTGGGCTGCAAATGAACAGCACTGAGGTAAATGTAAGAATTGGTAAAAAGAGATAGTTACGCAGGGTTAAGCTGAGGTCAGACAGCATTATGATGTAATACTCAAAAAGGCACACATCTTTGTAATATAGATTTTCTTTGTGTCAGCTCCACCCCTGATCAAAATGCCAACAACAACAATGAACCTAGCCTTAAAATAAAGCGTTTTTTATGATGATCTTATACTTTAAAAGATTGATGATTTAGTATATACAGTATGTGTATATAGAAATCTGAGATCACAGCATAAATAACGTTTCGGGTCGTGAAGAATGCTGAAGTTTATTTATCCTCTGTGATCTTTGATGCCTGTATGTTAATCTATAGGCTGGCTGACTGGATGACCACTTGCATAAAGGCTGATCCCTTGTACTGTCTTCAATCTTTTGCATTGTAAGATAGCTAGCACATTGGACCCACAGAGGGTATAGATTTTATTTTCAGCCTTTTTAATAAATTTGGCAAATTTCATTCTCACAACCTTCAGTTTAAGACTGGCATATGAAACACCACACAATATATATTTACCTATTTCAGATATGGTATCAGTGTGTTGTGTGCAGGTAATCTGTACATTCCCTTTCATGGTATTTACCTTTTTATGATCCAATTACCCAATAAAAATTAAATGGAATCTGTCATTACTTTTATACTGCCCGAACCATGTCAGGGTTCATCAGGGTGGTCCATGGTGGCTTCTGTCTGCCCCATTAGCCACGATTGATAGATTTCTCCCTATAACAAAACAGGAAGAGATTTATCAATAGTGCATCAGTGCCTGGGTGTTCAGGCGGTAGGAAAGTAGTATTAGGTTTACTTTAGGATAGGGTTGCACGTAGCGCATCCACAGCGTATTTGGCACTGCGGATGTGCTACTGTCTGTCCCTAGAGTGTGCCTCCTGCTGTGCCCATGTGTATAGCTCGTAGCAGCAATCCGCTGCTACAAGCAAACACACAGACATGCACAGTGTACTCACACACTCCGCATGCGTGTGTGACTCGCAGATCATCTGCTCATAGCAGCGGATTGCTGCTACAAGCAGGACACACGTGCACAGCAGGAGGCACACTCTAGGGATGGTCAGTAGCACACACGCAGTGTCAAATACATTGCAGATACGCTACATGTGACCTTGCCCTTAAAGAAACAGGTTCAGCTGCTCACCTACCAGATCCCCATCCTTGTAATTATTAAATGAAACCTAGTGATGACTTTGCAGAGGGGATGAAAGCTGAGGGTTCATAAACTAATTGTCACCTTATTGCTTGTCCCCTCCCTAGAATTATAAATTTGTGAATGAAGTTTGTCTTGATGTCTAGTACATCAAACCGTCAAACACCCTTTGCCTGTGCTCTCTCTGCTTATTTCATCCCATAATGAAAGGAAATTACGGATTGTAATGTATATAATGAGGCAGGTTCCCAATAGGTTACATTCTAAAGTGAACTATTTTGGTACCCTAGATCAGACTTTCCTGGCTGATTTCCTAGACTTTTATGGGATTTAAATTAATGCAGCCAAGGTCCTGTAGTAAAAAGTTAACAAGCATGTTGTTTACCCTTATTTTCTGTTTTCTTCTATGCAGCACATTTCCTATAGGTGTTAGCTTACTTGTTCTGGCATTAGACTATTATAGCAGGTTTGAATTATCATTATGGTAATAATAATTATTCTGCTAGTAGATATACTGTATATACAATTGTTTTTAACACTACATATTTCACCTTTATTATAAGGTCTTAAATTTCACGTGATGTTTTAGCATGCTTATCCTGTGTTTAGACTAGACTGCATAACTCCAGCATTGCATTACACCTAGATGACTCCTAATTGGTAAAGTACATACAGTGGAAGCAAAAATGATAAGTGATTATAATTCAGTTTCTTCATAATGCAGAATTGAGCCTAAAAGTCATTACACGTTTCCTTTATACATAATGTACATTAAAACGTGCCCCAAATGTCTGTTTTACAGCTCGAAAAGGCCACAAATAACATCAATTTTTCCATTTGAATTCTAATTAGTTCAATTGGAGAACGTCTCTTAGTTTCCACACACTTTTATATTATGGCTGTAATTGTTACAGTGCCAAGGACTCTTTTAGGCTTTATTCTGGCTCCTAATTTGGGGTATATTTTGGTATTTAATAGTTTTACATGTAAAATAGAGGACATTGGCCTGCACACAGGAATATTCTTTCACATGCAAAGGTCTTGAATCAATAGAATTTTCTTTCACTAGAGTTTTCAATAACCTAATTTAATTTGGAGGCAGAAACTAGAAGTACTGTATTTTTCTTAGTACACATGGACTGACTGTCTTTTCTTTATGAATTTCTTGGCATCAGCATTTCTTTATTTGCTCTACAGAGAACATATAATAAAATTAAAATGCCAAAGTATATTAACCCATTTGAAATAGGACAGCTTTGAGGGATCTGAGGTTTCGCAGTAGTTTACACTGTGGTAGAAATGTTTGTCAATGACAAGATGAGCAGTAAATAGTGCAACCTGTAGCTTATAGACTGCCACAGATACAGGGGGAGCGGAGCAGGCTTGAGTGCACATCATGCCATGAAATCAGTAGTAATGATAAACTCTACCCACTTGGATTTGACCTTTTTACTGTGTTTTTATTTATACCACGAGTCATAAAACAAGATTTAATTCTATACTGTTACTTTTGTTTACTCACCTAAAGCGTCAGTATCATAAAAAAAAAACTTTTGACATGTCATAGAGACATCTTAAAAGTATTAATTATCAGTTGATTCTAAGTCCCTCATGAATCGAACAAATGGGAGGAAGCACTCAGCTAGACGCTTCTCTCCCTGTCTCTCTCCTTGTTGCAGAAGAAAGGCACCATCAATTTTTCTATAGCATCCTTCTCCTACAGCGAGAAGACAGCGGGAAGAACAAGCGCTTAGCGGAGAGCTTTTTCTTGGTGGTTTTGGGGATTGTGTGGGTCTTAACACACAGACCCAGATTGATCAAAACTTTTGCCATGTCATTAAGACATATGAAAAGTTTTTTTTTTTCTTTTACAAAGGGACTGTGATACATTGCCATGTGATACTCAACTGTTCCTTTCAACCAATTTTGATAAATGTGCTCCAGTATATACAAGGACGTGACCCTGTAAATTATATCATGTACTAAAATGTTATGAATTGGGTGTCGTGTATAATGAGACATTCATCTAGTGGATTGGGCGTACATTAACAAAGAACGTAAAGCAGAACACAAACACAAATTATTTAATTTCTATTTGCTCCACAACACAGAAGCTTTCCAACTTTTTCCAGATGTGGAGACATGGAATACAGGGAGTCAGAACTCCACGTCTCTTTTATGGAAATTGCAGTTGTTCTCATTTACTGTAAGTGATCGTCTCGAGATTATAGGATGTGACTTGTGTGCATAATGGTTTGGGCCTAGTGCAATAATTACACAGTCAGCAAAATGCATGTACAAAAAGCAGGGCAACTTCAATTTCAAATTCACTCATTTTCCTCCCTATATAGTGCAACATAGACTGTTTTAAATGAGGTTTTACAAGCTTATATGATTGATGGCCATCAATTCCTGATTGGTGGGTTGTGACATCCTACACCCCCTGCTAGTCTGCTGTTCAGCACCCACACTACACAGTGAACGGGGATGAAAGCAGTTGACTACATTCACTGGGTAGTGGTAGCGCTGCTGTACTGTAGCTCAGGTCCCATTTATTAGCGATAGATGGTCTTTTCTGTGGATAGACCATCATTCATATTTGTGCGAAAAACCCCTTTAGAGAATAAGGTGAAGGCTCTTTTGTATGCCTTGTCTCTACCTGTTTTACTTGATGTGTCATACATTGGCCATCAACCATGATGCCTTCTGCTGTCCTCTCCCTGTTGTTAGGCTAAGTACATTTTTAGTAACAGAAAGACCAAGACGGAACACAGGAAGTAGGAGCAGAGTTTTGCTAGTGCTGCATTCAGAAGAGAGAGAAAGAGCCTGGACTGTGTTCCTGCTCTATGATATATCAGTGATATATAGATTTATCAATGTCTAAACCAGGATTGCCTGATTTGCCCATAGCAACCAATCATAGCTCAGCTTTCATTTACCAGAGCTCAGTAAGATATGAAAGCTGAGCTGTGATTGGATGTTATGGACAAAATCAGGCAGTTTTAGACACATTGATAAATATGGGACTTGATATTTATTCTTTATTTTGATTAATAGTAATATGCAGCATGTATGTTGACAGGTCAAGTTTCTTAATGAATTAATTTTGACATTCTATTAGGATAAGCTAGGGATACAAGTTGGTACATATCAACTTATTTTTAAAGATATTGGAGCAGATTTATGATACCTGTCTAAAGATACATTTACACGAACTGAGCTTCTATGAGCTTTCTTTGCAGGTATAACCACGGCGGGTCTTTCACAGGAATTTTCCACATCGGAAAATGCGCAGCTGAATTTATTGACTTCAATTTGGTCTACTGTACCCTGTGAACTTACCCTAAAAGGAAAAAAAAAACTGTCTTTGTAACCTATGGCTACCAATCACTATAAGAAATGAAAACTGTGGCAGTTTTTCTTGTAGACTTTTTCATATATTTCTACTTTTTGTGTGCAAAAAACGGCAAAAAAAAATGTTTTTCTGGGTAAAAAACGCTACAGCCAGATGTTAGCTACAAATCAATAGGGATTTGTGAAACGCCATATCCAATTGGAGCTTTTTCCAGTGTTTCACTGTTTTTCAGTGGTTTTGGGCTCAGTGACAGTTTTCCAAAATCGCAGCATGTTCAGACTATGGCGTTTTCTCTTGACACATCAGGAAAAAATGCCAAGACTTAAACCTACAATTTAAAAAAAAAAAACACAAAAACCTTATCTTAGAAGTGCAAAACAGGGCAGTTTTCTGGGCCTTTTTTTTTTCAGGATAAAAAAAATGGCTAAAAAATTTAGGTGGAAACTTAGCCTAAATGTGTCAGATGGGTTTCCATATCCTTTTGGCCATACAGTGAAACAAATTACCAATGCCCTTGATCTAGGTGCCACAACTAGTATCCTATGGCTACAGTACAACAGTCATTAAAAGAAATTAAGGGAAAACTCCTGTTCCTACTTTTAGCCTTCACAATAGTATTGTGAAAACATTGGTTTTTGCTGCAGAACATAACTGAAACTGTATCCAGGCTGTCTGTAAAAGTAAAGCACTAGGATTGTTGAGTAGGAAAAATAAACTGCAGTCACTGCACACTCTATTGAAAGAGACTGAAAAATAAAACTCCAGGTGTCTGTAGATATAAACAACTTAAAACCAAAGAAACTATGCACCAAATGGATCAGCTACAGACATAATAAAACAAGTATCAAAACTCCGAGTGCCAGAAAGGCTTTAATAAGAATAATGTCACCTCCCGTTCCCTCCCACCAGAGACCTTTCAAGCCAAGAGGTTGGAATGAAGTAACTGCGAGAGACATAGTAAATGGCGTCTTACGCTTATTTCTGAGATATCTGTTTTCTAGACCAGTTTAATGTCTTCCTAACTCTTCATTGCTTTGCATGATGCATAGCGCAAATGTTAAATAACAAGGTAACCACACTCCACGAGGGAGCCATTTATACATTAGATCCTTATTTTGCTCATGACCTTTTGTCACATGTAATCATCTTTACCGCCGGTACATGCTCACTTTACATAGAGAGGAATATCCTGCAGTCTCCTCACTAACACAATTACGTAGAATATAAGGAATGAAGCTGAGCACTGACAGATGCTCCATGGAGGAATATGGATAGTTCCTCATTGTATATATTACTTGTAATCATCAAGGAGGAATTACTATCGTTAAAGACTGTAGATTGATGGGATTAGGAAATCGTCTTTTTGACTGTATCATTTTCAGAAAGGATGCTGGGATTACTGGCGGTCTACTGGTGTCATTGATGTCATACAAGTCACAATTATTTGATGCAAATCCTACAAAGTGTTTTACACTAATGCCAATGTAGAATAATTATTCTGCTGCTATTGCCAACCTCTGTTCCCATCCATTACTCCTCACATGAATCTTTGTTGTCTGATCTGTAAGTAACTAAATACTGTTGTTTATGGGGGTAGGAGGGTGGGCTTATCAGCCAAATAGGCTTATATTGCCCTGAGAATACTCTTGATTGTCAGCTGATCATATTTTTGAAGTTATGTGCACACTACAGCATATCCACCCAAAGAAATTCCCGGGGGAATACCCAATGCAGAAGCTTTACTTTGTCTTCAATGTCATTCTGTTGCACTGTGAAAAGGAAATTATTTAGGTGGAATACCATTCAAATTGCATTGCCATCAGTGGGGAAAAATAATAATATGAATACAATTAGAAAGAGAGAATAAGTGTCCCTGTCATAAATTTTTTTTTTTTACATATCACAGGGAAATGTCAAAAGTTTTCATGAGTTGGGGGTCTCAGTGTGCGCAGACCCTATCGTTCGGTAGATATGGCTGAGAAAAGCGCACATTTATTCTATTTTCTTCCGGCTACTTTAGATCTCTGACTCTTTGCTTGAGACAAGCTCCATTATGAGTCTGTGTCTCATCATGTGCAAATGAAGAAAAATCACACATCTGCACTCTTCTCCTGGCTATATCTAGAGATCTTGGGAGTATGAATACATGTGACTCTAACTGACCAAATTATTTTGTCATGCCCCTGCGATATAAATGTTTGACATCCTGCATGACATTACCCCAATTTGCCTGAGCTTTAGGTACTCAGGCATATATAGTTAGGCTCCCTTCACATTTGTTTCCGTCCATCTGAGGGAAACTAATTGTAGAACTGATCCCATTCATTTGAATAAGACAGTCACATTCATCCGGCCTCTCAAGTTTGCAGTTTCCTGTACCGATCACTCCCCGAACAATAACCCGAGCACCTGCGCAAGGACACGCCAGTCCTGCCCTCGGCCTTGTACCACAAATGGAAGAAAAGATTGTCCAGCGCCAGGTGTGCAGAAAAGCTTGCTTTATTTTGGATAGTCCAACAGAAGTCACTGACAGAGAAAATGTCTGATGCGTTTCGCACCTCGGTGCTTAATCGTAGACACAAGTTTGATGTCAGATGGGGGAGCTTGCCGCATTGCTGCCGGACAGGTAAATGCATCTTGCTGTGTTCCTCTATCCAGCATGCACAGTTAATGTACGCCGGATCATAAACAACTGGCGCCAACTGATGCACTTTTATCATCAGTTGTGGGATCAGTGAGCCAGACATAAGTGAACCCAGCCTTACTTTCCTGTCACATACAATGTTCGGTACAACAAACATATGTTCTATCTTTGTCCTGTTTATGCCTTTTTCAAAAAATAAACTGTTTCTGAAAAATAAGGATAAAATGTATTTGTTTGCTTTTTTCTGACCACTGTTCCCTAAGTAACACCTAGATAAGCTCCAATATTAAATAATAAGGAAGCTCATTGGAGGGAATTTATCACAAGCTTTTGCTTGCTCCGTTATGCAAGTTTCAGTTGCTCAAATTTATCAAATTGTCACACAACATATGATAAATTTGCATGTTTTTCAATATACTTTTTTTTTAGTGTGCAATTTTATTTTTTTTAGCAAGTAGCGTATAATAAATCTCCAAAAGACTCCCTATATTTTACACCACACCCTTTATACAAAAGCCATGCCCCTTTGTCAGACAAGGTGCACACATCTCTACAACAAAAAAAGTCGTACATTTTTAAACAAAATATATATTTTTTCACACCAGGAAACCGGCATTCAAGCCATGGTAAAAAAATAAAAATAAAAAACAAGTACACAATAGATTTTATTGGCGGCAAAAGAAATTGCAGTATAGGACACCCTAAGATGACATTTTATATTCTGATATAGCTGTTTCTATTATCATACCCAGTAGTATTATACCATTATTAACCACAGATTATTCAAGTGTTCCAAAAGGTAGGAATATTTAGGTAATTTTTTATGGAATTTTCTAGGTTGCCTCACCACCTTGTTAATTTTATAATACCTCAGCATGACATTTTCTATGTTGTTTTTTTTTTTGTTCAAATAATAGCAGAAAAAGTATTCAGCAATCCAAGGGTACCATAAAACTTGAATCTTTATTTAATCCATATAAAAGTCCAAAGAACATACAAACAGTTTGAATACAGGAACACCGAGGACTTGACGTGTTTTGTGGCAAACCACTTAATCATAAGTCTAGAAAGTCTGATTTATGATTAAGTGGGACGCCACGAAATGTGTCAAGTTCTCTGTGTTCCTATCTTAAGACTGTTTATATGTTCATTTGGACTTTTTTATGGAATAAATAAAGCTTAAAATTTTACCGCACCCTCGGATTGCTGGATCCCTTTTCTCCTATTATTTGGAGCCAGTGCTCTTGGAAATATCCGTTCACTCCTAGACGCCTCTCTTCCTATGGTGAGCTGATTGTTCGCCTTTTTATGTATTTTTTTTTTAACTGCATATTTCTCATTGAGGTCCTGTAGGTCAGACTGGACTGGTTAGTAAGAGCAGTATACTGTGTTAATGCAGAGGAAATCTGTGTCCGGACTCCCTGCTTCCTGTATAATAGCTACATCTCTTAGCAACAAACAAAACATTAATTGACAAATAAACCAAAAACTCTGTGTCCTGGAAGCAGCACATAGAACAAGATGTTTGGGTGAGGTAATAAATTGTAGAGTACATTGAGCCAACACATGTTTACACTCTTGTAATACATTACTTAATGCAATGCTAATGAAGATCTGAGGTGAGTATTGTAAATATACTAGCTTGGAAGGTCGGTTCATTGTACTTATATTAACCAGTATTTTATTATTTTATTATTAGCCAAAGATTGGGGACCTTGGCACTAATACAATTTAATGTACCATCCATGCCTACTCTCCAGTAATCCATAATCAGTATGATATTAACACAATCACACATTTGTCTGACAAACACAGGTCTATAGGGGAGATTTATCAAAACCTGTCATGAGGAAAAGTTTCCCATAGCAACCAATCAGCTCGCTTCTTTCATTTTTAACAAGGCCTCTGCAAAATGAAAGAAGCAATCTGATTGGTTGCTATCGGCAACTGGGCAACTTTTGCTTTGCACATGTTTTGATAAATTTCCCCCTATGTCTTTATGCGTTTAAAGAAGATCCGTGGCCTTTCCTGAAAGGTCTGTTTTAGTGAATACCTTATTAAGGGTGCATTCACACTACATTTTGGGCATATGGATGACGGATTCGTTGGGGGAAAACTGGCTGCTGCTGTATCCCGCCGGACCTGCGCCACATCCCAATTATTTAAATGAGCCAGTTTTATTGCAGGACTGATGTTAGGATTCGGCAGGCTGGATGTGGATCCTCTGTGTCAGCGAGGGATTGGAGTGAACCGTACCGGTGGACCGGTTCTAGGTTGCTACTGGTATTTACCAGAGCCCGCCGCAAAGCGGGATGGTCTTGCTGCGGCGGTAGCAACCAGGTCGGATCCACCGGCAACGGCTCAACCTCGCTGACTGCTGAGAAGGCGTGGGACAGAAGGACTAGACAGAGGCAAGGTCAGACGTAGCAGAAGGTCAGGGCAGGCGGCAAGGTTCGTAGTCAATGGTGATAGCAGAAGGTCTGGAAACACTGGTAAGGCAAACACAGGAAACGCTTTCTCTAGACACAAAGGCAACAAGATCCGGCAATGCTGGGAAGGGGAAGTGAGGTTATATGAGCAAGGAGCAGGTGGAAGCTAATTACAGTGATTGGGCCTGGCACCAATCAGTGGTGCACTGGCCCTTTAAATCTTAGAGAGCTGGCACGCGCGCGCCCTAGAGAGCGGAGCCGCGCACGCCAGGACGTGACAGCCGGGGACCGGGACAGGTGAGTAGCTTGGGATGCGATTCGCGAGCGGGCGCGTCCCGCTATGCGAATCGCATCCCCGCCGGCAGTGTCAGTGCAGCGCTCCCGGTCAGCGGGTCTGACCGGGGCGCTGCAGAGAGAGGAACACCGCGAGCGTAACAACTGAAAACAGCGGCAGACCACGACTTTCAGTTCAGCAACAAACCAAATACGGTGCAAACATGAGCCAGAGTTAAATTTCCAGCAACCGTATGCCCAAAACATAGTGTGAGTGTGTGAATGTAGCCTAATACTTACATTGTTTCTTATATCTTTGTGTTGTGTCGTTCCTCTGTTTTTTTCTCCTATAAATATAAGACTAAATAGCCAACTGGGTGTTACCAGCTGGAGGAGTGTCCTGGCACTGTCTGAGACTATGAATTTAATATTGACAGTGCCAGGCTGTGCAAGGACACTTTGGCTATTTAGTCATACATTTCTAGTAAGAATAACAGATAAATGGCACAACACAGACCTATAAGATGTTAGAGAATTGTTATTTCATGGGGAAAACTTTTCTAAGTTTGTATGATTTTATCTGTTATTGACATTTTGTATATTAAAAAGAATTAATTTATGAGTTATATAAATCTGTTATTCCAATGTAAAAGGCCATTCTCAGGAACAAGCCGTTCCAGGCGAAACTCAAGTCAGGCCTTTGATGTTTTGGATTTCACATACATTTTTAATTCATTATAAGTGATTTGTATACAGATCTGTTTGTAAGCAACAATTGTTTATTTGTACTTTGAAAAAAACTTGGTTTATATTGAATGGTGTATGTGGATGAATTGGCCTTCAGTGGCAGTTATTTAGTTATGCACTATTATATGTGAATTAAAGGACATCTATAGTGCGAAATAACTTATCCCTTATCCGAAGGGGGTCTGAGCGCTGGGGCCCCCTGCGATCTTCGGTACGGGGCCGCAGCAATATACAGGAAAGTGAGCGTTTCGTCCCCGCATGACGCGGCGGCCAACACGCCCCCTCCATGAATCCCATAGAGATACATGGAGGGGGAGTGTCTGCTGTGGCTTTCTGCTGGGGACGAAACTTCACTTCCGGCAGACTGCCGCGGCCCCGTCCACGAGATCCAGGGGGGGGGGGCAGCGCTCGGACCCCCCGCGATCTATAACTTATCCCCTATCCTTTGGATAGGGGATAAGTTATTTTGCAATGGAGTACTCCTTTAAACACTTCTGTGTTTTTTACTTCAACCATTGGAGTGCTGTGGTCCATACTTTGTCTGTCTGTCTGTCTAAATTGCTAATGTAAAACAATAACAGCAAGCAAAGTAATGGAGCACTGGTAAAATGGCCTGTGGATGTGGTGATAGACTAGAAAGCAGAAAGTGTGGAGTTCTTCTTCTTGTTCCTCTACAAGCAGAATTGGTCCTGCACACCGATCAATAATAGTAGGGTGCCTGTGGAAGGATCAGTGTCCGAAATCAACAAGAATAATCCATATCACTCCAGTGGCACTTCAATTGGAGTAGCATTGATTATTCACGTTCCTTTACACAGGCCCCCTGACTCACACAAAGTTTCAAGGCTAGGGCCACACAGTGACACATGTTGCAAATTACATCTGAGTCATATGACCAAAATATTTTTGTGACTTGCTGTTGTGTGACTATTACATTTGCAATTTGCTTGTTTAAAAATAATGACCAAGTTGCAGACAAGTCGCAAGCAGGTAGCAATTGCTTGCCACTTGCATTAAGGACATTAGTGTCAAAGTAGCTTGCAACCTGTGACCAATAATCTATCAAAGATGTCACAACAGGACTGCAGCATTACAACTGTGTAACTGTAACCTAAAGATAAGAGGAAGTTTGTTAGGTGGACAGGCCATGTAAGTTTACTGTTCTCTAAAACTCACATGTATTGTCTACTCCACATAATCCCTGCATTCAGCATGCTACTGTCCTATTGCTGTGCTTCTTAGATTTGTGGAAATGTTTCCTGGTGAAGTAGCAGTTAAATGGGCACTGTCACCAACATTTTTTTTTATATGTTGTAGTACTTATGTACTACAACATATCTCTAATATAGTTTCATTTTTTATTAATGTGGTTTAATTTACATTTGAAAACCGGCCACTAGGGGTCTCCCTCCTAGTGGCCGGCTGCAGGCTGGCGTGACGTCACACTTGAATTTGGACCGGTATCTGTCCTAATTCATTCAGCCTGCGCTCGCTCCCTGGCTGTCAATCAGACAGGCAGGAGCGAGCACTGTGAAAGCCGGGGCTTGAGCGCATTGGCTCCCTAGCTTCACGCGCCGGCCCCATCTCCCGACATACGCGAGGTGCTGCTGCTACTGTCATCTTACAGGTAGGGAATTGTATAGGGACATCTTATAGTGAGTTGTAAGGGATCAGGTAGCACGGCAGTGGTTTTATGGAGGCGGGCCTGGGAGTTGGGGGCGATGGGGGGGGGGATTTGCGCTGCGGCCGTGGAACTGTGCGGGGAGTGGGGGGAGGGAGCGGGTTGCGCCCGTTACAAAGAATGTTTTCAGTACAGGGTGCCTCTAGTTGTTTTACCACTACAACTCCCAGCATGCCCTGAGAGCCAATAGATGTCAGGGCAAGCTGGGAGTTGTAGTGGTAAAACAGCTGGAGGCACCCTGTTTAGATGAACTAAGGGCGGAAGTCAGCCCCCCCAGCAGGCATCAGTGACATCACGCCTGCTGGGGAAGTCTGCCTGGTAGTGGGCACACTACCAGGCAGACATAAAGTTATTTCTAAGATGGTAAAAGAAAAATTAAAGGCAGGGAGGTGGTTAGGGATAGATGGGCAATAGGCAGGGACAGAAAAAAAATATATAGGATGGTGGGAGCTACCCTTTAACAGATAGCTGTCCTGGCCATTTTATTGCAAGTGATACAGAACGTGATCTGTAACCAGTTGAATTATTATACGTGCCTCACTTATACAAGAAAATACCTTCGTAATGAAGACATTCCAAAGCAAGGCCTCTTGACTCATGTGTGCTAAAAAAAATCTGAACAATAAATAACCACCTTGAGGGGCCATCTGTATTCTGCAAATCTGTGTGTAAATATTAAGCAAAAGCACTTGAGAAAAATCTGTTAGGTACTTTAGGTAGTTAATGGGCTCATCAATCAATGGTAGGAAAGCAAACAAGGAAAAGGAGCGAGTGAAGGGAGAAGGACTACATCAGAAGACATTTAGCTACATGATATATAGTGCTGATTTTTTTCTCATTAAGGCTGCATGGCGACTTTGGCCACGCAGTGTTTCAATGTCATATATATATATATATATATATATATATATATATACATACACAGTGGATAGTCCCCCCCCCCCCCAGCGTGATCACAGGGGGGAGATCCACTATAGAGGTAGCCGGAGGGCCTTTGCTTCCCTGCTGGCCGTGGCTCTGTCATTGATAGATCCTGGCTGTACTAGGCCATCTATCAATGGAGCGCAGAGCACACAGATCAATGGAGTTCAATAGAACTCTATTGATCTGTATGAGGAATCTAATGAATCCTCCTAAAAGTTTAATAAAGTGTAAAACATTTAATTAACATTAACCCCTTCCATGTTAAAAGTTCAAATCACCCCCTTTTCCTATATAAAAACATAATAAAAATAAACATATTTAGTATCGCTGCGTGCATAATTGTACAAACTATTAAAATATAACATTATGTATCCCATACGGTAAATGACGTAAATGTAAAAAAAATACCAAACCACAGAATTGCAATTTTTATAATATCCCAGAAAAAAAGTTAAAAAGCGATTAAAAAGTCAGATAAGTACCAAAATGGTACAGATACAAAAATACAGATTATGGTGCAAAAATGAGCCCTCATACAGCCTGGTATGCAAAAAAAAAAAAAAAAAAAAAGCTACAGGGGTCAAAAAATGGTTCAGAAATGATTTGAAAAAGTTCAGAATTTTTTTTCATTTGTAAAATATGAAGGAAACTATACAAATCTGGTATTGCTGTAATCAGGCCGGCCTAAAGTATAAAAACAACATGTTAGCTCAACCACAAGGTAAATGGTGTAGAAAAGAAAAACATTAAATTTGCTAAATTATCTTTTACTATTTGAATTTCTCTTAACCGATAACAACACGTTAGCTCAACCACAAGATAAATGGTGTAGAAAAGAAAATCACCAAATTTGCTAAATTATCTTTCACTATTTCAATTTCACTTCATCGATTTATATATATATATATATATATATATATATATATATATATATATATATAAAAAATTCTGAGAATATGTTATTGAAAAATTAAAAGGTATCATTATAGTAGATAGTTATGGATATTATAGGGTGAGGAGGAAAAAATTTGTGTAAAAGCCAAAATTGGCCCAGACAAGTGGATCGTCATTAGGGGCAATTAAATTTTGGTCCCGTGGACAAGTAGTTTTTTATTACATTTCTACACCCCTGTATACACATGTTTATTCCCTTTGTGTGTATTGGAACTAAACCAAAAAAGGGAGGAAAAAGGGAAGAAAAAATGCAAAGTGGACATAATGTCACACCAAACTCCAAAAATGGGCTGGACAAAATTATTGGCACCCTTAAATATTTGTTTGCACACCCTTTGGAAAAAATTACTGAAATCAGTGGCTTCCTATAACCATCAATAAGCTTCTTACACCTCTCAGCCGGAATGTTGGACCACTCTTCATTTGCAAACTGGTCCAGGTCTCTCTTACTGGAAGGGCCTTTTCCCAACAGCAATTTTAAGATCTCTCCACAGGTGTTCAATAGGATTTAGAGCAGGACTCATTGCTGGCCACTTCAGAACTCTCCAGCGCTTTGTTTCCATCCATTTCTGGGTGCTTTTTGACATATGTTTGGGGTCATTGTACTGCTGGAAGACCCAAGATCTTGGATGCAAACCCAGCTTTCTGACACTGGACAGTGCGACCCAAAATCTGTTGGTAATCCTCAGATTTCATGATGCCTTACACACATTCAAGGCACCCAGTGCCAAAAGCAGCAAAACAACCCCAAAACATAATTGAACCTCCACCATATTTCACTGTAGGTACTGTGTTCTTTTCTTTGTAGGCCTCATTCCATTTTCGGTAAACATTAGAAGGATGTGCTTTACCAAAAAGCTCTATCTTGGTCTCATCTGTCCACAAGACGTTTTCCCAGAAGGATTTTGGCTTACTCAAGTTCATTTTGGCAAAGTGTAGTCTTGCTTTTTTATGTCTCTTTGTCAGCAGTGGGGTCCTCCTGGGTCTCCTGCCATAGCATTTCATTTCATTTAAATGTTGACGGATAGTTCGCGCTGACATTGATGCTCCCTAATCCTGCAGGACATCCTTAATATCTTTGGAACTTGTTTGGGGCTGCTTATCTTCCATCCGGACTATACTGCGTTGACACCTTTCATAAATTTTCTCTTCTGTCCACACCCAGGGAGATTAGCTACTGTGCCATGGGTTGCAAAATTCTTGATAATGATGCGCACTGTGGACAAAGACAAATCTAGATCTCTGGAGATGGACTTGTAACCTTGAGATTGTTGATATTTTTCCACAATTTTGGTTCCCAAGTTCTCTTCTCTTTCTGTTTGCTATGCTTAGTGTGGTAAACAGACACACAATGCAAAGACTAAGTGATCTTCTCTCCTTTTTATCTGCTTTGATTTTTTATATTGCCCACACCTGTTATTTGCACCAGACGAGTTTAATGGAGCATCACATGCGTGAAACAATCTTATTTATCCACAATTTTGAAAGAGTGCCAATAATTTTGTTCAGCCCACATTTGGACATTTTTTTCCTCCCTTTTTTGGTTTAGTTCCAATACACACAAAGGGAATAAACACGTGTATAGCAAAACATGTGTTACTTCAATCCTTTTCTGTGAGAAACACTTCATTTTCTAATAAAATTTCAGGGCCATGACTGTATATATTGTGGCAGTGTGGCAAGGAAAGGGTGTATTTCCTTGGCTCACCCTGCAGAAGCTCTCACCTGCTTCTTAAGTAATGAGGCAGGAGGAAAGGGAGGTGTATATATGAGATGGAGACGCAGTCTAATGTGGGCTCTTCCTAGGAGACAGCATGTGGGCTGTAGGGAAGAGACAGAGCCTGCTGAGGAGTACACAGCCCGAGCTATGAGTGGCTCAAAGAGAGTGACATGAATTGTGAGTACAAGGTTGCAGGGGACATATGTTTAACCGGCTGAGGGAGGCTCAGCGGTTGTTAGTCAGGACAAGCTGATCTGTTTAGTCAGTGACCAGACGGTCTAGGATTTTGTTTTGTTCCTGCTTTTTGTTTATTTCCTTCCCTGCAACCTGTCTAATAAAACTGGCAAGGTGCCAGATTTGCATTATAAGCATTTGTTTGCTGGTTTATTGAGAAGAAACGTATCCTGTGGTGTGGTCCAGGACGATCCCAGAGCTAATCCCCAAGACGGATTGTCACATTTTGGTGGAGGATGCGGGCACGCCGTTGCTAAGGGCAACCCGTTGCCAAGGGCAACCAACGGGCGAGTTGGAGAGGAGCTGTTGCTAGGAGCAACCCCCTGCAAGATTGCAAGTCGGAGGAGCCCAGCAGAGGAGTTCAAGCACAGTTTGGTGTCTGTGGAGTAGCATTGCTAGGGGCAATGGATCGAGAATTTTTTTCAAGAAAATGGGACAACCTCGAAAGGCTGTTGCTGGGAGCAACCGGCGTGGGCCACAACCGGTGGTCGCCAAGACGAAGCCGAGGTCCCGTGAGTTGTCGGTGGGCGGAATCCCACTGTGGGTGGACTTGGATTGTTGCCAGACTGTATCTCGGATTATGCCAGAAATAATTCAATTTGTGAAGTCCCGCCCGGAGCCCGGTAAGACTGTTCAAATTACCTTTGATACATGTTTTGGGACAGTAAGCCATATGATGGAGGTATGTGCGGAACTTACAGTAGAAATTGTACTGGGCAGAGACTTTCCGTATTTCTGGCAGCTGTGGGATGCTGAGAGTGCACCTGAGAGTTCGCACCCAAAGGTTCCGGAAGGAGTGAGGACTGGGGGGGTCTCTACTGGACTGTGTGAATGGTGCTGTATATTGTGAACCCATGCAGGCTGATAATGTTTTTCTTGAAACACTTATGTTAATGTGTTCTGATGTAAAGAGTTCTATTCCCACCTCTCGCAGGACAAAAGAAAACCTGTGTGAGCTGGAAATAGAAGGTAAAAAGATGACGGTTTTGTTAGATCCAAAATGTGTAATAAGTCTGGTAAAGACCAGCGGCAGAAAGCCAGACCCCGCTATAGTGTCTATACAAGCCAAGTGTCTATATTTGGGGTTATAAAACAGTTAATGTGTGTATTTCTACTCCCTATGGTACCATAAGTCACAAGGTTGCAATAGAGCCTACCTTAGAATATGAAGTAGTGCTGGGGAAGGATTTTCCGTTTTTTCAGCAGTTGTGGGAAGATAGTCAGGTGACTAGAGCAGGAACACCTGATAGGCTCACAACACTTGGTTTTCACCACATAGCAGGGGACAGTAACTCAGCTGAGGACGGGGAGTGTCAGCAGACCCTAGGTATATCTCAGGTGGGAGTGTGCCAGACCACTAGGGGAGCTGAAGAACAGTCCACGAGTCAAGTTAAAGAGGTGAATGGAATAGAAGCTACGGAGATGGTTGCGGAAAAACCAAAACTCCGGAAGAGAGTACCAGTGGAGCTGGGGGCTGCACTTACGGTCACAGAGTCCTAAGTGAAGGAGACTGTGACAAGACAAAAGAAAAGTCTGCCAAGAAGCCGAGAGACAGTTCAGAGGAACTGATCAGGAATCTACCTGACTCGCTGGTGCCAAGAGCCATTGAAGTTGTTGCTAGGGGGCAACAAACTTACCGCCAAGGGATTGCCGGTCCGACGGAAGTGTTTAGCGAGAGTCTCCAGAGTTGCCAACGTGGTGGGAGAGGAAGAGTGCCAGGCGTCAGTGGCACCTGTTGTGGATGATAATAATGAGGCACAAGCGGCCGCAACCCCGAAAAAGGGGGAGACCTCATCTAGAGATGGAGAAGAGCTGGGTCGAGTGTCTGACAGAGGACCAGAGGATGTCTCAAGGTCTAACAGCGAGAGTGAGGAGACCGCTGTCAGTAAAAGGTCTCGGAAAAGACGAGCTGGCCTTGGGAAAAAACTGGAGCAGATCCAGAATCTGGAAGAATCCCTGCAGATGGCTTATGTGAAGTTGTTGGAGAAAGAAAAAGAGGTACATCGCTTGACAGAGGAGAAGGACAAATCACTTGCTGACTTCAAGAAAGAGCAAGAAGCGAGGCTTCAGCTGGAAAAAGTAATGGAGCATCACAGAAGTGAGTTTGTGGCTCTGCAGGATGAACTGTCCCGCTCCCAGGGTCTTGTGACCAACAAGGAGAGTGAAGTGCAGAGTCTGGCCAAGCGGATGTCATTCCAGGAAGAAGAAGTGAGTCTTCTACATGGTGCATATCAGGCTCTGCAGAGTGATCACAAGGCTAGCCTTGTAGCCATGGAAAAAATAGAAAAAGAGAAGAATGAAATGAAGATGGAAGTGGATGATCTTGCCAGCAATCTGGAGAGTGTCTCTAAAGCTAAGAGACAACTTGAAGAGGAAGTCAAGGCGAAGAGTGCCCTTGCACATGCTATTCTTTCTGCTCATCATGACAATGACTTGCTCCGTGAGCAGTATGAGGAGGCCCTGGAACAAGTTGAGACTCTGCAACATGAAAACAAGAACTTGCAACAGGAGATCTCAGATTTATCTGAACAGATTGGTGAGAGTGGAAAATCTATCAATGAGTTAGTGAAGTCCAAGAAACAGTTGCTGGACAGTGAGAAGATGATCTCTGCACAACTCAAGAGTGAGCAGCTGAGATATATAAAGCTGGAAGATGACATGAAGATCTTAAAAGAGAGCCTGGAAGCGCAGAACGAAACACGCAGAAGGTCCCATGTAGCTGCCTTGGTTTTGCTGGGAGCGCAACTCTACGAGCAGTTGGCTGTGCTGGCGGACAATGAACAATTGAGGAAACAATTGCTGTCTTCGCAAGATATTGTCAGGGACTTGACAGAGTTACTTGACAGTGAGAGAATGAAGTCCGCTAAGCTCCAGTGTAAGCTGCGAAAATGTGAGAAAAAGGAAGAGGGCCAGGAAGTCCTAAAAGAGAGCAGAGACCAAGATATGGCGGAATTGGCTCAAGAAAGGCTTCTGGGGCGGAAGTTACGGGATACAGGGATGCTTTCTCTGAATGCCAAAAAGTCCTCTAAAGCTAAGATTGAGGTGAAGTCCTGTAAGAAGTCCCCTGAAGCTAGGACTGAGCTGAAACCTGGTGGGAAATCTGAAGTGGAGACTAAGGAGAAGAGAGGTGGGAAATCCTCTGAACCTGAGCAGACCAAAAATTCTGAAGGTAATGCTGAGGCAGAGAAATCCTCTGAAGCAGAAGCCAAACTAGAGTCAACCTCAAAAGCTGTGAGTAAAGAGAATGGCACAACTGAAGCTACAGGTGAAGAGAAGAGTAAGCCTGAAGAAGCTGCAGTAGTAGAAGCTGATTCTACACAAGAATCTGAAGGAGCCAAAGACTCTGAAGCCAAACTTGAGGAAGCTGGTGCCCCTGAAGAGAAAGCTGGAAGGGATGAGGTGAAACCATGTGAGAAATCCACTGAAGTCAAGACTGAGGTGAAACCAGGTGGGAAGTCTTCTAAAGTTGAAACTGAGATGGACCCATGTTGGAGGTCCTCTGACGGTACAGAGAACAAGACAGTGATTGGTGAAGCCACTGAGGCCGAAAGATTCTCTGAAGCAGAGGCAGAGGTCCGGCAAGCCAGAAGAAGACAAAGGTTAGAAGCGTCGGTCCTCTCACTCCTTAATTTCAAGAACCCTGCCCACACCAGGGTGAAGAACCTGGTACTGGAGAGGTGTGACCGAGAGACTTGCAATTGGTGGCTGGTAAAAGTCCGGAAGAAAAAAGTCAAGGACTTCAGAGACTGTGGGACAAAAGTTGTCCAAGAGAAAGGAAAGGCAGATGGTTTCTGCCTTTCAAATACATGTGCTCCTTCCCGTTGGTATGAGCAAAGGGGGGGGGGGATATGTGGCAGTGTGGCAAGGAAAGGGTGTATTTCCTTGGCTCACCCTGCAGAAGCTCTCACCTGCTTCTTAAGTAATGAGGCAGGAGGAAAGGGAGGTGTGTATATGAGATGGAGACGCAGTCTAATGTGGGCTCTTCCTAGGAGACAGCATGTGGGCTGTAGGGAAGAGACAGAGCCTGCTGAGGAGTACACAGCCTGAGCTATGAGTGGCTCAAAGAGAGTGACATGAATTGTGAGTACAAGGTTGCAGGGGACATATGTTTAACCGGCTGAGGGAAGCTCAGCGGTTGTTAGTCAGGACAAGCTGATCTGTTTAGTCAGTGACCAGATGGTCTAGGATTTTGTTTTGTTCCTGCTTTTTGTTTATTTCCTTCCCTGCAACCTGTCTTATAAAACTGGCAAGGTGCCAGATTTGCATTATAAGCATTTGTTTGCTGGTTTATCGAGAAGAAACGCATCCTGTGGTGTGGTCCAGGACGATCCCAGAGCTAATCCCCAAGACGGATTGTCACAATATATATATATATATATATATATATATATATATATATATGTGTGTGTGTGTAATGCATATTTTTTTTGCAAAACCAATATCCGTTCATACAATTTCAAATCCAACATATGTTCATTCAAACTTGAAAAAGTATTCAGACAGCACAAGTCAATTTTTATTCTAAACTCTTCAGCTGGTTTAACTTTTTTTAAGGCTTGAGAATACCTTATTTAAGTCCAAAATGGCCATGCTGAGCTACCTGCTCTGCAACTTTTAGAACAGATTTAAACTTAAAGAAATCCGCCACAAGGTCAGATTTGTTGCAGACTTTTAGATTTCGTGATCATGTGACCAATAAAGACCGACTTCATCCAGAATCCAGTATTCTTCAAGTTAGTAAGTAAGGAAAGAATGTGACTGCAGTATCACAAACTGCAATGCAACTGAAACACACACAGCGCATACGCAGTGTACTTCATGTTGTGTATAATCCACTACACAGTGGGAATTACACTGTGTATTGTCCTGTCAGCACACACCCAGGTCTAACTGGCAGCAGCCCTGTGTGTGCAGTGAAGTCTGGAGGCATGGCCAGTACACCAACGTAACTGTGATGCACAAACCCGCCTACAAACCTCACTGCGCACACAGGGCTACCACTGGGTAGCCCTGTGTGTTTGCTGATAGGAGAATACACAGTGTATTTCCCCCTCCGCATCAGATTTTATGCATCATAAAATACGATGTGTGTGCGCAATGTGTGATCCCACTCTTATAGGGGGTATTTTGAACACAAATACAATTCTAATCTGTTCAGCCAACTGCATTTTTGAGTTACATAAAGAAAAAAAAAAACTTTAAAATAGTCACTGTTAGACTATATTGAGTTAATTGAACTCAATGGATCTGGGATGGGTACATCTCAGTATACATCAGCATACAGTATGCTAATGTATACCACTAATATAGTATAAGCATAGGCTTAGGTATAGTTATTTTATTTGCAGTTTTATTCTAGTATTGTTGCTTTTAATGTAAATTCAGATTAGCTTTGAAATGTCAGCAGACATATGATGTAATACATTCTCTGTCTAGTGTTGAGAGACAATTTGAATCCCTTTTGTCGTGTATGTGCCATTCTGAGGAACCGTCTACACATCTCATGAATAAGGCTATTCATGCATACACGTAATAGGTATTGATGGCCGGAGAACCCTCTGTAGTAGCTTGTTAACAGATTGGTCAAGCATAGAAAAAATCTCATTAAATGTAAAATGACTCACTTGTGGTCATTGATGCAATGAATGTGGAATTGGCCGTATAGAGCTTTTCCTACTCGGTGTAATGTACATGGCCTGTGAATAATGTTTTTGCCATACAGGTATGAGCTTGTATATCACCATATGTTCTCATCCAACATGACAACTGTTGCCTTTCTTCCATAATCCCACAGAACTACTATAAGTCATGTACATTATATTATAATAGAGGAAATAATGTCCAGTGCAAATTCTTACAGAACGGAGCTCTATTGCAGAATTTCACCTCAGTGCACAGACAGTGTAGACATTTGTGACGTCTTTCGGTCCCACAACTGGGCCTTAGTCATGACTAAGGCCTAGTTGTGGGTCTGAAAGGCTTCACGAATGTCTACACTGTCTGTGCACTGAGGTGAAATTCTGCAATAAAGCTCCGTTCTGCAAGAATTTGTGCTGGACATTCTTTCCTTTGTCTACAAGCCATTGGCCCGGTTCACGCCAGTCCGCGCGAAGTGGGGAGATGGGAGTGAGGTAAGGACTTGTATACGTTCTCTGCATTATATTATAATATTAGCTGTTGCTATTTACATTCAGTTTGACTCTATAATACAGTGGTTACAATGTCTTCAGGTAACAAAATTTCTTGCAAACAATGGTCTTCCCTGGGCTTTTGTAACTTAAAGCCACATTAAATACATTGTCACAGGTCCTTGTAACCTGTGTACTGCAGTACAATATGGTATTACGCATTCTTGTACTTTCCGATACAGTGTGTACTGTACCGTACTGTAACGGAGCTCTTGTCCTCTCCATAGAAAGTCATTTATACCTATTTTAAAATGAAACAAGGACATAAGGGTGGAGGAGAGAATATCAAAACCGCTCACCCTGAGATGTTGTGCAGCCCCATACACAACAATGGTAATGCACATAAAATAGGTGTCCGCTGCCCGCCGGCTCAATAGGATATATAGAATCGTTGTAGCTTCAAGATGCTCGCTGGCTCAGATGGGCACAGGAACCACTCGCAAGTTAACCAAGTAGGAGATAAAAACTTTATTCCCAAGATTTGCGATTGTGCAGCTTCTTCAGGCCTGAAACGCGTTGCATCTTGGGAATAAAGTTCTTATATCTTTCAGCAGCTCTCTTAACAGTATGGCAGTATGGAAAGCAAGTTGAATGCTTGAATGCATAGCTAGAGGAATAACCAGTAGGAAGAAGGAGATTGGGATCCCATCATATAGATCTTTAAAGAGACTACATCTGGAATATTGTGTCAGTTCTGAAGGCCTTCCCAAAAGATATAGATGAAATGTTTTCAAAGGCAGGCCACAAAAATGCTAGAAGGGGTCAAGCATAAAACTTATCAAAAAAACAGGAAGACTATTGTCCGAAGCGAGGTACTAATATATATATATCAACTGGCGCACTTTTAAAAGGACAGTTTACACAGTGCAGTTGTCAGACATGATATATAGGATGATCGCTGACTTGTTTGTGCAGCTTTTCACTTCTATTATTGTCAACTGCAAATCCCCTTTAGTCAGCACGCATACATTATTCTTACCCGAAAAAGAGGCAGAAAATGAGCAAGGACCTATACTCAAAAATTGTTAGGTTATTTTTCCCACACTGGATATGTCATAAAGTGTCTCACCTACCAAAAACAGGAATAAAAAGTAATCAGAAAACTTAAAGTTGTCCTATGAAGATAAAACTCATAAAATTGCATTAAATGAAAAGTAAAAATGCAATGGTCTTGGACTATGGCAACACACAAATATAATATTTTTAAGTGAATGTTATATTATTGTGCAATAACACACACATCATAACAAAACTATACACCAAACTATCACCAATTTTTTTTTTGACCCTTCAAATAAAGTTAACATATTATTTAAATTGCATGCTAACACCATACAAATATATCCCCCAAAAAGCAATGGTGAATACTGGTCCCTGAGGCAAAATAAAAAAATAAAAAATTATTTAAGTAAATAAATAAGTAAAGAGATGTGTGCTCTAACCCCAAATTTCCCCACTGGCACTGATCTGATATGCCCAGTGTTACAGACACTGCTGCAGTCAATAATTGGCCAACAAAAAACTAAAATAAATAAATAAAGCCAACAAAGTGGGTACCTCCTTGTGTCGAGACCAAGATAAGGATGTGGTGATCAGCTGGAGGCACTGTCAGAACAGTGTTGGCGGAAGATCAGGGGAGATGAGTACATGTTTCTTTATTATTATTTTTTAGCTCTTTCTATTTCCATAGAAAAAAAATGTTCCTGGAAAACCCCTTACTGCTAAACTTTGTTATATCACTAAAGGGGTTATCTTGCACTTAATGGATTATTCTGGGCATACACAGTTTTTTTTTGTTTTTTTTTTATGATCTGCTTTTAAAATAAAACCACAACATACTCAACTATCCCCACTGTTCCAGGTCCTGGCTGGTCAGTGCTGCTCTTACTGCCTTTGATATATCATTCCTGCAGAAAATTCCCATACAGACAAACACTGGCTGAGGCAATACACCACTATAGCAGCGATATGCTGAGAAGGCAAAAAGAAATTAAATTGTACTCTGGTTGAAAACAAATGTTTTCAAATCAACTGGTGCCAGAAAGTTATACAGGTTTGTAAATTACATCTATTTAAAAAATCTTCATCCTTCCAGTACTTATCAGCTGCTGTATATTACAGAGAAAGTTGTGTAGTTCTTTCCATTCTGACCACAGTGCTCTCTGCTGACACATCTGTCCATGTCAGGAACTTCCGGAGCAGGAGAGGTTTGCTATGGGGATTTACTTATACTCTGGACAGTTCCTGACACAGACAGAGGTGGCAGCGGAGAGCACTGTGGTCAGAATGGAAAGAACTACACAACTTTCTCTGTAGTATACAGCAGCTTATATGTACTGGAAGGATTAAATTAAGGTTTTTAAATAGAAGTAATTTACAAATCTGCATAACTTTCTTAAACCAGTTGATTTGAAAACATTTGTTTTCCTCCGGAGTACCCCTTTAACTTGTAAGCCTGGAATACATCTTAGGGCTCCTAAGTTTTGCACCACTACTGTATCAGCCATAGATTCAAAATCTAGAATTAAAAAAGTGACATTTTTGGGAGTTTTTTTTTAATGTGACTGTTAGAAGGCTAAAACAGTTTTCAGGTTTTGAATTATTCTTAGATATTTACCATGTAAAAATATTAGACTGCCCTGCAGTAACATATTGGGAACATTCCTGGTTACAAATATTATAATACTTGCATAGCATTGTGGTTGCCTCTATACATTTCTGCCTATGTTAATAAACCCTTAACGTTGTATTACCCTAAGGTCACGTTTGGCAGCATTCTCATCTCTGACATGTTTAGATACACTGTCCCTCTATTTTCACAACCGAGTAAAATAATTATGGAGGATGACATGAAATAAATAATCTATGTTGGCCCAGATGTTTTATGTTTAGGCCACAGACGTGTAAGAAATATAGCTATGTCATAGATATTTACATCACATAAATAATAGCTGTTTATGTAACATGTATGTATAAAAGACTGTGCTGGAAGCTAGAACTTCTCACTTCTTGTCTTTTTACACTTAGCTTCTTTTCTATATTCATTGTATTACAAATGAGAGTCCTGAAGTTCGGACTTGCCAAACCCATAACCAGTCACATGGAACCAGACAGTCCGATGTAGTCTGGGACCTAACATTTACTTTTTACACTTAAAGTTGCATAAAGTACATAGCACATATTTGCTAAAACCTTATAAAATAGACTTGAAAGAGAAGTTGACCTTATTTACTTTTTGTGTGAGTCTAACAATGCTGCCAGTTATTTTTATGGTTTTTCATGGTATAAAATAACAGAACAGTTTAGCTTTTTTTATACAACAAGCACAAGCCTAAACAGCATGGCTGCCTGGACTTCCTCTGATGTCTAGACATCTGCAATGGTGATATCTAATAAAAAGCTATGATAGACTTTAATTCATTTGACCACTTTGTACTGCGCAATAACATAGATGGGATTCTAGAAATGTATACTGGGTCCTCCACCCATAGGCTAGTGTAACATTGTGATTTTGACTATTGAGTAGCTGCTGCAGTCCACAAGATTGCATACAACTCAGTGGGGGAGATTTATCAAAGGATTTAGAATGCTTTTTCCAGTCTAAAATTGTACTAAATACATGCGACTTTTTCGCGACTTTTGCTTTAAAGGATTTTTAGAACATGATGCATTCTAGTCTATTTTAGACGGAAAAAATGCATTGGTGCTGAATTTATCTGCTTGGGACTGCAGCTGTTGCTCCATAGTTAAGCGTGTTTTCTGGGATTATATGGGTTGATTGCCTAGCTTCAAGATAGGCCATCAATCATTGACTGGCAGGGTGCTAATACCCGGCACCCCCGCTGATCGGCTGTAAGCCATCCCGCATTATACATTAAAGGGAGCTGGATGGCCTGTGCTCTTCATTGTATAGTGGTGATGCAGGGTGACTGCAGCTCAGCTCCTACATAATTGAATGGGAGCTGAGCTGCAGTTACCTGGCGTGACCATGATCTAGTGCCACCAAAATTCATAGTGAACCATAGGCCTAATTGTAGAAGGGGGCATGCCAGGTTATAAATAAGCCATTCACTGAACATTTGTGCAGAGAAAATTATTACCAAGTTAAGTTGTTTGGTAGGATGGTTGAGTACAATAGGGAAAAGAGATATCGGTTTGGCACCAGTTATGTCCATTAGCGTCTTTATACAAGGTGAAGGTTTATTTGTATTCCGTGAACTTACTCAAACTTAATTTCCCTTATGTATTCCCGTTACTTTGTTACTTACGTAGATCCAGATAATAGGGCGGGGTAGCGTATACTGATAGTGATAGAGTTTACTAGACAGTTCCTTAATAATGGTAAAAGAGTTATATCCTAACTCTGAGCTATTAAGAGTAAGAAATACACTTTAATGTGTGTTATGACAACCCATTATGCTTGTATCTCCACAATATAGTCCTAAAGGCTAGAATAGCAGCTATAAATTAACATGTGTTTTATTACTCCTGTATAGGGATAAATGCTTTTTGACATGCCTTAGGCAGATAGTCTTACTCTTGGATGTCTATTTTACATTTTCAAAAAGAAGTAAGAAAAAAATGCAGACACATGAAGTGAATTCTTAGCAAGAAACCACCCAGCACATCTGAAGTCAATTTTCTTGTCTCTGAGTTATGCTAGGAACAGCAGACAAGCCCAGCGGAGCAGTCACACATGGTGTCAGGAGGTGACGGTGTGCACACCAAATGTTACGTGAGCAGACAAGCTAATGCTGGATACAATAATATATATATATATATATATATATATATATATATATAAGGGCTGTACGGTTTGTGGAAAATGTGCGATTGCGATTATGGAGGTAAATATTGCGATTTGGAAATGCGATAGCAATATAATAGATTGTGAAATCCCCCCATTTCATGTTCAATTCACCCTCATTTCATATAGTCATTCCCCTCATTTCATAATAGGAGATTGGGGGGGCAGCTATAGGAGATGAGGGGGAACAGCTATGGGAGGGAGGGGGAATGGCTATAGGAGATGAGGGGGAACAGCTATGGGAGGGAGGGGGAATGGCTATAGGAGATGAGGGGGAACAGCTATGGGAGGGAGGGGGAATGGCTATAGGAGATAAGAGGGAACAGCTATAGGAGATGAGAGGGAACAGCTATAGGAAGGGGGAATGGCTATAGGAGATGAGGGGGAACAGTTATAGGAGGGGGGAATGGCTATAGGAGATGAGGGGGAACAGCTATAGGAGGGAGGGGGAATGGCTATAGGAGATGAGAGGGAACAGCTATAGGGGGATGGCTATAGGAGGGGGAACAGCTATAGGAGATGAGGGGGAACAGCTATAGGAGATGAGAGGGAACAGCTATAGGCAAGGGATTGCTATAGGATATGAGGGGGAACAGCTATAGGAGGGGGGAATGGCTATAGGAGATGAGGGGGAACAGCTATGGGAGGGAGGGGGAATGGCTATAGGAGATGAGGGGGAACAGCTATGGGAGGGAGGGGGAATGGCTATAGGAGATAAGAGGGAACAGCTATAGGAGATGAGAGGGAACAGCTATAGGAAGGGGGAATGGCTATAGGAGATGAGGGGGAACAGTTATAGGAGGGGGGAATGGCTATAGGAGATGAGGGGGAACAGCTATAGGAGGGAGGGGGAATGGCTATAGGAGATGAGAGGGAACAGCTATAGGGGGATGGCTATAGGAGGGGGAACGGCTATAGGAGATGAGGGGGAACAGCTATAGGAGATGAGAGGGAACAGCTATAGGCAAGGGATTGCTATAGGATATGAGGGGGAACAGCTATAGGAGGGGGGAATGGCTATAGGAGATGAGGGGGAACAGCTATGGGAGGGAGGGGGAATGGCTATAGGAGATGAGGGGGAACAGCTATGGGAGGGAGGGGGAATGGCTATAGGAGATAAGAGGGAACAGCTATAGGAGATGAGAGGGAACAGCTATAGGAAGGGGGAATGGCTATAGGAGATGAGGGGGAACAGTTATAGGAGGGGGGAATGGCTATAGGAGATGAGGGGGAACAGCTATAGGAGGGAGGGGGAATGGCTATAGGAGATGAGAGGGAACAGCTATAGGGGGATGGCTATAGGAGGGGGAACAGCTATAGGAGATGAGAGGGAACAGCTATAGGCAAGGGATTGCTATAGGATATGAGGGGGAACAGCTATAGGAGGGGGAAATGGCTATAGGAGATGAGAGGGAACAGCTATAGGAGATGAGAGGGAACAGCTATAGGCAAGGGATTGCTATAGGATATGAGGGGGAACAGCTATAGGAGGGGGGAATGGCTATAGGAGATGAGGGGGAACAGCTATAGGAGGGAGGGGGAATGGCTATAGGAGATGAGAGGGAACAGCTATAGGGGGATGGCTATAGGAGGGGGAACAGCTATAGGAGATGAGAGGGAACAGCTATAGGCAAGGGATTGCTATAGGATATGAGGGGGAACAGCTATAGGAGGGGGAAATGGCTATAGGAGATGAGAGGGAACAGCTATAGGAGATGAGAGGGAACAGCTATAGGCAAGGGATTGCTATAGGATATGAGGGGGAACAGCTATAGGAGGGGGGAATGGCTATAGGAGATGAGGGGGAACAGCTATAGGAGGGGGGGACTGCTATAGGAGGGGGGGACTGCTATAGTCATTTCACTCATTTCATAATAGGAGATGAGGGGGAATGGCTATAGGAGGGGGGCTATAGGAGATGAGGGGGTACGGCTACAGGAGGGGGGGAACGGCTCATACTAGGGGACAACTCTTAGGAAGGGGGAACAGCTAAAGGGGGGGGGCTATATGAAATGACGGGAATGGCTATATGAAATTCATATAGCCAATTCCCCATATAGCTATTCCCCTCATTTTATACCCCCCTGTAGCAGGTTTTTCATCCCCCCCACTCACATGACAATACTTCTCGTTCTACATCTCCGAGAGCAGGGAGCAAGTCAGGGGAAGTGAGAACTGGTATAACCCCCATGCTCAGAGAGGGGATTGAGAACAGGGATGGACCACACTCCCAGCAGGGATTGAGAGCGGGGGTGGACAGCGCTCCGAGTGGGGATGAATCGAGCGGGAATTGACCTCGCTCTCCCCTGTCTGTGCTCTCTACACAGATGTCTACATCCCAAAGCCAGGGGAGAGCAGGGATGAAGAAGCCGACACATTAACGGTGAATGGGGCTGAGAGCTGGGGAGACATTAGTGGAGAATGGTGCTGCGAGATATAGGGAGACATTAGCCTGAGCTCGGGGCCAAAAGAGTAGAGCAGAGGCAGGAGCAGAGCCAGGGAGCCAGCAGGGATGTAAAAATATGTGTCGCAGCGGTAAGCACAGAGATCAGAAGCGTGGAAGAGGACTCTGGTGGCAACCTGTGAAGCAGTGCTGAACTCCATGCCCAAGAGGCTTTAGGCAGTGCTAAAAATAAATGATGACCACAAAAAAAAAAAATATGGACACTTTGAGCCATATTTGGATGTGCCCACTTTGGGATGGACTTACTTTTGTGGCCAAGGTTAAGACATTAATGGCTATGTGTTGTTGTTTTGAGGGGGTACAACATTAAACACTGTTATACAGACTGGGCACACACTACGGTATATTGTAGCAGAGTGTCATTTCTTTTGTGTTGTCTCATTGTACAGCATTGTACAATACTTGAAGGGGTACTCCGCTATAAGCATCTTATCCCTTGTTCCCCCCCCCCCCCCCCCCCCGAACTCCGCTCCATGATGGATTACTGGCCACCACGCCCCCTCCATTCATGTCTATGGGAGGAGGCGTGATGGCTATGTACTAGCCGTCACGCCCCATCCCATAGACATGAATGGAGGACGCGAGGTGTGACGTCACAAAATGGAAGCTGCAAGCTTCCGTGTTCCGTACGCCGCCGCTGCCAGCCCAGAGGTCTAACATCTTATCCCAAATCCTTTGGATAGGGGATAATATGTTTACAGCGGAGTACCCCTTTAAGGTTTATTCTGCATTTTCTCTTAACATCTCTTGCTTGAGAGCTAATAGGAGAATATCTGTGACTGTGTATTTTTATGTGTCACTTTAGCTGGAATACCTATATAAATATATTGAATAATGTCCAGTTCTGTACACAAGAAAATCTATTTGGATCAGTCTACAAAAAGTTGTATTTTGTTACCTTTTAATTTTTTGTAAATGTTTGATGGTTTGGGGTCAAAGTATTTAATCTATTTTGAACAAAATTCTTGTTTTTTAACAATGCACAGGCAGAGCCTTTTTTGTGCACTAGTTTCTCTGATCTTAGAAATCTGCTTGTATGACAGCTCAAGGGAGAAAGGTGTGGACAAGCTCAAGTTCACTGTAATTTATTGCTACCTTTAGAACATTGGCATTAGATCTTTTCTAGCCACATATATGACTCATTGAGCATACAAAATGCATAAGCTGAGATAGATGGATATAGATGCTAAAATTCCATCCCATTTGTCTGTATACAGTAAAGCTGGGCATACAAATGAGTTTAAAATAAGCCAAACTCAATGGTTTTGCCAGGACCAGTCGACCATCTAATATGTATGGGGGCCTCCTGACTGTCCCTTAATGGTACATATTAAGGTAGAGAAGCATTTTGGATTCCGGTATGGCCAATCCTATTGTTCAATGGGCGATAAGCCATCGCTATAGGTCTTTCACCCCTCTCCACTATTCAAAATACATGCACACTTGGCCAAACTGAATGTATATGTGGTATCAGCTAACCACATTGCTATCAAATCCCCCATCTGATGTGAGGGAATAAATAGAGCTGCATGCAGCACCATTCATGCCATCAAAAGTGTTGGACACTATGATAGAATCAGACAGACCCCATTATAAGACAACAGGATTCGTCAGGCGCCACTGGTGTCTATTATTTAATGGTTTATGTCATAACATAAACCAGAAGGTGATGTGAAGAGAGCCTTATATACTGTATGCATACAAACCCCCTTATCTCTACACATGTACAGTTTTACCTAGTACAGTAGCATGTATTGCTTGCATAGCAGTTTATAAGCTCAATTCACATGCTTCATGTCTTATTACCAATCTTTCATTGACCACTGTTCACTGTGTCATCTGCCCATCTATGGAAAACATAGCTTAACCTCTTTACAGTCAGATTCAGCAGCTATAAATAGTCAGACTGTTCTTGGGTAGTCTGTCTCCACAAAGTGTATTGGATTAAGATAACGCTAGAGGATAATGATCTTCAATTACGTATTGTGGCTTAGAACATTTGTGTTTGCCGACTTTAGACCCCTACTTTGGCAAACAACGGAGAACGTGTTAGTAGCCACCAGGCATGCTTGTAAATAGAATATATTTTCCAAAAAATGCAGCAATACAAGCCAGTTCTGTCTAAATGGAAAGTTCCATTTCATCTGGAAACGGCAGAGAAACCACCCATAATAACTTAATAAGGCTTTCATTTATAGAAGAAAGGGAAACCAGTGTCAGCTTTGCTTGGATTTAGTGGCTCATTTAAAATTCACTTGGTCCTGACTGGTGACTAGTGCTGAAATGCTAAAACTCTGTAACAAATAAATCAGTAAAGGATGGAATTATTTTAGATATCACTTCTGACAAACGTTGGCATGGACAATGCATTGGAGAATAAAAAGCACTAGATAAAAAACTGTGCCCAATCCACTGCTACCAACCCCATGGTACCTGCCCCCAACTTAGTAGCACTTCCTTCTTTCCTTTCAAAACACATTCTGCCAATCATTAATGGTAACCTATTTCGGGATGGGGCACTCTTGGGATGGCAATGGTGTGAAACTGGGCAGGTGAGTCTAACTTTTTTTTATTTTTTTATTTTAAAGAAGTTTTTTGTACAAAAATTGGTTGATGGACCTCAGGATATGCCAACAACAAGCCCCACACATGCAATGCAACATCTGTTCATTCATCATACAACATATGCCAGCTGGGCCCGGCAAACCTTATTCACATAAGATCTGTGATGTTCCATCATAGTTGCCATCCTTTTGACTAGAAGAATGGAGCTTCATGATTATTTCTGAGGAATTTGGCAGGACTGCCCATAGAGGTTCTGAAATGACCTTCCCAGGGGAATGTGAACAGAGCCAGACTTGTCATTCCATTACTGGATGTCCCATCCCAACCCATTTTAATAACCACTATCACTGCACAAACCCCACATAGGTCTTCATCAGTTTTTATACTACTCATTTCCTTTTTGGCAAATGTTTCTTTTAGTGAGATGAGATGGATGAAAATGCTATTAGTAATATATGCTGCAGCATTGCTTATCATCACATTTGAGAATATTAGGTTTGCACTGGACAGAATAGTAGTTTCTAGTGAGGATTAGTTTAATGGAAAGAAGCTCATCTTGCCCACATTCCAGGAATATCCTTTTCATACATACAGGAGATCTGAAGATCTTATCATTATATTTAGAAGGGAGTCTAAGGAATTTCCCTTCCCATTTTTTTTTGCCATTTTTCAAAATATTCAATCTGAAATTCAGTTCAATCAGGTGGCAGCATTTCGGGGACGCAGCCATTATGTGTATGTTTTAAGTGTATCTTATGGAACTTTGGATCTTTTTCTGTAACGGGCCCGGGCACGTAACATCACACTTCCGGCCAGCCTATCACCGGCCGGAGCTGGGGCCAGCGAATAACTAAACACTGTACATTGGGCCCCAAAAGCCACAAGACCCTAAAAGTGGATGAAGGTAAGTTATAGTTTATTATTCTAATAGCGGCAGCTCGGGCATAAGGAATAAATAATAGTATGACAACAGAGGTTCAGGCGCTATCGCTTATAGTATCATAGCGGAGGTTCATGCTCTATCGCTTATAGTATCATAGCGGAGGTTCATGCTCTATCGCTTATAGTATCATAGCGGAGGTTCATGCTCTATCGCTTATAGTATCATAGCGGAGGTTCATGCTCTATCGCTTATAGTATCATAGCGGAGGTTCATGCTCTATCGCTTATAGTATCATAGCGGTGGTTCATGCTCTATCGCTTATAGTATCATAGCGGAGGTTCATGCTCTATCGCTTATAGTATCATAGCGGAGGTTCATGCTCTATCGCTTATAGTATCATAGCGGAGGTTCATGCTCTATCGCTTATAGTATCATAGCGGAGGTTCATGCTCTATCGCTTACAGTATCATAGCGGAGGTTCATGCTCTATCGGTTATAGTATCATAGCGGAGGTTCATGCTCTATCGCTTATAGTATCATAGCGGAGGTTCATGCTCGATCGCTTATAGTATCATAGCGGAGGTTCATGCTCTGTCGCTTATAGTATCATAGCGGAGGTTCATGCTCTGTCGCTTATAGTATCATAGCGGAGGTTCCAGCTTTGTCGATTATGGTATCACAGCAAAAGATCTTGTTCCAATGCTTATAGTTTTACAGCAGAGGTTCAGGCATCATCATTTATAGTAACATAGCAAAGGATCAGGCTCCATCATTTATAGTATCACAGTAAAGGTTCAGAAGCCATCCCTTATAGTATGATAGCAGATAATCCGGCTCCATCGCCAAGGTATCGCTCACAGCAGAGAATCAGGCTCCAATAATTGGTTATAGTATGACAAAATCAGGCTCCATAATTTATGGAAACAAAGCAGAGGACCACACTCCATTGTTTACAGTATCACATCAGAGTATCAGGCTCTATCACTTATAGTACGAGGATCAAGCTCCATCACTTATTGTATCACAACAGAGGATCATGTGCAATCACTTATAGTATCACAGCAGATGTACAGGATCCATCGTAATAGTATCACTGCAGAGGATCAGGCTCTATCACTTATAAAATCACAACAGAGGTTCAAGCTCCATCTCTTTTAGTATCACAACAGAGGTTCAATCTCCATCTCTTTTAGTATCACAACAAAGGATCAGACTCCATCACTTACAGTATCATTAATGGACCAGGCTCCATCACTTATAGTATCAGCAGAGGATCAGACTCCATCACTTAAAGTATCAGCAAAGGATCAAGTTCATCACTTATAGTATCAGCAGAGGATCAGGCTCAATCAACTATAGTATCAGCAGAAGATCAGGCTCTATAACTTATACTGTAGTATCAGCAAAGGATCAGGCTCCATCACCTATAGTATCAGCATAGGATCAGGCTCTATCACCTATGGTATCAGCAGAGGATCATGCTTCATCACTTATATTATCAGCAGAGGGCCAGGCTCTATGACTTATACTGTAGTATCAGCAAAGGATGAGGCTCGATCATTTATAGTATAAGAAGAGGATCAGGCTAAATCACTTATAGTATCAGCAGTGGACCAGGCTCCATCACCTATAGTATCATCAGAGAATTGGGCTCCATCACCTATAGTATCAGCAGAGGACCAGGCTCAATCATTTATAGTATAAGCAGAGGATCAGGCTTAATCACTTATAGTATCAGCAGAGGACCAGGCTCCATCACCTATAGTACCAGCAGAGGACCAGGCTCCATCACTTATAGTATCGGCAGAGAATCGGGCTCCATCACCTATAGTATCAGCAGTGGACCAGGCTCCATCACCTATAGTATCATCAGAGAATTGGGCTCCATCACCTATAGTATCAGCAGAGGACCAGGCTCAATCATTTATAGTATAAGCAGAGGATCAGGCTTAATCACTTATAGTATCAGCAGAGGACCAGGCTCCATCACCTATAGTACCATCAGAGGACCAGGCTCCATCACTTATAGTATCAGCAGAGAATCGGGCTCCATCACCTATAGTATCAGCAGTGGACCAGGCTCCATCACCTATAGTATCATCAGAGAATCGGGCTCCATCACCTATAGTATCAGCAGAGGACCAGGCTCAATCATTTATAGTATAAGCAGAGGATCAGGCTTAATCACTTATAGTATCAGCAGAGGACCAGGCTCCATCACCTATAGTACCAGCAGAGGACCAGGCTCCATCACTTATAGTATCAGCAGAGAATCGGGCTCCATCATTTATAGTATAAGCAGAGGACCAGGCTCCATCACCTATAGTACCAGCAGAGGACCAGGCTCCATCACTTATAGTATCAGCAGAGAATCAGGCTCCATCTTTTATAGTATAAGCAGAGGATCAGGCTAAATCATTTATAGTATCAGCAGAGGACCAGGCTCCATCACCTATAGTATCAGCAGAGGACCAGGCTCAATCATTCATAGTATAAGCAGAGGATCAGGCTTAATCACTTATAGTATCAGCAGAGGACCAGGCTTAATCACTTATAGTATCAGCAGATGACCAGGCTCCATCACCTATAGTACCAGCAGAGGACCAGGCTCCATCACTTATAGTATTAGCAGAGAATCAGGCTCCATCTTTTATAGTATAAGCAGAGGACCAGGCTCCATCACTTATAGTATTAGCAGAGAATCAGGCTCCATCTTTTATAGTATAAGCAGAGGATCAGGCTAAATCACTTATAGTATCAGCAGAGGACCAGGCTAAATCATTTATAGTATCAGCAGAGGACCAGGCTCCATCACCTATAGTATCAGCAGAGGACCAGGCTCAATCATTTATAGTATAAGCAGAGAATCGGGCTCCATCACTTATAGTATCAGCAGAGGACCAGGCTCCATCACTTATAGTATCAGCAGAGGACCAGGCTCCATCACTTATAGTATCAGCAAAGGACCAGGCTCCATCACCTATAGTACCAGCAGAGGATCAGGCTCCATCACCTATAGTATCAGCAGAGGACCAGGCTCCATCACCTATAGTACCAGCAGAGGATCAGGCTCCATCACCTATAGTATAAGCAGAGGATCAGGCTCCATCACTTATAGTATCAGCAGAGGACCAGGCCCCATCACTTATATTATCAGCAGAGGACCAGGCTCCATCACTTATAGTATCAGCAGAGGACCAGGCCCCATCACTTATATTATCAGCAGAGCACCAGGCTCCATCACTTACAGTATCAGCAGAGGACCAGGCTCCATCACCTATAGTATCAGCAGAGAATCGGGCTCCATCACCTATAGTATCAGCAGAGAATCAGGCTCCGTTATTTGTAGTTTCAGACTAAGGCTTTGTTCCCTTAAATAAACTGTGTATAACATATTTATTGCTTGAACACAAATGCACCAACTAAAATCTATGGCATTGACACGTTTCTATGCACTTGAAGAATAGGTGTGAGAAGTAGCACTTTCTCCTATGCATTGGACTGAATCACACAGGGATACCGAATCGCTGGCAGATCTCAGAAATACAGCGGAAACTAACCACAGTTCTAATTACTTAAATGCTGAGGAATTCACTTAGTGTTAGATCAAAGCTCTATGTGGGAACCTCGCAACAACGTATTTCACAGGCACTTTACATGTAATGTGTTTATTATGTGACACTCAGAAGTAATGCTTTGCTGACTAAGGATGAATAATTTTATTGGGCATAACAAAGTCATATTTGCATATTACATATACACATACACCTGTATTGGATGTGGTCTCCAATATGGTCAGTAACCATATGTTACTATTTACTCTTTTAGTCTTCCGGACGTGGCTTTTTATACTACAGAGGACATTCTTTTCTTTTTGGATTTCTTTTCTGTCACGAACACAGTGCTCTTTGCTGTCCATGTCAGGAACTGTCCAGAGCAGGAGAAAATCGCCATAGCAAACATGGTGTCAGCAGAGAGCACTGTGGTCAGACAGAAAAAAAATCCAATAAGAAAAGAATTTCCTCTGTAGTATACAGATGCTAATAAGTACTGGAAGGATTAAGATTTTTTAATAGAAGTGATTTACAAATCTGTTTAACTTTCTCGCACAAGTTGATTAAAAAAAAAAAGTTTTCCACAGGAGTACCCCCTTAAGGACTGTGTTTTATGGGAAAAGTTATATTTTTTAACGGCACCATTTTGGGGTACCCGTAACGCATTCATTCATTTTAAAAATGAAATTAATTTTTATAGTAATCTCAAAGATTTATTCACATCCACAGAAGAGGGGAAAACATGCCAATTGGTGGGGGGGCCGATCGCTGGTCTCAGCAATGAACTTTGCAATGTTAGGAAGCCCCATATGTAATGAACAGAGCACTGGCTGCGCCTGCACAGTGTTTAAATGGGCACTGTCACCAACTTTATTTTTTGATATGTTGTAGTACTTATGTACTACAACATATCTCTAATATACTTTTATTATTTTTTTTTTTCATTAAAAAGGTTTAATTTACATTTAACCCCTTAAGGACACATGACGTACTGGAACGTCATGTGTCCACTCCCGATCTATAACGCGGGGCCACGGCGTGGCCCCGCGTCATAGCGGTTCTGGCCCGGCCTCTAACAACGGCCGGGACCCGTGGCTAATAGCGCGCGGCATTGATCGCTGTGCCGCGCGCTATTAACCCTTTAGACGCGGCGTTCAAAGTTGAACGCCGCGTCTAAAGTGAAACCGAAAGCATGCCGGCTAGCTCAGTGGGCTGTTCGGGATAGCCGCGGTGAAATCGCGGCATCCCGAACAGCTGACAGGACAGCGGGAGGGCCCCTACCTGCCTCCTCGCTGTCCGATCGCCGAATGACTGCTCAGTGCCTGAGATCCAGGCATGAGCAGTCATGCGGCAGAATCATCGATCACTGGTTTCTTATGAGAAACCAGTGATCAATGTAAAAGATCAGTGTGTGCAGTGTTATAGGTCCCTATGGGACCTATAACACTGCAAAAAAAAAGTGCAAAAAAAAAGTGAATAAACATCATTTAACCCCTTCCCTATTAAAAGTTTGAATCACCCCCCTTTTCCTATAAAAGAAAAAACACAGTGTAAATAAAAATAAAAATAAACATAAATGGTATCGCCGCGTGCGGAAATGTCCGAATTATAAAAATATATCGTTAATTAAACCGCACGGTCAATGGCGTGCGCGCAAAAAAATTTCAAAGTCCAAAATAGTGCATTTTTGGTCACTTTTTATATCATGAAAAAATGAATAAAAAGCGATCAATAAGTCCTATCAATGCAAAAATGATACCGTTAAAAATTTCAGATCACGGCGCAAAAAATGAGCCCTCATACCGCCCCATACACGGAAAAATAAAAAAGTTATAGGGGTCAGAAGATGACAATTTTAAACGTATAAATTTTTCTGCATGAAGTTATGATTTTTTCCAGAAGTGCGACAAATTCAAACCTGTATAAGTAGGGTATCATTTTAATCATATGGACCTACAGAATAAAGATAAGGTGTCATTTTTACCGAAAAATGTACTACGTAGAAACGGAAGCCCCCAAAAGTTACAAAATGGCGTTTTTTTTTTCAATTTTGTCTCACAATGATTTTTTTTCCCGTTTCACCGTAGATTTTTGGGCACAATGACTGACGTCATTACAAAGTAGAATTGGTGGTGCAAAAAATAAGCCATCATATGGATTTTTAGGTGCAAAATTGAAAGAGTTATGATTTTTTAAAGGCAAGGAGCAAAAAACGAAAATGCAAAAACGGAAAAACCCCCGGTCCTTAAGGGGTTAAAAACCGGCTACTGAAAAAGGACTGATTTTGGAGTGTCAATCAGTCCTTTTTCAGTTAGGCTACACTTGCTCCCTGCCTGTCAATCAGACAGGCGGGAGCAAGCGCATTGGCTCCCCGGCCACTGGCTGGGAGGCCACTTCTCCCGCACATCGCCGCCGCCGCCTCGTTGCCACCGCTGTCCCTGCACGCCTGCTGCTGGACTCTGCAGTAACTGCAAGTGTAATGAGGGAAGGGGGTATGCAGGGCGGGGGGAGGGGGGGGAAGGAGGGAACGGGCTAGTGCCGTAGCGGGGGGGGGGAACGGGCTAGCAAAAAAAAAAAATTGGATGGTGGGAGCTACCCTTTAACTCATTCTAGGGTATGGTTTTCTTTGTTCTCTGGATTGAATGGGTTATAGTTTTGGTGGCTCTATTTTGGGGTACATATTACTTATTAATTAAAGGGGTATTCCAGGCCAAAACTTTTTTTTATATATCAACTGGCCCCGGAAAGTTAAACAGATTTGTAAATTACTTCTATTAAAAAAATCTTAATCCTTCCAATAGTTATTAGCTTCTGAAGTTCAGTTGTTGTTTTCTGTCTAACTTCTCTCTGATGACTCACGTCCCGGGAGCTGTGCAGTTCCTATGGGGATATTCTCCCATCATGCACAGCTCCCGGGACGTGACATCATCATTGAGCAGTTAGACAGAAAACTTCAGAAGCTAATAACTATTGGAAGGATGAAGATTTTTTAATAGAAGTAATTTACAAATCTGTTTAACTTTCCGGAGCCAGTTGATATATATATAAAAAAAGGTTTTGCCTGGAATACCCCTTTTACTTTAATCTTTTGTGGGGAAATAACAACTAAATAAAAGTCCCATTATAGGTCTTAAATGTGTCATCCTCTGATCCTTGTCTGTGTTTTAATATATTACTACTTATAAAATTATGGTTATTTCCCCTAGAGTTCTTTTTAGGTTGCTAAAGGAAAAAACTTCAAAAAGTCTTGTCAAAAAGTAAATGTGAAAACACATAAAAACACATAAAAGGGCACCCAGCCCATCCACAAAAAAAGAACACACATACAGAGAGAAGGAAAGATATTGCTCGTAATAAGAAGGAAATAAATCCATCACTGGCTCATAATGGGCGTACATATCCTGGGACAACAGTACAAAGTATAAATACATGAAAAAAAGAATTGTAAACATGCATAACTATTGACCATAAAAAAGATGAAATATATCCCAAATCACTAAGATCAACAATATCTACCATGTACAGATCCTTACCAAAGATGCAGGCACACTGCTGTTTTCATGTGTTTTTGCATATACTTTATTGTTTAAATAATTTAGATTTTTGGTACTTTTACATTTGACAAGCGTTTTTGTTTGGAGTTGATTAATTTAATTTCATTGCACAAGGATTCTGTGATATATATATATATATATATATATATATATATATATATAGAAAATAAAGATTCTGAACCAAATACAATGTAAAGTATAGGACAGTGATCTTCAACCTGCGGACCTTCAGATGTTGCAAAACTACAACTCCCAGCATGCCCGGACAGCCGTTGGCTGTCCGGGCATGCTGGGAGTTGTAGTTTTGCAACATCTGGAGGTCCGCAGGTTGAAGACCACTAGTATAGGAGGTAGTACTCACCTGTCCCCGCCGCTCCGGACCCGTCACCGCTCATCACCGCTGCCCTGGATGTCGCCCTCCATCGCTGTTGCCGCGTCCCCTGGGTGTCCCCATCACTCGGGAACGTCTCTGCTGCCCGGTATCCTCTCTCTCCGTCGCCACCATGACGTCGCTATGCACGCCGCTCCTATTGGATGACGGGACGGCGCGCGCGACGAGGTGATGACAACGAAGGAGAGCACCGGCCATGCAGGGGATCCCGGCACGGAGCAGACACCGAGGGGGCAGGTAAGGTCCCTCCCTGTGTCCTGTAAGCTGTTTGGGTCGCCGCGATTTCACCGAATAGCCGGACTGAACAGCCGGGTTAGTGTTATTTTCTCTTCAGACGCGGCGGTCAGCTTTGATCGCCGCGTCTGAAGGGTTAATACAGGGCCTCACCGGGATCGGTGATGTCCTGTATTAGCCGGGGGTCCCGGCCGTTGATGGCCTCAGGGACCGCCGCGATAGGTGTGTATTTGCCGTATAAGACGCACCAACTTTTCCCCCCAGTTTTGGGGAAGAAAAAGTGCATCTTATATGGCGAAAAATATGGTATTTATATACAGTATATTGCTTACTGGTGGCCTTATATCTATTTTTTTTAGATAAGTGATACTAAGAGGATTAATCATTTCATATACAATTTGAGATTTATTGCAGCCATTGTGAAGGTTGCTATAGACACAGGAAAAAGATACAAAATTTACTATGACTGGCATGTCATACACAGAACGTTGCCAAGAATGAAAAGAGTGCAGGCGGCGCATGAGTGATCTGTTCCTTTCATTGCGGGGCCATTTTTCTTCCCTTCTGATGATCAGTGGGGGTCCACAGATCACTTATAATCATCTAGCCTAAGGATTGGTGATATCTTTACATTGTGGGACTACCTCTTTAAGTGTTAAACATGCTACCAGTGTGTAGTATATATGGCTAGCAAATGTCATTTTGCTACACGGTTTGGTATGTAATGTGGGATGAAGACTATTAGCTTTCTTCATTAAATTGCCATTTATGCATAAGAATGTAAGCAGGTCAGAAATGTTGCCTTTCAGCTGCAGACAGCAGTAATGATGGATCTAGTAATGATTGAGGGTGGCGGGCATGCTTTCCAGGAAATGTCACATGATGTGTATCAGCTCATTTTGTAGATTTCACTGTGAGTGAATGATAAGTGACTGTAGTTTTGCCTTTGGTTGCAGGTGTGAGGGGAGGGCCTGGTCACCTACTGAAGAGATCAGACAGCAGCCTCGCAAATATAGCCTGGAGTCAGAGTTACAGGTAAGAAAACCGTGTCACTATAACCTTAGATATACTTAAAGGGGTATTCCAGAATATTTTCAAACCAACTGGTGCCAGAAAGGTAGACAGATTAAAAATTACCTCTATTTAAAAAATCAGCTGCTGTATGCCCTGGATGATGTTGTGTAGTTTTCCAAATGAGACACTGTGCTCCCTGCTGCTGCCTTTGACCATGTCAGGAACGTTCTAGAGCAGAACAGGTTTGGGGTTTTGGGCCTACTTTAAACAGTTCCTGACATATATGGAGGTGATAACAGGGAGCATTGTATCTCATTGGGAAAACTACACACCTCGAGACCATACAGCAGCTCGTAAGTACTGAAAGGATAGAAGTTTTTACACAGAAGTAATTTACAAATCTGTATAACTTTCTGGCACCAGCTACCTTGAAAATATTTTTTTTCTCTGTAATTCCCCTTTAAGGGTAGGGTCACACGAAGCACATCCACAGCATATTTTAAGGTGTGGATGCGTTGACACCAGTTACAAGAACGAGCCCCCTCCTGCATTTGGGTAGCTCTGTGTGTCTGATCGTGGCAGGTGCTATGAGGGCCCTTTGTCTACAGCGGGAAATCCGCTGCTAGCAGACACAGAGAGCTACCCAGCCACAGCTGGAAGTGCGCTTTTGTGACTGCCATCAGCGCATCCACAGCATGAAATACGCTATGGATGCGCTCTGTGTGACCCTACCATTATAATGCAAATAGAATCTTTTTCGCTGACCCATTGACCAACCAAGTTGTCTGTTGCAAAAAATCATATTCCAGTTTATAGTCAATACATCTATGCATATGGCTGTGTATGATTAGATTTTATTATAGATTTATTTAAGAAAAATTCTCATCCATATTGGACCTTTGTTTCCACTGTAAATAAAAGCAGCCCTACACCCGGCTTTCACTGCAATAATACATGCCTTCTCTGATTGTGTGCATTATCGCATGTTATTCCCACTAATATTATTCTGTATAAAATCACATGTCTACGTGCTGTTTTAGGCTTCCGTGATTTTTTTGCTTTCAGGAAACTGTTTTTTAAGGTCTGTAGTACAATTTGAACTGTCTATGGTAAAAGTCCTATATTTCTAGGGAGGTATTCATTTTTGAGAATCTGAAGAACATTGGTAGTACCATTTCATGAGAGTTTGGGAAACATTGGAGGAACCCTGTCTTAAAGGGGTTATCCAGGAAAAAACTTTTTTTTTAAATATCAACTGGCTCCAAAAAGTTAAACAGATTTGTAAATTACTTCAATTAAGAAATCTTAATCCTTTTGGTACTTATGAGCTTCTGAAGTTAATGTTGTTCTTTTCTGTCTAAGTGCTTCTCTGATGACACGTGTCTCGGGAACTGCCCAGTTTAGAAGCAAATCCCCATAGCAAACCTCTTCTAAACTGGGCGGTTCCCGAGACACGTGTCATCAGAGAGCACTTAGACAGAAAAGAACAACCTTAACTTCAGAAGCTCATAAGTACTGAAAGGATTAAGATTTTTTTTATAGCAGTAATTTACAAATCTGTTTAACTTTCTGGAGCCAATTGATATATATTAAAAAAAGTTTTTTCCTGGATAACCCCTTTAAGAATCTGAGGAACATTTGTAGCAACATTTCATGATAAACTTAGGAACATTCTTGGTGCCATTTTATGACAATGTTGTAGCCACTGGTGATATCATTTATTGAGGTAAACAAGTTCTCGCCATTCTCTCTAAGTTGCATTCAGTATTATAGTTAAATACTTCTACTGCTACATAGTATCTGAATAGTGAAGTAGATATAAGAATCTAAGGACCTGTTACTTTTAGCTGGGCTTGCTGACATGAATATATCTTTCTCCATCTGCTGCTTCCCTCAGGATACCTTACTTAGAGTAGAAACATATTTTACACAAGCTTTCCTTTGACAGAGAAAATTATGGTCTGTTCACATTTGATCGATGGAAAAGTTCAAAGTCCTTCTTCAGTAGAATATTCCCTGACAATAAGCAGGAGTCTTGCTTTAGAAACATCAATGCAATGAGCATGCATATAATGGATTACAATAACTGGTGTATCTTTAATATCAGTAATAAATCCTTTTAAACAGCTATCAGTAAATATATTTTGGGGTGCCAATAAGCTGGTTAAAAAGATTAGCTCTATTGGGGGAGATTAGCACAGGAGAGCCAGGCAAATAAAGGCAAAACAACAGTTACCAGTCACCCAATCAAAACAACAGGCATACAAAATGTTACTCACACAAGACTTGAATTGTCCCTTAGCCTATGTTCACACGATGGAATTTTTGTGTGGAATTCCGCATTAGAATTCTGCATGGACATTCCGCAGCAGCAGAGTTCCATTGATTTTAATGGGATATTGCTGCACTGTGCACATGGCACATGAGAAACATCTGTCGCTAAAATCCCAATTCTGGAGTCTGCAGAAAGAAAAGACATGTCTATTCTTTCTGCATAGTCCGCACGAAAATGCATTGCCGTCTATGAGACGGCGTATTTTCCAGCAGTCATAGCACCAGCATCTTATGCCGGTGCTCTGCTGTTGAAATTTTTCATGCAGACACTCGCGTCTGAACATAGCCTCAGAGGCTGCAAATATCAGGCTTCAAACCCCCAGCAGAACTCCAGATTTTTCACATGCAAATGAGTTACATCTGCTTTTGGTAAACAAAATTCACAGAAGGGGTATAACAATTTAAAACTTAACGTTTAATGTGCAGTGTAAAACCACAAGACCCCGCTGACAATACAACAACAGATATTTGTCACATAAAACAATGACCCAGAGACCAAGAAAGCTGGTATAGCAGTCCGAGCCCATGTTAAGGATTGGCCAGAGTATAGTGGTCAGGGGATAGGGGTATAATAGAGACGTCCAGGGAGGGTAGGGATGGTAACCCTGAAAATCCCTGATGATGTAGTGCCGCTACCCCTGCTCGCTCAGGGAACTGTCGGGACACTCGTCCTTGAAAGGACGACCCCTGCCCCGGTCTACCCCTTTGTCAGCCCCTACACTTAAGAGAACAAGTGAACCTGCCCAACGCGTTTCCCCCAAGTCGATGGGTTCGTCAGGGGCTAGAAGGTACAGTGTAGTCAATCTTATACAATAAAAATCAAGGCAAAAAAACATATAAAATGATTAGAAGCCACAGCCAACAAAGTTTATCATAATCAATAACGTGCACAAAACATAATCCATCGCTATTACATCCACCGTTCATAGATAACCCATCATTACACAATATATTGACAGGGAAAGCGATGTGCTAAGAACCCAGGGCAGAGCCCTGCTCCTGGGTATGGACTCACGGATACCACAATGGTGGTCAGCGAGAGGCTGGCATCTGCAGTGGCGGTATTCCCAGCTATGGCGTCTGTTATCCGTTATTGCTTTTGGTAAACCCTGAATGAGCAGGCTTCAGCACCTGTGCTGATTTGAGCCAAACTGAAAACCTTGACTGGCCAAGAAGTGAGTGACATTCCCCACCACCAAACCTGTCTGTCATTCCATAAAATCCAAGCCTGTAAACATACCTTAAGATTTACCATTACATTTACCTTAAAGGGGTACTCCGGTGGAAAACTTTTTTTTTTTTATCAACTGGTGCCAGAAAGTTAAACAGATTTGTAAATTACTTCTATAAAAAATTCTTAATCCCTCCAGTACTTATTAGCGGCTGTATACTATAGAGGAAATTCTTTTCTTTTGGGATTTCTTTTTTGTCACGACAACAGTGCTCTCTGCTGACACCTCTGTCCATTTTAGGAACTGTCCAGAGCAGCATATGTTTGCTATTGGGATTTTCTCCTACTCTGGACAGTTCCTGAAATAGACAGAGGTGTCAGCAGAGAGCACTGTGGTCGTGACATAAAAGAAATCCAAAAAGAAAATAATTTTCTCTGTAGTATACAGCCGCTAATTAGTACTGGAATGATTAAAAAAAATTTAATAGAAGTAATTAAAAAAGCTGGTATACTTTCTGGCATCAGTTGATTTTAAAAAAAAAATTAAAAAGTTTTTCACCGGAGTACCCCTTTAAAGCGTACCTGTCAGATCCCACAAAAAAAACAACACTGTAATATGTTACTCAGTACTTCATCCGGATCACATACATGTAATTATTATACCTTATTATGCATATTAACACTGCTCAATGTCTTTTCCATCTTGTCAAAGTGAGGGGGCGTGTCCCTTTCTTGCCTGCACTGTGATGACTCCTCCCCTTCCTCAATCTGCTGACTGACTGCTCTGGAGGGAGCCTGGCAGCCCTGCTCTGTAACCCTTTCCTCTCTCATTTTCTGCTGTACAGACACACACACACAATGATTATTGAAGAATGCCTTTGTCATTAATGTGTATCATCCTTTGCCAGTCCTGTAATGCTGGGACCTGTAGTTTTGGAATAGTTGTAGGTACAGTGTTTGGATAACTCTTTTTACAATAGTGTTGCCTTAAAGTTTGGCAACAGCTGGAGGCACATGATTTGTAAAACTCTGTTACAGTAGTGTTGCTGCAGGTTGTGTTCCCCCTGCAGCCTTGTCAATCAGCCATCTTGTGTACATGACCCTTGGACACGCCCATGCTGCTGTGGGACTCAGTGTCCCAGGAGGTATGGGGACCCCAGTGGTGTGATTTTCTTAGGCAGTTAAAAATACTTTTAAAGAAATATATTAGAAAAACTATTGTTTTGCCAAGATGTACAACATATAAAAAGTTTTTTTTTTATATCTGCCCATTTAAGTCTTATAAGAGAAAAACACAGGCGCTCCTTGTGGAGTATCGCTTGCAACAAGCATTCCGGGGAGGGGGAGGGTAAATCACAGCTTACCAAAAGAAGTTGTGTACCGACATACACAAAAATGGTAATCCTATATGGGTCAAACGTGCCCGTCTGCAGCCTTCCTGGAACTTGAAATGACAGAGTGGGTATGACTTCATGGGTGCAGGAATTCTGGCGCTGATCAAGGCAAGGAGTCACGGAGGTAGTAGTAGCAACCATACGGTTTATTAACAACAATGCGACGCATTTCGCTGCGCATACACAGCTTCATCAGGCAATCAGGCATGGCAATTCAGAGAAACACCGTGGGTTAAGTACTCTAAAGGTGTTAACCCTTAAGTGGCATAGAAAATACACATGGAAACACACAAATGGAAAAAAAGGTAAGTGTGTGTGAGCATCCGTACTTAATTATAAATATATATTTATTTATTTTTATATATTTATTTAAACTGGACTATAAATAAAAAAAGGGAAGAAAAAATTAATAAAAAGGAAGAAATATGTATAGAAATTTGACCATTTTTGTAAGGCATATGTGCAAAAGACGCATGTGAATATTCACACCATGCGATAGTTAGATATATTTTTCCTCCCTTTTTTAATTTATAGTCCAGTTTAAATAAATATATAAAAATAAATAAATATATATTTATAATTAAGTACAGATGTCACATACACTTACCTTTTTTCCATTTGTTTGTTTCCATGTGTATTTTTTCTGACACTTAAGGGTTAACACCTTTAGAGTATGTAACCCAGGGTGTTGCTCTGAATTGCCATGCCTGATGAAGCTGGCAAGGCTTCTGATGACGGCCGCCATCAGAAGCCTTGCACGCCAGCCGATTATGGGCGAAATGATTGCTTATGAAACTTCTGTCAGCGATTCCTGATGAACGGACAGTGAAACGCGTTGAATCGCAACCTAACATCTCCACCGTGAAAACCCTGACCGGTGAAGCAAGTACCTGGGAGAATGGTTTATTTTTCTGTACATGCACGGCACCTTAGTGATGAAGTACTGTATTACCCTGTATGCACGAGCACCTTATACATAGACTGTTGGGCAGAGTAAACTTGTCAGAGACTGTTTTCAGTGGAAGCATATGAGGTTTTCTGCTAATATGCACAGGAGCACTTTAATGTGAAGGCTTGTGGGCAGTCCAAACCTTAAAGGGGTACTCCGCCCCTAGACATCTTATCCCCTATCCGAAGGATAGGGGATAAGATGTCAGATCGCCGGGGTCCCGCTGCTGGGGACCCCGGGGATCGCTGCTGCGGCACCACGCTATCATTACTGCACAGAGCGAGATCACTCTGCACGTAATGAGGGGCAATACAGGGGCCGGAGCATCGTTACGTCACGGCTCCGCCCCTCGTGACCTCACGGCCCGCCCCGTCAATACAAGTCTATGGGAGGGGGCGTGGCGGTCGTCACGCCCCCTGCCATAGACTTGCATTAAGGGGACGGGCCGTGACGTCATGAGGGGCGGAGCCATGACGTCACGCTGCTCCGGCCCCAGTATCGCCCATCATTACGCACAGAGCGAACTCGCTTTGCGCAGTAATGATGGCGGGGTGCCGCAGCGGGGATCCCCGGGGTCCCCAGCAGTGGGACCGTGGCGATCTAACATCTTATGCCCTATCCTTTGGATAGGGGATAAGATGCCAGGGGCGGAGTACCCCTTTAAATACAGCTAAAAATGCAAAGTGAATCATGAATGTGAACAAGGTCACTATCAGTAACCCCGGAATCATGGCACAACTGCGTTAGTTACAAACTCTGCATAAGGACATGGTGCAATAATCCTAGTACATCCAATTGCCTGGACACTGCAATAAGGGGAATGTGCAATACCTGGACTGTTGCTAGGGGTGAGTGCAATTTAATGTACGGATATTAACTTTGGTTTGCTGGCATCAAAGCGACTAAATTTACTACGCCCAGATATAATATACTATATGAATAGGTAGTAGATGTCGGCCATAGTTATGTAATGTACTATGCACCCTATTTTTAAACCGTATGCAATAAAAGTTGAGTTTTAATATCTTTAGTCAACATCAGTGCAATATATATATATATATATATATATATATATATATATATATATACCTAGTACATTATGTGGCAAAGCAGTTGTGGCCATTGGCTGTATGTACAGCCAGAAAGGGAGCAACAAGGTTTGCATACAAGTAACCTCTCCTGATCTGTCTGTTCTTATAAATACTTCTATTCCTCATAATCTCCTGTTTTTAATAGGGCACATCCCTACACAGTCTTACACTGAGCTCTGGTCGGACAGTCCCGCTATGTAGGGAGGCACCCAAATAACAAGTGGAATAGTTGTCAAAATGTTAGTTTATACATTCATTCACAAGCCGAATAGTAAAGCAATGGCACAACACAGTGTTTTAAGAAAATATGTTCTAGAATTGTTATTTCACAGAAAATACAAATGTTTACTACAACAGACAGACAAGAAAAGCGTACAGATTCTCTTTAAAACCAATATTTGGTCAATGTTTTCTGCGGTTGCCTTTACCGCACAATGCACAGTCCTCCTATTGAGTAAAAAGAAGCAAGAAGGGACACTTTTCTATGTGGTGGGACCTATTATAACAGATAACAAATGTGGTTACTAGAGATCAGACCCAACTCGTGATCTTAGACTGTTCTCATGTATAAGCGGTCGGGTAGCTGCATCTTTGAACTCCATCTGGAGCTTCCCTGCCACAGGCTGTCTTTTGTATATGAGAATGTTTCCTAGCACTTTGTACTTGGCAATAGTAACTGGCCACCACAGTCAGTAGTTATACTATCCCAGATGTCCATGACTACATGAGCTAAAATTAGTCTGAGTTTATTACATAATGTATAATTCATATCCACTTCTAAAAAGGTATCAACTTTAGGGTAGAGAATACAGCTGCTAACTGCAATGAATTCCAAAAAACTGCAATAAACAGACCCAGAAGTAAAACAATAAAAAACACACTGACAAGGAAGTTCTAGAAAAAAACCTAAGATGTAAAGGCAGTCTACCACAAGTTTTGGCAAAAGTAAACTGCTGGTATTGTTGAATAGCGGATGTTATTATATAATTAACTCTTTTATTAATATTGTGATGTGTCATTGTCCGGAAGTAATGGCTTTTTTAATATGCTCTATCTCTGGGAGCACTACAATGTTCGCCTGAACCCCTTAGTGACAATAAAACATGTGACACAAAATAGTGGTACTTTGTATAATAAAAATCATTAAAGGCGTACTCCGCCCCTAGACATGTTAACCCCTATCCATAGGATAGGGGATAAGATGTCTGATCACTGGTGGTCCGACCGCTGGGACACCCTGCGATCTCTGGGCCGGAACTGCGGCGTTACGGACGCTGAAGCCTGGGGCTTCTGTGATTGGGATGTCACGCCCCCCACATTCATGTCTATGGGAAAGGGCATAGCGGCTAATAAACAGCCATCACGCCTCCTCCCATAGACATGAATAGAGAGGGGGTGTGGCGTGGCATGATGCCATTAAGATAGGGGATAACATGGGCTATGGGCAGAGTGTAACAGTTCAAGAAGGTGAGCTGTCAAAGCATCCTGCGCTTCCCACTGCGCTAAGAGATCTGTAAGGGTGCCCAACTCCACAAATTTAGCCTCAGTATCTTGTACCCGCTGTTGCAAAAATTGCCCAAATTACCTAGTCTTAGATTTCAATCAACTAATGGCCTGTATAAGTGACCCCCTAAGACAGGCATTCAGAGCATCCCAGAAAACAGACTTAGCAACCCCCGATCCCTGGGAATTTGTACTTTGAGATGAGTACAAGAAAAGGAAAAAGTGTTTCATTGCTCTAGAAAGTTGCTTCCACAGTGGATGACTTCATAAGTTGGCACCAGATGTGATTACCAGCGTCTTGGGATCCACACAATCTATGTTGGAAAGCTGACATGAAGCTACTGGTACAGTAATTTAAGCCAACCACAAAGTTATGAGATATTTATTGAGTATTTTCAGGTCACATATCACTTGTCTGGACTATTTTGGTGCTCATTGAGGTCAGTTTCCTATTTGTACTCCTAATGCACAAGCCGGAACATGCTCACTCAGTAAATTATTACTAAGTCCTTTAGTGTTTTGTACATGGCCTAGAACATAAACAACTTTGTAAGTCGGGGAAACGTTGTTTGTGCACAGTTAGGGCCAGTTCAACAATTGGAACAGGGATCGTGGTGACACGTCATGCTTAAGAAACTCTGTTGCCAGTGGGAATCAATACCAAGATCACAAATATCCAGAAGCTTTCTATAGCAAGCACTAATACAGTCAAGTAAAGACCTTTCTATTAGTTGTTTAAATGACCTGATTCATGTTTGAAGGGATTGTGTCAGATGCTCTGTTTGGGCACATGTCAAGGAGGTGCACCTTCCTACTCCTGGCACTCATGTCAAAATGGAAATCCGCTCCAACCACTGTAATGCTACATTTCCCCGGCAGCATCCAGATTTTAAAACCAGATTTTGCTCACCAGCTGCCATAGCATTGGATCCCCAAAGGGGATACACCTACATGGAGAGTTTTAAAATAAAAGAGGTGGCCCTCTCTCTACTTGAGAGGCTGAAAAACATCTCTGGAGGATTTATCCCATTTCGGCCTTACACAGACAGTTTTTTTTTATAATCAAAACTATGTAATCATTCACTTCCCTATGCAGAAGAAGTATACTCTCAAGGCCAGATTCCTCCAGCAGCAAGATCTCCTGTGATTGGCTCGTTGTTTGTCCAGGCAGTCTTCTTACAAAAAATGGCCTGGGGCCTTTTTAATGACCTCCAGTATGTTCTACATAGGAAATAATCTCATGCCTCAAGTGCCACTCTTTTTGAGGACGCAGCAAGTACTGATTTGTTTGTTACTGTAAGTGATGTATGAAGAGCTGCCAGTAAACATTACATATTTTTACATTAGTAAGCAACACCAGGAGATACCCCTTCGCAGTAAATCGATCCTACGTTGAGAAATCACTAAATCAAGAAAAGAAAGCGTATATAGACCAAAGTATCAGAAAATCATTAAACTTTATTGGTACATAATGCACAAAAAAGAGACAAACATTTAAAAGAACATAAAATGGCAGGAGATACAACTCCAAATCCACAGAGGCAGGAAAGGGGGGATCTGGTCAGGGCTCATCAGATTCATAAATATAATGCCAAAGGTAAAAAAAAATTGTGTAGTTAGTGGGGAAACACAGAGAAGTGCCCAGAATAAGTAAACCAATGAACCAGGAAAGGGTTAAGTCCTAGATACTGGCCCCATGATAAGTTGCATAGAGACTAAAATGGTTTCACCCGTAAGTGGACATCAAAGGCTAAGACTGGAGGCCCAACAAGAAATGAGTAAAGTACATAAATAAATTACCTAGTGGTGTGGGTGAGAAAATGTAAGACTGGACCTCCGTGGCCCGACGTTTCACCAAGGTAGGCTTCTTCCGGGGCGTGTAACACGCCCCGGAAGAAGCCTACCTTGGTGAAACGTCGGTTCTGTTAACAATTACGTTTAGAATGGTTATAACATTCATTGACAACTGGGAATGTATATGTAAATGCTTATATGTAATGACTAGTCTGATCTTTATATTATTCCACTTACACAATAAAACAAAGGTAATTCCATATTTATAGTAGGTCATTGCTGAGCTATATTTTCTGTAATAGCAATATCTGGGGTTCCTGTAAACATCATGATTAACTTAAAGTGTTACTATGTTTAAAAAAAGAAAAAAATTGACATGTCACAGAGGTGTTTAGACCACTGCTGATGATTAAAAGAGGGATAAGTGTGAGCACTTTTCTCCCCGAGTTGCTGCAGTAGATAGAGTCGATTTCGCTTTTGACTCATTCTAACAATCGGTGGAAGTCTAAACACCCAGACCCTAATAGATCAAAGCTTTTGATGGATCTCTGTGACGTGTCAAAAGTTTATTCCAATTATAGTAACACTTTAAGGTCTTGTGTTAGGCCAGGTTCAAATCAGCATCAAGCTCCGTTTGCTGGGTCTATTCCAATGACGAGAGTTCAGCAGAAAATACATTCTGCAGGTCTGTTTCTTATTCGCTCAACTCCTGAAAAACAAAGGACACCAAACGGATCTGACAGACCTCATTCAGTGGGAGTCAGTGGGACCCATTGTGTCCGTTCTGCAGGTCCGTAGTTTGCCACTTGAATAGACTCTGCGATGGCTCTCCAATGCAGATGTGAATTTGGCCTTAAAGGATTTGTCCAGGAATAGAAAAATAATTCTGTGTTCTTTTAAAAACAGTGCCACATCTGTCTGGTTGTGAAAAGGCTAAGATGTGATACCACACACACAACCTATGGTGTTTGGTGTTTTTGAACAAAGGAGTCATGTTTTTCTAATCTTGGACAATACCTTTAAAGGGGTACATTTTTTTTTTCATATAAACTGGCACTAGAAAGTTAAAAAGATTTGTAAATTACTTCTATTAAATAATGTTATCAGCTGCTGTATACTACAGAGGAAGTTGAGTTGTTCTTTTCAGTCTGACCCCAATTCTCTCTGCTGACACCTCTATCTGTGTCAGGAACTGTCCAGAGTAGGAGCAAAACTGTCCTGCTCTGGACAGTTCCTGACATGGACAGAGGTGGCAGCAGAGAGCACTGTGGTCAGACAGAAAATAACTACACAATTTCCTCTTAAAGGGGTACTCCACCGCTAGACATCTTATCCCCTATCCAATTGGGGGATCCCCGCAATATAGCATGCGGCACCCACCTGTTTCGAACGGAAGTCCGTGACGTCATGACTCCGTCCCCTCAATGCAAGTCTATGGGAAGGGGTCGTTATGGCCGTCACGCCCCCTCCCATAGACTTGCATTGAGAGGACGGGACGTGACGTCACACGGGGGCGAAGTTGTGACGTCACGGACTTCCGTTTCGGTGGTCGGGACCCAGACCCTCCACCTCTTCCGGAGCAGAAACAGGTGGGTGCCGCGATCAGACATCTTTCCCCCTATCCTTTGGATAGGGGATAAGATGTCTAGGGGTGGAGTGCCCCTTTAAGCATACAGCAGCTGATAAGTACTGGAAGGATTAATATTTTATATATATATATATATATATATATATATATATATATATAATATTTAATATATGTGTTCTCCACCTGTGTTCCCGTTTAAGGCCACGTTCTGTTATGCAGAATGTGGGTGCAGATCCAGGGTCCAGATACCTCTGATTGAACTGCATAGAGTGAGTTTTATAACACCAGGCAGATGGTAAATGCAGGGTGGGAAGAACAATAGACCTGGAACACTGTGTCTTCTCTGACTGTAGTTCCAGGCTCCAGAGCCAATACATCAACATACAAGTATAATAAGCAAGTTGTGCTTGCTTATAAAAACATTTATACTTTGTTCCTTGGAATGTGTGTAATGTTTATCTCTGATCTAAGGTTTTATAGTTAAAGGGAGCCTGTCAGCATTTATAAACCCTCAAAAATGCTCATAGAAATAAAAGCGTTAAATGCTTTCTTCCAGAAACAGCACCACACATGTCCTCAGGTTGTGTGTGGTATTACAACTCGGCTCCTTTCACTTCAATTGAACTGAGCTGCAATACCACACACAACCTGAGGACAAGCGTGGCTTGGATAGATATTGCTTTAACACAAATTACAGTAGTTTTTGAATATGTCCCCACTGTTTGAAAAAAATGCCTGTAATTTAAATGTTGGAATCATGAGGTTTTTTTAAACACTGGGTGCACTTATGGATACTTTTCCATAGACTTTCATAGAACACATTATTATGCTAAAATAAGTCTGTTTTTCATTCTTATCTTACCATATTTTTCTTGTAATCTTACGACATGTAAACTCAGCCTTACAGTAGATGTTACTATCTTTATTACTTTTTTTGTTCCAATCTGTTTTATTTAATCAGTACTGAGTGGCGTTTGAAAGGCAGAATAGTGTCGTCTACTGTACTGTTCTACCCAGTTAAAAATAAAACTCAGATCAGCCGTTTACAGTCAATGCATTACATTTAGATTGAAAAAAACTAAGTCTTCCATGAATCTGTCAAAAACAGAAGTCTTAAAGGGGTATTCTGCTGGCCAGCGTTAGGAATTAAATGCTCCGAACGCTGTTTTTGCGCTGTGGGGATCGGCCACACCCCTCGTGATGTCATGGTCACCCTTTAAAGGGGTAGCCCTGCAAAAATCTCCTATCCACAGCATAGTGGATAAGTGTCCTGAGTGGACCGGGGGGTCCGACCGCTGATCTCCTGCCCGTCGCCCTGGCTCTCTGAGAGGAGTGCATGTTACATAGGGGACATGCTTTATTCCTTTCTGTGGGAGCGCCGGAGATGCCCGAATACAGCATTTGGGTCACCTCGCTGCTCCAATAGAAATGAATGGTGTGCGTGACATATGTATCACACACTCTTCTCAGAGAGCTGGGGCGCTGGGCAGGAGATTGTAGGGGTCCCAGCGGTCGGACCCCTTACGAAGAAACACTTATCCCCTATACACAGGAATACCCCTTTAATGCAGTTGTGAACAGTGGCAGTTGTTTGCTATGCCCTTCATATGTTCACATACGGCAAGATTTATATATGACACAAATGTTAATAATGAACACTATGAAGGAGATTTATCATTCTTTTCAAACATATGGCTTTTATATGGCAATTTTTTTTAACTTACTTCGCACGACCTTGATGAATAAATGACACGTAAGCAAAACCTGGGAAACCCACTTACAAAAGCATTTTTTAAAGCAGAAAAGTTTTCCCTTATGTTAATAGCCGAAGTTCTTTATCTACCCTTTGTTACAAGGTGCTCCTGCGGTCCGGTGTCCTGGCCACAGGCTCCTGCCTCTTCTCCCCCTCTGGTGCTGCGGTCGGCTCCCTGGACCGCGGGCACTCCCGTGTCCCCTGCCCATACTCACCTCTCCTCACTCCTGGGCCTTCTGTTTGCCTGCGCGTGCGCACGCCGGCTCTTTGAGATTTAAAGTGCCAGCGCGCCGGTAATTGGTAATTGCCGGGCGCTGACCCTATAAAGGGGACTGACTTCCCCTTGATCCCTGCCGGATCTTTGTGTCTCTTAGAGCCTTAGAGAAAGTATTTTCTTCCTGTGTGTTTTGATTATTCGTGTACTGTACCTTCCTGCTAGTTCCTGACCTTGCTCCTTTGCCGCCAGCCTCTGACCACCTTGCCACGTCCCTGACCACGCTCCTGTGCCCCCAGCCCTGACCTTTTGCCTGACCTGACTACGAGCTTACCTTATCCTTCCTGTGCCACGCTACACATCGGCAGCCTGTGTGGACGAGTCATATCAGGGGTAGCAACCTGGGTGCTGCCTGCTGCAGCAAGTCCATCCCACTTTGCGGTGGGCTCTGGTAAAAACCAGCGGCACCTTAGACTCCACTCCCTGATACGGCCCACGTCATCTTCCACACAGGTCCAATGGATCCACTTCTCCATCACCAGCTGTTACATCCTTTATTACCAATAGCGTTGCTATAGAGTGACGGGGAGCGGGGGCGTACCACATCGGGTGACACCCTGAATGGCCTGCCTGTCACTATCCCGCAACAACCCATCCACCCTCCTCAGAAATAAAAAAATATTTAAAACATACTATGCCGCACCATGAATATCCGTACTCTGGAGGCTTTTTTGTTTAATTTTGAGCCCGCATTTTGTGACGTTGGTGGGCGAAGTCTTGCGTTGCTGCGCTGAGGACGGAGTTTACGTCAGGAAGGAAGACAGCGCAGCACGAGCAGGCACATAGAAAAAAAAAACGGCTCATTATGTTACCCACCCCAAAATGTGCCTGATGCTGTATTACTATGGTTGTTTCTTTTTTTTTTTTTGCCACATATGGGTTATTTACGTAGTCTGTAAATATTCTTACACAATTATTTTGTGCCTTATTCTATTTTAACACAACATTAATTTTCAAATTTAGTGGGTACGCCAGCATGTAAGTGTCCTAAAATTAACAAGGTGTGCAGTGTGTATTTTCAACCTTAAAATTAATAGAGTTATTAGTTATATCATGAACTTTTTCTATAATTAACATTAATGTAGTAGCTTTGTTGCATGATGCAGAACAAGAACAGTTGTTAAAGTGGGTGTTAATGTCCTTTTCTGTAGACACATGCACTTTCTGTAAGCCAGGTTGGACCTGGAATACATATGCGACTTTTAAATAGAGATGTGACTTTTTTTCTTTATAAATAGCGACTATCGCATTTGATAAATACATGACCACTGCAAAGTATAAAAAAAAATTACTAAGTGAGCAGATTTCAGAAATGTGCTTTGGAATAAGCAAAAATCAAAAAGTTACAGCATGTATAGAAAAGTCGGACGTGCGCAAGTACATGCAACTTTTGTACACAAAAAAAATCTACGGAGCTTGATAAATCTCCTTCTATTACAGTATGTTTACACAGTGGATTTCTTGCGGAGTGTCCACCTAGAAAATTTCCTACGGGCATCCCGCAGGCAGCGGGCACTGGCAGAACATCCTCACACTGTTAAAGGTACCACCTCCACAGACAGCAATGGATCTCTGAGTAGATTCTGCACATGTCAATTCTTTCTGCAGAGGCCAAAATAGGAATTTCCGCAACGGAGATTCCGCTGTGTGCACAGTGCAGCAAAATCCTATTGAAAATAATGAAAAGTCTGCTACAACAGAATTCTCGAGCACAATTTTTACGCCATATTCTGTTTGAAAATTCCGCTGTGTGAATGGGGCCTCTGCGTCTTTACATAGAAAGCCATACTTCATACAAAAGTAGCACTAGGCCAGGTGCAAGAACAGCTGGTTGTCGGTACACATGGCCACCGCTGTGTTTTCAGTCTTTTTAACTCTACATATATACAGTACATGCTAGAGATTGGGAAATACTGTAAATACAGGTACATGCTAGCGATTTGGAAATACGAGAATCCTCTGCCATTTGACCACCTAGAGAATTTTCTAAACTCAATGGGTGAGATTTATCTAAACCTGTGCAAAGGAAAAGTTGTCCAGTTGCCCATATCAACCAATCAGATCTCTTCTTTCATTTTGCAGAGGCCTTGTTAAAAATGAAAGAAGCAATCTGATTGATTTCTGTGGGCAACTGAGCAACTTTTCCTCTGAACAGGTTTTGTTAAATCTCCCCCAATGTCACTTGTGCCAGCAGATTTTTTCAGTGATAATTTGGTCTAGAGCCGTGTTTCCCAACCCGGTTGCTTCCAGCTGTTTCAAAAGTACAACTTCTTTGGCTGTCCGGGATTGCTAGGAGTTGTAGTTTTGCAACAGCAGGAGGCACCTTGGTTGGGAAACACTGCTTTAGACATATAAGAAGGCATCTCAGGAATTGCTGCTGTAATCCCTTGTTGTATTTGCCTTCATTATACTATCTATGAAGTAACATTTGTGAATCATGGAAATATCACTTATCATATTTCTCAAAACGTATCTTTATTTGCAAATGAATAGTTACGAATATACGTTGCATTTCCCTTCTAAATAATACAGTTATCGCAAGTTTCGCATAGTTGTGCAGAAGAACAAAACATTGGAGGTATATTAACATAAAAACCAGGCATTTTAAGGGAAACAGCCTTCCAAGCCCACAAAGCAGTTACAGTTTCTGGTAATAGCTAGTATTTATTGTGTAAAGCGGACGGCTAACAATAATAATCTGTGCTTTCCCTGCAGGAACCGAGAGTTCAGGAAAGTAAAAAGTCCTCAGGTCACTTGGCTCTAGTATTTGCAGCAAAATAATGACAGCTTTCTCCTGGGAACCATCTAGTGGAATTACCATCACTGATGAATTGGTATTTCCAGAAATCTCCATTGGGCTATAGAGGGTAGTTTAACCATTTTAATAGATCGCTGTGAAATTCTCCTGCCGATTTACAAATGTAACAGTTTGTGAAAGACAAACATAAGGGAGCCATGAGGAGCCATTATAAAAGAGCGGGGTGGAAATTCTTACATATATGGTGCTCTTGAGCGCTGTACTCGAGAGAAGAATGTTTAGTCTAAATAAATGCCATAGTAGTAATTATATACTTACGTACAGTTATGGGAAAAAGAAAGTGAACCCTCCTACCATTCTTTCTGAGGCCTAAATAACAACTTCTCCGAAGGATCAAATAGCTTCTGGAGACAACAAAAGAGCACAACAGATTACAGTGTGCAGTCATTTCTCCCGAAACATGAACTGCCATTTAGAGAACAGGTGGACAACTTGAAGTAAACACTTAATGTATGAGTTTCTTAGTCTTTCCCGTTCTGGAGAAATTCTGGCCTAGACTTATTATTATTATTTTTTTTAAACAGCACTACTTGTAAGGGTATGACCTTGCGGCGGAATTTCTGCAATTCAACAGAAATTCTGTTCAGCAAAGCTTGCTAAGGGGAATTGCGGAATTCTGCCAGAGATCAATGGGGCTTGAATTTCTGTGGAATTCTGTGTTTAGATAACATAGAATTACGCCAAAATTCCCCTGAAATTTCGGTGGAATTCTGTGTTATCTAAACACAAAATTACGGCAAAATTCTAGACCTACTGATTTCAAAGGGATTCCAAAATAGAATTCCATAAAATTTAAGACTAATCTTATATTTTGATGGAATGCAGGAAGCAGAATTTCCTGCTCAGGACTGCAGAATCCCATTTAAGTAAATTTGCTGTAAATTCTTCTGCGGAATTCTACATGGAAATTCCGCCATGTAAACATACCCTAAGGGTATTCTCAAAATCAAAGGTTATCCTCTATCTGGTGGATAGGATATAACAAGCTAATCGGTAGGGATCAGACCGCCTGGACCCCCACCGATTCAGAGAATGGAAGGGACCCCTAATAGCGTAGATGCCATGGTGTCTATGTAATGTCTGTCACCTCCACTCTCAGCATCCAGGGGGGATAGGGTGGAGGTGGTTGTCCGTACTAGAGATAGGTGTCCCCACTTCGGGGGCAAGCATTTAACAGACATGTGGATATGCCATTTATGCCATCAAGGTCTGAAATGGGAATACCTGTTTAAATATCCTTTGACAGATGTGAGTTGATAATCATCAGTACGTTCTGGAAATAACTTCACTATACTGGAAACAAATGTCTCAAGGAAAACTAAATGTTCTCTGTATGCTTTCCAGTTCAGAAACACAAGTTAGTGGTAGGATAGGTGAATGTTTCTGATGGTATACTGGCCAACTTCAAAACCCACCCAATGTCTCTAAATGGTTCTAAAAGAAGAATGTTATACCTCATTGTCTGCTCTATCATAAGCTATGTTTTTTATAATTCACCAAAGTATTTATGATCAGGGAGCTTATCTGCTTCTCTCATCAGAAGTGCCAGGATCTCAAACCACAAAAAAAGCACACAACTGAGTATTGGCTCAAATTATGGATATTTCTTATTCATGTTTGGGGTGCCTAGGTTCATGAAAAAATAAGTTTGGTGAAAGCATGCTTTAGAACTTCTCGTATTAACTGACTAGGAGATGTAACTAGAGGTATTTACTGCAAGTGTCTCCACTTGGTTATTAACTATCCTTCTGTGATATGAGAAGGAGGATGGGTAGAAGTTCTGGCTGGGACCCTTTCAGAATCTACACTGCTCAAAAAAATAAAGGGAACACTTAAACAACACAATGTAACTCCAAGTCAATCACACTTTTGTGAAATCACACTGTCCACTCAGGAAGAACACTGATTGACAATCAATTTCACATGCTGTTGTGCAAATGGAACAGACAACAGGTGGAAATTAGAGGTAATTAGCAAGACACCTCCAATAAAGGAGTGGTTCTGCAGGTGGTCACCACAGACCACTTCTCAGTTGCTATGCTTCCTGGCTGATGTTTTGGTCACTTGTGAATGCTGGCGGTGCTTTCAATCTAGTGGTAGCATAAGACGGAGTCTACAACCCACACAAGTGTCTCAGGTAGTGCAGCTCATCCAGGATGGCACATCAATGCGCGCTGTGGAAAGAAGGCTTGCTGTGTCTGTCAGCGTAGTGTCCAGAGCATGGAGGCACTACCAGGAGACAGGCCAGTACATCAGGAGACGTCGAGGAGGCCGTAGGAGGGCTACAACCCAGCAGCAGCAGAAGCACTGCCAGAGCCCTGCAAAATGACCTCCAGCAGGCCACAAATGTGCATGTGTCCACTCAAATGGCCAGGAACTGACTCCATGAGGGTGGTATGAGGGCCCGACGTCCACAGGTAGGAGTTGTGTTTACAGCCCAACAATGTGCTGGACGTTTGGCATTTGCCAGAGAACACCAAGATGTGCTTTTCACAGATGAAAGCAGGTTCACACTGAGCACATTTGACAGACGTGACAAAGTCTGGAGATGCCGTGGAGAACATTGTGCTACCTGCAACATCCTCCAGCATGACCGGTTTGGCGGTGGGTCAGTAATGGTGTGGGGTGGCATTACTTTGGGGGGCCGCACAGCCCTCCATGTGCTTGCCAAAGGTAGCCTGACTGCCATTAGGTACCGAGATGAGATCCTCAGACCCCTTGTGAGACCATATGCTGGTGCGGTTGGCCCTGGGTTCCTCCTAATGCAGGACAATGCTAGACCTCATGTGGCTGGAGTGTGTTAGCAGTTCCTGCAAGTGGGAGGGATTGATGCTATGGACTGGCCCGCCCATTCCCCAGATCTGAATCTGATTGGGCACATCTGGGACATCATGTCTCGCTCCATCCACCAACGCCACGTTGCACCACAGACTGTCCAGGAGTTGGCGGGTGCTTTAGTCCAGGTCTGGGAGGACATCCCTCAGGAGACCATTCGCCACCTCATCAGGAGCATGCCCAGGCATTGTAGGGAGGTCACACGGGCAGGTGGAGGCCACACACACTACTGAGCCTCATTTTGACTTGTTTTAAGGACATTATATCAAAGTTGGATCAGCCTGTAGTGGGGTTTTCCACTTTTGATTTTGAGTGTGACTCCATATCCAGACCTCCATGGGTTGATAAATCTGATTTCCATTGATAATTTTTGTGTGATTTTGTTGTCAGCACATTCAACTATGTAAGGATGAAAGTATTTCTTCCGATTATTTCATTCATTCAGATCTAGGATGTGTTATTTTAGTGTTCTCTTAATTTTTTTGAGCAGTGTAGTAGACATAGACCCTGATTTACTATTGTAAACCTAACATGTTTTGTCGGGTCGTTCTGTGCCAGAATTTGCGCCAGAATAAAAAAAACTGAAAAAGTTGCATGACCGCCAAAAAGGGGCATGCCCCCGACATTTTCACAAAAACCCAACATATTTACTAAGGTTTCCACAGAAAATGTGGTGGATTTGAGCTGAGGAATACCCTACAGATCAGAGCAAAATGTAGGGAAAAGTGCAAAATGTAAGGAAACCTTAGTAAATACCATGGAAAAAAATGTAGGGGATTAAACCCACAAAGAAAACTACACTCCACTCTTAGTAAATCAGGGCCATAGTTGGTAAAAAACAAAAATAATCAACCCAGAATTTTTGTTCTGTAGATCTGTTCTCCTCTGTGTCATCTCTTGACAATCTAATTTTTTTGTTTATACTTTTTATTTATATAACCATTATTTTTATGTATGTCATTTTATTACATTATTTTTGTAACTTTTGTAAACAATGTGTTTTCCTATACCAAAACTTAAAGTATACATTAATAATTTATATATAATTATAATGCATTTGTTTCTTGCTGCTCTATACCTACCCACAAACCTGAAGAGAAAGGGGGTGGGGGATTTATCGTGCCTCTGCCTGGCTTTTTTTTTTTTTAAAGTCACAAAATCCACACATGGCTTTCATTTTAAATACTACGTTACAGTGTATGGGCAGCCTTAGCGTTATCTGTAAATCATGGCCATGTGGTGGATTTTGCTGCAACTCTGACATAATCGTGGCAAAACCCTTGAGGCAAAAACCAAGATGACCATGACAATTGACTAGAGGAATTTACACTTCTGAGTGTTTTATTTTGTTGTTTAGAACCACACAGTTGTTATAGAGGCTCTGATAAACAATAAATAATTTTGATCATAAGTGATCACTAATATTTTTATTTTTTTATTTTTTATCAACCAGTCTATTGACATGAAATTATAGTGAATACTCTTACAGTGCCTTAAAGGGGTTATCCAGCACCCAGCAGCTAAGGGTATGTTCACACTGGGCAATTCCCGCGTAATCCCCGCGTAATTATGCAATCGGAATTACGCAAGCGAAATTACACGCAGTGAACATTAACATCAATGCGATTGGGTCTTCCGCAAGACCTGTTCACATTGAGGAATTTCAGTGTGGACAATTTCACTACTGAAATTGTTCTGCTCAAAGAATGAACATGTTCATTCTTTGAGCGGAATTCCACGAGCACTGCATTGCCGTCAATTTGACCAGAGATTCAGCGAGAATTGTCCAGTGTGAACATACCCTAAGGGGGAGGAGGGGGATAATTGTTTTAAGTATGCATAATGTGTGGTATATAACAAAACAAACCTTTACTTAAAGGGGTTATCCACCATAAGTTGATTTTAGTACTCACCTGCCAGAACTGGGTATTTCCTGTTGGAGTTTGTTCTCTAAACTACACATCCCACAGTTCCATGCTTGAAAGTTTGAGATCAATTCACATACACATCAGCCACCACACCCATTGAAACACAGTTTTTTCTAACCAGGAGCCTACAGGTGTTGCAGAATTGAAGCAGGACTGGCTCCCTCTGATCACCTGACTAGTAATGTCAGGTCTTGACGCACTGCAACCTGGGAAATCGCGAGACATGAGTATTTTGTATGCTGTTACAAATAAATATTGGGGCAATAATCACAAAAGAATTGTGAGAAACCCATCACGCACAGGTACAAACACTATATTATGAACTACACTAACTTTACAGCCCCTGTAGCATAAGTCAAATAAAAGAAAAAAATCCTGGAATACCCCTTTAATTCCAGCGTTCATTGTGAATCAGTATACAAAGGTCATATTGGCAATATTACAGGACCAGTTTTTCCGCTGTGACCTGACAGTATACAGACTTAACAGAATCTATCAGGCATTACGCTCTGTTCTTTGCTCCAAACACTTTAACCTTAGGTGATGGTGACATTTTGAACTTTCAGCGCCCAATATATATATCGAATGGGTCCATTGCTCCTAAGGCCTATTGCCTTTAACAAAGCATGCAAAACATAGGTACCGTATATATTTTTTCCACTGTATAAGAAAAGTGTATCCTGCTGTGCTTTCCTGTATAGTTGGCAACTGTATTTTGTGTGTAAGGTTCACACCAGCTTCATAACTTCTGTTGTTCTGCTCCGTCATTGGATTAAGATAACAGTGGGTCCAGATCACTTACATGTCGGGCACAAACGGAGCTCACTGGACCCTATTGGGATACAGATATCGCCATGGTTATCTTGATCACATTAAAACAACACATTAACCTTAATGCAGATATCCTAGTCCACCAGAGATTATTATTATTTTTTTTTTTTTATAGCGCCCTTGGCCATATCCGCATGTTGGTTTTTTGTTATGGTATCCAGCATGTTACCATACATAATAGCATAATGCACTGTTTTGCCAGCTTATTTGACAAAATATGTAACGGAGGTTCCTAACAGAACCACCAACTCAAATGGAAAGATAGTCTACTGTATCTGGTCCCTCAGCTTTAACCGCTTAAGGACTGAGGTTTTTTTTCCGTTTTTGTACTTACGTTTTTTCCTCCTTACCTCATCATAATAAAATCATAATTCTTTCAATTTTGCACCAAAAAATCCACATGTGGCTTATTTTTTGCGCCACCAATTCTATTTTGTAATGACATTAGTCATTTTATCAAAAAATCTACGGTGAAACGGGAAAAAAAATTATTGTGCGACAAAATTGAAGAAAAAACACCATTTAGTAAGATTTGGGGGCTTCTGTTTCTACGCAGTAAAATTTTTGGGTAAAAATGACACCTTATCTTTATTCTGTAGGTTCATATGATTAAAATGATATCCTACTTATATAGGTTTGATTTTGTCGCACTTCTGGAAAAATTCTAACTTCATGCACGAAAATGTATACGTTTAAAATTGTCATATTCTGACCCCTATACCTTTTTTTGATTTTACTGCGTATGGGGCGGTATGAGGGCTAATTTCCGCACGCGTCGATATCACATATGCTTATTTTTATTTACACAGTATTTTTAAATGGGAAAAGGGGGGTGATTTAAACTTTTATTAGGGAAGGGGTTAAATGATCTTTATTCACTTTTTTTCCCCCTTTTTTTTTGCTGTGTTATAGCCCCCACTAGTGGCTATAACACTGCACACACTGATCTTTTACATCGATCTTTGTTATGTTCTGCCACTTGACTGCTCATGTCTGGATCTCAGGCACTGAGCAGTCATTCGGCGATCGGCAACGCAGTGGCCCCACGTTATAGAAAGGGAGCGGACTCAGGGCATACAGGTACGCCCTGTGTCCTTAAGGGGTTAATTTTCTATCCTGGTTTCTAGCCTTCCAAACCAGGAATCAGTGTTAAGGCCCCAAGACACTCTTTTCATCTGGAACTATACACACAATCCGCATATGTACGCCCTGGAGCGCTAAGTGACTATGAAGTGAGCACAAAAATCTGCATTCGCTCCATAGAGTTTAGTGTTGGCTACTATTAGTAGGCGGACTCTCACTGCTTATGATAGGCGGTCTGATAGTTACTTGGTCTAGCACAGTGGGCTAGACCATTCAGTGGCTTTAAAGGACACCTTTCACTCAGAACAGGCCTCACCATGGTTGACCAAAGAAGTTGTTTGCACATGCTCAGTGCCATATGCAAAGTTTATTTTTGGACATAGTCGTATGAGTGCTGCCAGCATTGCTGCAGAGGTTAAAGAGGTGGGAAGGTCAGCCTGTCGGTGCTCAGACCATACACTGTACACTGCATTAAAATGGTCTGCATGGCTGTCATCCCAAAAGGAATTATTTTCTAGAGATGATGCACAAGAAAGCCTGCAAACAGTTTGCTGAAGACAAGAAGACTAAGGATACGGATTACTGGAACCATGTCCTGTGGTCCGTTGGGACCAGGATAAACTAAATTGGTTCAGATAGTGTCGTGCATATGTGGCAACAACCAGGTGAGCAGTACAAAGACAAGTGTGTCTTGCCTACAGGCAAGCATGGTGGTGGAAGTGTCATGGTCTGGGCCTGCATGAGTGCTGCTGGCACTAGAGAGCTATAGTTTATTGAGCAAACCATGAATGCCAACATGTACGGTGACATACTGAAGCAGAGCATGATCCCCTCCCTTCAGAGACTGGGTCGTAGGGCTGTATCTTAACATGATAGCGACCCCAAACACACCTTCAAGACAACCACTGCTTTGCTAAAGAAGCTGTGGTAAAGGTGAAGGACTGGCCAAGCATGTCTTAGACCTAAATCCTATTGAGCATCTTTGGGGCATCCTCAAACAGAAGGTGGAGGAGCGCAAGATCTCTAACATGCACCAGCTCAGTAATGCCATCATGGAGAAGTGGAAGAGGACTCCAGTGGCAACCTATGAAGCTCTTGTGAACTCCCTGCTCAAGAAGCTTGAAGCATGCAGATCTGGTAGGGAACGTAAACAGAAGTTTATGTAAAAATGTTTATTTATCATATTAATTTAGCTTTACTTTTAACTTGCAACATTAATGGTTAAATATTAAAAATAAAACAACAAGTATTTACATTTAACCCCTTTAAGGTCTTAACGCCCCCTCCATGCAAGTCTATGGGCGAAGCCGTGATGTCACCATACTCCATCCCCTGCACCACCCGTACTGCAGGAGAGATCACAGGGGTCCCAAGCAGTGGGATCCCCGCGATCTAACATCTTATTCCCTATCCTTTTGATAGGGGATAAGATGTTTAGCGCTGGAGTACCCCTTTAAGGCAGTTCTGGAAAATTATGGTGAACACACAAAATATTGACACTTTGGGCCCAGTTTGAACATTTCAACTTTGTGGTGTACTCACTTTTGTTGCAAAGGTTTAGACATTAATGGCTGTGTGTTGAGTTATTTTGAGGGGACACAACATTAAAGGGGAACTCAGGTGGAAACAAGTAGAAAACAAATGTTTTCAAATCAACTGGTGCCTGAAAGTTGATTCGTAAAATACTTCTATTAAAAAATCTTAATCCTTCCAGTACTTCTTAGCTGCTGTATAAAACAGAGAAATATGTGAATTTCTTTTCTGTCAGACAACAGTGCTCTCTGCTGACGTCTGTCCCTGTCAGGAACTGTCCAGATTAGAATCCTATTCCCATAGAAAACCACCTGCTCTGGACAGTTCCTGACATAGACAGAGGTGTCAGCAGAGAGCATTGTGAGACTGGAAAGAACTTCATACATTTCTCTGTAGTATATCTGTAGTATTCAGCAGCTGATAAGTACTAGAAGGGTTAAGATTTTTAAATAGAAGTGATTTTTTTTTCCCCACCCACCGGAGTTCCCCTTTAAATACTTATACAGGCTGTGCACTACTTTAACATTGTAGCAAAGTGTCATTTCTTTAGGATCACATGGAAATTATATAATAAAATATTTACAAAAATGTGAGGAGTGTAGTCACTTATTTAAGAAATTATACAGGGTGGGCCATTTACATGGATACACCTTAATAAAATGGGAATGGTGGGTGATATTAACTTCCTGTTTGTGGCACGTTAGTATATGTGAGGGGGGAAACTTTTCAAGATGGGTGGTGACCATGGCGGCCATTTTTAAGTCGACCATTTTGAATACAACTTTTGTTTTTTCAATAGGAAGAGGGTCATGTGACACATCAAACTTATTGGGAATTTCACAAGAAAAACAATGATGTGATTGGTTTTAATGTAACTTTATTATTTCATGAGTTATTTACAAGTTTCTGACCACTTATAAAATGTGTTCAATGTGCTGCCCATTGTGTTGGATTGTCAATGCAACCCTCTTCTCCCACTCTTCACACACTGATAACAACACCACAGGAGAAATGCTAGCACAGGCTTCCAGTATCCATAGTTTCAGGTGCTGCAGAATGGGCAAAAAGAAAAATTGGAAGAGGACCCTCAGTTTATGCAGAAGATTTTGTTCAGTGATGAGGCAAACTTTTATTTGAATGGTGAAGTTAACAAACAAAACTACCGCTATTGGTCTGACACTAACCCACATTGAATAGATCCCTCCAAGACTGTTGGAACACAAAAATTGTTGGTATGGTGTGGTATATGGGGTACAAAGATATTGGGGCCATTCTTCATCAATGGAAACCTCAAGGCCATTGGATATGTGAAATTGCTTGATGATGTGTTTCCCTCTTTCTGCACTGAAGCTGGCACGTTCCCTGAGTTTTTCCAGCAAGATGGTGCACACCACATTATGGGTGTCAGGTCCGAGCATTACTGGATGAACAGTTTCTTGGAAAGTGGATTGGTCGTCGTGGGCCAGTTGAATGGCCCCCAAGGTCTCCCGATCTGACATCCTTAGACTTTTATCTTTGGGGTCATCTGAAGGCAATTGTCTATGCTGTGAAGATACGAGATGTGCAGCACCTGAAACTACGGATACTGGAAGCCTGTGCTAGCATTTCTCCTGTGGTGTTGCTATCAGTGTGTGAAGAGTGGGAGAAGAGGGTTGCATTGACAATCCAACACAATGGGCAGCACATTGAACACATTTTATAAGTGGTCAGAAACTTGTAAATATCTCATAAATGAATAAAGTTACATTAAAACCAAGCACATCATTGTTTTTCTTATGATATTCCCAATAAGTTTGATGTGTCACATGACCCTCTTCCTATTGAAAAAACAAAAGTTGGATTCAAAATGGCTGACTTCAAAATGGCCACCATGGTCACCACCCGTCTTGAAAAGTTTCCCCCCCCCTCACATATACTAATGTGCCACAAACAGGAAGTTAATATCACCAACCATCCCATTTTATTAAGGTGTATCCAGATAAATGACCCACCCTGTATATTTCCACCATACAGTGGGAAGTTATCAGGATCCCGCTAAAAGTTGTTAGAAGACGACACACTTAGTATTATTACTGTGTAACGTTAAAAATCAATTATGTAAAAACCATACAAAAGCTTCTGTTTCTGACTGATGTTAAAGAGCACCCATCCTGACACATTTCTATGCTTATCCTTCCCCCAAGCATCTGTGTGACTATAAAAGGAAACCATCAGTAATTGTCAGTATTTGTGTTGTGCTTTGTCATTTAGGAGGCTCAGGTTTGGCAGCTAAGACATCTCATGAAGTCGGTGTATAGTTAACTTCTTTGGCTCGGTAGCTGGAAGATCTTGCACTTCAGCAGACATTTCCTTTTAGGTACTTCGTGAATATTTATTTTAATCATGGTTTTTCAATCACATTTTGTCATTATCCTACATGATCCTCTGAATTGTGACCCGACCAGTGACACCTCATGCACTCTATTGTATACAAGGTCTGGCACATACACCTGCACACGTTTTATGCTTTGTATCATTCAACGTGTTCAGCCTGCATATAAAGAAAAACATTGGCACCAGCTATGTATCTTGGTGTTGCCAAACCAAATATTTTATTATACGTCAGAAATGTGTTGTATACTTTCTACAAGGTCACCCCTAGATAAGACTTGTCCAGTATACAGGTGTAAATGTATACCTAGTAGTACACAGATAGATAGCTATATTCCATACAGTTTTTATTTTTTATTCGTTCTCTGGACTACTCTGCCATGTTACAATAGCCGGACATGTTTGTCTTGTCATAAAAGACTGGATTGTTAAACCACGTGCTGGCAGGTACAGTGATCTTTCATAAGAACAAAGAATGGCATGTGGCTAAGTCATCTGCCTGAAACAAAGAAGCAGTTTACTCAATTCATTGGAAACCAGTTGTAATGTACAAGTGATGAAATATGGATTGTTCTTACCTGCTAAGGTAACCTTGTTAGGTATGGAGGGCCAAGACACAAAAATTTTCAGTAACCCTTTAGTAGTAAGGGAGAAGTGCTTTCTCTGGATTTTGTATGGTCCTGTATACTGTGGTTTAGGAATAGTTTGCACTAATTTCTTTTTATATACAATTGTGTATATGTCCATATATAGCAAGCATAAATGTTAGTAGCCATGATGCCAATGTGGACAGAGTGTTAATTTTTATTACTTTAATTTTTTCTGTATATCTGGGACTAAAAAGCAGTTCTGGCATTCAGGTCCCAACAGTCTATCTAAAATATGGTCTACCCCCTATATTGTGTGTTATGCAACTCCTACTCCTGTACATCATGGCGGTTTAAGGTCCTGGCAGTGTCACTGTGTGCAATCTGTGATCTGCCCCACAACACTGATTCTCACTCACACAAGTCAGCCAGCCACAGCCAGGCGCAGGTCTGTCAGCGACCCTTTGAATTATACATGGGCAAATTAGTTTAAAGCGTACCCATCAGATCCAACAAAAAACATTTTTGTTAATATATCCCTCAGTTCCTAATCCTGACCATGTACATCTAATTTTTATGTGTCTAGCACCTTTATTTATTTTTTTATTACACTTTTAATTTAGCTCACTAGTCTGAATTCCTCTCAAAGGGAGGGGGCGTGGCCTCACTGTGCAGGTCTCCGCCCCCTCCCTCAGTATGTTGTCTGTTCAAATCTCCCCCTAGCATTAGCAAAACTGCAACTCCCAGCTTGTCCTCACTGACAGTAGCGGGACACAAGCTGACAGTGGGAGGATTTTTCCACCAGATGTGAGCCCTGCGCTCACAGATGTCAATCAAGGAAGTGTGTCCATGACATAAGCGATGACGCATGGACACAGCAGGACTAGTATGTGTCTAAGCAGGCAGGGGGGGCAGTTGTTTGACTGGCTTTTTTAGTATGAAATACTGAAAATTTCCTAATGAAAGCAATTGCAAAACCTATTGGTTTTGCATGCTTTACAACATATCAAACGTTTTTGTATCTGATAGTGCCCATTTAAATTAACGGCAGGACAGGAGCCTGGGGAAGCCCACTGGCTGATATTTGGTCGGCCCCCCGCTAATCTGCCCAGTCTGCCAGATTGTCATTTCGCTACTGCCTTTCTCTATACTGCTTTATGTGGCTTCAGTGTATACATACACTTTATTGCATTATGTAGATGACCAACATTCACTGGTCTATATAGGGGAGATTTATCAAAACCTGTCTACAGGGAAAGAAGAGTTGCCCAGAGCAACCAATCAGATCGCTTCTTTCATTTCTTAAAAGGCCTCTAAAAAATGAAAGAAGCGATCTGATTGGTTGCTGTGGGCAACTCAGCAACATTTCCTCTGCACCGGTTTTGATAAATCTCCCCCATTTATGTGTATGCCTCATATCTTTCCTAGATTTTAATGTGTTTGGATTTTTATGTAAATTTAAAAAAGTATTATATTTCTATGTTCTTGTACTTTGTATATCTGTATTGTAAGAGGTTTTTGAATGTATTACTCGTTTATGATAAGCCCCTTAATAGGTATACTGTCTAAGAGTAAGCATTAGTAAATTTGCCCCATAAAGTTTTCACTGGTGTTGGTCTGTTTGCTGAGAAAGCAATATGATCCCATTGAAGTTTATCAGAGGGCCATAATACAAGCTGGGGGCCTGTTGTTTTTGCTCTCATTGTGGGTCCCAGCTCGCATCCCCGTAGACTTTTCTAGCAATTCATCATTAGTTCCTTGGTATTTGTCTCTTAGATGGAGATGGTCCCTTGTAGCATGGTACAAGTGTCCTGTACCTGATCTGTCCTAAGATTTATGGCATGTTATGGCCGTAATTATATGTTGTATGTTGTTTTCTATCATCCGCTGCATAGTTCTAGAAGCTCCTCAGCGATTTACAGATGTGCTTATGCTGACATGTGTGATTTGCTATAGGCACAAGGAGCCAGCTCACCCAGATGTCTGCTATTTTAGTATATATTTGTCTTCTTCACATAAATCTACTAAGGAATTCATGAATTTCACCAAGTAAGAAGCAGACACTTCAGAAAATGTTTACTAAGGTATAATATCCATTGTAGTAACTATGAAAAGGGTAAAGGGCCAACCATCAAAAAGAACTGACAATGTAGCATTCTGTTAAATAACCTTGGTCTTACCCTCATCTTTACTGCTCATCCTTTTTTAATAAAAACTTCAAATACAATGAAAAATAACATTGGTGCTCTAAGGCGTTGTTGACATTTGTGTTATTGAGGATGGATTATAGGTTGGTTGTGGTAAAATAACAGAATAGAACTGGTTGTATTATTGGAGTAGATTGATTACAGATTACAGTATGTTTTCCTGTTTAAGATCCACTTGGCTGTTATACTATATGCCACAATGTTTTTAAAATATATAGGGGGAAATTTATCAAAGCCTATGTAGAGCAAGAGTGGTGCAGTTGCCCATAGCAACCATACAGATTTCTTTGTTGCTTTGTCTGCGTGGTTTTTATGGGCAACTGCACCACTCTTTCTCTACACTGGTTTTGATAAATCTCCCCCATAGTGTGTAAATGGTCCTTTTAGATGAGTAGGTCATGAGGTCAACTGAGCCAACAGTACAGATCAAGAGCGTGTCGCAGAAGATTCTAGACAGAATGATTTACAGCAGGGCTGGACAAATCTCAGGTGCCAGGTCACCATGGCAACTGAGAATTTTGTGCTGGCATCTGGGTTGTCAGCCCTTTCCATTTAAAATACTGCCCAGACAGCCGTAGTACCGCAAGCGGCCAAACAGAACTGCTGCCGCCTGGAGGAAGCCTGTCACTTTCTGGAGATGGCTCTGCATCTGCTGTCTCTCGGGAGGTGTCCTGCCATTTTGACTGAATCTTGTCAGAGCAAGGATAAGAAGCAGTGGCTGCAGCACATGTAAGAAGGCATGACCTGATAGTTCCAGTGACACAGTGACAGATATAAGAAGTGGCAGCAGATATGAGGAGGCATGACCTCACACAGGGATGAGAAGTTTATGGAGGCATGAAGAGACCAGGTACAGGAGACAACAGGTGCAAGAAGACAGGGCAAATACTAGAGTACAAAAAAACAGCACCACCTGTTGAGGTGAATGGAGTCAGTTTGCAATACAACACACAACCGGAGGATAGGGATGGTGCGGTTTTTGAAAGAAATGTTTTTCTCTCCCTGGATAATCCCTTTAATACATATCATTTTAGCATTTGAGTCAAGGCACTTTTGTATGGTTATGTTTTAGTAAATTGAACATTAAAATATGGGGACACAAGTAAGAAGGTTAATTTTACTTTATTTGTAAAGGGTTTTAAATGTACATAAAGTTAAGGATCCTTATATATTAGGGAAGGGAAGATATATAAGTTGTCAAGTTACATAGTGTGAGCCAAGGGTTCCAGACCTGTTGGAAAGGCAAATGGTATGTGACTTTAGGCTGCCTGAGTAATTGGTCAATGTGTTGATCCATTGGGAGGTTGAGAGGTATGATGTGCTTCTCTGCAAGGAAAGAATCAGGAGTTTTTTGCTGCCAGAAGGTGCTACAGCCATTTATTTTTGGCTTTTTCTTTCCAGCGATATTGGGAGTCCCCAGCAATGTACACTTCTGATCTGCCTCTATGAGTTGGAGCTAAACTTTGAAGCCTTTATGATTACGTTACTTGTAATCTCTGGCTACTTATATCTAAATATGTTTTGTAACGCATGCCTCCTTTATGGAGCTTTGTGAAACGCTTGTGTGCTTTCACATGTAATTTATTAACCATGAATTATATGAGACATGATTGAATCCAGAAAATATATTAAGCATGGCTGCGATCCCATAGCGGGCTCACGAGGAGTACAGTTTCACTTATTCTTCTTGGTCAATGTTCACAAAACTGCTAAGACAAATGTTTCAAATTTAATAAGAAGGAGATGCCTCGATTCCTTCCCCACAGGGCTTATACGACTAAAGCAAATGTTAAGACATTAAATGATAACCGAGGAGAGCTGAGAAATAGCATTGTAGTCAAGCTCAATTGTTGATGCATTAGATTACAATATACCCTATAAGGTAGTGTTTCTCAAGCGCGGTCCTGAAGACCCCCCAACAGGTCATGGATTTCCTTAGTCTTTTACAGGTGATATATTTATGGTCAGTGAATCAGGCATCACCACAGATATATCACCAGAGAAAGACTAAGGAAATCTTGAAAACATGAACTGTTGGGGGACTTGAGGATTGCACTTGAGAATCACTGCTATAAGGGTACGTTCTCAACTACAGGATCTTCTGCATATGCTGGGTTAGGCTGGGTTCACATTTTCTCCCATACGGGAGCGCATAGGTCTAAAACCTTGCGCTCCCCTATGCCTTTCTATGCACTCCCGTATGTAATTAATTTCAATGAGCCGGCCGGAGTGAAACGTTTGGTCAACATCAGTTTTAGGTCCGGTTGTAAAAGCGCATATGGTGCAAAAATGAGCCAACCGGACCGAACGTTTCACTCTGGCCGGTTCATTGAAATGAATTACGTACGGGAGTGCATAGAAAGGCATACGGGAGCGTTAGGTTTTAGCTCCCCCCTGCCGTATGCGCTCCCGTATGGGGGAAAACGTGATGTGAACCCAGCCTTAATGAGAAGCAAAATCAGCTGCACAAAGTATGCAGCAAAAATATGGAGCAGATCCTGTACGTGTGAGCGTACCCAAATACTGTATGTTACAATAGTGTTTCTCTGACATCTCCTAGCTATTTTTCATTCCCTTTGCTGCTGAAAACCCATAATTTACCTGGCATCAGTGGGAGAGCTGCAGTGTAAATGCTTGCCTTCCCTTTTCCCATTTTTCTCAGAGGTGTTGATGGCACTGAAGGAGTAGGCCTCTTTATGTCTAATGTTAAGACATATGTGATAAAGATGGATAAATGCAATGTAGTAATCACTACTCCTTGTTACCTAGGCCTTCTGTCCTGATATGCTGCTCCCATCCAGAAAATGGTTTTAGATGAAGAGATATTTAAAGGGGTACTCTGGTGGAAAACTGGCTCCAGAAAGTTAATCAACTTTGTAAATTAGTTCTGTTAAAAAATCGTAATCCTTTCAGTACTTATCATCTGCTGTATACTACAGAGGAAGTTGTATCGTTCTTTTCTGTCTGACCACAAGTGCTCTCTGCTGACACCTCTGTCCAAGTCAGGAACTGTCCGAAGTAGAAGCAAATCCCCCTTGAAAACCTCTCCTGCTCTGGACCGTTCCTGACATGGACAGAGGTGACAGCAGAGAGCACTGTGGTCAGACAGAAAAGAACAACTCAACTTCCTATGTAGTATGCAGCAGCTGATAAGTACTGGAAGTATTAAGATTTTTATATAGACGTAATTTACAAATCTGTTTAACTTTCTGGCACCAGTTGATTTTTAAAAAAAAATAGTTTTTTGCCGGAGTACCCCTTTAAGGAGACATCTGAGACACATTCACCAGCCTCCTCCATTGAAACAAAACACACCTAAACATCCAAAACCTGCACAGACACAAAAACTTGCATCTGTGCAGGTCCTGGATGTGCAGGAAACTAGGCAGGCACAGTAGGTTTGTAATGGCGCAGGCTAATGCATGTGTCTTGTCGTATGCCCCTCCATTTGTGGACAGGAACAGCGTGGATTCAGAAGGAAAGGCCTGGAGAACAAGGGGGTGAAGCTTTATAAAGAGGTTGGCACCGAATCCTTTCAAAATTATATATTAGCAAGCTGGATTTATTCATCTTTCTCCCTACCCCTTCAAAGTTGTATTCCAGTACTGAATGTTGAATACGTTTTGAATGTTAGAACCTTTGAGATCCGTCTGTTCCTGAGAATGAAATGAATAAAATGAGGCAGTTCCTGGCAGTGGTGTTGGGAACAACCTGTGAGTAGAGATGGCAGGGCAGTAGGACCCCACAATTCAGGAAGTGTTAGCACATTGTTTGTTAAAGGGGTAGTAAAAAACGTATCCCCTATCCGCAGGGGGGTCCGACCGCTGGGGCCCCCTGCGATCTCTCTGTACGGGGGCCAGGCTCTCCGGCCAGATAGGCTCTGCCATAGAGTTGTATTGAGGGGGCGTGTCGGCCGCCGCTTCGTGCGGAGGTCGACACGCCCCCTTCCCGCGGGCTGTCGGGGCTCCGTACAGGAGATCGCAGGGGGCCCCAGCGGTCGGACCCCCCGCGATCTCAAACTTATCCCCTATCCTTTGGATAGGGGATAAGTTGTTCACCACTGGATTCACCACTGGACTACTCCTTTAAAGTGTTACCTAAATGAATATAAAAGCCAGCATACAAGTTCTGACCCAGGATAGAATTGTTTAAAGCACAGATCAGGATTTACTTCAGCTATTTGTTTCTTTTTTTCTCTTTTGGCAACCTGTGAGATTGCAGCATATGGATTCAATTTTCCTAAAAACATAAGACTGATAAATTGAGATGACTGGTGGAGTTATAATTATTCATATAATGTATATTTGTTGGAGAAGCTGCTTTATTAAAGGGGTTATCCACCATAAGGTGATTTTTAGTATGTACCTGGCAGACAGTAATGGACATGCTTAGAAAGGATCTGCGCTTGCCTTGGGGCTAAATGGCTATGTTGTAAGATTACCATAACAGTGTGGCTAGCTTTTTGTGAACTTGTATTTCCTGTTTGAGTTTTCTTCTTTTGCCTTAAATCCCATAATTCCATTTTCCTCCCTCCCATACATCAGCCACCCATTGAAACATCCATTCAAAAGACCTCTGGTTTTCAATCAGGTTGCCTACAGCTGTTGCATTAGTGGCAGATTGATCTCTCTCCCACCAAGCAATCGCTCCACCTATTGAAGCAGAATGGCTCTCTGTCAGCTGACTAGTGAGTCATGTCTCGGCCGCATTGCAACCTGGGAAAAAGCTGAGACAACAGTCATTTTGTATGCTGTTAAAATTAATATTGGGGTGAAAATCACATAAGAATTGGGAGAAAACCATCGCACACAGGTACAGACACTGTATTATTAACTACACTAACTTTGAAGCCCCTGTAACATAGTCAAATAAAACAAATTCCTGGAATACCCCTTTAATGTATATTCTGCAGAGAACAGTGAACAGTGATTCATGATGTCCTAATAAATGAAAAGCAACCAACAACATATCTGGAGGTTTGCAAAAATGTATAACTGTTGGGCTAGGAAAGTATTGAAAATAAACCTATACTGACCTCCCTATGATCCCCCACAACTCTTGCTCGGCTCTGTCCAATCGGCTCTGTTATCTTAGATAGTGATTGACAGATCGAGAGGATCCTGCTCAGAGTGCTCGTCTCTGAAGTAGGACGAAGAGAGAAGATTGGGGACTGGAAAGAGCCAAACCGGAGCTGCATTGGACCAGGGGTAGGTAATTATAGGTTTAACTTCTGTTTTTCCCCGACCCGAGCAAGACATGTATTTTTTGCAAAATGCCAGATAACGCCTTAAAAGAGGTTATTCTGTGGCAACCCAGGGGGTTGCCTGCTGAGATTAGTAGTGCTTCTAGTATGTCAACGGTGTTATGAGTGGCGTGCACAGCTTTGTCAATGGAGGGCTGCACGGGGTGGTGGAAATCCCTCGGGGAGCGTCCCTGTTTACTGTGTACTAGTGATGTTGGCCGGGATACCCTTAGTGTTATGGTGTGTGCAGTTACCAGACACGGAGACGAGGAGCAGGTGCAACACAATTTTTTACTTTTACAGTAAACAGTTAATTTCACAAAATGCCAGGCTGTAAGTGCTGCAAGGGTTAGCGTAGTGTGCAGAGGAGAGGTGTAAGTTGCTCTGTAGCAGTGACTAAATATACTTTGCTTGGAATATGGATTGACTTGCTTTAGAAGTTTTGGATTTAGTGTCTGGGTCTATCCCACGCCATGAATTGGTCCCTGATCACAGTAAAGCCTGACTTGTTCCTTGACTCTGGATGTGTGACTAGATTTATGTGACTTGTGGGCTTTCTAGTGGAATCCCTAAATATTCACTGGAGCAGGGTCTTCTCAGGAATGTAACTGAGGTAGTTAATTGTCTTCAGCACAGGAACCCATATCAACGGCATTGAATATACTGCAACATGGTCCTTGGTACTGCTAACCGGACCAGGACCACAAAGCATGCGGCTTCTGATTCCTCTGTTTGATATCAGGCACTTCAGTTCCAGTCCTTCTCCTGAAAGCTCCCTTTTGGTACATAGTATACACTGGACACCTTGTCAGCAAAGAGGAATGGCTAGGTGTTTCTGGGTCTCTCTCTCTGGTTCTCAACTCGTACAGGGGACCTTATATGACCTTCCCTGACCTTATACCTGCCATGCGATGTCCCTTAAAGTAGACCTAACTCTAATGTTACCTCTGTATCTGTGTGTAGTGGGGTTAACCCTTGTGTCACCTTTCAGCCTCAGTGTTCCTGGGCAAAATACAATAAACCATATACATAGAATAAAGGAATAAGTGTTCATCCACCACCCAGGCTAAAACCGGTTGTGGGACAAGATTATAACTTATTATCCACAGGATAGGTAATAAGTGTCTGATTGATGGTAGTCTGACCACTAAGGCGCACACCGAATTTGAGAAAAGGGGTCCCTTGTTCTCTGAATAGAGCTACAATGTGTAAACTCTGTGCATGCTTTGCCCAGCTCCAATGACAACTGGGTACCGGTAGTCCCAGCAATCAGACCCCAACTAATAAGATACTTATCACCTATCCTGTGGAAAGGGTATAAGTTATGATATTGGAATGGCCCATTTAAAGGCTTTTCATACACACACCATTTTCCTTTGATTTAAAATGCGTGGAAACTTTTTTTATGGTGTTTTCTATTTTTGTTTTTATTGGCATTCTAGAATTCCTATAGAAAAGTTTAAGGAAAAAAAGAGTGATGTCTTTTAATAAGAATGGCTTTAACCCCCAAAACACGACAAAGTAGGCCAAAAAAAAAAACTAAATGCTATATATGTAGCCCGTTTTACTATAGATTTTGATATTTGTGTGATAGAAGAGTTTGTATGCATTAGGCCAGATGAGCATGAGGTCATTTAACACAAATAATTCCATGTTTGTTTAGTAAATATATGGATTCACCGTAATAACAAGAATGAATAACCCTGTAATAAATATCTGATCAGCCACTAGAGCGGTAAGAAAAGGCTGATCAAGCTAAAATGTTGCAAAGCGTTCTGGTATCAAATTTTACATTTAATACATTAGAGTGTCCACTACTTTTATTGGATGCAAGGTTCATGGGGGGGTTCTCCGCTGTGATCATCTTCCTGGTTCCAGGGGTCGATGTATCACAGTGCAGCTTAGCTAATCAATGGCCCCAAAGATGTTCCGCCTCGGCCAGTGTTTAGCTGAGTGGCAGTGTGATGTATTGGTCCCTGGCACCAAGAATAATACCAGTACTGGGGCTCAATATGCCACACTGCCTCTCACTGGCCAAGGCTGGCTACTACTACTGGCTGAACTGTAGTCTGCTGCTTCCAACCCCGGCAACCAGGAAGAGGACCACATTGGAGAACAGAGCATCAGTACCAGAAGTACCTGGAGAGTGGCAGAAGTAGTCCAGGGTTTCTTTCTTATTTTATGTTGACAGTCTGGGCAGGATTTTATATATATATATATATATATATATTTTTTTTTTTTTTTTTTTTTTTTCACTTAGTCGCTGGCTAACCCCTCCCCCCCCTTTAATGGATATAATTATACCAGTTGAAAAAAAGTGGTTGGTAATATTTTTGAACGTACATGCTTAAAAAAAAACAACCAAAATAAAGACTATCCAAAAAGTAAAAAAAAATGCTTGAAAAATGTATACCCATTAAAACAAGCAGATATTTAAGACTCAAAATGCTCTTAAAATACACTTTGTAAACCTAGCCTAAGAGTGCCCTGTCAGAAATGTCAAATTATCAGATGCTGGATTAAAGGAATTTTACTTTAGTAAAAAATGTCAGTGCAGGTAAAGTTCTGGGCAGTATGGTAAGAAATGGAAAAAAAAGACATTAAGAAAAAAACAAGACGAGAGATCCCAGCTACTGGAAAATATTATTCAGTTTATGAGTGGAGGAATTGCTGCCGGGGAGTGAATGGAAAGATTGCCTCAATGGCTTTGGATAAAGAATCTGTTTTCATGCTGCCCACTCACTGTTTAGTCTGTGACAGATCCAAGGACTTAAGGGGAATTCTCTAGGTCATAAAATCATGGTCCTATTCATGGCATTATATGTGTTGTACCTGTCAGTAGTGAACATCTGTATCCTCATCCTGAATCAAGTGACACATGGGGACAATACAACCTGCTCCCTCTAGGAAAAATCTGCATAAAATTGACAACTAGCTCATGGAAAATAGTTGAGGGCGGCCACAGAACCAGGCGGTGATGTTAGCATTTATTATAATATATATATGGCTACATGATAAGGATGGTTACAGTGCACATCTTTTAGGAGACACAGGTGACAGTAAATACAGCATAAAACTCTATGACTAGTGTTATAACCGGATATTTCATTATACTGATAGGCATCAAAACTTGTACCTGCCAGCAATAATGTCTTTGTATCAGCCATCAGCAGCAGTAATAAGGATATAATACTTATAAGACATTTGTATGACATAATATCTAATAGGTGGGGATCCAACCACTGAGACCTCCACAAAAAAGTATTAGCAGAGGCCCCTAATTTCACCCCAAAAACCCAGGAAAAGTTATTGACTCGACTATAAGCCTAGGGTGGGAAATACATCATCCCCCCATGTCATCATCCAGACCCCCGTCATCATCCAGAGCCCCGTCATCATTCCCCCCCCGTTCATGCGGGACCCTGTGTGTCGTCGTCAAGGCAACGTCACTAGTGCGGGGCAGGCCCGGAGCACGGAGAAAAGGGCCCCCCCGGTGAAAATGGACAGCCCGGAACGACTAACCCTCCCCACCGGACGGCCCCTGCAGCATAGATGGCCCAGACCAGCTCACCCTTCCTTCCCACCGAGGGGAGGTGAGTGGAAAACTAAAGGGGGGGCCTGGATGATGACGAAGGCCGCAGTGGTCTTCAACCTGTGGACCTCCGGAGGTTTCAAAACTACAGCTCCCAGCATGCCCGGACAGCCGATGGCTGTCCGGGCATGCTGGGAGTTGTAGTTTTGCAATATCTGGAGGTCCGCAGGTTGAAGACCACTGAGAAGGGATTGACAGGCAGAGAGTTCACTCGAGTATAAGCCGATGATAGCGTTTTCAGCACGAAAAATCGTGCTGAAAAACTCTGCTTATACTAGTGTATATATACGGTAGTGTATATATACGGTAGTTACTCCCTGACGAAGTTCTGTAGTGAAAGCTAGCATTTCTGTCACACACATATAGTAGTATTTTATGAAGAGTCACAAAAACAGCTAAGCGAGTAGAAGGTATGGAAACAGTTCATCCTGATGACTCTATATACTTCTAGCATTACATTCCCCAACATTCTGACATTTAAATAGTATTACCATATGATGTCATAAAGTGATGACATAATGCTGACATGTGCCATCACTTTATGATTGTTGGGGGGTTTGACCTCTGGCACCTCCACTTGTTTAGAGACTGAAGGAGATGCAGCAATGTTGTAGCTGAATTTCCCCTGCAGGTAACGGTGGTCGTATCTATTCACTTGAATTTTGGGTTAATCCAGCACCAAGGTTAGGAACATGAAACTTTTCATTCAGTTTGGGGGTTCCTGGGTCTACACCCAGATGAGACTTACCATTTTTACATGAATTGATATAGTTTGATGTTTGAAGGTCCTAGAGGTTTGACCCATTGCTGGAGTAACCATTTAGGAGATTAAATATCCATGGATTTTTTGTCACACTTTTATTATGTTGGTCATATATAGAAAATAAGAAGAGCTGGATTAGTACATGGCACTTTTCTTTTATACTTCTACCTTTTTTACAGTCTAGTTCTATTTTTGTCCGACATCTTGTGTGTTCACACTACAGACAATTTGTGTGGAATATCCATGGATTTTAATGGGAATTCCGCTGTTCAGTTCACACTCTAGAAGTTCCAGCGTTATCCCAATGGGGAAAAAAAGGAAAAGTCCCATTTCTCAATGGAACAACACTTCCGCCAACATAAATGCTGATATTTTCCTCACTGAATTTCTTCAGTGTGAATTAGTCTTAATAATAAGAAGGAGGCCCAGCACTCACTAAAGCTGCATTAAAAGTGAATCTGTTATTCATATGTCAGGATATATTGATCAGGACGCGTTTCGTCAGTATGCCTTCCTCTGCTGTCTCAGATAGTAGAGGAAGGCATACTGACAAAATGCATCCTGATCCATATATCCTGACATGTGAATAAAAGTTTCACCTCTCCTGCAGCTTTGGTGAGTGCTGGGCCTCCTTCTTATTACTAGTGCCATACGGCCACACGCACCACCACAACGGAAGTGCCGACCCACTACCTTCTGAATGAGTCCTAAGGCTTAGTCATACAACAGTAATTTGGTCGTACATAGTGTTCTTTAGGGCTCATTCACACCAGCAGATTTACCTTCAAACTTGCAGTGTGTTTCCCATTGCCCTTATTGGGTATTATTAATGAAGACTGCACCTTTTTAGGGGTGTGGGCACTCTTTTTTGACCTAGATTATATAGAATTTTACCTAAAGAACAGTGTATTTTGCTGCTATTCAAGGCAGGATTGTTATCTGTCCAGAGAATCTTTCATACATTTCATAAGACTGATCTGTACTTGAAGCTCATAACATTTCTAGGCTCCAGGAAACTTATACTATGGTAATCTGTACTTCAGATGATATTGAGCCAGAAAACTTACAAAGAGATGCTGTGTCTTCCCAAATATTCAGCCCACACATAGCTGAGGACCAATATAAGAATGGCCTCCATGTCTAACAGAACTGGTAAATAGAGGCCCCATACGCATACAGTGCTGTTTACTTTGGAGCAATTTATCATCCTGATGTGCTAAAGGCTGTCAGTCATGTTGGACTGATGTAAATTGAATTTTATTGCTGCCACCTATGAAATATTTAATGTTTCATCCATGTTTGCTTTGTCTTTTGACAAGTGCTGATATATGGTGTTAAGACCATTGATGGACGTCACATAGAGCAAACAGGTCACAGGCAAATATTAGCACCACCTGTGGCGGCTATGAGCTGAAGTTACATGAATACAGCTAATGTAGAGGCTGTTAGCCTGTACACTGTGATTGTAAAGTACACAGGTTTCATTAAAAGAAATGTAATGTAAAAAAAAAAAAATGTTGTTTTTATATTGTAGGTATTGACAACACCTGTGATGCAGGTTAAGCAATGGAATTGTGCACAGTTATTAGGTTTCTTGTGGGCCTCACAAAAAGTTAACTGGTGGCAGGTACACTATGTGGAAAAAAGAATGTTATGATATTTCACTGGATACCCCATACTAAAAGCAGAAACCAAAAACAGGCGCAGCACTCCAAAAAACAGTGTGATTTAATATCTCATGTCATTATTACAACGTTTCAACTCCTCCTGGAGCCATTTTCAAGCATAGTGATATACAAACACCACAGGGCTTTTATGCCCCAAACAATTAATTAGTGCAAATCAATTCATAAAGTGCCAATCATATAAACATCATATAAAAGTATAAACAGTGCGTTACATAATTATATAGCACATAGTGCATCAGTGTAAATAAAGTGCTATAGTGTGTACAGTGCATAAAAATCATACATAAAGTTAAAATACAGCTTGAAAATACATCTCAAGATGTGATTGCATATAATCGTACAATCATAAACACCTGCACATATAATAAACATCATAAAGTAGTACATACTGCATAGTGAGAAGGAAACATCCACTTGCTCCATACAATGGCGCCGTAAGCGTGGGCTACTAGCTATTGCGCCTGCGCAAACAGGCTGTGGATACTTCCGCATACACGCTCGCGGTCATGTGACTCACCTGCTCACGTGATCCGCTGCCCCGGCAACGGCCAACGCTATCTGTGAGGCAGTATACAGAGACAGCCGGAGCACGATCGCAGGCGACAATCCAGGCCGCGAGCTGTGCATACATAGAAGAGAAGAAAACAAAAACACAGGTATCAACAGAGAAGAGGGCACAAACAGGACCATGGATTCAGATGCCTCAACATGGGGGTTACAAGGCGCATAACAGAGTAGAGGAAGATTAGAAGCAAGAGATTAAGAAAACACAATAAAACAAATGATAATGAAAATGAAAATAAAGATAAAAAAATAAAAATAAATAAAAAATAAATAAAATATAATAAATAACACATTGTTTCTTTTTTTGCAGTTGTGTTTTCATTATTTTTGTATAATATTAATAGGATTACACCTTGTTGGGCCAGGGATAGATAACTGACTTAACCCCTAATAGGGCCAAGGAGTCATCCATCAAAGGGGGGACTCCTGTGTTCAGGACCGTCAAGCCCTTACCCCACTGCACTCACCCCACCTAGGCTATGATCAAGGGCGCCCACTTATTCAGCAGCGCTAACCCTAGGCAAACTGCCTAGTATAATTCAAACTAAAAAAACAAAACATAATAAAAAAACAAAAAAATAAATATAAAAAAAATATATAAAACAATATTTTCCTTTTATCATATAAAAAATATATAAAAAAATAAATGCTAAAATTAGAAAAGATTAAGAAATTTAAGATTTAAGATTTAAAATTTAAGATTTAAAATTTAAGATTAAGAATGTTATAATATGCGCATATATACCCCACATAATGAAGTCCACCAACCACGGTCCAAGCAGTACCACAACAATGCTGGATCTGTGTAACTTTATTTAATTCTCCACATCAAATATATATATATATATATATATATATACTAAAAGCAAGTATATACAATGGGTCTGTCTTGGGTTATGTTCAGACTGCCATTTGATTTTGGTGGTCTGAACAGTTTTATGTTCCCTGGCCAGGGAATAGTTAAAACCTTTGACTTTTTCATCCAATAGCTCTTTGGGTGTGTCTAGATAAGGTCATTTCAGTCTAGCTTCTGGACTGGTGATTGACATCCTTTCATGCTTGAAACTACAGATGTGGAGGGGCTCAGCTAAATGTACATCACAGCTGGGGTGCACACAGTGGGCAAAAATACATATACACAAGAGGGAGAACAGAGGCTACCACTGTAATATACTGCACACCCAAAAAGAATGAATAGAGATCAATAATGATATAAACATATCAAATTTATTAAATTACCATCACACACAAAACCAAGACAAACACTGGAGGGGGCCAGACGCTCTCCCTCCTGGAGCATGGATCAAGGCAATACAAACAACACATGAATGTAAATGGCCACTAGTCAAGGAATACAACACAAATAAACATAAATCCCTGCACAAACACAATGCTAGAGTATCCCCCATCTGCCTATAGGTATAGAATATTGTGTGGAGTATTTGAAATAACTATCGGCAGATACTAGCAGAGTGGAGATAAAGTGCATCCAAATATGAAAAAAAACTGGTATCCCAATGTTAATAGCAAAGGGAATCAAAATGTATTATGGAAAATCCATGCTCCACCAGACCCCACGCGTTCCGTTGCTATGAGCAACTTCCTCAGGGGGTCTGAGGAAGTTGCTCATAGCAACGGAACGCGTGGGGTCTGATGGAGCATGGATTTTCCATAATACATTCTGTTTCCATTTGCTATTGCCATTGGGATAGCAGGTTTTTTCATATTTGGATGCACTTTATCTGCACTCTGCTAGAATCTGCCGATAGTTATTTCAAATACTCCACACAATATTCTATATATGCTTTATATGTTATAATTCCTGTTTGTTCCTGGAGTCTATTCTGACTCACCAGTTTCCTAGTTTTGTGTCCAGTGTGAACAGTGTCCTTTATTTATATCCTGTTTGGTTTATCTGATCTTTGTCCTTTGTACTTGTTACCTGTTTGTGAACATTGTCCTATGTTCCTGTATCAGTTTGCCTGTTTATATTCTGCCGAGTTAGTATTTGTATCTTGTCTTGTATATCTTGTTGTCTAGTAGTTTTCCGTTTCTGGCCTGTGACCGACCTGGTATATGTGTTTTTACAACTCTCCACTCTAGTGCAGGAAGGGACCAGAGCCCAGTTGTCGATCCGTCGTTTAGAATGGATGGGCAAGTAGGCAGGGAGAGATGTTTTAAGGTCAGTTTAGGGCTCACTCTCCCTGTCTCCCCCCAGTCGGTCCTGACAAGGGGTCTATGGAAAGTTGTGCTCATTTAGACAAAAGAGCATTTGTGAGGTCCGACACCTATGTTGGACGAGAAGGTCTGGCTCCTAATAGGTATTTCAATTTTTCCCAAATGTTTATAATAAGGTTGAGGTCAAATCATTGTAGAGGCCACTTGAGCTCCTCCATACCAATCTCTCCTGATTATGCCTTTATGGTCCTTGCTTTGTGCACAGGGCACAGTCATGCTGGCACAGCAAAGGGCCTTCCCCAAAGTGTTGGAACTGTGTAAAATGTCCTTTTATTCTGTAGTATTAAAGGTGGACTTCACTGGTAATTGGAGGCTTAGCCTAAACAAAAACAGCCCCATATTTTTAGCGCTTCTCTATTAAAGTTTACCATAGGTGCCATGCACATTGGTAGGTTCTCCAGTCATCCATCAAACCATGACTGTCAAAACATGAAGCTTCAGACCCATGGGGGAGATTTCTCAAAATCTGTGTAGAGGATGGAGACAGACCACCCCCCCCCCCCCCTCCAAGTCCCAGTGGGTAGAAAAATTAATCAAATATGCCGTATGGAGGAAATGACTAGCTGGCACTCACACACACGCATGATAAATTTAAAACTCTGTGGCAGCCGTGGCTCTCACATAAACTCAGACTTGCCGTCCTATCTGGATAGGCCCTTTACCGCTTACATGTAACCTTTCTTCTTTCCTAACTTAAGGTTGGTGCTCATAACCTTAGCGGTTCAGTTTCTGGCTATATGCCACAAACAGACATTTGCCCAGCCGGGCGATACACTACCCTACTCCACAACCCCTTCCTCCATACCTATTAACCAAGTTCCTCTCCCTAAGGTTAAACCCTTTTGCATCTCCACACCTGTCTTAGTAGCCACTTGTACACCTAGGCTTTTCACTGATGTAGACAGGTTTGGGCTTCATTGTTCATTAGTTATGTGATAGTTATGTTTTGTTTAGCTTGTTGGCGATGCTGCTCCCGCCTATATCTGTATCGGCATGCCTCTATCTGATGATCATACTGTGTAGATTCTACTGTGTATGGAAACATGACCGCTGAATTCTTACATCGCTTTGTTATTGTTTTACTCCATTTCTTATGACTTTCAATAAAAAGAGATTTGTGAAAAAAAAATCTGTGTAGAGGAAAAGTAGCCCAGTTGCCCATAGCAACCAGTCAGATTGCTGCTTTCAAGAAGCGATCTGATTGGTTGCTAGGGGCAACTGGACAACTTTTCCTCTGGACAGGGTTTGATAAATCTCCCCAATAGTCCATGTGCTGAAGTCACTTTCAGGGGCAGGCTGGTTTATGCGGGAGACCTGGCAAGTGTTCTGTGTTGCAGTTTTGGATTGAAGAAGTGGTCAGTTGTGTATATTACTGTATAGATAGATAGTAAAAAAGATTGCAGTTGGGGCCACACACGATATCTGCTTCTCAGACTATAATAAGAATTGTCCTGCACTAGCATCATGTGAAAAACGACATTCATCTTTGTTCATCAAAGAGAGAGAAAATTCCCTGAAGCATCTGAGATTTCCTTTTCAGTAATTGTACTAATAATATTTCATCTGTGATTCAGATCGCTGCTGGAAATGTCTCCCTAATCCCAAATCTAAGTCAGTGCAGCAATGATTCCCATATGGAAACAATTTCCTCTTTTCTTAGGATCTTATATGTACTTCACAGGCTCCAGTGGTCAATAAAGTCTCTATAGTCTCTATACCTCTGCAGTAGTTATGAGCGGCATAGGCTATATTCGAATTTGCGAAATTTCGTGAATATTATTCGCGAAATTCGCATATTCGTTATGTTCATTTTTTGCGCATATGGGAAAATGTATGTGCATATTCGCGAATATTGAGCCCTCCCTTCTTTCATGGTACAGGGAACTATGACTGGTGCATTAAAGGAAATCTGTCATCAGAATCATCCGCACTAAACCTGTTACACAGGCTTGTAGTGCGGGTGATCCTGATTAAAACGCTTCTTACCTGGTTAAAAATGGTTCAGCGCTTCTTCAGATATCTTTATTTTTAGTTTTCTGTTATTCCCTGGCTTGGGACTCAGTGGGAGGTGTTATCATCTCGGACTCGGCTATACGTCATTCTAGCTGGGCGGAGCTGCCGCCTGGCTCATGAATATTCATGAACTTATCCTCGTGGTCTAACTCCTTTTTCTAGGTCTGGTGCATGAGGATAAGTTCATGAATATTCATGAGCCAGGAGGCAGCTCCGCCCAGCTAGAATGACGTATAGCCGAGTCCCAGATGATAACACCTCCCACTGAGTCCCAAGCCAGGGAATAACAGAAAACTAAAAATAAAGATATCTGAAGAAGCGCTGAACCATTTTTAACCAGGTAAGAAGCATTTTAATCAGGATCACCCGCACTACAAGCCTGTGTAACAGGTTTAGTGCGGGTGATTCTGATGACAGATTTCCTTTAACTCTGTGATTTTTTGCCCATTGAAAGCAATAGGTCCATTGTGGTCTATGGGGATCTCACAGCATGTAATACAGTAAGCTAAGCAGGATGGTCTCGGCAGCACAGAGGATGGGAGACCACCACAGGTTCGAGTCTTGGGGTGGCACAGAGTGTTACAATGTTGTGGTTAAACTTTACTTTACTGGAAACGCTTCTGCAAAATGAAAGAAGCGATCTGATTGGTTGCTATGGGCAACTCAGAAACTTTTCCTGGAAAAGTTTCTGAGTTGCCCATAGCAACCAGATTGCTTCCTTCATTTTTCAGAGGCCTTTTCAAAAATGAAGGAAGCAATCTGATTGGTTGCTATGGGCAACTGCACAACTCTTTCTCTACACTGGTTTTCCGCATATTCGTGAATATTGAGTCCTCCCTTCTTTAATGGTATAGGGAATTATGACTGGTGCATTAACTGTGTGATTTTTTTGCCGATTGAAACCAATAGGCCCATTGTGGTCTATGGGGATCGCACGGCAGGCAAAACAGTAAGCTAAGCAGGACTGTCTCAGCAGCACAGTGGATGGGAGACCACCACGGGCTTGAGTCACCGGGTGGAACAGAGTGTTACAGTTAAACTTTACTTTCCTGGAAAAGCAGCTGAGTTGCCCATAGCAACCAATCAGATCACTTCTTTCATTTTGCAGAGGCCTTGTGAAAAATGAAAGAAGCAATCTGATTGGTTGCTATGGGCAACTCAGAAACTTTTCCTCTGGACAGGTTTTGATAAATCTCCCTCTATGGGGGAGATTCATCAAAACCAGTGTAGAGGAAGAGTTGTGCAGTTGCCCATAGCAACCAATCAGATTGCTTCTTTCATTTTTGAAAAGGCCTCTGAAAAATGAAGGAAGCAATCTGGTTGCTATGGGCAACTCAGAAACTTTTCCAGGAAAAGTTTGAGTTGCCCATAGCAACCAATCAGATCGCTTCTTTCATTTTTCACAAGGCCTCTGCAAAATGAAAGAAGTGATCTGATTGGTTGCTATGAGCAACTCAGCAGCTTTTCCAGGAAATTAAAGTTTAACCACAACACTGTAACACTCTGTCCCACCCTTAGCTTACTGTTTAACATGCCGTGAGATCCCCATAGACCACAATGGGCCTATTGGTTTCAATGGGCAAAAAAATCACAGTTAATGCACTAGTCATAGTTCCCTGTACCATTAAATAAGGGAGGACTCAATATCCGCGAATATGCGCACATGCGCATAGATTTTCGCATATGCGAACAAAAACAAATATTCGTAATTACGAATATATAGTGCTATATTCGCAATATTCGTGAATTCCCGAATATGCGATATTCGTAATTAAAATTCGAATTGCGAATATTCGCGAGCAACATTACTTACTCTCCAGGTGAAGCTTGTGCTGTGATTGTTGGAACTTATTATTTAGTAATTATTTATTAACTATTTTAGGAAATGTCTTTAAAATTGTTTATATAAAAAGGCACATGTGAGGTACCACACTGATAAACTCCTTAAACTTTACTGTCTCTTATATTATTTTTATTAAACCAATTTTCCACTGGGACAAACACCAAACTCAAAGTATGTCCAGACTGACTACGATGAGCATTGTGTGGGACACTTTTATGGTCTATGTAAAATGCACTGTTGAAGGAACTGTTTGAACAGAAAGCCAGATACCTTGGTTATGGTTTGAATGGGGTAAATCAAGCTAAATCTTAGCTTAGTTATTGAAGAACTAGTCTTAAACTGACTAAATCTTGGACTATAATGACAGATATTGGAGAATTGTTAATATCTTCAAGGAATTTGACAGTTCATTACAAACTTCTGAATTCTGATTTTTTTCGGGATAGTATTCTTTTTTTAATTGCCTCTTTTAGGTCTTTGTTAGATCCACCAATTACAACGCAGGAAATTAATAGAGTAATAGAACCTGGACAACTTTCCCATCAAATTATCCAAAGAATTTGAATCTTGGTTAGGTGACTATTTGTAGATGACCTTTCAGGAGGCTTGTAATATTGGATCACTCCTAGGTACGAGGCAGCCATTTTGCTACTAAAGGAAGGCAATGATACATTTCTTGTGGAGTCCTACAGACCAATCTGATTGATAAAGGTTGATGTAACATATAAACATATTGGCAAAAGTATTGGCTGAACATCTTGGTAGAGTTATGAAACTGGTGTATGAGAATCATTCAGGCTTCATCAGCCAAGTCACCAGCTGTCAATTTACAAAAGGTATTCCTTAATATTTAGTTTTCCATCTTGAATGATCAGGATTGTTCTGTGGTCTTAATGCTGTCACACCTGTGGGACATTCTGCCTCTGGTCCTGTCCCCATTTGACCTGGGCTCAAATTGGTGGGAATTTTTTTTAATATCCACTGGTGACAAAAAGTTAAACAGATATGTAAATTACTTCTATATAAAAAAATCCGTCCAGTACTTATCAGCTGCTGTATGCTGCATAGGAAGTTGTATAGTTCTTTTCTGTCTGACCACAGTGCTCTCTGTTGACACCTCTGTCCATGTCAGGAACTGTCCAGAGCAGCATATGTTTGCTGTGGGGATTTGCTTCTACTCTGGACAGTTCCTGACATGGACAGAGGTGTCAGCAAAGAGTACTGTGGTCAGACAAAAAAGAACTACTCAACTTCCTCTGTAGTATACAGCAGCTGATAAGCACTGGAAGGATTAAGATTTTTAAATAGAAGTCATTTACAAAACTGTTTAAGTTTTTGGCACTTTTCAGGCTTGTTCCCTTCCTCAGGATGTAAATAGTAGTGTGATATCACAAAACAAGGATAAATGATTGGGTCTTCAAACCATATCCATGCGGCTGGTGGGGTGGGACATATGTATTGAGCACCAACTGCTCTGCACAGTGGATGTCACTGTGTAGAGCTCTTAGGAAGTAGATGGGGGTGATTTGTTATTAACCACTTAGGGAACACGGGCGTACAGGTACGCCGTCGCTCCCTGGTACTTAAGGACCAAGGGTGTATCGGTCTCGGCTGCGCACCGAGCGGGGAACCGGACCGGGATGACTGCTGATATCTATCAGCAGGCATCCCATGCCAATGCCCAGGAGGGGTCCTGAGACCCCCCATGTCGGTGATTGCCGCAAATCGACGGTCAATTCACACCAGCAATTTGCGGCAATTCCGGGTCATACAGGTCTCCGGTAACCCGGAAAATAAGGGGGATTGGGGTTGTCCAAGACACCCACGATCCACCTGAAGGGGTGTCACCCGTCCTATCCCTACTATTGGTCGGTCAGAAGCGACCGACCAATAGCAGATCGGGGGCGGGGGGTAAAAGTTTGGTTCCCCCTGTTCTGCCTACCCACAGTAGTCCGGGCCGAATGGGAGAACCGACGGTGACCGGTGCCGGAGGTCCACTTAACATCGGCGGGCGGCAGAGGATGGCGATGCGGCTCCCTGGTGCGGCGATCCTACGGAAGCAGGTGAGTAGTTACCTAGCAACATCTGGAGGGCTACAGTTTTGAGACCACTATACAGTGGACTCTAAATTTTAGCCCTCCAGATGTTGCAAAACTACAACTCCCAACATGCCCAGACAGCTGTTTGCTGTTTGGGCATGCTCGGATTTGCAGTTTTGCAACAGCTGGAGGGCTACAGTTTGGAGATCATTATGCAGTGGTCTCTAGACCGTAGCCCTCTAGATCTTGCAAAACTACAACTCCCAGCATGCCCCCACAGAAGTTTGTAGTCTGGGCATGCTGGGATTTGTAATTTTGCAACATCTGGAGGGCCACAGTTTGGAGATCACTGTGCAGTGGTCTCTACACTGTGGCCCTTCAGATCTTGCAAAACTACAACTCCCAGCATGCCCACACAGCAGTTTGTAGTCTGGGCATGCTGGGATTTGTAGTTTTGCAACATCTGGAGGGCCACAGTTTGGAGATCACTGTGCAGTGGTCTCTAAACTGTGGCCCTTCAGATCTTGCAAAACTACAACTCCCAGCATGCCCAAACAGCTGTCTCAGCATGCTGAGAGTTGTAGTTGCATACCTCCAGCTGTTGCATAACTACATCTCCCAGCATGCCCTACGGCGATCAGTACATTCTGGGAGTTGTTGTTTCGCAACAGCTGGAGGCACACTGGTTGGAAAATACTGAGTTAGGTAACAGAGCCTAACTGAAGGTTTTCCAACCAGTGTGCCTCCAGCTGTTGCTAAAGTACAACTCCCAGCATGCACGGTCTGTCAGTGCATGCTGGGAGTTGTACTTTTGCAACAGCTGGAGGTTTTGCCCCCCCCCCATGTGAATGTACAGTGTACATTCACATGGGCGGGTTTACAGTGAATTTCCTGCTTCAAGTTTGAGCTGCGGCAAATTTTCTGCCGCAGTGCAAACTCCTAGCGGGAAACTCACCGTAAACCCCCACCAGTGTGAATGTACACTAAAAACACTACACTAACACATAATAAAGGGTAAAACAATACATATACACGCCCTTACACTGTCCCCACCAATAAAAATGAAAATGTATCGTACGGCAGTGTTTCCAAAACGGAGCCTCCAGGTGTTGCAAAACAACAACTCCCAGCATTTCCGGACAGCCACTGACTGTCCAGGCATGTTGGGAGTCACTTCGGAGCCCTGTCGTATTTCAAGTAAACAGTTTAGGGCCACATATGGGGTATTTCCGTACCCGGGAGCAATTGCACTACAAATTTTGGGGTGCTTTTTACCCTTTTACCCCTTATGAAAAGGAAAAGTTGGGGTCTACACCAGCCTGTTAGTGTAAACAAATAAACATTTTTACACTAACATGCTGGTGTTGCCCCATACTTTTTATTTTCACAAGAGGTAAAAGGAAAAAAAGACCCCCAAAGTCTGTAATGCAATTTCTCCCGAGTACGGAAATACCCCATATGTGGGCATAAAATGCTCTGCAGATGCACCACCAGGCTCAGGAGTGAGAGCGCACTATGTACATTTGAGGCCTAAATAAATAAATACCCACGTGTGACCCCATTTTGGAAACTATGCCCCTCACGGAACATAACAAGGGGTATAATGAGCCTTAACACCTCACAGGTGTTTGACGAATTTTCGTTAAATTTGGATGGGAAAATGAGCAAAAAAAATTTCTTTCACTAAAATGCTGGTGTTACGGGAAAATAGCTCCCCAAAAATGTTTTCACTAAAATGCTGGTGTTACGGGAAAAAAGCTCCCCAAAATTTGTAACCCTATTTCTTCTGAGTAAGAACATACCACATATGTGGATGTAAAGTGCTCTACGGGCAAACTACAATGCTCAGAAGAGAAGGAGCGCCATTGGGCTTTCGGAGAGAAAATGTGTCCGGAATTGAAGACCACGTGTGTTTACAAAGCCACCATAGTGCCAGAACAATGACCCCCCCTCCCATATGTGACCCTCACGGAATGTTATAAGGGGTACAGTAAGCATTTACATCCCACAGGTGTCTGATAGAAATGTAATTTTTCATTTGCACAGCCGACTGTTCCAAAGATCTGTCAAATGTCAGTGGGGTGTAACTGCTCACTGCACCCCTTATTAAATTCTGTGAGGGGTGTAGTTTCCAAAATGGGTCACATGTGGGGGGGGGCACTGTTCTGGCACCATGGGAGGCTTTGTAAACGCACATGTCCCCTGATTTCCATTCTAAACAAATTCTCTCACCAAAAGCTCAATGGCGCTCCTCCTCTTCTGAGCATTGTAGTGCCCCATATGAAATGGGGTTTCAAAATTTGGGGGGGCATTTTCTCCTATTGCCCCTTGTAAAAATGTAAAATTTGGGGAAAACCAGCATTTTAGTGATTTTTTTTTTTCATTTACACATCCCACAGTCGTCAAACACCTGTGGGGTGTTAAGGCTCACTGTACCCCTTGTTACGTTCCTTGAGGGGTGTAATTTCCAAAATAGTATGCCATGTGGTTTTTTATTTTGCTGTTCTGGCACCATAGGGTCTTCCTAAATGTGACATGCCCCCCAAAAACCATTTCAGAAAAATTTGCTTTCCAAAAGCCAAATGTGACTCCTTCTCTTCTGAACAGTATAGTTCGCTCGCAGAGCATTTTACATCCTAATATGGGGTATTTCCATGGGTTTACAAATTTTGGGGGGCATTTTCTCCCATTACCCTTTGTAAAAATGGTAAATTTGGGGAACAAAAACTGCAGTTTAGTGAAAAAAAATGTTTTTTCATTTACACATCCCACTTTAACGAAAAGTCGTCAAACACCTGTGGGGTGTTATGGCTCACTGGAACCCTTGTTACATGCCTTGAGGGGTGTAGTTTCCAAAATAGTATGCCATGTGCCATTTTTTTTTTTTTGCTGTTCTGGCCCCATCGGGGCTTCCTAAATGCGATATGCCCCCCCAAAAACCATTTCCGCTAAATTCACTCTCCAAAATCCCATTGTCGCACCTTCCCTTCTGAGCCCTCTACTGCGCCCGCCGAACACTTCACATAAACATATGAGGTATTTCCTTACTCAAGAGAAATTGGGTTACAAATTTCGGGGGGGGGGGGGGCGGGGGGGCTTTTTCTCCTATTACCCCTTGTAAAAATTCAAAAACTGGGTCTACAAAAACATGCGAGTGTAAAAAATTAAGATTTTGAATTTTCTCCTTCATTTTGCTGCTGTTCCTGTGAAACACCTAAAGGGTTAACACACGTACTGAATGTCATTTTGAATACATTGAGGGGTGCAGTTTTTATAATATGGTCATTTCGGGGTATTTCTAATATGAAGACCCTTCAAATCCACTTCAAAACTGAACTGGTTCCTGAAAAATTCCAATTTTGAAAATTTCGTGAAAAATGTAAAAATTGCTGCTGAACTTTGAAGCCCTCTGATGTCTTCCAAAAGTAAAAACTTGTCAACTTTATGATGCCAACATAAGGTAGACATATTGTATATGTGAATCAATATATAATTTATTTGGAATATCTATTTTTCTTACATATATTAAGAGCACATAGAAAAAACCTTTTTGGGGAGCGGTCCCAGAATTCTTCAATGAAAAGCGCTTTATAATACAATAGTTAAAAATTGACACTTACACTTGGTGAGTGGCTTCTATCAAACTACCGTATTTATCGGGGTATACCACGCACCGGCCTATAACACGCACCCTCATTTTACCAAGGATATTTGGGTAAAAAAAGTTTTTTACCCAAATATCCATGGTAAAATGAGGGTGCGTGTGTGCGCGTGTATACCCCGATACACCCCCAGGAAAGGCAGGGGGAGAGAGGCCGTCGCTGCCCGCTTCTCTCCCCCTGCCTTTCCTGGGGTCTAGAACGCTGCTCCCGGCCCTTCTCTCCCCCTGGCTATCGGCGCCGCTGCCCGTTCTGTCCCCCTGACTATCGGTGCCGGCGCCGATAGCCAGGGGGAGAGAAGTGGCGCCGACAGCCAGGGGGAGAGAAGGGGCAGCGGCACCCATTGCCGGCGCTGCTGCCCCGTTGCCTCCCCCCATCCCCGGTGGCATAATTACCTGAGTCGGGTCCGCGCTGCTCCAGGCCTCCGGCGTGCGTCCCCTGCGTCGTTGCTATGCACGGCGCGGCGCACTGACGTCATGCGCCGTTCAGCGCATAGCAACGACGCCGGGGACGCACGCCGGAGGCCTGCAGCAGCGCGGACCCGACTCAGGTAATTATGCCACCGGGGATGGGGGGAGGCAACGGGGCAGCGGCGCCGGCAATGGGTGCCGCTGCCCCTTCTCTCCCCCTGGCTGTCGGCGCCGCTTCTCTCCCCCTGGCTATCGGCGCCGGCAATGGGGCGCCGGCACCGATAGTCAGGGGGACAGAACGGGCAGCGGTGCCGATAGCCAGGGGGTGAGAAGGGCCGACAGCAGCGCTCTAGACCCCAGGAAAGGCAGGGGGAGAGAAGCGGGCAGCGACGGCCTCTCTCCCCCTGCCTTTCCTGGGGGTGTATCGGCGTATAACACGCACACAGACTTTAGGCTAAAAATTTTTGCCTAAAAAGTGTGTGTTATACGCCGATAAATACGGTACTCACACACTTGAAAGACCCGTATATAAAGATTTCAATATGTTGTATCGGTCCTTTCATTAAGTAACTCGTCACTCTGAATAAACCAATAAAAACTGAAAAAAAGCAGAAATAGGAGAGCTCTCCAATTTTTGCTTTTTTCGGTTTTTATTTTCCTTACAAGCAGAGAGCTTCAAAGTTAGAAAAATGCTAAATTTTCAATTTTTTCATCAAATTTTTTAATTTTTCACCAAGAAATTATGCATGTATCAACGAAAATTTACCACTAACATAAAGTAGAATATTTCACGGAAAAACAATCTCGGAATCAGAATGAAAAGTAAAAGCATCTCAGAGTTATTCATGCTTAAAGTGACTGTGGTCAGATGTGCAAAAAACGCTCTGGTCCTTAAGATGAAAATGGGCTTGGTCCTTAAAGGGGTATTCCATGATTTTTTTTATTTGACTATGCTACAGGGGCTGTAAAGTTAGAGTAGTTCACAATATAGTGTCTGTACCTGTGTGTGACGGTTTTCTCACAATTCTGTGATATTCACTCCAATATTTATTTTTATCAACATACAAAATGACTGTTGTCTTGGATTTTTCCCAACATGCAATGCGGCCGAGACCTGACTCACTAGTCAGCTGATGACAGGGAGTCTGTCTGCTTCAATGGGTGGAGGGATCGCTTGGTGAGAGAGAGATCAATCTGCAACTAATGCAACAGCTGTAGGCACCCTGATTGAAAACCACAGGTCTTTTGATGGATGCAGCTCATTTATGTTTCAATGGGCTGATGTGTGGGAGGGAGGAAGATGGAATTGTGGGATTTGTAGTCAAAAAAAGAAAAGTCAAACAGGAAATACTAGTTCACAAACAGCTAGCCACAGTATTATGGTAATCTCACAACACAGCCATTTAGCCCCAAGACAAGCGCAGATCCTTCCTAGGCATGTCCATTACTGTCTGACAGGTACGTACTAAAATCACCTTGTGGTGGATAACCCCTTTAATGGGTTAAAGGGTAATTCTTGGTATACTTCTCTAAGCCTTTTTTGGCCACCGTATTTAGATTTTCACACCTTGTACAAAATATTATTTTTTAAACTACTTAAAATAACTTGTCTAGGTTGTTGTTAAAGTACAACGCAAGAGAGATTCAGATGTAATCTCTGAAATGGTGATTTGATAATATGCTTTGGCGCTGTTGCAAGTCGAACAGATATTAGGGAACCAAAAATTTTGGGAACTCTGAGATTTCGTCCAAATAGATTTGCAATCTATACCGGAAATTAGTTTTTTTTAGGTAAAACAGACATACCTGACAGATGAAAACATTTGCTGTTATTGGAGTTCTTTTCATGTGCAGTAAATTAATAACAAAATATTGGAAGAATGTCACCGCTCCCACAGATGTAGCCTGGAAGAATGCCATCAACCCAACATTTCACTTATATGTATGATTTCTGTTTCATAAGCTTTAGGGTCTATGAATTAGAGACAGATATACATATAAATGATGTTTGGTGTTTCGGTGAAACTTTGGTGTTTGTGGATTATTCTTTTCGTTCATTGTCTATAAGAAAAGAGATTCAGTGGACAGACTTAGATCACGCAGTGGTTTGTGGGTAATAAAATCCACCAGAATAAAAAGTTATATGTTAAAGGGGTACTCCACTGCAAAACGTTTATTATTTTTTTTTTTTTAACTGGTGCCAGAAAGTTATACAGGTTGGGAATTGTTTCTATTTAAAAATCTTAATCCTTCCAGTACTTTTCAGCTGCTGTATGATCCACAGGAAGTTCTTTTCTTTTTGAATTTCCTTTCTGCCTGCTCTCTGCTGACACCTCTGTCCATGTCAGGAACTGTCCAGAGTAGGAGCAAATCCCCAGAGAAAACCTATTCTGCTCTGGACAGTTCCTAAAATGGACAGAGGTGTCAGTAGAGAGCACTGTGGTCAGGCAGAAAGGAAATTGAAAAAGAAAAGAACTTCCTGTGGATCATAACAGCAGCTGATAAGTACTGGAAGGATTAAGATTTTTTAATAGAAATTATTTACAAATCTGTTTATCTTTCTGGTACCAGTTGATTAAAAAAAAAAATAATAATAATGTAAAATGTTTTCCAGTGGAGTACCCCCTTTAACCCCTTAAGGACCGGGGGTTTTTCCGTTTTTGCATTTTCGTTTTTTGCTCCTTGCCTTTAAAAAATCATAACTCTTTCAAATTTGCACCTAAAAATCCATATAATGGCTTATTTTTTGCGCCACAAATTCTACTTTGTAATGACGTCAGTCATTTCGCCCAAAAATCTATGGTGAAGCGGGGAAAAAAATCATTGTGCGACAAAATTGAAAAAAAAACGCTGTTTAGTAACTTTTGGGGGCTTCCGTTTCTACGTAGTACATTTTTCGGTAAAAATGACACCTGATATTTATTCTGTAGGTCCATACGATTAAAATGATACCCTACTTATATAGGTTTGATTTTTTCGGACTTCTGGAAAAAATCATAACTACATGCAGGAAAATTAATACGTTTAAAATTGTCATCTTCTGACCCTTATAACTTTTTTATTTTTGCGTGTATGGGGCGGTATGAGGGCTCATTTTTTGCGCCGTGATCTGAAGTTTTTAACGGTACCATTTTTGCATTGATAGGACTTATTGATCGCTTTTTATTCATTTTTAAATTATATAAAAAGTGACCAAAAATGCACTATTTTGGACATTGAAATTTTTTGCGCGCACGCCATTGACCGAGCGGTTTAATTAATGATATATTTTTATAATTCGGACATTTCCGCACACGGTGATACCATATATGTTTATTTTTATTTTTATTTACACTGTGTTTTTTTTATTGGAAAAGGGGGGTGATTCAAACTTTTAATAGGGGAGGAGTTAAATGATCTTTATTCACTTTTTTTTTGCAGTGTTATAGGTCCCATAGGGACCTATAACACTGCACACACTGATCTTCTATGCTGATCACTGGTTTCTCATAAGAAACCAGTGATCAACGATTCTGCCGCATGACTGCTCATGCCTGGATCTCAGGCACTGAGCAGTCATTCGGCGATCGCACAGCGAGGAGGCAGGAAGGGGCCCTCCCGCTGTCCTGTCAGCTGTTCGGGATGCCGCGATTAGCCGCGGCTATCCAGAACAGCCCGACTGAGCTAGCCGGGAGCAGCTCTGAGCGCGCGGCTAAAGGGTTAATAGCGCGCGGCGCCGCGATCGGCGTTGCGCGCTATTAGAGGCGGGTCCCGGCTTCACTATGACGCCGGGCCCGCCGCGATATGATGCGGGGTTACTGTGTAATCCCGCGTTAAATCAGAAGAGCAGGACCAAGGACGTACCGGTACGTCCTTGGTCCTTAAGGGGTTAAGGACCAGGCCCATTTTGGCCTTAAGGACCAGGCCAATGACCAGGCCCAATTTTATTTTTGCATTTAGTTTTTTCCTCCTTGCCTTCTAAAAATCATAACTCTTTTATATTTCCATCCACAGACCCATATGAGGGCTTGTTTTTTGCATCCCCAATTTTACTTTGCAATGACATCACTTATTTTACCACAAAATGTACGGCGCAACCAAAAAAATATCGAAAAATTGAAAAGAAAATAGCAATTTAGCAAATTTTGGCAGGTTTTGTTCTCATGCTGTACATTTTACAGTAAAATTACATGTTTTCTTTATTCTGTGGGTCAATATGATAAAAATGATACCCATGTTATATGCCTTTTTATAATTATACCGCTTTAAAAAAATCTCAAACTATTTTAACAAAATTTGTACGGTATGTTTGAAATAGCCCTATTTTGATCACCTATAACTTTCTAATTTTTTCGTATATGGGGCAGTATGAGGGCTCATTTTTTGCGCCATGATCTCTAGTTTTTAATAAGTAATTTTTTTGGGGAATACAATGTGACAAAAAAGCAGCAAATTTGGATTTTTTTTTATTTTTTTACGTTTACGCCGTTCACCATAGGGGATAATTAACAATATATTTTGATAGTTCAGATTTTTACGCACGCGGAAATACCAAATATGTTTACTATTATTTTTTTTACACTTTTTTGGTGGTAAAATGGGAATGAGAATATAAATTTTTATTGGGGGAGGGGATTTTTCAAATTCTTTTCCTTTTTTTAATTTTTTTTTTTTAACATTTTTCCCCCTTTTTTTTTTTTTTACACTTTAATAGTCCCTATAGGATTTGATTGCTAATACTCTTCAGTGCTATGCATAGAGCATAGCACTGATCAGTGTTATCGGATATCTTCTGCTCTGGTCTGCTCGATCTCAGACCAGAGAAGAACACCCATCGAGATGGACGGAGGCAAGTGAGGGGACCTCTGTCTGACATTATGGATGATTGGATCCCTGCGGCAATCCAAGGCAGGTGAGCGAACCTCCGTCTGCCATTATGGATAATCGGATTCCCGTGGCAAACCGAGCATCCATTTAAAGTACCGCACTGCAGCAGATGCCGTGATCTGTATTGATCAAGGCATCTGAGGGGTTAATGGTGGACATCCACGCGATTGCGGATGCCCACCATTACCAGCCGGTCCCTGGCTGCTAATAGCAGCCGAGACCTGCCGCGCATGACCGGTGGTCATGGTAGAACGTAAATGTATGTCATGGTGCGTTAAGTACCACGGCACCATGTCGTACATTTACGTCAGTTGTCGTTATGGGGTTAAGCTGGGTTACCCTGCATATTTAATTATGTTCTAGGTATATGCTGGTATTCTGTCAAGAAGGTGTACTGACGTATACAACAGAGGGCCCATTTAGTTTATTGACCCAAACACAATCTATCAGTGACCATGTTAGAGCCTGTTCCCACACATATACGGAGCTCAAAAAAAATAAAGGGAACACTAAGGTAACACATCCTAGATCTGAATGAATGAACTAATCGTATGAAATACTTTCGTCTTTACATAGTTGAATGTGCTGACAACAAAATCATGTAAAATTTATCAATGGAAATCAAACTTATCAACCCATGGAGGTCTGGATATGGAGTCACACTCAAAATCAAAGTGGAAAACCACACTACAGGCTGATCCAACTTTGATGTAATGTCCTTAAAACAAGTCAAAATTAGGCTCAGTAGTGTATGTGGCCTCCACGTGCCCGTATGACCTCTGCCTGGGCATGCTTCTGATGAGGTGGCGGATGGTCTCCTGAGGGATGTCCTCCCAGACCTGGACTAAAGCATCCGCCAACTCCTGGACATTCTGTGGTGCAACGTGGCATTGGTGGATGGAGCGAGACATGATGTCCCAGATGTGCTCATTCTGATTCCGGTCGGGGGAACGGGCGGGCCAGTCCATGGCATCAATGCCTTCCTCTTGCAGGAACTGCTGACACACTCCAGCCACATGAGGTCTAGCATTGTCTTGCATTAGGAGGAACCCAGGGCCAACCGCACCAGCATATGGTCTCACAAGGGGTCTGATGATCTCATCTTGGTACTTCTGGCTAACACATTACTCACCCACCGCCAAACTGGTCATGCTGGAGGATGTTGCAGGCAGCAGAACGTTCTCCAAGGCGTCTCTAGACTCTGTCACATCTGTCACATGTGCTCAGTGTGAACCTGCTTTCATCTGTGAAGAGCACAGGGCTCCAGTGGCGAATTTGACAATCTTGGTGTTCTCTGGCAAATGCCAAACGTCCTGCATGGTGTTGGGCTGTAAGCACAACCCCCACCTGTGGACATCGGGCCCTCATACCACCCTCATGAAGTCTGTTTCTGACCGTTTGAGTGGACATATGCACATTTGTGGCCTGCTGGAGGTCACTTTTCAGGGCTCTGGCAGTGCTCCTCCTGCTCCTCCTTGCACAAAGGCGGAGGTAGCGGTCCTGCTGCTGGGTGGATGCCCTCCTACGGCCTCCACCACATTTCCTGATGTACTGGCCTGTCTCCTGGTAGCGCCTCCATGCTCTGGACACTACGCTGACAGACACAGCAAACCTACTTGCCACAGCTCGCATTGATGTGTCATCCTGGATGAGCTCCACTATCTGAGCCACTTGTGTGGGTTGTAGACTCTGTCTCATGCTACCACTAGAGTGAAAGCACTGCCAGCATTCGAAATTGACCAAAACATCAGCCGGAAAGCATAGGAACTGAGAAGTGGTCTGTTGTCTCCACCTGCAGAACCACTCCTTTATTGGGGGTGAATTGCTTATTACCTATAATTTCCACCTGTTGTCTGTTCCATTTACTCAACAGCATGTGAAATTGAATGTCAATCAGTGTTGCTTCCTGAGTGGACAGTGTGACTTCACAGAAGTGTGATTGACTTGGAGTTACATTGTGTTGTTTAAGTGTTCCCCTTATTTTTTTGAGCAGTGTATGTTTCTTGGTCTGAAGTGCATTCTGCAAGTATCCTAAATGTAGTCACTACTACACTGCAGCATACGTTGACGTAGATTTTTTTTAACAGTAATGTATACCTCCAATGTAATGTAATGGAAACCTAGAGAGATTTTTCCCACAACAGCCAATCACAGCTCAGGTGGTAAAGTGAAAGCTGAACTGTGATTGGTTGTTGTGGGCAAAATCTCTTCAGGTTTTTTCACACATTTTGATAAGTCAGGGCTAGTGTGACCCCAGCTTTCCCATTCACTTATAGCTCTGAAGACCACAAAACATGAAAGGAAGTGCATGGAATAATGACACAAAGCAACCCCGACCTCCACTTCATTCAGACCACTGTAGTGCAGCCCTTGATGCTGATAGTGAAGGTCATTAGACCCTCTGATGGGCTCAGACATACAGCTGCGATATGCATGTTAAAATGATACTGCTTTATGCCCATCTGAATGAGGCTTTACCCTGTATCTGAAAGCAGTGAGCTAAGTTTTGTTACTGGTAATGCTATAGTTTACTTTTTGTGACCCCAAAATGTGAGGATTTAATCTTGTGCTCAAGCTGCTTAAAGGGGTACTCCGGTGGAAATTTTTTTTTTTTTTAAATCAACTGGTGCCACAAAGTTAAACAGATTTGTAAATTACTTCTATATAAAAATCTTAATCCTTCCAGTACTTATCAGCTGCTACTGCTCCACAGGAAGTTGTATTTCTTTCTGGAGTTCTTTTCAGTCTGACCACAGTGTTCTTTGCTGACACCTCTGTCCGTATAAGGAACTGTCCAGAAAGGTTTGCTATGGGGATTTGCTTGTACTCTGGGCAGTTCCTGACATGATCAGAGATGTCAGCAGAGAGCACTGTGGTCAGACTGAAAAGAATTCCAGAAAGAAATACAACTTCCTCTGCAGCTGATAAGTACTGGAAGGATTAAGATTTTTAAATAGAAGTAATTTACAAATTTGCTTAACTTTCTTGCTTCAGTTGATTTAAACATAAAAATGTTTCCACTGAGGTACCCCTTTAAACAAATTTGTCAGCCAGAAGGGATTTTTGCATGTTGTGCTCTTTAAAGTAAAGAGACACTTTCACCTCTGACCTACCACCCCCAAGACTATAGGAATCAAGATGCTGATTCCAAATCTGTTATTTCTATCTTCCTACTCGCCCCTGCCTTCCAAGCCCTCAAATGCAGGAGTCTTAGTAGTCTATTTAAAGGAAAACTGGCATCAGTGTCATCTGCACAACATGTTGGTACAAGCTTGTAGTGCGGGTGACATGGATTGAAATGACATGACCCCCGCCAGATTCGCCCCTCCGTTCGTCCGCTTCTTATTTGGTTGCAGGCTTGGGGCACAGAGTTCTAGGAGCACACTGACATCATGGTTTCTTACTCAGCCGGTGGTATGAAGATTTTTGCGCCCTGAAGAATCCTGCATTTGGGCCGCCCGGCAGCACACAACTCCTCCCTGATTGGCTGAGGCTGCATATACCTCCCTCCGTTCTCAGCACTAAAACTTCACCCATGCACCAAGCCTGCAAACGAAGAAGAAGCATAACAAGGGGACAGAACAACAAATCTGGCGGAAGAGATCATCATAATAAGTATCATCATAATAAATGTCACCTGCACTACAACCCTTTGCCAACAGGTTGTGCGGGTGACACTGATGACAGTTTCATCAATCTGCCTGAAACCAAAACTGTCTGGTTTTGCCCATAGCAACCAATCACAGTTCAGCTTTTACTTTACCAGAGCTTGTTGAGATATGAAAGCTGAGCTGTGATTGGTTGATATGGGCAAAACCAGACAGATTGATAAATCTAGGCCAGTGACATCATAGAGGGGGTTCCCCACTCAGGTCTTTCTCTTTTTGGGCTGGACTTCTTAAAGTCCTGTTTATAATGTAACTTCCATGATTTCTACAGGAAAATAAGTCACACATAACCTTATTATTATTTCCATCCATCTTCTACAGCAGTAGTATTCCATCACCTTGAGATTGTGGCCTTCATGCTATTCATGTCACTGTGTAGCCCTAGCCTCCTGTATATTGTGCTGACTGTCGTTTTCCTTTATAGTATAGGTATACAGTAATAAATACATAACTTTTATATAGAATTAGAAATAAAAAAACAGCACCTTTGCTAGCTATGGCTGGGCCCTGGTAAACAGACATGTACCTGCAGAACATTCCAGCATAGTGACTGGGATTTACAGGAAGGTGTGCCTTTACCCATTAATCTCCCACCTCTGCTACATCATATTAAAGTAGGATTTAGTACAGTGAAAAGCAATGTAAAGCAAATGTCCTCAGTATGAATATTAGTATACCTGTGAAATGTAATACAGGACGGCCATGTACTATCTCAGAATATTAAAAACACTTGTCAGGAGACTGAAGTGAACATGTGCAGATCTAATACTGGCAGAACAGATCTTCAGAAGTAGAGGTCTGTTCCTATTGTTCAGCATTATAGTATTGTGGCTAATTGTAGTTGTAGTTATAACCAGATTTTGTCCAGATGAATTTGGTCTTTCAGCCACATTGCACGGAAATATATTCATGGGGTATTCCAGTGAAAAACAATGTTTTTCATATCAACTGGCTCCAAAAAGTTAAACAGATTTGTAAATTACTTCTATTAACCCCTTAAGGACTCAGCCCATTTTGGCCTTAAAGACAATTTAATTTTTACGTTTTCATTTTTTCCTCCTCGCCTTCTAAAAATCATATCTCTTTTATATTTTCATCCACAGACTAGTATGAGGGCTTGTTTTTTGCGTGACTAGTTGTCCTTTGTAATGACATAACTCATTATATCATAAAATGTATGGCGCAACCAAAAAACACTATTTTTGTGGGGAAATTAAAACGAAAAACGCAATTTTGGTAATTTTGGAAGGTTTCGTTTTCACGCCGTACAATTTATGGTAAAAATGACGTGTGTTCTTTTATTCTGAGGGTCAATACGATTAAAATGATACCCATTATTACATACTTTTTTATTATTGTTGCGCTTAAAAAAAATCACAAACTTTTTAACCAACTTAGTACGTTTATAATCCCTTTATTTTGATGACCTCTAACTTTTTTATTTTTCTGTATAAGCGGCGGTGTGGGGGCTCATTTTTTATGCCATGATCTGTACTTTTTTTTGATATCACATTTGCATATAAAAAACTTTTAATACATTTTTTATAATTTTTTTTTAATAAAATGTATTAAAAAAGTAGGAATTTTGGACTTTTTTTTTTTTCGTTCACGCCGTTCACCGTACGGGATCATTAACATTTTATTTTAACAGTTCGGACATTTACGCACGCGGCGATACCAAAAATGTCTATAAAAAAAAATGTTTACGCTTTTTGGGGGTAAAATAGGAAAAAACTGACGTTTTACTTTTCTATTGGGGGAGGGGATTTTTCACTTTTTTTTTACTTTTACTTTTACATTTTTTTACATTTTTTTTTACACTTGAATAGTCCCCATAGGGGACTATTCATAGCAATACCATGATTGCTAATACTGATCTGTTCTATGTATAGGACATAGAACAGATCAGTGTTTTCGGTGATCTTCTGCTCTGGTCTGCTCGATCACAGACCAGAGCAGGAGACGTCGGGAGCCGGACAGAGGAAGAAGAGGGGACCTCCGTGCGGCTTTCTGAATGATCGGATCCCCGCAGCAGCGCTGCGGGCGATCCGATCATTCATTCAAATCGCGCACTGCCGCAGATGCCGGGATCTGTATTGATCCCGGCACCTGAGGGGTTAATGGCGGACGCCCGCGAGATCGTGGGCGTCGGCCATTGCCGGCGGGTCCCTGGCTGCGATCAGCACCCGAGATCAGCCGCGCATGACACGGGCATCGCTCCGATGCCCGCGGTTATGCACATGACGTAAATGTACGTCCTGGTGCGTTAAGTACCACCGCACCAGGACGTACATTTACGTCCTGCGTCCTTAAGGGGTTAAAAAATCTTAATACTACCAGTACTTATCAGCAGCTAAGTTTTTCTTTTCTGTGTGACCACAGTGCTCTCTGCTGACACCTCTGTCTGTCTCAGGAACTTTCCAGAGCAGCATAGGTTTGCTATGGGGATTTACTCCTACTCTGGACAGTTCCTGAGACAGTCAGAGGTGTCAGCAGAGGGAACTGTGGTCAGACAGAAAATAACAACTCAACTTCAGCAGCTGATAAGTACTGGTAGGATTAAGATTTTTTTTAATAGAAGTAATTTACAAATCTGTTTAACTTTCTGGAGCCAGTTGATATACAAAAAACAGTTTTTCACTGAAATACCCCTTTAAAGTTATTGGTCAGTTATTGGTCAGTACAAGGCACGCAGCACTGACAGCACTGGGCAAGGCATTGTGGCCTTTCTAAAGCCTTTTTCAACATCCCCCGATCAGGAGAATGAGCCATGATAAGACCGAGGGGCCATTTGCCCCTCTCCCAGCTCTGTGTCATGTGCTTGAGACACACTCTATAGACTTATGTTGGGAGTGTGCCTCGATCATGTGACACAGAGCAGGGAGAGGACTTACTGAGCATGGACTTCAGGCAACCCTTAACTTACAATGGCCTCAATATACAATAGTTTCAGCATACAATGGTCTTTTCTGGACCATTGTAACTTGAAACCAGACTCAACATACAATGCTATGGACAGTCTAGATATGCGAAACATGTCAGTGGCTGGAAGAACTGACCAATCAGAATGGGCATTTTACTGGTAAAACCCCTGTATTACTGAAGCGTATGCACTGAATTCCTGTCTGGTAGCGCCCCCTACAGTACAGGGAGGTATTACATGTTCTGTACTACTCTTAACCTATGCTACAGTTACCTGCTCCTTTGGACACCATGTAAGGACGGCTCCATTTTACTTTTTTGGGACACTGTGTGTACTGTTCAGGACCCTGAAGAAGCCCCTGTCCTCTACATAGACAGTGATTACAGCTTCCAGCAGATCTTTCTTACTTTTACATGTAAGGATTTGCTTTATCTATATTAGTTATCTACTTATTTTTCTTTAATCCTCACTTTTTCCTATTTTTCAATGACATTTTGGGGGCTTCAGAACCAATTACCAGGTTTCCATAGAGTTATGGTCTCAACATACAATGGTTTCAACATACAATGGTCGTCCTGGAACCAATGAATATTGTAACTTGAGGGACCTCTGTACTCCCAGCTTGTTCTCCTGATCGGTGGAGGTCTAAACACTCTGAACCCCGCCAATCAAAACTTTTGACATGTTGCTAGGACATATTTAAAGTTTTTCCAAGTGACAGTGGCTATTTAAATCTATGGACATGCAATAAATGACCAGGAGACAGGAGCAGCCAGATGAGGAAGATGGGATCATGGTTTAACTTAAAGGGGTACTCTGGTGCTCCAAAGTTCTGAACATTTTGTGTAGAACGCTAGGAACCGGAGGCCGCGATCGTGATGTCAGTATCACACCCCCTCATGATGTCACACCACACCATGCCCCCTCTATTCATGTCTATGGGAGGGGGCGTGTCAGCTGACACGCCCCCTCCCATAGACATGAATGGAGGCGGCGTTACATGACGCCACGAGGGGGCATGGCCGTGATGTCCCGACCACTGCCACAGAAACCCAGTGTTTGTTTAGAATGCCGGGTGCTGCGGGAGATCACGGGGGTCCCCAGCAGCGTGACCTCCGCAACAGGCATCTTATCCCCTATCCTTTGGATAGGGGATAAGATGTCTAGCAGCAGAGTACCCCTTTAAGCTTTGGATATACATTGGTGTTCTGTGAAAAAGGGATGCCAACATATACTGTGGTGTACTGGTAGGGGCCCTTTAAAGCATTACAGTCATTAAAAACAACTTTTAAGATGTTGATCAAACATGTCCTCTGAGAGATCCGTCCATTTCTCTGCATAGAAGTCTTGGATGGACAGTAAGCAGAGCTAACTCAGGATTTAAATGGATTAATCGACATGTCAAATGTAGTTTCTAATGACACTAATGCTTTTGTATGATTCAATAGTGCGGTCTGCTGTGCTTTAGAGTGCTGCAAAAAAAAAACATATACATGTAGGAAATGGGCCAAACATAGTTACTAGTTGACTATGTTTGGGCCATTAAAGTGAATGGGGCCACTGCCAGCACACCGCAGTATATGTTGGCATCCCTTTTTGACAGAATGCCAATGTATACCCTGTGCATAAAGTTAAATCATGATGTAAACAGCCCCATAGTAGGTTACCACATTGGGTTAACCTGACATCATACAGGCTTTTCAGTATATAGCTGTCTATGAACATTTGATTAATGTTGACCAAACCCACCTATTATGGCAGGACTGGCCAACTATATAATGTGTGTTGGGGTCTTCTAATTCTCCCCAGATGGCAGTTATCAGGGGAGACAACATGCTTTGGGGAGACAACCCACCACAACAGATGAGTCTGGCAGTGAAACAGGTGAGATAACAGTCAGCAGAAAGCTCATTCAGCCAAAAGCTATAAAAAGCTATACACAAAAAGAAGTAAAAAAAAGTTACGATATAAAACAGAATGCAAAAAAATTCAAATAAACACAGCCCAAACCAACACAAAATGGCCACCCCATAGGGTTTCAGTGGGTTTTGTTTTTTTTCTAAAAAAAAACAAAAACTTATGGGCAGAAGTTTATTTACTTAACTTTCACCCTAAGAAGCGAAGACATTTTTTTAAGGTGAAAACAAACAATCCGGCACCACATGTGGCTAAAATGTGGCAGCCAATCACCGCACAATTTTGTCTGCAAAGTTTGTCTGCATTGATTGGCTGACGCATTTTGGCTGCATGCAGCTGCTGGATCCTTTGCTGACTTCAATGTAATATTCATTTTTAGGGCAATAAAGTATCATTTATGGCGTTTTTCTTTCATTTTGTGTAATTTTTTTACATGTTTTTCAATGCCTAGTGGAAAAAAGAAAATATAAAACCTGCGTTACTATGTCCTCTATCGTCAGAGTATCTGGTAAGAGTCTGTCTTAACAGCAAGATGTGTAATACTTTCCAGGTACTTTTTATATTGAACACATTTATAGGTGGAATTCTACCATTGTAAAACACACAGTATAAGATGCAGTCATAGGCCCAGGTGTTCTGTCATTCTTATGACTGCTGCATTTCTTTAGGCTTCATAAGAATGCATTATTAGATGTCAAAGAAGGGACACTTTTATACTTATTTTACAGCTGTTGTTTTTTTTTTTTTTTTTTTCATTTTACACTGTGTGAACCCAGCTTTATAACAGAAAGGCAAACAAAGCAAATAGTCTGACCCAATCACAAAAAAGGGGAGGTTTAGGGTGCGTTCACACTGAGTAATTCAAGAGGAATTTACTCGAGTAATTCCTCTTGAATTTTCCGCTTAGAAATAATTAACATCTGTTTTGCCATTGACTTCAATGTATTTTACTCTGCACTGTTCACACTGCATAAATTCCTCTCGCGGAATTCCGTTCCACTAGAATAAAGAACATGTTCATTCTTCTTGCTGAATACGCGAGCAGAAGTCTATTGAAGTCAATGGTAAAAAAATTTCCGCTCAAAATAGTTTTTGTGTGGAATTTGCATGGAAATTCTGCGTGAAAAAAAATTAAATTAAAAGGGAAATTCTAATTGGTGGTTGTAGTCCAAAAAAAAAAAAAAAACAGTTTCCTCCTATATTCTGCGCGGAATTCTGCGTTATTTTCGCATTATTTTTACACTAATTTTGCTTGAATAAAAAAACGCAAATTCTGCTGCAGAATTGTTACGCAAGGATTCCTCTCCAATTCCTCAGTGTGAATTGCCGATACCGATAATGCCCAAAATTGTGATTATCGGCCGATAATATCGGGCATACCGATAATCGGTCGATCCCTAACCCTTATGCTCCTTTATACTCCAGGCTTGTCAAAGTAAAATCTACCATGTTTATTAAAGGGGTACTCCCGTGGAAAACTTTTTTTTTTTTTTTTTAATCAACTGGTGCCAGAAAGTTAAACAGATTTGTAAATTACTTCTATTAAAAAATCTTAATCCTTCCAGTGCATTTTAGGGGCTGTATACTACAGAGGAAATTCTTTACTTTTTAGATTTCTCTGATGTCATGACCACAGTGCTCTCTGCTGCCCTCTGCTGTCCATTTTAGGAACTGTCCAGAGCAGGAAAAAATCCCCATAGCAAACAGTTCCTAAATTGGACAGCAGAGGTCAGCAGAGAGCACTGTGGTCATGACATCAGAAAAATCTAAAAGTAAAAGCATTTCATCTGTAGTATATAGCCCCTAAAAAGTACTGGAAGGATTAAGATTTTTAATAGTAAAGTAATTTATAAATCTGTTTAACTTTCTGGCACCAGTTGATTAAAAAAAAAAAAAAAAAAGTTTTCCACGGGAGTACCCCTTTAAGACAGGAACTGAGATCTATGCTTGCTTTGAGCAGCCGCACATTTGCACTACAATTTGCACCATTTTTTGTGGAATGGCGAGAGGAGTAAAAAGCTACAAATTGTAGAGCAGATATGTCATGCACCAAAATTTAAATTGTGACTTTCTCATTCCAAACTAATGTGTATAAATAAGGAAAGAACCTTCAAACTATATTGAGAAGGTGCAAGCATCCAGTAGGCATATTTAGCATGGACCAACATTCAGTAGGCTCTCTATCAGTCAGTGAAAATGTTAATAATCTGCAGTAGACAGTAGAACAGAATAGGACAGATTTTAGCACAGTTATCGGTTACTGAAGTGTCACATTTTATAGTCTTTATGAAATATCTCTTTGTTCTCTTTGTTTTCCTGTATGGAGAAATCTTATCCTCTAAGTAGAAACTAGAGCTTGTTTCCATTAAGATACACTCACTGGCCATCACGCCACACTATATAGCCAAAGAGATTGTAGTTCAATCCTACTTTTAACTTGTATTAACTGGTTAGTCTTGCAACACTGGGCCTGAATCCAACCAAGGGCCAACATCTGTAGAGTTTGTATGTTCTCCATGTTTTTGTGGGTTTCCTCTGGCTACTCCTGTTTCACCCCTACACTTCAAACCATACAGATAGAACTTTGGAATTTCGATAGTAAGCCCCAAGGGTGTCATCGGCTGATGTGAGGTATGATGATCTGTGTATAGAGTTGCTGAATGAGTAGGCACTATATAAATGAATAAAGTAAATAAACTATTATACCCATCGCAGTTGTGAATGCCATTATCAGTGTTAGTAAGGCCTTATGAAAAAATCTAAAAAATGGTAAAATTGGCAAACTAATTGGAGACACTGGCTAGTCTTGAAGGTTTGGGCCTATTTTTATGATCATTAACTCTAAAAACAAATTTGCGAAGTTGGCTGATGTTGTCATCATTGAGACAAGTTTACTGGCAGATCCAGCTGTTTTCAGCTGGATCTGCTGAGAACAATGTAACGTCTACTGACAGCTATAGTGGCACAATGGTACTACCACCCAGCAGTGATGTGTGGGAAAAAGATAATTCTTGAGAACCAGTCCTCTTTTTCCCAGGGTTGGGCTATATGGTTACTGTATTTGGATATTTTGTTTTTTTAAATTGTAAAAAAAAATCCCATCCAGCTACTAAAACTGACTGCAGTCCTATGTAAATTACAGTGTTGTAAGACACAATAAACACATATGAACTATTCCTGTTGTGTTACTATAGTTATTTTGTGGCCCCAGCCTCAGAAATTCTACTTCCCCAGTGCAGGAGGAGAGCAGTGAGTTCAGAGGCAGCAGCAGGGACAACAGTCGGGACAGGCTCTGACGCACTTCTAGCCTTTATGATGCCGGGTTTCCGACCCATATAACATGTCAAGTATACACGTTGATCACTTCTATTCACGATTGTTTTCTTCCCTTTCCAAAATTCCTACTTGCACAATGTTTCATTCTTTGTAGACAAGTGACGGATGTATTTTCCAAATGGAACTTGACATTTGTTCCGTTCATTAGTAGAATAAGTAATAAGGGGCATCTGGACTGAACCTCACCCCAACTTCTTTCTTCTTTGGGAACGTGCAGCTCTTTCATGAATACGTTGCTCTAATACATTTCTCATGGAAAGCACAGAAAGGTTTATGGGAGTGTGAAGAGTCCATTGTGATGTCTTAGGCCTACAGCATGCAGTGTGGCAATAATTCCAATAATGGTTCCTGATGGACTTTTTTGTGAATAGATACAAATATGGTTGAATATGGTATATGAATATATTTGAATATGTCCTCCCTGGCCAAGAGTAAAGTGAGACAGGGAAATAGAGAGCGTTTTAAAACTGCATATGTTGGAAATGGTGCAGATTTCATAGGCGATGAAAGCAGAATGAAGTAAACTTGGATCCTTTATGCAGGATATGACTGGATGTAGTACAGATTGGAGTCTACTTCTCAATTCCTCGAGACGCGGAGGATCCTGTTATGTTGACTTTTATGGTTGATACATAATGTTCTAACCATGAATTTAATGATTCTTCTCTTCTACGATACATATTCCACATGCTTACAAATACAGAGAATGGGAAGGATATGTTGCAGTTTATTAGTTCTTGTAATTCTTTCTCTCTTTGGAGATGGTCCATTGTAGTCCAAATCAATGTCATAGAAATGAGAATTCCTTATGATATTAAATGGGCATGGCCGTAATACTGTCTGTTTATAACATGTACTAAAGCATGCAAAGATGCCAGAGTTTATTGTTCTTGTTATAGCTATTTTTCCTGGCTATACCAGTGATGAACCTGTTGTTAGGATTGTCCATAAACATGTGAACAGTACATAGACACTAGTAACTGACATGTCCGGGCAGTCTCTGAAGATGCAGCTCTATCCTTACCAGCTTCTCTTTACTGCTTTCCCACTCAATATAGACAGAAGAACAAAGGTAATTGACCAATAGTTTTTTAAAAATATTTAAAGCATACTTGTCCTTTTAAATGTGAAAAATTCTGCATTATTTTGATGTATTACCTTTCAGAATGGTGACAAGGTGAAGTTAGAGCTCTTACTGCTGTTACTGAACTCCTGAGAGTCCCCCCCATGGTGCACAGCTATTTTATATTCTCTCCATATCAAGCGCTGGGAAAATAGTCAGGCTGTTCTTGATACTTTCTGTATGGGATAATAAACCACTGTTTTAATAATTTTGGAGTGCTGCGGAACCTCTTTGCCTGCATCTAATAGGCAGACCGTGACCGGGACTGTGCTGATGGCACCCACTATACCATTGTATCATTGGGTTGTGCTGCTTACTACAACTCTGGAGTATATGTGTATATATATATATATATATATATATATATCACACAAGAAAACGTCCGGCACTCAGGAAGATGCAGATAAAACTTGTCAATGGCTTTATTCACACGCTGTAAGGTAGGACACAATCTGACGCGTTTCGCACGCTCAGGTGCTTAGTCGTAGATCTACGACTAAGCACCTGAGCGTGTGAAACGCGTCAGATTGTGTCCTACCTTACAGCGTGTGAATAAAGCCATTGACAAGTTTTATCTGCATTCTTCCTGAGTGCCGGACGTTTTCTTGTGTGACTTCTATTAAGCCGGGAGCGTTACCGGTGTCCGCAGCACGAGGTCGTGCAGCAAACTCAAGTGTGGTGAGCAGCCTTACCTTGTCTGCACAATATATATATATATATAAATATATATATATATATATATTCATATACACTTTATACAGAAACAAACCCATACACAATATATATCCAACCACAGTCCTAGCACACACACAGGTGTAGAGCTCAGTACATTGTGGGAGCTCTCCTGCTCCCTGCCTGCTTTGTGCTCTCTGCCCTCTCCTTCCCATCCTCCAGTGTACCGACAGCAGAAGAGGCATAAAAGCCTGAAACTGAAGAGTTGGGAGAGGTGTCCAAGTTGAGTGGAGGGAGCAAATGAGTACCCTGTGGGACAACAGACAGTGGGAAGCTGGGTCTTACTGCTCTCCTCTGGTGCCCCGTGTGAGGCCTTTGATACCAGCAGTCCCGTAGCAGACCGCTAGTAACCTCACTAGTTATTTGGCTGAAGGGGCCACAGTGCTCCAGCTGATTGGTAAGAGGCAGGAATTTAATCCCTTGATTCAATTTTCATAGCCTATCCTTAGAATAGGCCAACACAGTTTTAGTCCTGGAAAAGAAAAAAAAACATTGGGATCATCGAAAAACATTGTATAAGAAGCTAATGGACATCTTGTTTTTTATGATAAACCAATGATAAAATAACAATGTAAGAATATTTTGTTTTGTGTTCTTTTATTAATATTTCATTGTTTTATTTATTTAGGATATTTTTCCAACAGAAAGTGCTAACAACAGGCGATCTGCACCAGTTTCCCCACGAAGCAGTCCAAATGATGTCCGACCAGTGCTCAACATTCAGTACAACAATCCATCTAGACTCTACACAAACGAACAACAACAATTCTATAGAATCACATCTTTCTTCACATATGGGCAGGATCAATATCTCTTCTCCCCAAAGGTACGGTCACTCCTGGGTCTTTATTATATATTTATAAGCACTGTTGCCTTGCAGCATTGGGGGCCTGGGTTTAAATCCATCAAGGGTAACATCTGCATAAAGTTTGTATGTTCTACCTGTGTTTGGGTTTCCTCAGTTCCCCCCTACATTCCAAAGCATACTAATAGTTCAATGTTAAATTTAGATTGTGAGCCCCATGGAGGACACGGACTAATGTTATTAATGACAAGTTCTGGGGAATATGTTAAAGCTTTATGAATAAAGGAAATATTATTATTGTGATGAATGGTGAACATAAGACATCCATACCTGTCATCATAAATTTTTAAGAATCAGCCTCTAATTCACTTCAGGTTTAATGTTTTTACATGATTTGGGTTCTTTGCGAGTCATTTATGTAGTTGTTTCCTAATTGTCTAATATATTAATGGAAAAGTGGTCACCAGAACACTAGTGGTCACCAGTCTGTCGCAGTCAGGCTATGCTGAGACCATAGCAGTAGAATAGGATCAGAGGTGTAGCTATAGGGGGTGCAGACATAGCAGTCACAAGGGGGCCTAAGGGGGCCCCAATGCACATCTGCCCCATAAGAGACCAGTATTTTATAAGTGGCACATGGGGCCCTGTTGCAGATTTTGCATTGGGGCCCAGAAGCTACAGGCTACACCTCTGAATAGGATTACTTAAAAGGTGAAGTGTATACCGTATTTTTCGCCGTATAAGACGCACTTTTTCTTCCCCAAAAATGGGGGGGAAAAGTTGGTGCGTCTTATACGGCGAATACTCACCTATAGCGGCCATCAACGTCTGGGACCCGCGGCTAATACAGGACATCACTGATCGCGGTGATGCCCTGTATTAACCCTTCAGATGCGGTGATCAGTGCTGACCGCCGTGTCTGAAGCGAAAGTGACACTAACCCGGCTGCTCAGTCGGCTCCCGAACAGCTTACAGGACACCGGGAGGGACCTTACCTGTCTCCTCGGTGTCTGCTCCGTGCCGGGATCCCCTGCATTACCGGCGCTCTCCTTCGACGTCATCACGTCGTCACGCGCGCCGTCCTGTCATCCAATAGGAGCGGCGTGCGTAACGACGTGATGGCGGTGACGGAGAGCGTGGATCCCAGGGAAGAAGGCGTCGGGGACACCACGGGGCCGCGGCAACAGCGATGGAGCGACATCCAGGGCAGTGGTGACAGGTCCAGAGCGGCGGGGACACGTGAGTATTAATTCCTATACCAGTGGTCTTCAACCTGCGGACCTCCAGATGTTGCAAAACTACACCTCTCAGCATGCCCGGACTGCCAACGGCTGTCCGGGCATGCTGGGAGTTGTAGTTTTGCAACATCTGGAGGTCCGCAGGTTGAAGATCACTGTTGGGTTCAGAATCTTTTTTTTCTAGATTTTGCACCTTTAAAATTGGGTGCATCTTATATGCCGGTGCGTCCTATAGGGCGAAAAATACGGTAGGTCTAGGTATTATCTGATGTACCATGCATTACAGTGGCAGTGTAGTAAAATACAGAATGTCCAGCTGTACTTAATCATATGGATGTATACATTTATGCTGGAAGGAAATCTTTGTGTATAGAATGATACTGTCAAATATGATTTACTAAACAGAATTCATACAAAGTACACAGTATACATTATTAGTTGAAATATACACAGTGTTGTAAATAGACTACAATATTTCTTTTACCATGTATAAGAGCAGGAGGAGATTTCAATAAAGTTTGGTGGTAGTAATTGTCTTGACAAATGTCAAACTACATTTTCCATGAAATATAATGGCAGGATTCAGCAATCTGATGGAATATTTTACTGTATCAAAATGTGTAAATCCTAAAGAGTAATTTCCACATCGTGGAGAAATGTTTCTTAAGATTCTTAAAGGGCAATTCTGATTTTAGTAAAGTCATCCTAAAGCATGCTACTCCAGTGCTCCGTTCTCCTACCCAGTCTCTGCTGCTGATCTTCTGGACCTGTAGTGATTGGTTTCACTGTAGTGGGTAGGGTTGGGCAGGAAAGTGTGTCATCAGGGAACAGAGGCACCAGGAAGGTGAGTATGCTGTACTTTTATTATCTTACACATGTAGCACACTTCAATTTTTTTAATACCTAATTCACGTGTCAATAATTTCCAATCGAAAGTCTGTTCTCCTTGGCTTTTAAACTGGAATTGTAAAGGGGTACTCCCGTGGAAAACGTTTTTTTTTTATAGATCAACTGGTGCCAGAAAGTTAAACAGATTTGTAAATTACTTCTGTTGCAAAATCTTAATTCTTCCAGTACTTTTTAGGGGCTGTATACTACAGAGGAAATGTTTTTCTTTTTGGATTTCTCTTATGTCACGATCACAGTGCTCTCTGCTGACCTCTGCTGTCCATTTTAGGAACTGTCCAGAGCAGGAGCAAATCCCCATAGCAAACCTCTCCTGCTCCGGACAGTTCCTAAAATGGAGATCAGCAGAGAGCACTGTGGTCGTGACGTAAGAGAAATCCAAAAAAAAAAACATGTCCTCTGTAGTATAAAGCCCCTAAAAAGTACTGGAAGGATTAAGATTTTTTATTAGAAGTACCGTATATACTCGAGTATAAGGCGAGTTTTTGTCCGGGCGTGCTGGGTGTTGTAGTTTTGAAACCTCTGGAGGTCCGCAAGTTGAAGACCACTGCAGCCTTCATCATCATCCAGACCCCCCCCCCTTTTGTTTTGTACTCACTCACCGTCCCTGTGCGTCGTCGTCAAGGCAACATCACTAGTCCGGGCTGGGCCCGGAGCGCGGAGAAGAGGCCTCCCCCCCGGTGAAAATGGACAGCCCGCAACTACTAACCTTCCCCACCGGACGGTCCCTGCAGCATAGATGGCCCGGACCAGCTCACCTTAACTTCCCGCCGAGGGGAGGTGAGTTCAAAACAAAAGGGGGGTCTGGATGATGACGAAGGCCGCATTGGTCTTCAACCTGCGGACCTCCAGAGGTTTCAAAACTACAACACCCAGCATGCCGGACAGCCGATGGCTGTCCGGGAATGCTGAGAATTGTAGTTTTGCAACATCTGGAGGTCCGCAGGTTGAAGACCACTGATGAAGGGATTGACAGGCGGTGATGATGGGGGGGGGGGGGGGATGACGGGGGTCTGGATGATTACATGGGAGGTATGAGGGGGATGATGTATTTCCCACCCTAGGCTTATAGTTAAGTCAATAACTTTTTCTGGGTTTTTGGGGTGAAATTAGGGGCCTCGGCTTATATTCGAGTCGGTTTATACTCGAGTATATACGGTAATTTACAAATCTGTTTAACTTTCTGTCACCAGTTGCTAAAAAAAAAAAAAAGTTTTCCACGGGAGTACCCCTTTAAAAGGAACATTTTTCACAATGCCTGACTAGCTATAAAGTGTTATCTAATATAGCAGATGTCTTTATATTTCCCTAAAGTGTCTTTTGACAATGTTTCATTGAACATGAGATGTTCTATCCAATTCTTATAACTATACAGAACATGGGCAAGTCTTTGTATGTTTTTCATTGCATTACACATAGTTCATTAGTACAGATAGTTATTGCTAAGTGCTCCTATTATATTTGTTCTTAACAGTGTTGAACCACAAAAAACTGCCCCAAGAAGCCGAAATGGAATAGACATTGAATCAGATGTGTACAAAATGCTACAGGATTATGAAGAACCCGTGTCACAGCCTAAGCAGTCTGGATCATTCAAATACTTGCAAGACATGCTTGAAGCTGGAGAGAATGGTAAGTATAGCTTTTTATATAAACTGTTCTTACTTGACATAAGTCCTAAATTTCCCTAACCCTACAGAGTAGGTAACACACAAAGCCCATCCAACAATAGGCAGCCAACATGCAGTTGGAGGCGCTTAAATGGTCACTCTCATTAAAAAAAATTTTTCTATTGCACTCCTTATGGTAAGTAAAAATGTACTTTCTATAATGTACTTTGTTTTAAAAGTAATGACGTTTTCTATGTTTTATTTGTGTTTTAAAAAGCTGCCACTACATGTCTCCCTACTTGTCCAGAGCACATGTACCCCCATCTCTTGCGCAGACTTTGGACTTCTGCTGGCCTGGCAGAAATCCAAAATCAGGAAATGCCGCCTGGAGTGCTGAGGAGGTGTGTGATGCCTTAGCCAATCATAGCTCATCTCACACTGAACTGCTCTGGGCTGTGTGTAGCAGAGTGAGGGAGGAAGTTCTCCCCTGTATGGCTTTAGATGATGTCACGCCTGCTGGGGAATGCCTGTTCCCAGTCTGTCTGTAAATCTGAGACTGAGCAGAAAATACAGAGCAATATCAAGGAAGAAAAATTAAAAATAGTAAAAATAAAGGTTTATAAAATGTAACAAGATCATGAGAGGTACTCTCTAACTACCATAGTAAGAGACTGATGGTCATAAGGACTGCTACAGGTCTAAAGTCTATAGGGGGAATTTATCAACCAAATGCACCATTGTTCTGGCGTCTAAAAGTTGTTAATCCTTGTTGATGTATAAATTTGCTACTTTTTACAATTTTACACCAAGCTCAACAAGTGGGTGGAGCTTCACAGGAAAGGGGCATGGCTAACCATGGATGCCATTTTTACTAAAACATATAAAGGCTTGTCAGCCAATATGTATCTAGCTGAAACAGAGAAAGTAAGACAGGCAGTCGCGCCTAAACTGGGCATTAGTAAAGAATAATTAAATAACTGAACTGTAACAAAATTTGTCAAATTGAAGCATCCACGGGTGTCCATGGAATTTAAATATTACAGATGTAAAGAATAGTTTATATATCACTTAGGGCTGGGCGGTATGACCAAAAATGCATATCACAGTATTTTTGCAAGTTATGGCGGTTCCACGGTATTTAACGGTATTCCCCTGAGGAACTAATCACATATGACCCCCAGGCGCTGCTATATTTCTCTAACACCCCCCTCTCCTCCAGGCCGTGGCACTTTAAAATGAATGATTTGCGGGCCGCACTTTAAATGAATGACTTGCGGGCAGTGGCGCTGGAAACGATTAAAGGAAAACTGTCAGATATTTTCTCCCGCACTATCCACAGGTACTGATGGATAGTGCGGGAGACGCTGATTCCAGTGAGCCCTACCTTGCCCGGATCCGCCCGGCCGTTAGCCCGCAATTCGCCCCGTACTTTTATTCTATGTGTATATCTTGCTGTAACTGGCATGGGCGGGGCTTCTGCAGCTAACTGGCACTGAAGTCAGCGCAGCTTATGAATATTCATCCCCCCTCCCTCCAGCTTTCCCTCTCTTCGCCGCTCCTAACTGGAGGGAGGGGGGATGAATATTCATAAGCAGCGCTGACGTCAGTGCCAGTTAAAGGGGTATTCCAGGCCAAAACTTTTTTAATATATCAACTGGCTCCGGAAAGTTAAACAGATTTGTAAATTACTTCTATTAAAAAATCTTAATCCTTACAGTAGTTATTAGCTTCTGAAGTTTTCTGTCTAACTGCTTAATGATGATGTCACGTCCCGGGAGCTGTGCATGATGGGAAAATATCCCCATAGGAGCTGCACAGCTCCTGGGATGTGAGTCATCAGAAAGCAGTTAGACAGAAAACAGCAACTCAACTTCAGAAGCTAATAACTATTGGAAGGATTAAGATTTTTTAATAGAAGTAATTTACAAATCTGTTTAACTTTCTGGAGCCAGTTGATATATAAAAAAAAGTTTTGGCCTGGAATACCCCTTTAATCTGCAGAAGCCCCGCCCGTGCCAGTTACAGCAAGATATACAAATAGAATAAAACTACAATTGCGGGCGAACGGCCAGGCAGAACCAGACAAGGTAGGGTGGGAGAAAATATCTGACAGTTTTCCTTTAAGTTGCGAGGGGAAAGCTGTCAGCTTCCCCTGCAAGCGCTAAAAGCCAGGCTTTTAGCGCTTGCAGGGGGAGGTGACAGCTTGCCGTGGCGCACATCTCATTCATATAAAGCGCTGGAGGCCCGCAAGTCATTCATTTAAAGCGCTGGCGGCCTGCAAGTCATTCATTTAAAGTGCGGCCCGCAAGTCATTAATTTAAAGCGCCGCGGCCCGCAATTAATTAATTTAAAGCACCGCGACCTGCAAGTCATTCATATAAAGCGCCGTCGGCTGCAAACTCAATCATTTAAAGCGCTGCTGCAACTCATCTGCGGCTGATAATTCATTCATTCGAGGGGGGGAGGGGCCCAACCGGTATTGCGGTATGGGAAAAATTAATATCATGCAGGGAAAAAATTTCGGTATTCGGTATGAACCGGTATACCGCCCAGCCCTGATATCACTTATGTATTTTCTTATACATTTACAATATTTGGTGAATGATAAAGTAAGTACTGTAGTGTGTTACTTTTTAGGCTTAGGCTAAGAACAACTGAGATATGAACAAAATGTCTAATGTGAGAATTTTTTGATTTTCCCTTCTTACAGATTTTATGGGAATGTTATCTTATTTACTTGTCATACAACTTAGGAAAAACTAACTGGCCATTTTGTTTGCCGAGCACAAACTATCAAGAACCTAGGATATTACTGTGGCTCTACAATTTGTGATCCCTTATTTTAATGTCGTCTTCTTAAGCATCTCTAAATGTTTTAAGACAGAATAAAAGCTTTGTATTAATCTTTTTGGAGTATTTATTATAGTGCTATTGTTATTCTGGAAATTATGGTGTGAACAAGTCTTTGAGCAGGTCTATGGGTGGAATTTATTGCAGTTCTTAGAATAGGTGGAACTTATTGCTTTGACCAATCAGGTTTACTGGTGAAGAGGTGTGGGGGTGAATTCACAAGATAGGCCAATGAAATGTCAGCGTATAAGAGAAGCTGCTAAGTTATGTAGTGTAAGAGAGCTAGATGTAAAGTATTTTTTGCCCAAAGTGTAATTTTTTTTCACGTACAAAGATGCATTTTAATATTTTCCTAAAAATTCTGCACATCCAACCTTTAAGGGTTTGTCCATTTAAAAACGACTTATAGAGGATAAGTGTCTGATTGCTGGGGGTTTTTCAACCACTGGAACCCCGTGATCTCCAGAACTGGGCCATGGCTCTCCCCGGCCATTTCATCCATTAATTTCTATGGGAGTGCCTGAGTGCTGTACTAGATTGCAAATAGTACTTTCCTAGTGATTACTAATAATAATCCCCTTGTGCTTGTGCTTTGTCAGGGGGCATGTCCGTTCCGAAGCACAAGCCCCCTGACAAAGAACGAGCGAAAATTACGTTGGGGTCGGAGGTGGTAGGTAGGCAGCAATGCATGGCAGGATGATCTGATTTTGCATTTGTATATTTTGCATGTTTTCTTTGTCTGAGGTTAAAGGACATCTGCAGCGTGATTAACACTTATTCCCTATCCACAGGATAGGGGATAAGTGTTTGATCGCGGGGGGTCCGACCGCTGGGACCCCTGTGATCTCCTGTACGGGGCTGCGGGTGTCCCGTGCAGGGGGCGTGCCGGCCGCAGCATGACATTGCAGCCGGCACGCCTCCTCCATACATCTCTATGGGAGAGGTGGGGAGGCAGCATTCGTGCCTCCCCGCATCCCCAATAGAACTGTATGGGGACGGAGGAGACGGAGGAGACGGGGCGTGACCGTCGACCACTAGGTCGACGCTACGCGCCTTAGCGCTCACCATGAGCGTGTATGGCGGCGCCCCGTTAGGGAGATCGCAGGGGGTCCCAGCGGTCGGACCCCCCGCAATCAAACACTTATCCCCTATCCTGTGGATAGGGGATAAGTGTCATACCGCTGCAGTTGTCCTTTAAACTTATGCCATTCTCTGGTCCACTGTTTGCCTTTATGCCTTGTGGATTCACTATTCATTCTGTTACCAGTATCACCACTGGCATTACCTGTAACATTTTCATTTCCCTGTATTCCATGCTGTTGTGCCCACCATAACTCCTCCACTTTTTCTGTTGTTGTCAATTTGGTGCCTTGTTTTTATACTCTTTGCTACCTTTTAAATGTATGTCTATCTTTGCATATATGTCCAATAAAGTCACCTGATACTCACTAATGTTACCGTATATACTCGAGTATAAGCCGACCCGAATATAAGCCGAGGCCCCTAATTTCACCCAGGAAAAGTTATTGGTATAAGCCTAGGGTGGGAAATACATCATCCCCCCCTGTCATCATCCAGACCCCCATCATTAACACCCCCGTCATCATCCCCCCCTTCATCATCCCCCCTTCATCATTACCGCCTGTCATCATCCCCTTGTCATCATCCCCTTGTCATCATCCCCTTGTCATCATCCCACACCCCCCCTTCATCATCCCCTTGTCATCATCCCCACCCCCCTTCATCATCCCCTTATCATCCCACATCCCCCTTCATCATCCCCTTGTCATCATCCCCACCCCCCCTTCATCATCCCCTCATCATCATCCCCCCCCTTCATCATCCCCTTGTCATCATCACCACATGTCATCATAATCACCGCTTGTCAATGTCTGATACAGTGGTCTTCAACCTGCGGACCTCCAGATGTTTCAAAACTACAACTCCCAGCAAGCCCGGGCAGCCATCGGCTGTCCAGGCTTGCTGGGAGTTGTAGTTTTGAAACCTCTGGAGGTCCGCAGGTTGAAGACCACTGCGGCCTTCGACATCATCCAGCCCCCTCTCACCCCCTTTAGTTCTGTACTCACCTCCGCTCGGCGCTGGTCCGGTGCTGCAGGACTGTCCGGTGGGAGGTCGTCCGGTGGGACAGTGGTTCCGGGCTGCCATCTTCACCGGGGGGCCTCTTCTCCGCGCTTCGGGCCCAGAATAGAGGCGTTGCCTTGACGATGACGCAGAGGGACGTTGGTAATGAACGTACCTCTGCGTCGTCGTCAAGGCAACGTGACTATTCCGGGGCCGGGCCCGAAGCGCTGAGAAGAGGCCCCCCCCGGTGAAGATGGCAGCCCGGAACCACTATCCCACCGGACGACCTCCCCACCGGACAGTCCTGCACTACCAGACCAGCGCCGAGCGGAGGTGAGTACAGAACTAAAGGGGGTGAGAGGGGGCTGGATGATGTTGAAGGCCGCAGTGGTCTTCAACCTGCGGACCTCCAGAGTTTTCAAAACTACAACTCCCAGAGTTGTAGTTTTGAAACCTCTGGAGGTCCGCAGGTTGAAGACCACTGAGGGCGGAGAGTTCACTCGAGTATAAGCCAAGGGGGGTGTTTTCAGCACGAAAAATCATGCTGAAAAACTCTGCTTATACTCGAGTATATATGGTATATGTTCATATTCCTAGTTTTTGTTAGCTTCCTTTTTTTTAACCTGTTCTATTTTTAGTTGGGCAAATTTCTCTTTTTGCTACCTGGGTTGGCAACTAGAGATGAGCGAACTTCCAGTAATTTGATTCGTCACAAACTTCTCGGCTCGGCAGTTGATGACTTTTCCTGCATAAATGAGTTCAGCTTTCAGGTGCTCCGGTGGGCTGGAAAAGGTGAATACATTCCTAGGAGAGTCTCCAGCTACCTGAGCGCCTGAAAGCTGAACTCATTTATGCAGACTAAAGTCAGCAACTGCCGAGCCGAGAAGTTCGTGACAAATCGAATTACTGTAAGTTCGCTCATCTCTACTGGCAACCTACACGTTCAACTTTTCTTATACTTATAAAGATATATAATATACTGTTATAATGAACCTGATTTATGTCATCACTGTGTATCCTCCTCTCCTCAGCTGCCCATTCACCTTTTGACTTATGCTGGGGTACCTTCATGGTAACTTTACCTCCCCATCTCTCATTCCTTATGATAAATAACCTCTCTGATGTCCCAACCTTACAAACATATTAGTGGGATTTGAGGCTTGTAAGTAAGGGGGAAATTGATGATCTCCTGTTACAGAAATCATACTATTCTCCCTATTTAAAATGTTACTTCTTCATCTTGAGGGTAGGGTCACACGTTGCTTATACGCAGTATATATCACGCTGTGTATAATCCTACAATGAGGCAGTGGATGAGATGAGTGAAGCTCAAAATCTGCTGCAAATAGCTCGCAGAGACCCCGCCCCTTTTCAAACTCACAGCAGGGAATACACTGCAAGTTTAAAAAGAAATACACCCTTGTGAATGTTCTCTTAAAGGTTACCTCTCATCAAAAAAAACATTTGATATATTATAGATTAATGTATGCAGAATAACTTTACAATTGCATGTTATTAAAAATATGCTTCTTTCTATTTAATTTTCCACTTTGAAGAAATGACCACTAGGGGTCTCCCTACCAGTCCTGGCAGCAAGCATTTCAGACTCATGCTGGAGTCCTAAACACTACGAGCTGCCAGTCTGCTTTGTTCACAAAGGAGAACACTCAGAGCTGCCAGCCTGCTTTGTTCACAGCCTGTTTGGCTGTGAACAAAGCAGGCTGGCAGCTCTGAGTGTTTAGGACTCCAGCATGAGTCAGAAATGCTTGCTGACAGGACTGATTGGGAAAAATACAATAGAAAGAAGCATATTTTTCATTAACATGCTATTGGAAAGTTATTCAACATTCATTAATCTAAAATATATCAAAAGTTTGTTTGATGAGAGGTAACCTTTAATAGAAAACACACAATGACAGAGCTAGGAAGAGTGAACATCATCTGCAGTTGCTGGTTCCTTGACAACTTAGTGGTGTTCTACAACCAAAGCAGAAGGCAATTGTGGGAGATGAAAACCAGAGCAGTGGAAGCAGTGTCTGGTTGCTTACAGTGGCTGCCTGTCAGCTTTTGGTAGTACTGTAGCTGCAGCTGCCATACGGGAGATCATCGGTGAGCTGGTACTTAAGGCACCAGGACGAACATTTACGTCCTATACATAACCGAGAGCATCGGAGTGATGCCTGGGTCATGCGCGGCAGGTCCCAGCTGCTGATAGCAGCCAGGGACCCGCTGGTAATGGCCGACATCCCCGATCGAGCGGATGTCCTCCATTAACCCCTCAGATGCTGTGATCAATACAGATCACAGCATCTGCAGTGCTGCGATCACTAAAATGGATGATTGGATCGCTTGCAGCTCTGTTGCGGAGATCTGATCATCCAGAACGTCAGTCGGAGGTCCCCTCACCTGCCTCCGCTGCCTTCCACGGGTCTTCTGCTCTGGTCTGAGATTGAGCAGACCAGAGCAGAAGATGATCGATAACACTGATATGCAGAGGGCATAGCACTGAACAGTATTAGCAATCGAATGATTACTATAAATAGTCCCCTATGGGGACTATTAAAGTGTAAAAATAAAAGTAAAAAAAGTGAATTTTTTTTGTTTTGAAAAATCCCCTCCCCCAATAAAAATGTAAATTGTCCCATTTTCCCCATTTCACCCCAAAAAGTGTAAAAACATTTTTAATGAACATATTTGGTATCGCCGCATGCATAAATATCCAAACTATTAAAATATAATGTTAATGATACTGTACGGTGAACGTAAAGAACGTAAAAAAAAAAAAAAAGTCCAAAATTGCTGCTTTTTTATAACATTTTATTTCAATTTTTTTTAACAAATGTATTAAAAGTTTTATATCAGCAAATATGCTATCAATAAAAAGTACAGATAACGACACAAAAAATGAGCCCTCATACCGCCACTTATACAGAAAAATGAAAAAGTTATGTGTCTCCAAAATAGAGGGATTTTAAACGTATTAATTTGGTAAAAAAGTTTGCGATTTTTTTTATAAGCGCAACAGTAATAGAAAAGTATGCAATCATGGGTATTATTTTAATTGTATTGACCCAAAGAATAAAGAACACATGTCATTTTTACTGTAAATTGTACGGCGTAAAAACGAAACCTTCCAAAATTGCGGTTTAATTTCCAAACACAAATAGTATTTTTTTGGTTGCACCATACATTTTATGGTAAAGTGAGTGATGGCATTACAACAGACAACTGGTCGCGCAAAAAACAAGCCCTCATACTAGTCTGTGAATGAAAATATAAAAGAGTTATGATTTTTTTGGAGGAGGAAAAAACAAAAACATTAAAATTAAATTTTCTGAGTACTTAAGGGGTTAAAGAGTGCATCTCATGATCTTGTTAAACGTTATAATCCTCCCAGTTCACTGCCCCCTTCATCATAAACCACCCCCTGCTTTTATTTTTATTATTTGTTAGTTTTTCTACCTTGATATTGCTCTGTATTTTCTGCTCCGTCTCAGTCAGATTCACAGACAGGAAAGGGGCGTTACCCAGCAGACTGTGACATCATCTGAAGCCATACAGGAGAGAACTTCCATAGCAGTTCAGTGTGAGATGGGCTATGATTGGCTAAGGCTGCACACACACCCCCCTCAGCATTTCCTGATTTTGGACCTCTGTCAGGCCAGCAGGTGTCCAAAGTCTGTGCAAAAGATGGGGGGAAATTTGCTCTGGACAAGTAGGGAGACACCTAGTGGCAGCTTTTTTAAACACAAATAAAACATAGAAAACTTAATATTTTTTAAACAAAGTACATTAGAAAGATTTTTTATTTAGAATAAGGAGTGCAATAGCAATAATGTGTTAATGAGAGTGCCCATTTAAGTCTATAATGTTACGATTAAACTCTTGAAGCAGGACACCAGACCTGCAGGGCCAGAAAAAGGCACTTCACTCATACTACATTACAATTGGTTGAAACAACATGAATGATAGAATAGCAGGGGGAAGTCAGTGCAGATAGGTAGAAGTAAAGAATGTTATACTTGATAAAGGAGACCACTGTGATACACATGATGTCCATGACTATATTGACTATATGTCTACCAATGAATATACTCATGCATTCATAACTTTGTATCTACATTTGGAACAAAACAGGTAAACGAGAATAACATCTATTATAATTGGAGGCAATTTAAAAAGAAATCAGATAGAACTGTTCCAACAATAGCAGCGTAGTCTGCACATGGAAATCCATGGATATATTAAATGGACTGTAAGAGTTGAGGATGGGTTATGTCAATACAGCTTCACAAGTAGTTATCCATTACAGGACCAGGCAATTTGCCTTCCCCTAAAGCATGCCTGGTTTTATTTCCTGTGTGAATAAATACAGAAGGAAACATAATCTTCTTATTAGTTCTTAACCATTTCCTAACCAGGCTGAGTTCGGTATTCAGTGCCAGGTCCCCTATAGAGTTGGTAAATCTGGAAAAGTCACATAGTTTGTTGTTACTATTATGTACAATGATAACAATATCCCTGCCAATAGCTACATCTCCTCCAACTATCTGCCAGTATGTAGTAAGAAACCCCACTGCTGATCTGACAACAGCGGCATGAAGAAAGGGTCTATGTTATCTTGGGATGAATGCTGCAACCACACAGGCCAAGTTGTCTTACAACAATAGACAAGAATGCGTAGGCGGTTTTTATGGTTTCTCCCTGCCGTTCCATTGTAACTACCCAAATGCATGTACCCTGCTAGTCCAGCATAACAGATGGACTGGTTGGTTAATTTCCAGCCATTATTTCATTAAAGATCTTCAGATTGCATTAACCCCTTGGCGACAGAGGGTTTTCCAGTTTTTGCACTTTGGTTTTTTCCTCCTTACCTTTTAAAAATCATAACCCTTTCAATTTTGCAGCTAAAAATCCATATGATGGCTTACTTTTTGCACCACCAATTCTACTTTGTAATGACATCAGCCATTTTACCCAAAAATCTATGGCGATACGGGAAAAAAAATCATTGTGCGACAAAATTGAAGAAAAAATGCCATTTTGTAACTTTTGGGGGGCTTCCGTTTCTACGCAGTACATTTTTCAGTAAAAATGACACCTTATCTTTATTCTGTAGGTCCATATGATTAAAATTATACCCTAACGCGATCAGTGCCACGCGCTATTAGCCACGGGTCCCGTCCGTTGTTAGAGGCCGGGCCCGACCCGCTATGACGCGTGGCCCCGCGTTATAGAAAGGGAGTGGGCTGAGGGCATATAGGTACGCCCTCCGTCCCCAAGGAGTTAAAGGGGTTATCTAGGAAATTTTATATATATATATATATATATATATATATATATATATATATATCAACTGGCTCCAGAAAGTTAAACAGATTTGTAAATTGCTTCTATTAAAAAATCTTAATCCTTTCAGTACTAATGAGCTGATGAAGTTGAGTTGTTTTCTGTTTAAGTGCTCCCTGATGACACCTGTCTCGGGAACTGTCCAGAGTAGAAGCAAATCCCCATAGTAAACCTCTTCTACTCTGTGCAGTTCCCGAGACAAGCAGAGATGTCAGTAGAGAGCACTGTTGTCAGACAGAAAAGAACTACTCAACTTCAGCAGCTGATAATTATTGGAAGGATTAAGATTTTTAAATAGAAGTAATTTGCAAATCTGATACAAAATTAGAAAAAGTACAAGTCCGGCACTGCTATGCAGGTGAAAGCAATATACTTGGTAGTATGGTATCCGCTGATCCAGGCATGAATGGAGACTATAAAGTGTGTGCTATGTCGGGGTGCTGGTCAGGAAAGCACAAATCGCTTGTAGAATCAGAACAATGTAGAAAAACCGCACTCACCCGATCATCGTGCATGGATAATTTTATTCCGTGAAGCATAAAACGTAGAACACAGGGGACAGGCAGTCGGCAGGAATGCCAGGGAACACAAGGTGTTCCCTGGCATTCCTGCCCACTGCCTGTCCCCTGTGTTCTACGTTTTATGCTTCACGGAATAAAGTTATCCATGCACGATGATCGGGTGAGTGCGGTTTTTCTACATTTTTCGAATTTGCAAATCTGTTTAACTTTCTGGAGGTAGTTGATATATATTTTTAAAAAAAGTTTTTTCCAGGAATACTCCTTTAATGACTTGTAGACAAACTATAGGCAGAGGTCAAATATGAGGAACCAGAGGCCTTTTGGAAGATAATAGTATGTGGAGAGAGAAAGGACTGAGGTGTTCTTATGTATATTATAGGTCCAGTTAAGTGGCTCATTGCCCGCCACTTAAATTACCTATTTAAATGTCAGCACCATCAATAATCTGTTGTAATAAATATATATATATATATATATATATATATACACACACATGTAATGTTGTGCCTCCAGCATTGACTACTTTGGTCCCTATTAATATGGACCTTTTTTAAGGTTTTGGAAACTTCTAACCCTTGTAGGCGTACAGAGCCTGGTGTGTGTTTAAAAATGCTCGAAGCATACACGTCTGTTCATTTCCTGCCAGTAAATGCATATAAACAAAATTATTATTAAAGCCAAGTGTATATCATGCTGTATAAAGATAATATGTTCCCTTTGGAACGTCCAGGTGAGTTAGTGTTAACTTCACTCGGCATAAGGACACATTCATGTGGTTTTTAATGGGAGCAGAAAGGATTAATGTGCATTGTAGATGATGCTTAATTGGGAACCAAGCACGAAAGCCGAGCCTCAGATATGTTATTATGCAATGCGGTGATCCGCTGAGTCTCAACATCTGTACAAATATGGATTGACGTCTAATGTGGAAACTAGTGCAGACCATGGCATCAAATAACATGCCAGCTTTTCATAGAGAAGTGACATGCATTCATTTTTTATAAATAAGTCTCGTGTACTAATACTTCGAAGTCCTGCCCAGTTAACATTGTAAGACATCTTATCATGTGGCTCCAAAATGAGCTGACTGCCAACACCATTACCTCAACAAAGGTCAAACTGTTAGGCAGCCCTCACCAGTGAGGCGCCCCCTAGTTGTTGGTGAGGAAGGGCTGGGAGGACAGTTTTAACAGAACAGATTACAAGCTGCATAACCCTTACTATGGTTAAAAATATACCTTAACTCGCTCATGTACATACCGTAGTTTAGGATGCACAGATTAAGAAAATGAATGCACATTGAGCAATATTTTTTATTTCTGTATGGTCTTTCACCACCAATAGTGAGGCCCAGGCATCTCCTTGACGTGTCTGGTGAAGACCCAGTAGAAAAGTTTAAAAACCCTGCCTTAGACTACCTGATACCACTAAGGAAGCAGCCTTTACCCCCTTTGGTACCTTAGACTACCAGTTTTGGATTGCTGTGTCCAAAAGTGTATTAACTATTTAATGTTTATTTCTCTCTTAGCTTCAGTTGGAAAAACTTGAAGAAAACAATGCTTTGTCCACCATGATTGTAGTTAGGGGTTTTCCTAGAATCAACGTCCTGTCCACAGGATAGATAAGTGTATGTTCCCACTGCTGGAACCCCCGATCACAAAGGGTTATATGTTCACCAGGTTATATAAAGCAGCAGTGAGCCTCTCCATTTAAAGGACAAGTATCATGAAAAAAGAGGATAGGGGATAAGTTTTAGATCACAGGGGGGCCCCCGCAATCTACTGTTTAGAGCTCCCCACTTTCCTTCATAGTGGCGCGTCACGACCCCCGCCCAACGTGGGGGCTGCTGCAACCCCTCTCTATAGTTCTATGAGAGAGCTGAAGATTGCCGAAAGGCTCTCCCATAGAGCTATATGGAGGGGGCATGGTGGCCCCCGCTTCGGGCAGGAGTTGTGACACGCCACTGTGAAGGAAAGCTGGGGCTCTAAACAGGATCTAAAACTTATCCCCTATCCTTATATCAGGAAAGTTGTGTTTCTGTAATAGAAATACTATTTCTTTGGCACAAATATTCATAACCATGAAATCCCATCTATGTGTCTCTAAACAATGTATGTAGTATTTTATACATGAATAACTAAACCCCGCAATTCTTCTCATGGATAATGTTGCCATCTTATCTGACAATAAATGTTACAGACAAGGAAAGCTGCTCTGAGACATAGGACGTCCAGATATCTGTCAGAAGCCCAGTGTAAACTTTCAGATCTGTCTGACTTGTCGATGTGCCACCATGTTACAGTCATTCTCAGCCTCTTTGTTAGAGGTTTAAGCAGAATTCTGTACACGGATCTGATGTACTATTTTTATACTTGGCAGGTGAAAAGCTAGAAAGACCGTCCAGCTCCAGGAATGTCAAGTCTCCTGTGTCTAAGCTGAACAGTCCGCTGACTGGCTTACAGATGCTTCCAGAGTGCACCAGATGTGGGAATGGGATTGTGTGAGTAACAAAAATAACCTTGGGAGACAGAATTTCTACTTACCATACAAATTCCATACTTCTACTTGTTATATGTATAAATACTTCATCTTGGGGCTCATGTTTAAGTGTATTTCCCTGTCTCCATTGATGGGAACCCAGTCAGATGGTACCCATACATGACAGGTCAGGACAGTTGTACATCACAACAACACAGAGCAATTTTTAAGACCCCTACCCACATTTGTGAACTTGATGTCTCACTGTTTAGTCTATATGCATACACGTGCTATGTGGATATGTTTGTACATATGCCCCATTGTACATGTGTTTGAATTTTCAGCTGAATGGGTCATCATAAATACCAGCACACTATTATTCTATGTCACTTGTAGGCAACACATGGTATGATACCTACTGGCCAGGATTCACAACAAATAGCTAATTTGGGGTGCAGTTCAGATTTGTGGTGCAGTATGTGCCTATATTGTGTAGTAGCTTAACTTCCCAGATAGGTTTTCTGTACCAAACATGTATTTACAGACATGTACATTTTAAGTAAACACCCTTTTCTGTCCTTCCGGTTTTATTTCCTATTGCATTGTTATCTGACGCTTCTGTTCCTGACAAAACAGTAAATAATTGCTGCTGGTGTTGGCAAAGCAGCCACCTCATTGTGTATATGATAGACACCTATGAAGTTGGTCACCTTCTCTACAACTGAACTAATGCAGGATAAAGGATTTTTTGGATGAAAAAGTCACCAAAGAATCACATAAAAAGGGGACACAGGATAGCCTGTTTCCTTTCCTAGTTCTATATGACCTTGCACAGGGCTCCTCTTATATACATTCCAGGGATATGGAATTCTTATCCCCCGATGCCCGGGATATGCAGGGCTGGACCTGACAAGCGCGGCAACGCTCATCAGTCTGTATGGTGCAGGCTCCCGACTCCTGCCCGCTCCCTACTCTGCAGCCCCCAGCTGATTTCAGTAGCCGGGGGCCGCCAGCATATAAAGGGACATGTGAATGCTCCCTGGTGGACTAGTGGGGTGGCTCGTCCCACAGCGTGATTGCGCGCGGGGGGGTGTGGTATCTACTATAGAGGTAAGAGGTAGCCGGAGGGCTTACCTCTGCTTCCCTGGTGTCTGTGGATCTGTCATTGATTGAGCCTGGCTGGACTATCAATGGATCGCAGAGCACACAGATCAATGGAGTTCAATAGAACTCTATGGATCTGTATGAGGAATCTAATGATTCCTCCAAAAAATCTAATAAAGTGTAAAAAAAAAAATAATAATTAAAAAAAGTTTTAATAAAAGTTTAAAAGACACGCATTAACCCCTTCTATGTTAAACATTCAAATCACCCCCTTTTCCTATATAAAACATGTAAACATAATAAAAAAAAACATTTAGTATCGCTGCGTGTGTAATTGTACGGACTATTAAAATTGCAATTTTTATAATATCCCAGAAAAAAAGTTAAAAAGCGATTAAAAAAAGTCAGATCAATACCAAAATGGTACTGATACAAAAAAACAGATTATGGCGCAAAAAAATTTGCCCTCATACAGCATGGTATGCGAAATAAAAAAAATAAAAAAAGCTACAAGGGTCAAAAAACGTCAATTAAAAAAAAATCAGAAAAAGTTCAGATTTTTTTTAAAGTTAGTAAAACAAGACGGAAACTATGCAAATCTGGTATTGCTGTAATCAGGCCAGTCTAAAGTATCAAAACAACATGTTATCTCAACCACAAGGTAAATGGTGTAGAAAAGAAAATCACCAAATTTGCTAAATTATCTTTTACTATTTCAATTTCACTGGAAAAAGTGAGAGTGTAAAAGCGAAAATTGGTCCGGACAAGTGGATCGTCATGAGGGACAAGTAGATTTTGATCAATTTTAGCCCCATGGACAAGTAGTTTTTATTAAATTTCCCCAACCCTGCATTCACAAATATCAAACTAGGGAGAGTGAAACAGCCAAGGAGATATGCCAGCACACTCTCCTACAAGGGGTTAGAAGTTGGGGACTATTATTTCTTTGTATAGTAAGATAAGATAACAGAAACAAGCAACAGGGGGACCCACTTATTCTTTTACTGATGGACCCTTTTTGCTCAAGCAGTAAAGCAGTTTAATACTTGCCAGCGTTGTCCTCAAATGGTTTGCCATTTATATATTAAAGGGGTATTCCAGGCAAAAACATTTTATCACCTATGCAAAGGATAGAGAGTAAGATGTCTGATGGTGGGGAGCCCGCTGCTGAGACCCCAGCATTCTATTCCATAGACTTGAATGGAGGTGGCGTGGTGTGACGTCACGTCCCCAGTCCCAGAAACCCGGAGGTTTCCAAAACTGGAAATTCAGCACCTGCATAGAATGCCGGATGCTGCAGGGAGATCGCGGGGGTCTAAGCAGCGGCCCCCCACGATCAGACATCTTATCCCCTATCCTTTTCATATGGGATAAAATGTTTTTGCCCAGAATACCCCTTTAATGTTTGTATCAAACAATCTGATGCCCAGCGCAATCTTGATGCAATGCATCTCTATTCAACACTTAAACAAACATGGATGGTGCACAGGTGACGCGTTTCAGCCGCAGGTTGCGGCCTTAGTCATACTACATGTATGACTAAAGCTGCAAAATGCATCTGAAACGTGTCACCTGTGTACCATCCATGTTTGAAGCATTGCATTGAGATTGCACTGGACATCAATTTGCTTGGTGAAAATTTTCCTGTGGGACAAAGGTCCGGTCCTGTCCGAGTCGCAGCGAGAGGCATCATTTGTTTAAGACATTTTTTGACCATTAATGTTTGTATGGTTCTTTAGTCATTGTCATTGTCTTTCTACCTTATTATACAGTGGTACTATAGTCAAGGCAAGAGACAAGCTTTACCATCCCGAATGCTTCATTTGCGACGACTGCGGCCTCAACCTAAAACAGAGAGGTTATTTCTTTATTGAAGAGCAGCTGTACTGCGAAACTCACGCCAAGGAGAGAGTAAAGCCTCCGGAGGGATATGATGTTGTGGCTGTTTATCCCAATGCCAAAGTTGAACTTGTTTAACCACTGAAGCAAGCTTTACTTGCTGGAGAGGTCTACAGTCTTACACAGCAATACTACCAGAGCCCTTCCCACCACAAATAAAGGTTTTACATTCCCTTGACAAGACATCTCCATTTTAACATTGTATCCAAAAAAAAACAATGCAGAAACACAATGAAAATGCTTCAGAATATACATTTACTTTCTGAATTACACTGAACTTAATATCTATAGGGAGTCATGTCGGAAAGGTTTCTAACACTATTGCATTAACTATCCATATGTTTTACGTTGCTGTTGTGTTTAATACGCAGTCTCCATGTTAGCAGTCTACAGTTTGTCTTCCTTTGGCACCAACAGAACCTTCTGTAAATACTTAATAATATTCCTCTTCTGCTCTAATAAAATATATTGTTTTTAGTATTTTCAAGCTGTGTCTTTTTTTGTTTCTCACAATGTCATAACAATGAATACAAGAGGCATGAAAGTTGACGGAGAAGATGACATAGTAATTAGAAGTAGAAAATTCTGCGTATGCCATATATACAGTAAAAACGACTGCCCCCTAACTCACCACACCAGATTTCTTGTGACTGATTTTAAGCTCTGTCATGTATTATATATGTTGCCCATCGTTTTTTTTTTTTTAAGGAGGACCACTTTTCAATGTACAGTGGTCCCTCGACATACGATGGTTCCATGGTTCCAATCTGTTCCAAATGAACCATCGTTTGTTGAAACCATTGTATGTTGAGGGATCTGTGCAATATAAAGAATAGGAAGTTGTACTCACCTGTCCCCGCCGCTCCGGATCCGTCACTGCTGGTCCCCGATGCCCTGGATGTTGCGCTAAATCGCTGTCTCCGCGTTCCCGTGGTGTCCCCGCTGCTCTGGAACGTCTCTGCTGCCCGGGTCGCTCTCATGTTGCCATCATCACGTCACTACGCACGCTGCTCCTATTGGATGACGGGACGGCATGCACTGCAACGTGATGACGACAATGGAGAGCGCCGGCGAAGGAGGGCATCCCGAAGAGGACACTCCGGAGCCCCGAGGACAGCTAGGAGACCATCACCGGAGCACACAAGGCACCGTAAACGGCTATCCGGCGGCAGCTGAAGCAGTCAGCACTGCCGCATAGCCGTTTATGCGATGTCCCCGACAAAACATCGTATGTTGATGCTGCCTTCAACATGCTATGGCCTCTGAGAGGCCATCGCATGTTGAAATAATCTTATGTCGGGGCCATCGTATGTCGGGGGGTCACTGTAATTTTGATTGGTCATCTCTAAGACGTTTCATTGTACATTGTCTACTAACTCAGTAAAGAGGTTTGTTAAATGTATGGAAAATATTTAATTCCCTGCAGATTTAGGTTTGTGTATGGTTGAAAAGCATTGTACCAATTTCTAGGAAAGAAAACTGCTAGCAAACATCTTCAGTATTACCTGTGTCTGACCTTGTACATCAGTCCAGTAGACGAATGCTGAAGAAAGTGAAGTTGCTGGATTGGGGGAACCCTGTGCTCTTCGACAGTTATGGCTCATTCCCCAGCTTGTATCTGGTTAAATGCCTGTAAATAGATTTTATTCTGAAGCTTCAGGTCGTCTTTAGGGATCAACATTCTATCCTTGCATAAAATGACCCTTGTGACTGGACTCTCCCATGTTTTTCATGCTGACTTTAAAGGTTACACAACAAATACAAAGCTTGGTTGTAGAGTTTTGTACTGAAATTACTTTAAAGGGGTAGTCAGGGGATTATTTATTTTTTAAGTATATATGCAGAGTTGGACTGGGCTGGCCCATCGGGAAAATGTATTCTAAGGGCCCACCCTACAGCTAAAGATGTTGCCAGCAGAAACTCTATTGCATAGTCACAGCATCTTAGGTGACCGGGTGCACACTTTTTGAATCTCATCTACAAGTCTACACACAGTGGAAATATAATCTGTGGATTTATAATCTGCAGTATGTCAATTATGTCAAGGATTTCCCCATTGGGCTAGATAATATCTGCTCCAGATCTGCAGCAATATTTTTGCAGCAAATCTACAACCAAATCTGACCAGATGTTATGCAAACTTGTTGCATTGTATTATTCTGCAGCAAATCAGTCTAGTGTGTTCAGCTTTTAGGGTTCACACACTGCTGATTTGCTGTGGATGTTGGTGCAGAAACACTGCACATTTTCTGCAGCAGAGATACACTGAAACTACCTGGACCCACGGTACGACAGCTGAGGTCCCACGATCCCCAGTACAGGAGACCTATGTAGGCCTATATTGTAGCTCTGCTGTATAAATATGGTGAACTAGAACTTAAAGGGGTACTCCACCCCTTGACATCTTATCCCCTATCCAAAGGGTAGGGGATAAGTTGTCTAGGGGAGGAATACCCATTTATTGTCCACAGTAGGAAGGTGTATGAGAGGTTAAACATAGATTCACACACACAAGTGTGCACATTACATAGGTACATGCACACATATATTACACATACTGCACAATACATATTACACACATACAAAACAAATGCATTCATATTTACATACTGTACATAATACTTACACACATGTGAACATTACACACACTATGTACACATAGATACTTTATATACACACTCCAGGGCTTCTCCTTCTCAGAGCTGGCATTGTGTAGCTGCCCTTCTCTCTTCATCTTCCTGCCTGTCACCTCTCTATAGAGCTGAGTGCTTACTTTAGAAATAAACCATCCAGCCGATTGTATGGAGTTAGTGGCCGGAATGACAGGCAGTGAGATGTATGCTGTTAGATGTTTGGGGTGAAATACAGATGTGGGAGCTCCTTACCAGGGAGGCACACTATTGAGTGGACGCCATATAGCAATGTGTGCAGCAGCTGAGATTTCCATATATCTAGCTGTCATCTTATGCAATCTGTGAATTAGGGTAAAATCGCTACAATAAAACAGCTTTATTTTTACGCTGGAGTCTTGGCTGCAGAATGGTGTGAGGTGTGATGTCATACTTAACAAAGATGTATACTGGGAGGCGGATGTATAGCACAGGGCATGAATCACGACTCTACACAACTCTACTCCCCTATGGCTCCATTCTGGATGGTTAAACCATTGCTAATGTTACGACAGCTGGGCCTCTCAGCTTTTCTAATATAAAACATGAAACTGCAGACAGGCTTGAGACCACAAGTACAACGTCATAATGTAAAAAGCAATAAAACACTGCTGCTGTTTAGGATGTTGTACAGTACGCAGACACCTAACTCTTTCCTGACCGGAGGGAATTTTATAATGCAATATTAGACCAAAATACTTTAGTCCTTAAAAGGTATTTTGTCTTTCAATTTGAACAAAAATTTGTTAAATAAAAGGAAATATCAAAAACATTTATTACTCACGTGCTCCAGCGCTAGTATTGTTTACTTGGCTGCAGCACTGACATGTCCATATACTCACATATATTCCCTGGTATATATTCCCTGTTTTTTTTTTCTATGTTAAACATGTCTGAGGAAAAGGACGGAGCGTCCTTGAAACGCGTTACATGTTTTTAATTATTACATGTTTACATTATTTAATACCAATAAAAAGTTATTACTTTTACCTGGCTTGTGGATAGCATTGAGGAATATCCCCCTTTTTGCCTGCACCGAATCGGTGTGACAACCCATATTTTCTATATTCCCACGCTGCATAGCCTGGGCGGGATAAGCTGCAGTCCACGGTGGATCGTATACTACCTCCGAAAGGAGAATACGCATAAGAGTGTTGCGCTTCTACCTATAGCACAACAAAATCTGGTGAGTCCTCTCCAACACTGGGGGCCCCCCATAGATTGTTATCGTCCTACACATTGGAGCGCTCTGTTTTCTTTCTCTTTTACATATACTCACGTGACCGCTGCAGCCCGCAGTATTGCACTATCTCTGATTGGCTGTAGTGATCTCATGGGTATAAGGGCACATTATCACTGCAGCCAAGTAAACAAATACCAGTGGTGGCACTAGAACAGTAGGGTATTTATCAGGTGAGTAAAGGATGTTTTTTATTTTATTTTTTAACTGTTTATTTAGTAGTCTTTTTCTTTTTTTTTTTGTTAGCATAAAAAAGTAAACAACATGTACAATGGATGCATAAAGTTGACATCACATATGCAAATACATGAGATAAATCATTGTTTATGGAATCAGGACAAAAAGGAGACAAGAGGGGGAAAAATTACTGAATTTTTCGCCCTAGAGGACGCACCGGCATATAAGACGCACCCTATTTTAAAGGTGCAAAATCTAGAGAAAAAAAAGATTCTGCACCCAACAGTGATCTTCAACCTGCGGACCTCCAGATGTTGCAAAACTACAACTCCCAGCATACCCAGACAGCCGTTGGCTGTCTGGGCATGCTGGGAGTTGTAGTTTTGCAACATCTGGAGGTCCGCAGGTTGAAGACCACTGGATAGGAGGTAGTACTCACCTGTCCCCGCCGCTCTGGACCTTTCACCACTGCCCTGGATGTCGCTCCATCGCTGCCGCCGCGTCCCCAACGCTCCGGACGTCTTCTTCCCCGGGATCCACGCTCTCCGTTGCCGCCATCATGTTGCTGCGCACGCCGCTCCTATTGGATGATGGGACGGCGTGTGCGATGAGGTTGAAGGAGAGCGCCGGCCATACAGTGGATCCTGGCACGGAGCAGACACCGAGAAGGCAGGTAAGGTCCCTCCCAGTGTCCTGTAAGCTGTTCGGGACGCCGCGATTTGACCCGAACAGCCAGACTGAACAGCTGGGTTAGTGTTATTTTCGCTTCAGACGTGGCGGTCAGCTTTGATCGCCGCGTCTGAAGGGTTAATACAGGGCATCACCGCGATCGGTGATGTCCTGTATTAGCCGCGGGTCCCGGACGTTGATGGAAAAAGTGCGTCTTATACGGCGAAAAATACGGTAACTGTAAAAGTGATAGAGTAGGAAAACAGGACAATGGAGATGTCCAAATATAACAGCATCTAGGGGAATTGATCCTCATTAGGATGTTTTTTATTTTATCGTGTTGTTTTTTTCATTTGTAAATCTACTGTTATATAACATTTGAAGACGCATGTCAGAAAAAACTCCCATGCCTCAGTATGAAAGCAGAGACACAGAGGGGTGCGAATGGGCATGTGATTGAAATCTCACTTGAGGTTGATGTACCTACAATTTGGGAAAGGCGTTTCCTGGTTACACATCATGGGATCTCATCCAATTTTTTACTCTAAATTTCCAGCTGTCACACTCCCACACCATATTACAACCATCTGAACACAGCCTAAGGGCTATGTTCACACCATTTTTACTGTATGTTCTTGTTAAATATAAATGGCATATGACAAATCTTTGAATAAATCTTATTTCCATCAGTCTCAAAGTGAAGTTTTTTTCTAAACAAGCATATAGACCCCAATAATACTATAGTAACGTAGTTTGTAAAACATGTCAATCTAGTTCAATTTATTTACCCTGCAATGTTGATCCAGAAGGCAAATCTCAGGGAAGAAAAAAACCTTCCTGACTCCCTATCAGGCATTCAGAATAAATCCCTGAAGCAATGACCCTTCTCCAGACTTTAGTGACCCTTTTGCAGTCTTTTAGTGAGGTCACTATAATCCCATATATTTTTACATATTTATTTACCTATTTGCTACATGGACTCTTTACCAATGTTTTTTTTTTTTTTTACTAGAAAATAGAACAGATCTTAGGAGAATAGAGAACAACCACCATGTAGTAGCACAGCGCTGTCATAGCAAAAACCTCATAACATGTTCTTGTTTGTTAGTGGTGCACTCACCATTTCCAGGGCTTCCCAAGTCCTGACTTTAGGAGGGATTGGAACACTATAGTAGTAGTTTTCCAGGAATCATGCCTCCTTTAGCCGTAGATAAGAAACAGCTGGATCTTATCTGTGATGCCATCCTCAGCATGGAGCAGCACCTTGTTTTTCTAAAAGTGTATAAAACCTATTAATCTGTCATCACATTATAAGTCTGCACATTATTCATTTCCTTTTCATCTTCATATGAGAGTTTATTGTATAGTCAAGAATCATAAAATAGAAAGAATCTTGAATAAAATCCATGCAGATGAAATAGCTGCAGTTTCTAGGCTGCATTTATTAGGGCACAGTTATGAATGATGCTGTCACGTATGGGCAGGGAACAGTGGAGCCCTAACTCACCCACAGCCACTGTATCTACCTATTGCGTATCCGCCTTAAATGACAGATCAACAACCACAATCAGAAACCCTTCCTGCTAAATGCTAGGGCAGTATTGTCAAAATAATAAAATACAAAAACAGTAGGAGTCAGGAAACAGCTGGATGCACACAAACTACCAGAGATACATACACAGTCAATTCAATGTCAGTCTAACCGAGGTCGTATACCAGGAAATAGCGGAGTACAGGATTGCAGAGCAAGAAAAGAGTCAAGGGAGATGCCAAAGATCAATAAACAAGCAGGTATCCAGTAAGCAGGAGGTGTCAGCTAAGGTATAACCTTTCACAGACAGTGAACTGATCACTACTTCAAGCTTATATATATATAGAGATGAGCGAATTTACAGTAAATTCGATTCATCACAAACTTCTCGGCAGTTGATGACTTATCCTGCATAAACGAGTTCAGCTTTCAGGTGCTCCCGTGGGCTGGAAAAGGTGGATACAGTCCTAGGAGACTCCTTCCTAGGACTGTATCCACCTTTTCCAGCCCACCGGAGCACCTGAAAGCTGAACTAATTTATGCAGGAAAAGTCATCAACTGCCGAGCCGAGAAGTTCGTGATGAATCGAATTTACTGTAAATTCGCTCATCTCTACTTATATAGGCAAGTGATCAGGGATACACTTTCCTGATAGGTAGCAGAGCTAAGAACCACACCCAGATAACACAGGTGAGCTCCAAGCAGCTCCAGCCCAACTAGAGTAATTTAACTCTTCGTGTTTGTCCAGAGCCAGATGTTACAGATGCCACATGGATCGGTATGGCACCATACTGTTTTCATTAAAGCATTTTTGTTGTCATTAATAGTAACTTGTGGTCAGGGTAACTATCAGAAAGACCCTTGTACCTAACTGTCACGTATGGGCAGGGAAGAGTGAAGCCCTAAACTCACCCACTCCCACTTGCCCTGCCTACTTGCGTACCCACCCTAGGCGACAGGTCCACAACCATGGTGACAATCCCTGCCTGAATACGTGCAGGGAGTCAAATGTCAACAAAATAAACTATAATACAGATGGAGGTCGGGACACTGTATGGAAACACCCACACTATCAAAAATAAATACATGGAGAAGAAAGCAGCTCGCCAACACTGCTGCAGCTTGCATTATGTAAATAGTATACCACACTCTGGCAGGAGCAGAAAATGCTGCATCGGCACCACAGCTGTCCACTACAAAATGGTGCTCAGTAAGGGAGATATCGAGAATTGGAAGCTACAAAATGGAGAGACGAGACGGCACTCACCAGTAAGAGGGGTACTTTATTTCTTCAGTGTAAACATACAGCGGCAGGTCAAGGAGTCAGGCAGACAGCTGAAGACGTATCGGGACAACCGTTTAGTGATGATGCACTTCCTCTAGCCGACGCACTAACAGAAATAATAACTAAACATACACACACAATAAGTCACAGTCCACAAGCCTAGTCAATACCAAGAGATTATAGAAATCCCAAATCGCAGAAACAGGAAAAGAGTCAGAGAGTGGAGCCAAATACCAGATTCAATACAAACGTTAGCTAGGAGTAAGAGCTCTTTCAGAGGCAAGGTATGGGAGCAGACTGCCAGCTTAAATTAGAGCCAGACCAGGTGCTCTCATCAGGGTCAGCTGACCAGTCCAGGCAGCTGGGCGTAACCCAAGAACAGAAACAAAACAGTGAGAACTGTCAGAACCGTTTAACCCCACGGGTTCCGACACTAACTACCAATAAACTAGAAAAGCAGCTTGAGTTGTGCGATGGGGCAACCAAGCATAATGACCGAGCATGACTTACCTTGTGTATACAACAAAGCGGCTTGAATTGTGCCCTAGCTGCCATAGGGTTAGTATGCCTAATAGGTAACTGTGTCACAAGCATTGTATCTATATACTGCATTGCCCAATCTGCCACTGTGCTATGAGTACGCCTCCCTGTTTCTCGTACTGTGATTAAAGACCACCAGTAAAAAGACAATAGTAAGCACTGATAGGGACTTTAAATGGATAGTGACATGGTGTGTTAATTGTAGATATGTATGCTCACAGATATCTACAATTAACACACCACATCACTATCTATTTTAAGTCCCTATCAGCCCTTACTATTGTCTTTTTATTAATATGTCTAAAGTTGGCATACCCTGTGTAAAGGTAAGTATAAAAGAATAAAAGGTTAAATAAAGGTGAGGGTAGGATGAGGCCTGCTGCGATGACGTTAGCAGTAGGAGAGAACCTAAGCGCCTAAGTAGGGACATTTGCCCCTTCCACAATACAGGCAAATATCTTTCACAAAAGCAGTGTAACGGATGACGTCTGCTGCTTATGAGCGCAGTGTAAGCGAGTTGCCCCTCCTACAAATACGGCTAACACTTGTCAAAAATCAGTCAGGGTCTCAGTGCTAAGACCCCCTCTGATCATTAGTTACAGCCGTGCAGCGCACTTTACTCCCTGGCTTGGCACACAGTCCCACTCATGGTCTCCATTATAGTCAAAGGAAATGTAACATTTACAAAGTTTTTGATATCTGTTCTATCTATAGAACTTCCTAGTGTATTTTTAGATCATGCATCTGATTTATAACAATACAGTCCTTAAACAGAAAGGTGCCTGCTACTGCTGAGTAGCTGTCCACTAAGCCGCTAACACTGCACTCTATCCAACCTTCCCGGTGCTCACATCAGGTAAGTGAAAATGGCAATTCCACAACGAGCAAAGAAAGTATGGAGCACTCACCAGGTCTTCAGGGATAATTCAAGCTTCTTTATTTCATCTTGCTTGACAGAATATACACATACGAGGGAGAGCAGACATACAGATAGGTGGGGAAGAGGCTAATGGCGATGGTCCGTGTTCACGCACGTAGCGCTTTGTCAGGCCCATGGCCTGACGAAGCGCTACGTGCGCGAACACGGACCGTCGCCCTTAGCCTCTCCCCCTCCTGTCTGTATGTCCACTCTCCCTCGTATGTGTATATTCTGTCAAGCAAGATGAAATAAAGAAGCTCGATTTATCCCTGAAGACCTGGTGAGTGCTCCATTCTTTCTTTGCTCGTTGTGGAATTGTGATTTATAACAATGTTGCATGAACTTTAATAAATAAGAACCATCATCACAACTGTGCAAAAAAGTGTGGCATGATTGCTATATAAGTCTATTTGCGCAAAATTTTGACTTAAATTGTTGTAGTTGGTAGATTTGTCTTTAGCTGCTCCATCTAACAACAGACAGCTAATACTCCAGGAACATTTCAAAAGTAAAGACGGTGGTGCTTGGTTCAAAATCACATTCGTTTGTGCAAAAACTTGTGCTAATATGACACCAAAAAAGGTGCAGGACCTTGATAAATTCAGCCCTGAGTGTTTTTCTGCTTCACTTTTGGTATCATTGGTAGCTCAGGTTCATGGTGTCATGTAATCTCCTGCAGCTGCCGTATTAAATTGCAATTGTTCTTTGTGTTCCACAATGATATCTCTTATCAGTTCCAGTTCCGCATATTTTTATGGAATGATAATGCAGCTGAATGTCTTTCCTGTGATACTTAGCTAGAATTTGCTCTTGTCCAGAAGTAACCACCCGCAGACCCATGGAAAAGGAGGCAGGCTGCCCATACATGGAAAGTAGGAGTTGAGTTGGCAGAGTTAATGTGGATAACTGGCACTCTTTATGGAAATATTGTGCCATATGTGCACCAGCTATTTCATGCATAGTTCAAGTGTGCCACATCTGTTTTCTTCCTCATGCGCATTCTTTATAGTAGTAGCTAGTTTACAGGACATGGTGGTATACTGCACAATATACGGTAATCGGATATTGTGCGATGACCGTCAGACACTAGAGCCCAGTATCTTGCTCCTTTTCTGCAAATTTGGTGTTAATTTTGTAAGAGGGCTGAAATGTCACTTTGATATGGGTGAACAAACACGTCAATTCACTATACCTGAAGTGCTTCAATTTGTTTTATGTGTATAGTATGTGTATATGTTTCTATGTGTTCCTAGCTTGTTGAATTCCATATGAAATACTTTGCAGTAGTTGTGTTTTCCTGGTTACTTGGGATCTCTTGACTCTTAAGCTAGACCTGGACTTCTGGACACAGCTTACTACTATAATGTAGAGAACCTTGAAGTAGAGCAGCACAACCAACCATGATGATTCTGGGTGCCGACTGATAGAGCCTGGGTCAAGAGATCCCAAGTAACCAGGAAAACACAACTACTACGGAAGTTCAGTAGTTTTTCTGGTTGCTTTTGACTGTCGTCCACACCTGCGGTCATGTTTGTTCCCTGTTGTGGACAAGAAGTCAGTGCTGCAGGAGATGCTGTTTTTTTTTCTCCTGCAATGGTTTCGCCCCTTTTCCACACCCTAGTAATGAATATTCATTGAATTGTTGCGGGAGGGAGGCTGTCAGCCTGCCCCGCGCCCTGCTTGAATACCCTGTATCAGCGCTGCGGCTGATATGTAACCCCTTCCCCATGGGGATCGTGCGCCGCGGGGGAATCGGATATCATGATTCCCCCCGCGGGCGCACGGTCCCCTGGGTGGGGGAATTAGTAACATGTCAGCCGCAGCGCTATCATGATTCCCCCCGCCGCAGTCCCCACATCAGGGAATGAATTGCCAGCCACAGCGCACTGTCCCCACATCAGGGAACTAGTCATATGTGACCCGCGGGTGCTGCTCTGCTTCCTGACCAAACCCCCCCCCCCCCCCCAAGCAATGTACACTCAAGGGTTCACTGTAAGCCGCAGCAGCGCTGTACATTCTCCCCTCTGATCAGAAGCCCTGTGCCCGCACTCACAAAACATTAACTCCCCGTCATGGGGAGAATGTCACAGCTAAATGACATCTGTACTAATGAATGTGACATATTCCTGTGCCCGGGCTGCAAAAATAAACTTTGACTTACCTTCCTACATTCCCCCATTGCTACGGTAACAGCTTTATGGTCCTCTGCTGCTATCCTCATGCTGTCACCGAGTCTTCAGAGTATCACAGGTCGCAGCGATGTCCCGCCTCGGCCGGCTCCTTACATGACAGTGCGCTCAGCCTATCACTGGCAGAGGCGGGACATCGCTGTGGGCGGTGATTCGTTAGGGGTCAGGAAGCAGAGCAGCGCCCACGTGCCACATATCACTAGTTCCCTGATGTGGGGACAGCGCTGCGGCTGGCAATTCATTAATTCCCTGATGTGGGGACTGTGGGGCGAGAAGCTGACAGTGAGGGTGGGATGAGTATACTAATGAGCAGGGCAGAGAAAGTGAGTGCTAAGGGGGAAAGAAAAAGAAAAACACAAACAAGGCTAGGCGGCAACGCAAAACAAGTTGGGCAGGGCACTGAAAGAGGAGACAGGCTACAAGGCATTCTGGGAGCTGTAGTTTCTAAAACAAAGTCAAAACGGAAATAGATGCTAAAACTGAGTAAGTCATTGAACAATTGGGGAGATTTATCTTGACCTGTGCTGAGGAGAATTTGCTGAATTTCCCATAGCAACCAATCACATCACCTCTTTCATTTTTAACAAGGCCTCTGAAAAATTAAAGTAGCAATCTGATTGGTTGCTATGGGCAACTGGGCAACTTTTTCTCTACACAGGTTCTGATAAATCTCCCCCATAAAGTTTTCTCATACTTTTCAGTTAATTTACTGAACCTATGACCATCCAAATGGTTGGATCAACATAACATTTACTATTCATGTGTTATGTGTATTGTTAAAGAGGCTTTTCCTCCTAAAATAAAAATCTCTCCAGCGGTTCTCTCCTGAAAAGCTGTTCATTATCCTATATAGCCATTTTACAGTCATATTGGAGTTGTCACTGAGCTTATAAAGACTCTTGAATGACAAATCCCCCTTAGCTATACATTTTCTGTACATACCTTCAGACAATTTCTCTTCTTCACAGATTTTGGGAAATGAGTCCATGGGTAGCTGTAGAAATAAGGCAGCTATCTCTCTGATCCCTCATATACATAAATTCTTGGCTCGGCCAAGGTGGGTAGCTGCTTCCAGACTCATCCCCCGGGTCCCCCCAACAACAAAAGGATCAGGCAGTTGAAACTCAACAAGCTCATTTACTCAACAAGTCAGGAGACCACCATTAGATGGTTTACCAGCCCCATCAAAATCAGTGGGTTTGGCCACCATGTCTAATGTATGTGGGGCCTTAGGGGTTTGCCTGCTGCTTATTGAGTCTAAAATAAAGAAAGCTTAGTGATGGCTTTCACTAGTCACGATTACTGTGGCAATGAGTGCACAACCACAATGAGCTGGAAGTTTGTATAGCTTGAAAGTTTTAAATTTTTTAAAAGTTTTTAGCTATTATTTTATTGAATGAAAAGGGGTTTAAAATAAAAAGTGAGTTAGCCGAGGAAGGAAAGGAAATGTAGGTTAGTTACAATAGATAACAAAAGAGGTATCGTGGACTACTGAAGCTAACAAAAATGCCAAACTTATTTTACACTCTGTGTTATGCAGAAGGTGCGGTGGAGCTCGTATAGAAAAAAATGGAAATATTAGCCAATATGACAGAAAAGTTGATAGTTACTCTGCTCTAAACATTATATAAAAGTAAGATAAGGCCAGATTCACATGGCCGCTCTTTCTTTCCCATTCCACTATTCTCCCGTTATTGCTGCTAAACAGACCATACTAACAAACGGATGCATCTTTTGTATCAGTTTTTCCTCTGTTTATATCCTTTATTGTCCGTTTGTGTCTGATTTTTTCCCCATCTGGCTACTTTCTGGTTGCTCATACCTCTCCTGAGAATGCTCAGAAGTAATAACAGATCAAAAATGGAGTGGAAAAAATGGATGCAAACGGATAACATTAAATGCTCATTCGTTTTCCATGGACTTCACTTTCTCTTGTTTTGTTTTTTTTGTTTGTTTGGGGGAAAAAAATCCTGCATGCATCGTCTTTTTTCATGTCAAAAACACGGAATAGAAACCAAACGGGTGCAAATGGATGAAAAAGGATTGTAAAACAATCCCATTGACATCAATAGGATCCTTTTACATCCGTTTGCAAAAGGCTTGAACAGATTTTACTAACGGACCTGACTTCACGGAGCCCGTCAGCCATGTGAACGAGTCCTAAAAGAGTGAGAAAAGAGAGAGAAGGAAGTAGGGAAAGAAAGAGTTGGCTGGAGGGTGGGGGGTCTGGTGCTGAACAAATAGAGTGCCAGATATATTGGATCAAGTGTCAGTGCCCTGTACAGTGAGAAAGGTTGGGCATGTGAGGGCTCAGCCACTGCTGCAATGGGGGGGGGGGGGGGTAACTGGTAAAGGGGGGAATTTTATTTATTTTATTTCCAACAGCACAAAAAAAAAAACATATGGACGATGAAAAAGCACAACAAATGGAGCATAAAGACAAACCTTTAATATTCAAATCGCCATACTCCACCAGTAACCAGCAGTCCATTATACTTAAAATACTTAGACTTTGTTATTTTTCTACATGGTTGCAAAATGATTCTTTTTGCTTTACTATGCCTGACATTTTTGATAAAGAAGAACCTTCTAAATCCTAGGCTCTTCATTGGCGTCAGTCCTCTACCTCCCCCTCTACATTAAATCTTTAATAAGCCTCTTTTATCCTCCTCTTCATAGTTGAGACCCAAAATAGCACATTTCTTTGCTGCGTGTAAAAAGAAACTTATCTTTTAACTTGTTAATTGCCATAACTTGCTTGTTAGATCTAAGACACATTATTTTTAGTATTTTATCTTTCTAACTATATTTCTATCTATCTCTATTTATGGGTGAAAGTCCCAATGCCGGAGCATTGTGACATCACGGCTCTGCCCCCCGTGTGATGTCACAGCTGCCACGCCCCCTCCCATAGTCTTGCATTGAGGGGGCGGAGCGTGACGTCACAATGCTCCGGCTGTGATCGACAGTAATCAGACCTGGAGTGAACATGCTTTAGGGACTGATTTTAACAGGGTGCGGCGTGCAAGATCACGGGGGTCCCCAGTGGCGGGACCCCGCGATCAGGCATCTTATCCCCTATCCTTTGGATAGGGGATAAGATGTCTAAGCGCCGGAGTACCCCTTTAAAGTACAGTGTCCTTAAAGGGACGTGGCTTCTTGTACATGCCAGATTTACAACAATTTATACAAGAGGACAAGCATACATTGCAGCCAGAATCTATACTAGCTCAGAGCTAGCTTAGCTTTCAAAGTGTGGGGCATAGGCAGCAGCTGCACTGCCTTATGTTTTGAGTGGCGTGCACCTTATAATAACAATGCCAATGGGAAGCCGTGCCCCATATCCTGAAGCAAGCCCAATCCACCAACCAAGAGCAGATCTAACACAGAATCAATAGCCCCTGTAGTGACATTGATCTGCACCACTGTGTCCTAGGGCTCCCAGGTGAATGCAGGATAGGAGATGCACAATTTTTTTTCTGGCAAGACCATCACACAAAACTATTTAATAGAAGAAGAAAACGTCATAAAATCTTTTCTAGTCCCTTTGTGAATGACTGGAGATTTATGGAGGATGCACCTTCTGCCAGCAAACTGTTTACTCTCCTTTGTTGCAGTGACACAGAAAGTAAGATTACTACTAATAGCTTTATAAGTTTTATATGCAGCTGCCTGGCCATACTTGACATCACTATAAAGTGAGAATAAATGACAAAAACTTCTCCATGCACACACTGATACAGGAAAGCTGTCATTCATATAGTGTGGACGGGGTAAGCAGGACTCGTCTTATCTTATAGAAGTCCTGTCAGAATTTATTTGTTTATTTACACAGGAATCCATTCATATAAACCTATATATCATAGAGCTCGGCATGTCTTCCTCTATCATATCCTTCTCCACTCATATAAACCTATATATCATAGAGCTCGGCATGTCTTCATCTATCATATCCTTCTCCATTCATATAAACCTATATATCATAGAGCTCGGCATGTCTTCTTCTATCATATCCTTCTCCATTCATATAAACCTATATATCATAGAGCTCGGCATGTCTTCTTCTATCATATCCTTCTCCATTCATATAAACCTATATATCATAGAGCTCGGCATGTCTTCATCTATCATATCCTTCTCCATTCATATAAACCTATATATCATAGAGCTCGGCATGTCTTCATCTATCATATCCTTCTCCATTCATATAAACCTATATATCATAGAGCTCGGCATGTCTTCCTCTATCATATCCTTCTCCATTCATATAAACCTATATATCATAGAGCTCGGCATGTCTTCCTTTATCGTATCCTTCTCCATTCATATAAACCTATATATCATAGAGCTCGGCATGTCTTCCTCTATCATATCCTTCTCCAATCATATAAACCTATATATCATAGAGCTCGGCATGTCTTCATCTATCATATCCTTCTCCATTCATATAAACCTATATATCATAGAGCTCAGCATGTCTTCATCTATCATATCCTTCTCCATTCATATAAACCTATATATCATAGAGCTCGGCATGTCTTCCTCTATCATATCCTTCTCCAATCATATAAACCTATATATCATAGAGCTCGGCATGTCTTCCTCTATCATATCCTTCTCCATTCATATAAGCCTATATATCATAGAGCTCGGCATGTCTTCATCTATCATATCCTTCTCCATTCATATAAACCTATATATCATAGAGCTCGGCATGTCTTCCTCTATCATATCCTTCTCCAATCATATAAACCTATATATCATAGAGCTCGGCATGTCTTCCTCTATCATATCCTTCTCCATTCATATAAACCTATATATCATAGAGCTCGGCATGTCTTCTTCTATCATATCCTTCTCCATTCATATAAACCTATATATCATAGAGCTCGGCATGTCTTCTTTTATCATATCCTTCTTCATTCATATAAACCTATATATCATAGAGCTCGGCATGTCTTCCTCTATCATATCCTTCTCCATTCATATAAACCTATATATCATAGAGCTCGGCATGTCTTCCTCTATCATATCCTTCTCCAATCATATAAACCTATATATCATAGAGCTCGGCATGTCTTCATCTATCATATCCTTCTCCAATCATATAAACCTATATATCATAGAGCTCGGCATGTCTTCCTCTATCATATCCTTCTCCATTCATATAAACCTATATATCATAGAGCTCGGCATGTCTTCTTCTATCATATCCTTCTCCATTCATATAAACCTATATATCATAGAGCTCGGCATGTCTTCTTTTATCATATCCTTCTTCATTCATATAAACCTATATATCATAGAGCTCGGCATGTCTTCCTCTATCATATCCTTCTCCAATCATATAAACCTATATATCATAGAGCTCGGCATGTCTTCATCTATCATATCCTTCTCCAATCATATAAACCTATATATCATAGAGCTCGGCATGTCTTCCTCTATCATATCCTTCTCCAATCATATAAACCTATATATCATAGAGCTCGGCATGTCTTCATCTATCATATCCTTCTCCAATCATATAAACCTATATATCATAGAGCTCGGCATTTCTTCCTTTATCATATCCTTCTCCATTCATAAAAACCTATATATCATAGAGCTCGGCATGTCTTCCTCTATCATATCCTTCTCCATTCATATAAACCTATATATCATAGAGCTCGGCATGTCTTCCTTTATCGTATCCTTCTCCATTCATATAAACCTATATATCATAGAGCTCGGCATGTCTTCCTCTATCATATCCTTCTCCAATCATATAAACCTATATATCATAGAGCTCGGCATGTCTTCCTCTATCGTATCCTTCTCCATTCATATAGACCTATATATCATAGAGCTCGGCATGTCTTCCTCTATCATATCCTTCTCCAATCATATAAACCTATATATCATAGAGCTCGGCATGTCTTCCTCTATCATATCCTTCTCCATTCATATAAACCTATATATCATAGAGCTCGGCATGTCTTCATTTATCATATCCTTCTCCATTCATGTAAACCTATATATCATAGAGCTCGGCATGTCTTCCTCTATCATATCCTTCTCCAATCATATAAATCTATATATCATAGAGCTCGGCATGTCTTCCTCTATCATATCCTTCTACATTCATATACACCTATATATCATAGAGCTTAGCATGTCTTCCTCTATCATATCCTTCTCCATTCATATAAACCTATATATCATAGAGCTCGGCATGTCTTCCTCTATCATATCCTTCTCCAATCATATAAACCTATATATCATAGAGCTCGGCATGTCTTCCTCTATCTTATCCTTCTCCATTCATATAAACCTATATATCATAGAGCTCGGCATGTCTTCATCTATCATATCCTTCTCCATTCATATAAACCTATATATCATAGAGCTCGGCATGTCTTCATCTATCATATCCTTCTCCATTCATATAAACCTATATATCATAGAGCTCGGCATGTCTTCCTCTATCATATCCTTCTCCATTCATATAAACCCATATATCATAGAGCTCGGCATGTCTTCCTCTATCATATATTTCTCCATTCATATAAACCTATATATCATAGAGCTCGGCATGTCTTCCTCTATCATATCCTTCTCCATTCATATAAACCTATATATCATAGAGATCGGCATGTCTTCCTCTATCATATCCTTCTCCATTCATATAAACCTATATATCATAGAGCTCAGCATGTCTTCTTCTATCATATCCTTCTCCATTCATATAAACCTATATATCATAGAGCTCAGCATGTCTTCCTCTATCATATCCTTCTCCAATTATATAAACCTATATATCATAGAGCTCGGCATGTCTTCCTCTATAATATCCTTCTTCATTCATATAAACCTATATATCATAGAGCTCAGCATGTCTTCCTCTATCATATCCTTCTCCAATCATATAAACCTATATATCATAGAGCTCGGCATGTCTTCTTCTATCATATCCTTCTCCAATTATATAAACCTATATATCATAGAGCTCGGCATGTCTTCCTTTATCATATCCTTCTCCATTCATATAAACCTATATATCATAGAGCTCGGCATGTCTTCTTCTATCATATCCTTCTCCATTCATATAAACCTATATATCATAGAACTCGGCATGTCTTCATCTATCATATCCTTCTCCATTCATATAAACCTATATATCATAGAGCTCGGCATGTCTTCCTCTATCATATCCTTCTCCATTCATATAAACCTATATATCATAGAGCTCAGCATGTCTTCCTCTATCATATCCTTCTCCATTCATATAAACCTATATATCATAGAACTCAGCATGTCTTCATCTATCATATCCTTCTCCATTCATATAAACCTATATATCATAGAGCTCGGCATGTCTTCCTTTATCATATCCTTCTCCATTCATATAAACCTATATATCATAGAGCTCGGCATGTCTTCATCTATCATATCCTTCTCCATTCATATAAACCTATATATCATAGAGCTCAGCATGTCTTCCTCTATCATATCCTTCTCCATTCATATAAACCTATATATCATAGAACTCGGCATGTCTTCCTCTATCATATCCTTCTCCATTCATATAAACCTATATATCATAGAGCTCAGCATGTCTTCCTCTATCATATCCTTCTCCATTCATATAAACCTATATATCATAGAACTCAGCATGTCTTCCTCTATCATATCCTTCTCCATTCATATAAACCTATATATCATAGAGCTCAGCATGTCTTCATCTATCATATCCTTCTCCAATCATATAAACCTATATATCATAGAGCTCGGCATGTCTTCCTCTATCATATCCTTCTCCATTCATATAAACCTATATATCATAGAGCACAGCATCTCTTCCTCTATCATATCCTTCTCCAATCATATAAACCTATATATCATAGAGCTCAGCATGTCTTCCTTTATCATATCCTGCTCCATTCATATAAACCTATATATCATAGAGCTCGGCATGTCTTCCTTTATCGTATCCTTCTCCATTCATATAAACCTATATATCATAGAGCACGGCATGTCTTCCTCTATCATATCCTTCTCCATTCATATAAACCTATATATCATAGAGCTCGGCATGTCTTCCTCTATCATAACCTTCTCCATTCATATAAACCTATATATCATAGAGCTCGGCATTTCTTCCTCTATCATATCCTGCTCCATTCATATGAACCTATATATCATAGAGCTCGGCATGTCTTCATCTATCATATCCTTCTCCATTCATATAAACCTATATATCATAGAGCTCGGCATGTCTTCCTCTATCATATCCTGCTCCATTCATATGAACCTATATATCATAGAGCTCGGCATGTCTTCATCTATCATATCCTTCTCCAATCATATAAACCTATATATCATAGAGCTCGGCATGTCTTCATCTATCATATCCTTCTCCAATCATATAAACCTATATATCATAGAGCTCGGCATGTCTTCATCTATCATATCCTTCTCCATTCATATAAACCTATATATCATAGAGCTCGGCATGTCTTCCTCTATCATATCCTGCTCCATTCATATGAACCTATATATCATAGAGCTCGGCATGTCTTCATCTATCATATCCTTCTCCAATCATATAAACCTATATATCATAGAGCTCGGCATGTCTTCATCTATCATATCCTTCTCCAATCATATAAACCTATATATCATAGAGCTCGGCATGTCTTCCTTTATCATATCCTTCTCCTTTCATATAAACCTATATATCATAGAGCTCGGCATGTCTTCCTCTATCATATCCTTCTCCATTCATATAAACCTATATATCATAGAGCTCGGCATGTCTTCCTCTATCATATCCTTCTCCATTCATATAAACCTATATATCATAGAGCTCGGCATGTCTTCTTCTATCATATCCTTCTCCAATTATATAAACCTATATATCATAGAGCTCGGCATGTCTTCATCTATCATATCCTTCTCCATTCATATAAACCTATATATCATAGAGCTCGGCATGTCTTCATCTATCATATCCTTCTCCAATCATATAAACCTATATATCATAGAGCTCGGCATGTCTTCCTCTATCATATCCTTCTCCAATCATATAAACCTATATATCATAGAGCTCAGCATGTCTTCATCTATCATATCCTTCTCCATTCATATAAACCTATATATCATAGAGCTCGGCATGTCTTCCTCTATCATATCCTGCTCCATTCATATGAACCTATATATCATAGAGCTCGGCATGTCTTCATCTATCATATCCTTCTCCAATCATATAAACCTATATATCATAGAGCTCGGCATGTCTTCATCTATCATATCCTTCTCCAATCATATAAACCTATATATCATAGAGCTCGGCATGTCTTCCTTTATCATATCCTTCTCCTTTCATATAAACCTATATATCATAGAGCTCGGCATGTCTTCCTCTATCATATCCTTCTCCATTCATATAAACCTACATATCATAGAGCTCGGCATGTCTTCTTCTATCATATCTTTCTCCATTCATATAAACCTATATATCATAGAGCTCGGCATGTCTTCCTCTATCATATCCTTCTCCATTCATATAAACCTATATATCATAGAGCTCAGCATGTCTTCATCTATCATATCCTTCTCCATTCATATAAACCTATATATCATAGAGCTCGGCATGTCTTCCTCTATCATATCCTTCTCCATTCATATAAACCTATATATCATAGAGCTCGGCATGTCTTCATCTATCATATCCTTCTCCAATCATATAAACCCATTTATCATAGAGCTCAGCATGTCTTCCTCTATCATATCCTTCTCCATTCATATAAACCTATATATCATAGAGCTCGGCATGTCTTCCTTTATCATATCCTTCTCCATTCATATAAACCTATATATCATAGAGCTCAGCATGTCTTCCTTTATCATATCCTTCTCCATTCATATAAACCTATATATCATAGAGCTTGGCATGTCTTCATCTATCATATCCTTCTCCATTCATATAAACCTATATATCATAGAGCTCGGCATGTCTTCCTCTATCGTATCCTTCTCCATTCATATAGACCTATATATCATAGAGTTGGGCATGTCTTCCTTTATCATATCCTTCTCCATTCATATAAACCTATAAATCATATCATATAAACCTATATATCTGTGGTATAGGGTGTGATACAGAGCAGATGGAATTACCCTAGGTGCAGATGGCATTAACCCCTTGTATTCGTGACGCAGGGCGTGGTTTATCCTCAATACCACCCAAAGGTATACCGCTGGATCCTGGGCTAGGCACGGGGCAATAATGACTCTGACGCCTAGTTACAGACAATGGTAACTTAACTGAGTGACAGATGGTACAGTCTATAAAGTGTAGCCAGGCCCACGGAGGTGACCAGTGACTTCAGAGCCCTTAAGGGCTTGCTGGGACTTGCAGACACACTCTTAGGCTTGACTGCACTTCAGCAAAGACTCAGGAACTAAGAGAGAAAAGAGACTCCTCCCAGGGCTTTTATGGAGGAGACTCTGGTGGGGTCCCATTGGTCACCCTTAAGTCACCTGGTCACTGATACCTCCTGGGTAACAATCACATGACAACTGGTGATCACATGTTGACCTTTCTTAAAGATACAACATTCTTATATACATAACAGAGGGGATAATATACAAATACAGTAGAACAGATGCAGGAGGGGCCCAGGGGACACTGCAGGGAGGCTGCCTGACAGGGCAGCAAGGGTACGGGGCAACAACTCCCATACTGGGCCATCACAAACTCCCCCTCTTAACCCCTTAACGACGAAGGACGTATATTTACAACCTCTGCCGATGTGCCGCGGCGTCACGCGGTGTCCCCACATCATATCGGGTCGGTCCCGGCGGCTATCAACGGCCGGGACCCGTGGCTAATACAGGACATCACCGATCGCGGTGATGCCTTGTATTAACCCTTCAGAGGTGGCAATCAAAGCTGACCGCCGTGTCTGAAGTGAAAGTGAAAGTAACCTGGCTGCTGGTGAAATCGCGCCGTCCCGAACAGCTTAAAGGACACCGGGAGGGCCCTTACCTGCCTCCTCGGTGTCCGATCGATGAATGACTGCTCCGTGTCTGAGATCCAGGCAGGAGCAGTCAAGCGCCGATAACACTGATCACAGGCGTGTTAATACACGCCAGTGATCAGCATGAGAGATCAGTGTGTGCAGTGTTATAGGTCCCTATGGGACCTATAACTCTGTAAAAAAAAAAAGTTTTAAAAAAAGTGTTAATAAAGGTCATTTAACCCCTTCCCTACTAAAAATTTGAATCATCCCCCTTTTCCCATAAAAAAATAAAACAGTGTAAATAAAAATGAACATATGTGGTATAGCCGCATGCATAAATGTCCGAACTATAAAAATATATCATTTATTAAACCGCATGATCAATGGCGTACACGCAAAAAAATTCCAAAGTCCAAAAAAGTGTATTTTTGTTCACTTTTTATACCATTAAAAAATGAATAAAAAGTGATTAAAAAGTCCGATCAAAACAAAAATGGTACCGATAAAAACTTCAGATCACAGCGCAAAAAATGAGTCCTCATATCGCCCTTTATATGGAAAAATAAAAAAGTTATAGGGGTCAAAAGATGACATTTTTAAACGTATAAATTTTCCTGCATGTAGTTATAATTTTTTCCAGAAGTACAACAAAATCAAACCTATATAAGTAGGGTATCATTTTAACCATATGGACCTACAGAATAATGATAAGGTGTCATTTTTACCGAAATATGCACTGCGTAGAAACGGAAGCCCCCAAAATTTACAAAATGGCATTTTTTCTTCGATTTTGTCGCACAATGTTTTTTTTTCCGTTTCGCTGTGAATTTTTGGGCAAAATGACTAATGCCAATGCAAAGTAGAATTGGCGACGCAAAAAATAAGCCATAATATGGATTTTTAGGTGGAAAATTTAAAGGGTTATGATTTTTAAAAGGTAAGGAGGAAAAAACAATAGTGCAAAAACTGAAAAACCCGGCGTCCTTAAGGGGTTAAACACAGCCGCCCTCGGCACCCAGTCAGGGAGGGAGGACAACTGGAAGTGGCCACTGGGGCCTAGACTGACAGTTCCTGGGGCATTATTGTTGAATGTCCTTCACAGGTCTGAATAAAAAGAACTGAGACAAGTCCATGTAGCATTTTTGTGAAAACGTCCATACCTGTTCCTTTCAATAACGGGACATAAACAACATTACCCTTATAACTACATTTTTATCACATTTAATATACTTGAGCCAGATCAGGCTGCCTGAGGCTCTCTACCTGATGCCTTAGCTACTGGGGCCCCTCGGCATTAACCACTTCTCCCCAGAACTCTATACATGTTTTATATAACATACCAGTGTTACCTATATACCTTATATGCAGCAACTCTGTTGCTCTACGTGCTTTATTTCTATTTTCAGGGGAACCCTCTGGCCAGGAGAGTACCCTGTACACGTGGACAGGAAAAATGTTAGACAGGTGAATTATGGACTGGAAATGTACATGTTAGATACAGTCCTAACTAGGCATTTGACTAGCTTATAAACTAGGCATTTGACTAGCTTATATAATACATTATGTAAGCTGATTGAATTAGACTATGTGTTATACTGACAACTTTGTACACAGCACTACCATTATTCCTTATACCTAGCTGGTAGTTATCATGGCGGTGAGGTAGTGGCTACGCTTTTCCTGATCTGGTCAGGATACCTCCTATCTAAATTGCCACGAACAAAAGACACTGTACACTTAAACATTTTCGTACAAACACATTATATACATTTTGTTACAGCACACCATAAACATTACAGTACAACACCATGTGCATTCACTTGTGCAAAAATATAAAAGGAAAATATATTACTCTGACAGTATATACATGTTGTTCTAGTACCGCTTCACAGTTCTGGTATGTTCTGAGTTCTCAGTAAAGAATCACGGCTAAAAGCCGGGCACATGCTTTTTTTCCCCTTAAAGTGCCGGCACAGCAATTAAATCAGAATACTGAGGTTTAAGTTTAGAAAAAACAACTCATACAGTTGCCATAACTAATTAACATCTTTTGCTTTAAAAGAAGAACACAACAAGAGTTCAATGATCCAAACATGTTTTTTTTTTTATTATTGATAGTTTATAGTTCCCCTTACATTAGGTTGGCAGTATAGTTCCCCCACATTAGGTTGGCAGCAGAGTTCCCCCACATTAGGTTGGCAGTATAGATCCCCCACATTAGGTTGGCAGTATAGTCCCCCCCACATTAGGTTGTAGTTTCCCCCACATTAGGTAGGCAGTATAGTTCCCCCACATTAGGTTGGCAGTATAGTTCCCCCACATTAGGTTGGCAGTATAGTTCCCCCCACATTAGGTTGTAGTTTCCCCCACATTAGGTAGGCAGTATAGTTCCCCTACATTAGGTTGGCAGTATAGTTCCCTCCACATTAGGTTGGCAGTATGTTCCCCCATATTAGGTTGGCAGTATAGTTCCCCCACATTCGTTGTCAGCATAGTTCCCCCACATTAGGTTGGCAGTATAGTTCCCCCCACATTAGGTTGGCAGTATAGTTCCCCCACATTAGGCTGGCAGCACAGTTCCCCCACATTAGGTTGGCAGTATAGTTCCCCCCACATTAGGTTGGCAGTATAGTTCCCTCCACATTAGGTTGACAGTATAGTTCCCCCACATTAGGATGGCAGTATAGTTCCCTCCACATTAGGTTGGCAGTATAGTTCCCCACATTAGGTTGGCAGTATAGTTCCCCAACATTAGGTGCAGTATAGTTCCCCTCATTAGGTTGGCAGTATACGGTAGTTCCCCCACATTGGGTGCAGTATAGTTCCCCCAAATGTGCATTCACTTGTGCAAAAATATAAAAGGAAAATATATTACTCTGACAGTATATACATGTTTTTCTAGTACCGCTTCACAATTCTGGTATGTTCTGAGTTCTCAGTAAAGAATCACGGCTAAAAGCCGGGCACATGCGTTTTTTCCCTCAAAGTGCCAGCACAGCAATTAAATCAGAATACTGAGGTTTAAGTTTAGAAAAAACAACTCATACAGTTGCCATAACTAATTAACATCTTTTGATCCAAACATGTTTTTTTTTAATTGATAGTTTTTAGATCCCCCCCCCCCCACATTAGGTTGGCAGTATAGTTCCCTCCACATTAGGTTGGCAGTATAGTTCCCCCACATTAGGCTGGCAGTATAGTTCCCCCCACATTAGATTGGCAGTATAGTTTTCCCCACATTAGGTTGGCAGTATAGTTCCCCCACATTAGGATGGCTGTATAGTTCCCCCACATTAGGTTGGCAGTATAGTTCCCACCACATTAGGTTGGCAGTATAGTTCCTCCACATTAGGGTGGCAGCACAGTTCCCCCACATTAGGTTGGCAGTATAGTTCCCCCCACATTAGGTTGGCAGTATAGTTCCCTCCACATTAGGTTGGCAGTATAGTTCCCCCACATTAGGATGGCAGTATAGTTCCCCCACATTAGGTTGGCAGTATAGTTCCCCCCACATTAGGCTGGCAGCACAGTTCCCCCACATTAGGTTGGCAGTATAGTTCCCTCCACATTAGGTTGGCAGTATAGTTCCCTCCACATTAGGTTGGCAGTATAGTTCCCCCACATTAGGATGCCAGTATAGTTCCCCACATTAGGTTGGCAGTATAGTTCCCCCACATTAGGTGCAGTATAGTTCCCTCACATTAGGTGCAGTAGAGTTCCCCACATTAGGTTGGCAGTATAGTTCCTCCACATTAGGTTGGCAGTATAGTTCCCCCACATTTGGTGCAGTATAGTTCCCCCACATTAGGTGCAGTATAGTTCCCCACATTAGGTTGGCAGTATAGTTCCCCCACATTTGGTGCAGTATAGTTCCCCCACATTAGGTGCAGTATAGTTCCCCACATTAGGTGCAGTATAGTTTCCCCACATTAGGTGCAGTATAGCTCCCCCACATTAGGTGCAGTATAGCTCCCGAATGGGCTGATGGCGAATTATGGCCACGTGCCCACAGAGGGGGCTCGGCGTGCCACCTGTAGCATGCGTGCCATAGGTTCACCATCACTGCTCTATCATATCCTGCCCCAGTCATATAAACCTATTTTGTTCGGTGCTCATGACTCGAAATGCGTACCTCCCTAACTAAGTTATGACCATATAATAATTAACTATACATAACCCCTAACACCAACTATGCAGTCTGAGTTGTGCCATTACTGCAGCATATAAAGAGGGCAAAACCCTGAAAAAAGAGGGCAAAACCCAGATGTAAACAAAAGTTGTTTATTACAGAAAACAATCACATAAAAGCATTGGAAAGCATTAGCCATCTCTTTACACGGATTAGGAATAAAGCGCATATAACATCCTGATTTCCAACGTCCCAATTTCTTAATTATATGCTCTGGAACTCTGTTTTGCGAAGCTGTTGCAGCGGCACAGATCTGAAAAGAATGACCCGTCAAGGCTGAGGGATCACCACCTAAAGATCTAATTAAAGTGCGTAGATGTTTAATAAATTGAGATGTGGTTAAGGCGTTATCATTGAACAATTATAAAGGAGCTTCTGGGTTAAAGTCAGAGCACCTTTCGAACAAGACATCAAGAACTTTAACTGGACACCATTTGTGTGTGGTGGCGAAATAACGAACCGTTAAGATCTTACCTGGTAAAGTCGTCTTGGTATCAACTAAGGACAATTCGTAATGTTCAGTAACACGTTTTTGTTGGTTTACCTTTAGGTGTTGTCCATGAACCGTCCTAGAAGTAAACTCCCCTGGCCACAGAAACCCGTAATATCCTAAATACATAGCTGCTTTTAAAATCAAGCTATTGTGTGCACCAAAGGGAGAGGCGTATAAAACATCAAATAATTTTCTGAACATTTCTCCAGAAATGGGTCAACGGGTAGGATTTTGCGGAACCTCACCTTTCTGGATACCCTTTAAAGCAGCTTTAACCAACCGGGAAGAAAACAAAGAATGACTGTTGAGATTGGTTAGAGATAAATGGTGTTAAATACCTGCTATGTAAATCTTAATGGTATTGTGGGTGAGATGCAATGAAGAATGGCAAAACCCAATATATGCTAAAATGGACGAAACAGAATGAACATTTCCCTCTGGATGTTTAGACAAGAATTTTTTAAATGAGCTCCTGGCAACATTATACACTTTTTGCGTATTGTGCGATAATGAATTGGTAATCAGATGTTGAGCTACCCGAAAATGCTCATTTAAAGGGGTACTTCGGTGAAAACCTTTTTTCTTTTAAATCAACTGGTGGCAGAAAGTTAAACATATTTGTAAATTATGAATTAAGGTAGAATTTGTAAATTACTTCTATTAAAAAATCTTAATCCTTCCTGTACCTATTAGCTGCTGAATACTACAGAGGAAATTCTTTTCTTTTTGGAATGCTCTCTGATGACATCACGAGCACAGTTCTCTCTGCTGACGTTATTATAATAAAAACACTTTAATCATTGTTGTCCTTAGTGGGATTTGAACCCAAGTCCCCAGCACTGCAAGGCAGCAGTGCTAACCACTGAGCCACCATGCTGCCCTTAGCATACATCTGCTATGCATGGTTGCTAAAATGGACAGAGATGTCAGCAGAGAGCACTGTGCTCGTGATGTCATCAGTGTTCCAAAAAGAAAAGAATTTCCTCTGTAGCATTCAGCAGCTAATAAGTACTGGAAGGATCAAGATTTTTTAATAGAAGTAATTTACAAATATGTTTAACTTTCTGCCACCAGTTGATTTAAAAGAAAAAAGGTTTTCACCGGAGTACCCCTTTAATTCAGGATCAGTAAATGGTGAGGTGGAATCTGAGCCCCAAAGACATTGGCCTCTGGCATTACTTGAAAGAAAAGTGAAAAATTGTGTCTGGATAGGTCACCAGCAGCCGTATTCTGAATCCCGTTAATGTGTGCACATGTGAAATTAAAGTTGTGATGAAGAGACAACCAAACCAAATGTCTAGCTAGAGACATGATGACCGGGCTTTTAGACCTTCCCTTCAGCAAAATTTCTACCGTAGCAGAGTTATCAGAAACAATACCGTAGATTTCTGCCATGCATGTCCCAACACCTGGGCTGCAGCGATAATAGGGTAGCACTCGTATAGCATGGAATTGCACTTAAACCCTTCTAATTGGCTGATCTCGGAAGGCCAGTGGCCCGCAAACCAATGTGTACGCCAAATCACAGCAAATCCCAAAGTAGAAGCAGCATCGGAGAAAATCATGGGGGACTGGTCATAGACTTTATGGATAAAGAACAAAATCCCGTTCCAATTGACTAGAAAAGACTCCCACATAGCTAAATCCGCCATTGCCTGTTGACCTAGATGTATGATGCTGTTTTGTTCGGGGGCTGATGGTAACAAGTCGAGCAGGCGGGATATGAAAGCGCGACCTTGAGGGATAATGTGCATAGCGAAATTTAACATGCCCTGTATGGACTGTAATTCTACTTTCGGAACACAAGGATTGCCCCTGATTTTGTGTATTGCTGATCTGATTCTCTGTAATTTGACCTCGGGAAGCCTTGCCTCCATTTTTTGCATATCAAGCACGACTCCAAGAAAAATTATGACTTTCGAAGAACCCTCAACTTTAGTCGGTGATACCAGGACTTTTAGTTGCTGGAACACTGCCAGTAAGATGTCTAAATCTCTGGGGAATTTGTGAGCCAGCTTGATAAGCATAAAATCATCAAGGTAGTGTATTACATGATGACACGAAAATCTGTTCTCCAAGATCCAATGCAAAGTCTGGGCAAAACGATTAAACAGCCACGGGCTACTACGGGCTCGGAATGTTAGCTTTGTGGCGAAGTAATATAAATTCTGCCATCTGATACCATGCCATCTCCAAAGTTGGGGTATGATGGGAAGGAGCTTGAACGTGTCAGATATGTCTGCCTTGGATAACCAAGCCCCCTGCCCCATACTCAGGTTGATGTCGATTGCCTCGTCAATGGAAGAATATTTTAACACAAATTCTTCTGCTATAATTAAAGAATTTAGGCTAGCTACCGGAGAAGAATATGGGGCGGACAAATCATAGATCAAACATTTTTTATTGTTGAATTACCCTGTTACCAGTCCGATGGGGTTAACTCTCCATAACTCGAATGGAGATTCTGCAAAAGGGCCCATAATAAAACCCTTATCTACCTCTGCTTGAATGAGGGATGTTACTGTAACAGTGTCAGCTGATGCTGACAACAAGTTCCTGCATTCATATGTCTCATCAGGGAGGGCCACCAAACCAATGTGGAAACCAGACTCGAATCCAGAAATCAGGAATTGTACAAAATGCTGATCCGGATGGTCCTGCAAAAACAGACCCAGAAATGATGTGTCTACTACTCCTAGTCAGGATTTTTCTGTTTTTTGGGTGCAAGCCATTTTGGGATGGGCTCTAAAACAAATGGTACATACGTGCAACAATCTGCACTGATTGTAATTACAAGATGAGAAATTGTAATTATTGCATATCTGGGATTTCCCAGATTTTTTTGGTCTGCTCAACTTATCTGTCATGCCCAAAACTTTGGGCCCTATAGCCTGACTAACCCCAGAAGTGCTGGGTGTATTGGCTGCAGCATCAGTATTGACCGAAACACACCGTTCAGTAGTATCTGAAGAAGATTGACAACTGCCACAGACAAGAGCCTTGAGACCAGCGAAATTATTACAGTAAATTTCTGTATCTATGGTGTCCCAACTAATAGTGTAGTTAAATTGGCTATAGCCTGCCGCTGCTTTGGTGAAAAAGGATTTGTGGTACTCATAAAACGTGTGTCCACCGTATTTGTGACACAGTTCCGTGACTTTATAGAGGTAAAGATCAAGTTCTTCCTTTCTGTCTGATCTTGCGGTACAGATTTTGTCTGGGTAAATACTGAATGCCATTATTAATTCAGACAATGATAATTTCCTGCTCAGCCTGACATCTTTTGACTTAAGGACGACCGATACATCACCACAAGCTATTGTTTTGTTTTCACTGAGATCATGGGTTGCTATGAGCAAGGAGGCTAAGTTCAAGTCTTTGCCATTCAGGATATCCTTTTTGATGTGTGACGGAATAAAGTGTGCCGGTGCTATGTTAGGAATTACAGAGGAAATACCTGGTACACTACTTGCAGAGGTGGTTGAGATGGTATAGCCAGAGGTGATGCAACCGTCGCATTCCTATTCTCAAGGGCTTCAACCCTTGACTGCATGTCAGACATATTAGATGACATATTGTTGATCAGTGCATGGAGTTGTGTCAATGATTTATGGAGCGCATTCATCAACACTTCCTCACTACTATGACCTGCAGAATCGGCCATCAACAGTCTGTACAATTCTGTCTTGTGGGCAGAGGCCGGAAAGGGAATGCTTTTCCTGACCAACTCTGCGGTCAGTTTAGGTACAGTCCAGCTCCTCAGCGAGGGGACACTAGCATGTTCTGAAGTCTTGGCAACAGTCTCCAATACCGAAGCAGACTCCTCTATATCCGATGTGTGCGACATTCTAGAAAACATCCAAAACCAATATCGTATAAACCTACCAGATCATAACTTATGAACCAATACCGCAACCCCTACTCTTACTAACCACCAAGATATACCGTGACTTACCTCGACCAACTTACCTGAACAAACCTGAAAATAACGTAATATATTTATAACATACATCCGAAGACGTGTCGGAATGTACCCGTGAATTTTGAAACGACCTGTGGACGTGACAGGCCCTAGATGGCTAATAACATGACAGTGACTTAACTGTGCAACATATGACCAACATCTATATGAATAATATTACACCCAGTACCACTTACTGAGTACGTGACTCACTTAAATGTGGAAAAGAGGTGCACCGTAACAGAATATAAGTAATCGCAACCCAAAGACGTGTCGGGTTCATGAGGTGATTACTTAACGAATATTCACCTATCTTTCCCGAATACTTGAAGACTTCCGAACTATCTGGAACTAAATAGTAACACACATCATTAATACCATGCAGCAGCACTAGTACTGGTTGACTATCTTCATATCCCCTACCTACCTAATGATCAGCATACGATCTAACAGAGTTTGGAAAATGAATACCAGCAAGCCCCAGAGTTTTCCAACTGCAATAGAGACAAATAATTAGCTCCGAACCCGAACTAATACCACGATGGCTTCCACGTACCTGCCAATTCAGAAGCTTTGATATAGAATGCCACGGAATACCGTTCTGCTCCGATCATATAAACCTATATTTCATAGAGCTCAACATGACCTCCTCTAGCATATCCTGCTTTCATGTAGGGCAGCATAAATCACCTGATGAGTAAATAGCTTTTTTCGTTAGTGCCTCAATAGAATATATGTTAAAATAAAAAGTAAGTACAACTTGGTCCACAACAGTAAGCTCATATACAGCTCTGTTGACAGAAAAATAAAAAAAAGTAAAGTAATTGCCAAATATCATGATATTCTTGATGAACTACACTACTTTTAGCTACAAATAATCCTACCTCTGTATTGTAAATTATGATAAATCTGGCTTTGCTCCACCCACGCCCACTTTTCACCAAGCTTCACCCACTTGGCATTTTTGGGGGCTTGCACAAAAATTTTGCAACTTTTCACAGTCTTTCCCAAGTTCCATGGCCTGTCCACTTGCACTTCCTTCTAATTGTAACGTTTTCCCCCAATAAACATATCCTTTCACGATAATATTGTAATCACTTACATACATTTAATTTATTAGCTTTAATTGCAATATTGATTAAGTGGGAATTTCTACTATTTTCTATTTTATTTTTTGTGTTTAGTTTCTTTAATATTACAAACGTATAGATAGAGTAAATGTTTGCAGTGTTACTAAACTATTGTGTTATTATTGTGTTATTTATAGCACTTGTTTGAATGGAATCTACATCAACATTACTTATATAAGTATATAATTTAGGTGCTTTCTTAGAAGCCACTTTATTGCATTCTTGGTTTTAATACAATGAGCAGGAATAAGACTATTTCCCAGTGTTTATAGTTTATAGTGCTGACAATGCAGGGATGATATGCACAGATATTGCTTCTCCTTCAGACTGTTTTCTATAAAGAACATCTGTGGAAACAAGTACAATAAACCTGAAGTATGAGTTGAGTATGTTGTATTACAAGACATGACGATACAATGTGTTTTGCATCTAAGGCTCATCAAAAGGAACGGATATTGGAGTCTTTGTAACTTTTTCCTCAAGGACAAAAAAAGTAATAAAACTGAGAACTGCTTTACTTAAATTTTGAAGGGTTTTCCCAAGATTAAAAATGATGCCATGTCTACAGGATAGGAGATAACTAGCAGATCGTGGGTGCCCAACTGTTGGGACCCCAAGCATCATGAAATTGTCTCCAAGTGAATAAACTGGTAGGACATCAATCATTTATTTGTTCCCTATTCTGTGAATAGGGGAAAACAGTTAATTCTTGGATAACTCCTTGGCTACAGAATAAACAATGTATGATAAATAAGTAACATGAATGTATATGAATGGTAAATTATAGGATGCTGAGAACACACGATATATGTTATTACTTGAGATTTCCTGTTAAAAATAATGTTATTATCTTTTTATTGTCTTTGGGGCGGGGATACAAAGCTGCCAAATATCAGGAAGCTTCATTGCTAAATGGGTGAAACTTGCCAAGAGGGTGAACTAGAGTTCATAAAAAATTAACCAAAAAATAGTTCATAAGGCCAGCAATACAACAGACTACCAAGTACTGCCCTCTACAACTCTCTACAAGGGTTGGACAAAATTACTAGAACACCCCTATTTTTACAATGTCAAGATAAAGGGGTTAGCCAGAATTTGAAAATGAGAGCTGATTTCTTTAGAAAGCTGCACCACACCAGTCTAGACTGTGTGCGGTATGTGTTTTAGAGGTGTGACATTTCAGATCCAGTGATCTATGACAATAACTGGGCCATAAATGAGTGCTCATCTACTAGACTTTAATGACTACTTATATACTAGACTGGTGCCCATATCGGGCTGTGATCTGCCCATCTGAGGGCAGAAACAAATGTGTAGATTATGTTGATTATTACTAGTAAGATTTGAAGACAACTTAAGTTTCAGCAACATTGTAGTACTGAATGATTGGAGCAGGTCCCATATGCACAGCCAACACTCTTTACATTCTCTATGGGTTTTCTAAATGTTGGTCAAAGTAACACATTGCAATGTTTGGAAGGCACATTGACAATGATTGAAGTGGTGACTGCGCATGTGTGGCCTGATTCAGTGCTACAATTTTATGGCATTCCCTGGATTGGCAGGCGATCCAATATTTGGACCCCAACTAATCCTCAAGTTATCTTCTATCTCGTGGCTAATGGATAACTTGCTCAAATGAAAATACCCCTTCAAGTTTTACAGTGACATATATACTACCTGACTGTATGTAATAAACAGCCTTAGTACATGATACTAAACCTAAATGTTACATTTCTAGTATAACTACAGTATAAATATTCTATAAAAGCTCTTAGCTCATACTTCAATACAAAACTTACTATCAGGACTGGAACCTAGCAGTTATTCTCTATATAATACCATTATCAAAAGGAAAATCCTGGGGTGTTGCCAGAAAAAAAAAATTGAAATTGTAATTGAAAAGGGGAAGGAAGTACCTTGCTTAAAAACAAAAAGAAAAGGTCACAATGGATTAACAAATTCCTGGAGGCATCACTTTCTTCGCCAAGTTCTTTTCCATATGTGGTAAGAACCTTTGGATATACAATTGGTTTAACATTCTTCCCTCATCATAGCACTAAGGCCCACATTTACCAAGAGTGGTTTATTTTACACCAGCTGAAATAAAGTTGGCACTAATAATTCAGTGTATCCAAAAAACCAAGTGCATTTATTCATTCATGTCTCAAAACAGCGTTTCTGCTATTATGGAGCCATTTTCAAGCTTAGTGATACACACAATATAGGAGGTATAAATACCCAACAAAAGTGAATTCATGACAAATCAGGTGAATCTGATATCAATCAAATCACAATTAAGCGTAAAGAGAGTAAAGAGATACAGATGAATCATGAATTTCTACATCAGTATCCTCATCCTCAATGTCACACCACTCATTGGTGTCCTCACAATCATCTTCACTCTTTTCAGACTCCAAATCCACATGATTATTCTCCAAACATTTATTGCTTAAGATATCACAACGCATATATTTAGTAAGAGGCTGCTGCAAAACTGGTTTGAAGACAGTCTCAGGTATAACATCAGTTTGCACTAAAGATGAAGCAATACCCCCCAGAAGAACTTTGCCAGGCATAGTTCTCTGAGGAACATGACATACCTGTGCACCCAAGTGGCCTCCCTGATTACAACTTGGACGCGGAAGCTTGATACAGGATCTGATTAAATGAGTGTCCTCTTCACAGTAAAAACACGAACCATAGAGTTGAGGAACCCTCCTGCGTTCTTCCGGGGTATGAATGGACCCTATCTGCATAGTTTCATCCTATGGCACAGATTTAGAGACAGAAGAGACAGAGGAGGAAGAACAATCCAGTTTTTGTTCTCGCAAACGTCTTTCCAAACACACAGCTAAAGTCATGGCTTGGTCAAGAGTGTCAGGAGAGGGATAAGTCACCAACATGTCTTTTAAGGTGTCAGATAATACCAGCCTGAACTGACAAATCAAGGCTGGAGCATTTCAGTTGGAGGCCACACACCGCTCTCTAAAATCTGCACAGTATTCCTCTACTGGTCTGCGACCCTGCTTTAATGTACGCAATTTGACTCTCAGCGTATGCAGCGCAGTCCGGTTCAGCGTACAAGAGACCCAATCCCGCAAATAAGGCTTCCTCTGAGGACAACTCCGGAGCATAAGGACCAAGGGAAAATACCCATTCCTAGGGACCCCCTTGCAAAAGAGACATAATAACACCCACTCTCTGGGCCTCAGTACCAGATGTGTAAGGCCTTAACCTGAAGTACAATTTGCAGCTCTCACAAAAGGTTTCGAACATTTTGCGGTTAACAGAGAATCGGTCAGGGAGACTAACTTGTGGCTCCACAGGAGCGGAAGCAGGAACAGATGAAACCTGAGTTTGGGCAGACACCAGCTCCCAAATTCTGGCTAGCAAGCTCTGAACTAACTGCTCCTGATCTTGCAACCTCTGAGTCAAGGTCTGGACTAATACTGACTGAGACTGGGAAGACTCATATTGCTGAAGTCTTTCAGCTAAATCATGGACTAGCTGAGTCAAGCCCTGCATTTGCCCTACCAAAGCAGACATTGTTTCCATAATGCAGGAACAAGGCAAATGCAGGTCTGTGGGCCTGCTATAATGTCATGTCTGGGCAGGGAAGGAGTGCACACTATTCTCGCCCACTCCCTTATCCCTGCCTACTTACGTACCCGGTGATGGTGTCTACTACCAAGTGAGGGCAGTCCAGTCAAAATAATAAACTATAATGCAGACAGAGGTCGGGACACAGCATGGAATCACACAGACAAACAGAAATAATAACTAAACATACATACAATAAGTCACTGTCCACATGCCGAGTCGATACCAAGAGGTTACAGATATGCCAAATCACAGAGACAGGAGAAGAGTCAGAGAGCAGAGCCAGAGGTTCAAAATGCCAGTAATGACAAATGCAATAAAACGTTAGCTAGGAGTACAAAGAGCTCTATAGCAGGCAAGGATTGGGAGTAGATTGCCAGCTTATATAGGCCCAGACCAGGTGCTCACATCAAGGTCAGCTGACCAGTCCAGACAGCTGGCCATAGCCCAAGCCAAAATAAAAAAGAGAGAGCTGTCAGCACCGTTTAACCCCAAGGGTTCTGACATTGTGTATCTCTTACTCTCCCAAAGAGATGCATGGAGGGGGGTGTTGACTACTGCTTCATGCCGTGGTGGACATAGCAACAACAGTGTAGAGAGTCGGGGCACCGGGCAGGTGATCGTGAGGGGGGCCCAGCAGTCGGAGTCCCCTGCGATCTGACACTTATCCCCAATCCTATAGGGATACTTTTTTTTTTATACTGGACTACTCCTTTAATTATCAATTATCACATGAATTATTAATTAAGTGGAGATAGTTAAATCATTTTAACCTCTTCAGGACATAGGGCGTATGGATACGCCCTGCATTCCGAGTCCTTAAGGACCGAGGGCGTATCCATACGCCCGTGGGAAATCCGGCCCCCACCGCTAGCCGGAGGGGCGCCGGAGCCGGATGCCTGCTGAAATCGTTCAGCAGGCATCCCGGCATATCGCCCAGGGGGGTCATTATGTACCCCCATGTCGGCGATCGCAGCACATCGCTCATCAATTCAGATGAGCGATGCGCTGCAATTCCGTTCCCCGCCGCTCGCCGGGCGGGGATCGGAGCCGGATGTCTGCTGATTTCTATCAGCAGACATCCCGGCAGTGTGCCGGAGGAGGTCCGGAGGACCTCCTATACCGGCGATTGCTGCAGGACGCCGGTAACTACTAACCGGCGTTCTGCAGCGGTTCCGGGTCCTCAGGGTCACGTGTGACCCTGTTACCCGGATATAGATGGTGACTGGTGGTGTAGTATACACCACCAATCACCATCCGTACTGTACTGGGGGCTGGCATTGTGGCCACCCCCCTCAGTACAGTTGTGATTGGGTGGCCAAAGTGGCCACACCAATCACAATGTAATAGGAGGGGATGGTGGGGGCTAGGAGCACGTTGCTCCGTTCTGCCCACCATTCCACAGAGATCTGGTGTGCAGGACGGAGCCCCGTGCTGCCCACCATCCCCTCAGTAAAAAAAAAGTACCCCTTGCCCCCTTTCTGTGGCCCCTTGGCACAGAAATCCCCAGGGATAGCTTTAGATTTAGGTAGGGACAGGTTAGGGTTAAAAAAAAAAAAAAGTTTTTTTTTTTTCCTTTTTTCGGCGTACCTCAGTGGGTGTCCGTGGGTCCGTAGCACCTTTAGCTGCGTGACCCCGGCCCTGCTGGGTCGCTGCGGTCTGCCGCCAGCCTTTTTTTTTTGGCGCAGATCTTTTTTTTTTTTTTTTCCCTAAGCGTGTGTGCGGACCCTCTTAGTTATAAAAGAGCGGTCCGTCACCGTTTGTTAAAGCCCACCCGCCGCTGATCAGTCCCGTAGTTATGATCAGCGTTTTTTTTTTTGTGGTGCCGGCGCTTTTTTACGCGTTTTCTAGCGCTTTTTTTGCACCCATAGGCGGTCCGTGCCACCAGTAGCAGGCGTGTACTGTGTGGACGGACCGTACCTGTGTGTGCAGCCTGTCCCACCGCTGTCGGTGATTTATCACTGATCAGCGTTTTTTTTTTTGTTCAGGCGGGTGCATTTTTTCCGGGGTTAAGCGTTTTTTCATTTTATTTTTCTGTTTTTTTGTGTGGGGGTCTGAGTACAAGCCACCAGTCACTGTTCTGGGCTGAGTGGCCGGACCCCCCTCTGACTTCTGCGCCCCCTGCCGCCACAAGCGCTAATCAGTGCGCACACCACTGATTAGATAAACGCTTATTTTTTTGGCGCAGGGTTTTTTTTGCGCTAGAAGTCCCCCTTTTTTTTTTAAAAGTCCCCTTTTTATTTTATATTTTTTTCTGTTAGGGCGGGTTAGTTTAGTTAGGTTAGGCTAGGGCGGGTTAGGGAGGTAGTATCGCACCACACCACACGCAGCACACACACCAATAAAGTTTCCCCCCCCCCCCCCCCCACACACACATACCCGTATCCCCATTAGAGTAGGGAAATGGCCCGCAGAGCGTTTTCGGCGGAGGAGGCATATGCCATAATTGCCTCCGACACCGAGAGCGGCTCAGAGGACGATGAAGACCCCACCTTCCTTATTTCATCGTCTTCCTTATCATCTAGTTCTGATGATGAGCCACCAAGGCGGCGGAGACGCCGCCGTGCGGTGCCGCAAACCTCCTCTGCCCTTGACCCTGTGCCCCATGCTAGTATGAGTCCCCCTGGCGCTCATACTAGTGAAGCCCCCCTGCCAAGGTCACTGGTACCTCGTACCGGAGAACTTGTCTGGGCTGAGCCAGCGGACCACGAGCCCGTGATTCCTGAGTTTGTTGGCGACTCAGGAATCAAGATTAACATCGCCGGGTTCACTGAAAAGGACTTTTTCGGTCATTTTTTCAGTGATGACTTTGTTAATCTAATGGTTACACAGACGAATCTGTACGCCCAACAGTTCGTCGCCGCTAACCCGGGCTCACTTTTAGCTAGACCCGGTGGCTGGACTCCAGTCGATGCAGCCGAAATGAGGACCTTTTGGGGCCTTGCGCTGCATATGGGTCTAGTTAAAAAACCCAGTGTCAGGCAATATTGGAGTGGGGACGTCTTTTACCAGACACCCCTCTACAGTATGGCCATGGCACGTTCCTGGTTCGAGGCCATTCGGAGATGTTTGCATTATGCTGATAATGCGGCATGTCCCCCCCGAACTGATTCCGCGTATGACCGCCTGTATAAAATCAGGCCGGTCATCAATCACTTCGGGGCCAGATTTTGGGAGGCCTATGTCCCTGGAAGGGAGGTCGCTATTGATGAGTCGCTCATCAGCTTTAAGGGGAGACTCAGCTTCCGGCAATACATCCCTACCAAGCGAGCGCGGTATGGCGTGAAGATGTATAAACTTTGCGAGAGTACCTCCGGGTACACTTGCAAGTTTATGGTGTATGAGGGACGAGATTCCTGCATTAAACCCCCAGATTGTTCCCCCACTCTGGGTGTTAGCGGGAAAATCGTTTGGGGCCTTTTGCACCCATTGCTAGATAAAGGTTACCACCTTTACGTGGATAACTTTTATACTAGTATCCCTCTCTTCACATCCCTCTCCGCCAGATCCACGCTCGCTTGTGGGACAGTCCGGAAGAATCAAAGAGGCCTTCCTTCCTATCCCCTGCAGACTCCTTTCCCCCGGGGTGAGTCCCGTGCCCTCACCCATGATAACCTGTTGTTGGTCCGGTATAAGGACAAGAGGGATGTCCTTATGCTCACCACAATTCATGGGAATGGCAGCACCCCTGTCCCTGTGCGAGGTACCGTGGGACCGGTCCTCAAGCCCGATTGTATTCTGGACTACAATCGGTATATGGGGGAGTTGATCTTTCTGATCAAGTCCTCAAGCCATATAATGCCATGCGGAAAACAAAGATATGGTACAAAAAAGTTGCGGTCTACATGGTACAGGTTGCCATGTACAACTCTTTTGTACTGTACAAGAACGCTGGCAACACAGGGACATACCTGGAGTTCCAAGAGGAAGTTCTAAAGGCCCTCATCTATGGTGACCGCCAAAGAGCGGGTCAGAGCACCTCTGGAACTTCAGGTCCCCGGATCGTCCCCGGCCAACACTTTCCAGGTGTGATCCCCCACACTGGAAAGAAGGGACGATCTCAGAAGAAATGCAGAGTGTGTCGCAAAAGGGGGATTCGGAAGGACACCACCACTCAATGCGACACTTGCCCCGATCATCCGGGCCTCTGCATAGGCTGCTTCAGGGAGTATCACACTTCCATGGAGTACTAAATTTTCCGTCATTTGCCCTAATTTTCATTACCCACAATTCGACTCCAATGTACCAGTCCAGGGTACATTGTCTTCCATATTTTATACCAAACCCCCCCCCCCCCCCCCCCAAAAAAAAAATAACCTTTTTCTCAATACCCCCAATATCTTTTTTTTTTCTTCCCCCTAAAAAATGGGTCATGGGACACAGAGTCAACAGCATTGGAGGTTTGCAGTTGCCTCAAATGCGCAACACTCTCTCTCCCCACCTGAGCGGGTTGCGCATTTGAGGTAACAGAATAGGGACGGCCCCACACATCCCCTTCCCAGAATGATGATTCAGAGTATAGGGTTTGGGGCGGGCATCCTTTTTACTTTTGGCTGTACTCTGGGTCATCATTCTGGGAAAATAATTGGCATATCAGTTCTAAAATTGCAATTTTCTTCCCCCCATAGTACACTTCATCCATTCCTGGAAAATAAATGAAGGGAACACCCATCTGTTCCAAATCTCCACTTCACCCTATACACCTTCCCTAGGGGGTGTACTGTTTGTAATAATCTCACATATGGCTGTTCCTTTCTTGTATTTTCCTCTGAATGTATGTAACTGTTAGGTCCGTAACAAACATCCGCCTCAAATGCGAAGAGTTCTCGCTGAGCTCTGTCGTATTTCCAGGTGACAATTCAGAGTCACATGTTAGTTGTTCCCAAAAAGATGAAGCAGAGCATAGGTTGAAAATTGCAATTTTCAAAAGCTACCCTTCATCCATTCCTGGAAAATAAATATAGGAAACACCTGTGCGTTAGAAATGTCCTCTTTACCCCTATACCCATTCCTCAGGGTGGGTACTTTCTGTAATGGTGTCACATGTGGGTGTTTCATTTTTGTATTTTCCTCGGAATGTATGTAACCGTCAGCCTATGGCTGATATGCCATAGGCCACAAAGACAAAGTGACCTCTATGACTTCTGAGCCTTGTTGTGCGCCCGCCCAGCATGTTACCCCATATGTGGATGGATTTTTATAGTCAGGGGAAAAAGCCCTCCAAAATTTGTAACCCAATTCCTCATATTACCCCTTGTGAAAATGTTAAAAATTGGGTAACCCCAGCATTTTAGTGTAAAAAAATAAAATTTTTCAATTTAGGCCCACTTTTCAAAAAACCTGTGAGGTGTAAGAACTCACTGTAACACTGTTACGTTCCCCGAGGGGTCTAGTTTCCAAAATGTAATGCCATGTGGTTTTTTTTCTGCTGTCCTGGCACCAAAGGGGCTTCCTAAATGAGGCATGCCCCCAGAGCAAAATTTGCTTCCAAAAAGCCAAAATGTGACTCCTTCTCTTCTGAGACCTGTAGTGCGCCAACAGAGCACTTTTTACCCCCATATGGGGTGTTTTCTGAATCGGGAGAAATTGGGCTTCAAATTTTGGGCGGTATTTTCTGCTATTACCCTTTTCAAAAATGTTAAATTTTTGGGAAAACAAGCATTTTAGGTAAAAATGTAAATTTTTTTTTACATTTGCAAAAGTCATGAAACCCCTGTGGGCTATTAAGGTTCACTTTACCCCTTGTTATGTTCCCCAAGGGGTCTAGTTTCCAAAATGGTATGCCATGTGGTTTTTTTTTGCTGTCCTGGCACCATAGGGGCTTCCTAAATGCGGCATGCCCCCAGAGCAAAATTTGCTTCCAAAAAGCCAAATGTGACTCCTTCTCTTCTGAGACCTGTAGTGCGCCAGCAGAGCACTTTTTACCCCCATATGGGGTGTTTTCTGAATCGGGAGAAATTGGGCTTCAAATTTTGGGGGGTATTTTCTGCTATTACCCTTTTCAAAAATGTAAAATATTTGGGAAAACAAGCATTTTAGGTAAAAATTGTAAAAAATTTTTTACATTTGCAAAAGTCATGAAACCCCTGTGGGGTATTAAGGTTCACTTTACCCCTTGTTATGTTCCCCAAGGGGTCTAGTTTCCAAAATGGTATGCCATATGTTTTTTTTTTTTTTTGCTGTCCTGGCACCATAGGGGCTTCCTAAATGCGGCATGCCCCCAGAGCAAAATTTGCTTCCAAAAAGCCAAATGTGACTCCTTCTCTTCTGATACCTGTAGTGCGCCAGCAGAGCACTTTTTACCCCCATATGGGGTGTTTTCTGAATCGGGAGAAATTGGGCTTCAAATTTTGGGGGGCATTTTCTGCTATTACCCTTTTAAAAAATGTTAAATTTTTGGGAAAACAAGCATTTTAGGTAAAAATTTTAAATTTTTTTTACATTTGCAAAAGTCATGAAACCCCTGTGGGGTATTAAGGTTCACTTTACCCCTTGTTATGTTCCCCAAGGGGTCTAGTTTCCAAAATGGTATGCCATGTGTTTTTTTTTTGCTGTCCTGGCACCAAAGGGGCTTCCTAAATGCGGCATGCCCCCAGAGCAAAATTTGCTTCCAAAAAGCCAAATGTGACTCCTTCTCTTCTGAGACCTGTAGTGCGCCAGCAGAGCACTTTTTACCCCCATATGGGGTGTTTTCTGAATCGGGAGAAATTGGGCTTCAAATTTTGGGGGGTATTTTCTGCTATTACCCTTTTCAAAAATGTAAAATTTTTGGGAAAACAAGCATTTTAGGTAAAAAAAATTTACTTTTTTTTTACATTTGCAAAAGTCATGAAACCCCTGTGGGGTATTAAGGTTCACTTTCTCCCTTGTTATGTTCCCCAAGGGGTCTAGTTTCCAAAATGGTATGCCATGTGATTTTTTTTTGCTGTCCTGGCACCATAGGGGCTTCCTAAATGCGGCATGCCCCCAGAGCAAAATTTGCTTCCAAAAAGCCAAATGTGACTCCTTCTCTTCTGAGACCTGTAGTGCGCCAGCAGAGCACTTTTTAACCCCATATGGGGTGTTTTCTGAATCGGGGGAAATTGGGCTTCAAATTTTGGGGGGCATTTTCTGCTATTGCCCTTTTCAAAAATGTTAAATTTTTGGGAAAACAAGCATTTTAGGTAAATTTTTTTTTTTTTTTTTTACATTTGCAAAAGTCATGAAACCCCTGTGGGGTATTAAGGTTCACTTTACCCCTTGTTATGTTCCCCAAGGGGTCTAGTTTCCAAAATGGTATGCCATGTTTTATTTTTTTGCTGGTTTGACACCCTAGGGGCTTCCTAAAGGTGACATGCCCCCCAAAAACCATTTCAGAAAAATGTTCTCTCCAAAATCCCCTTGTCGCTCCTTCGCTTCTGAGCCCTCTACTGCGCACGCCGAACAATTAACATAGACATATGAGGTATGTGCTTACTCAAGAGAAATTGGGCTACAAATACAAGTAAAAATTTTCTCCTTTTACCTCTTGCAAAAATTCAAAAATTGGGTCTACAAGAACATGCGAGTGTAAAAAATGAAGATTTTGAATTTTCTCCTTCAGATTGCTGCTATTCCTGTGAAACACCTAAAGGGTTAAAACACTGACTGAATGTCATTTTGAATACTTTGGGGGGTGTAGTTTTTATAATGGGGTCTTTCATGGGGTATTTCTAATATGAAGACCCTTCAAATCCACTTCAAACCTGAACTGGTGTCTGAAAAATAGCGAGTTTGAAAATTTTGTGAAAAATTGGAAAATTGCTGCTGAACTTTGAAGCTCTCTGGTGTCTTCCAAAAGTAAAAACTCATAAATTTTATGATGCAAACATAAAGTAGACATATTGTATATGTGAATAATAAAAAAAAAATTGGAATATCCATTTTCCTTACAAGCAGAGAGCTTCAAAGTTTGAAAAATTCCAAATTTTCAATTTTCTCATGAAATTTTGGGATTTTTCACCAAGAAAGGATGCAAGTTACCACAAAATTTTACCACTATGTTAAAGTAGAATATGTCACGAAAAAACAATCTCAGAATCAGAATGATAACTAAAAGCATTCCAGAGTTATTAATGTTTAAAGTGACAGTGGTCAGATGTGCAAAAAACGCTCCGGTCCTTAAGGCCAAAATGGGCTTGGTCCTGAAGGGGTTAAATCAGTCATAAAATATTTATAAAATCTTCTTTGAGGAAACCTATTAGAAAAAAAACAGACAAGTAAATATAAACATCAGTCATTGTAGGCAATTCATTTTCTGTTTTCACAATACAGGACACATTCCGCTCCAGATGGCTTCCTCAGATATACATTTTTTTATTTTTTTATTAGACACTTAGGGGTAGATTTATCAAAACCTGTGTAAAGAAAAAGTGGTGCAGTTGCCCACAGCAACCAATCAGATTGCTTCTTTTATTTTTAAAAAGGCCTCTTCAATTGGTCAGCTTTTCATCTGCACAGGTTTTGATAAATCCCCCCGAAATATTTTAAAATTTGAACACATTTTCCAATTTGAACTACTTTTCGATATACTGGGTCTCAATTGTTGAAATTAACACACAAAAAAAGCCATGTTAAGCAGACATCTATGATCTGGGCCACATCTCCCAAAACCCAGGTCTTCCAAAGACTCCAGGCCCGCTTTTATCCTCTGTGCTGCAGGGTTGCTGAATCAGGCAGCACTTGACTTGTCACGATCTTTAACCCCTTAAGGACTCAGCCCATTTTGGCCTTAAGGACTCAGACAATTACATTTTTACGTTTTCATTTTTTCCTCCTCGCCTTCTAAAAATCATAACTCTTTTATATTTTCATCCACAGACTAGTATGAGGGCTTGTTTTTTGCGCGACCAGTTTTCCTTTGTAATGACATCACTCATTATATGATAAAATGTATGGCGCAACCAAAAAACACTATTTTTGTGGGGAAATTAAAACGAAAAACGCAATTTTGCTACATTTGGAAGGTTTTGTTTTCACGCCGTACAATTTATGGTAAAAATGACGTGTGTTCTTTATTCTGATGGTCAATACGATTAAAATGATACCAATTATTATATACTTTTATATTATTGTTGCGCTTAAAAAAAATCACAAACTTTTTAACCAAATTAGTACGTTTATAATCCCTTTATTTTGATGACCTCTAACTTTTTTATTTTTCCGTATAAGTGGTGGTATGGGGGCTCATTTTTTGCGCCATGATCTGTACTTTTTTTTGATACCACATTTGCGTATAAAAAACTTTTAATACATTTTTTATAATTTTTTTTTAATAAAATGTATTAAAAAAGTAGGAATTTTGGACTTTTTTTTATTTTTTTTCGTTCACGCCGTTCACCGTACGGGATCATTAACATTTTATTTTAATATTTTGGACATTTACGCACGCGGCGATACCAAATATGTCTATAAAAAATGTTTTTTACGCTTTTTGGGGGTAAAATAGGAAAAAACGGACGTTTTACTTTTTTATTGGGGGAGGGGATTTTTCACTTTTTTTTTACTTTTACTTTTACATTTTTTTACATTTTTTTTTACACTTGAATAGGGGACTATTCATAGCAATACCATGATTGCTAATACTGATCTGTTCTATGTATAGGACATAGAACAGATCAGTATTATCGGTCATCTCCTGCTCTGGTCTGCTCGATCACAGACCAGAGCAGGAGACGCCGGGAGCCGCACGGAGGAAGGAGAGGGGACCTCCGTGCGGCGTTATGAATGATCGGATCCCCGCAGCAGCGCTGCGGGCGATCCGATCGTTCATTTAAATCGCGAACTGCCGCAGATGCCGGGATCTGTATTGATCCCGGCACCTGAGGGGTTAATGGCGGACGCCCGCGAGATCGCGGGCGTCGGCCATTGCCGGCGGGTCCCTGGCTGCGATCAGCAGCCGGGATCAGCCGCGCATGACACGGGCATCGCTCCGATGCCCGCGGTTATGCTTAGGACGTAAATGTACGTCCTGATGCGTTAAGTACCACCTCACCAGGACGTACATTTACGTCCTGCGTCCTTAAGGGGTTAAAGGGGTACTCCGGTAGAATTGTTTTTTTTGTTTTTTTTTAAATCAACTGGTGCCAGAAAGTTTAACAGATTTGTAAATGACTTCTATATAAAAATCTTAATCCTTCTAGTACTTATCAGCTGCTGTATGCTCCAGAGGAAGTTGTGTAGTTCATTTTAGTCTGACCACAGTGCTTTCTGCTGCCACTTCTGTCCGTGTCAGGAGCTAACCAGAGCAGGATAGGTTTGCTTTGGAGATTTGCTTCTACTCTGGACAGTTCCAGAGGTGGCAGAAGAGAGCACTGTGGTCAGACAGAAAAGAACTACACAACTTCCTCAGAGCATATAGCAGCTGATGAGTACTGGAAGAATTTATATTTTTAAATAGAATTAATTTACAAATCTGTTTTACTTTCTGGCACCAGTTGATTTGAAAACAATTGTTTTCCACCAGAGTACCCCTTTAAAACCATTTCTTCTCCTACAAGACTTTTTGATTCCTGTTTGATTTCTGCCTCTGACTTTTGACTATTCCTCTGGCTTGCTGTGGTTTCTGACTAACCCCTAGCTTGCTATGATTTCTGCTTCTAAAGATTTGACTATGGCTTGTTACTGTTACTGGACCACTCAGTGGCGTTGCTAGAGTTGGTGTCACCCGGTGCGGTAGAAAATTGTGTCACCCCCATACGTACCCCCTCCCCTCAGTAAGTTTTTAGCCTGTTGTGACAGACACCACTGTTGTAGCGCATTGTGAGAAATTCCAGTATAATAATCAGATGTACCAGTTGCCACAGAATGGGAAAGTGTTAAAGAAGTTTTCACCATTGAAATATACAGCTCCCAGAATTACTTAAAGGGGTACTCCACTGGAAAACATTTACTTTTATATCAACTGGTGCCAGAAAGTTAAACAGATTTTTAAATTACTTCTATTTAAAATCTTAATACTTACAGTACTTATAAGCTGGTGTGTGCTCCACAGGAAGTTGTGTAGTTCTTTCCAGTCTGACCACAGTGCTATTTGCTGACACCTCTGTCCATGTCAGGAACTGTCCATGTCAGGAACTGTCCAGAGGTGTCAGCACAGAGCACTGTGGTCAGACAGAAAATAAATTAAAAAAGAAAATAACTTCCTGTGAATCGCTTATACAGCAGCTAATAAGTACTGGAAGGATTAAGATTTTTAAATAGAAGTAATTTACAAATCTGTTTAACTTTGTAGCACCAGCTGATTAAAAAAAATGTTTTCCAGTAGAGTACCCCTTTGAGCAGTGGTGAGGTTATGCTGGGAGTTGTAGTTTCACTGACCTAACTGTAGAACTGACAAGTGACTACAGCTCTGATAGGACATAGAGAGGAGAATGTACAATGATATCAGTGACTACAGGTGACGTCTTCTCTATTGTGAGGAGAATACACAATGATATCAGTGACTACAGGTGACGTCTTCTCTATAGTGAGGAGAATACACAATGATATCAGTGATTACAGGTGACGTCTTCTCTATAGAGAGGAGAATGTACAATGATATCAGTGACGTCTTCTCTATAGTGAGGGGAATACACAATGATATCAGTGATTACAGGTGACGTCTTCTCTATAGTGAGGAGAATACACAATGATATCAGTGACTACAGGTGACGTCTTCTCTATAGTGAGGAGAATACACAATGATATCAGTGATTACAGGTGACGTCTTCTCTATAGAGAGGAGAATGTACAATGATATCAGTGACGTCTTCTCTATAGTGAGGGGAATACACAATGATATCAGTGATTACAGGTGACGTCTTCTCTATAGTGAGGAGAATACACAATGATATCAGTGACTACAGGTGACGTCTTCTCTATAGTGAGGAGAATACACAATGATATCAGTGATTACAGGTGACGTCTTCTCTATAGTGAGGAGAATACACAATGATATCAGTGATTACAGGTGACGTCTTCTCTATAGAGAGGAGAATGTACAATGATATCAGTGACGTCTTCTCTATAGTGAGGGGAATACACAATGATATCAGTGATTACAGGTGACGTCTTCTCTATAGTGAGGAGAATACACAATGATATCAGTGACTACAGGTGACGTCTTCTCTATAGTGAGGAGAATACACAATGATATCAGTGATTACAGGTGACGTCTTCTCTATAGTGAGGAGAATACACAATTATATCAGTGACTACAGGTGATGTCTTCTCTATAGTGAGGAGAATACACAATGATATCAGTGACTACAGGTGATGTCTTCTCTATAGTGAGGAGAATACACAATGATATCAGTGATTACAGGTGATGTCTTCTCTATAGTGAGGAGAATACACAATGATATCAGTGATTACAGGTGACGTCTTCTCTATAGTCTTCCCTTATCTAATTCAGATGGTACATACCGCCAGGACTTGTTCCAGCTAAAACTTCTCCCTGCAGAATGTGACGCCCAGACGTCTCCTCACTATGTCAGCGGATTCTCATCCTCTATATGAAAACAATTATTATTATAAACCTGACAGACACTGTATCCTCTAAATATAATACTACTATACACTATACTCTTTGATTATAAACCTTCCATACACCATACCCACTGAATATAATACTACCACACACTGTACATTCTGAATATAATACCAACACATACTGTACCCTCTGAATATAAATCTGCCACATACTGTACCCACTGAATATAATACTACCACATACTGTACCCTCTGAATATAATACTACCACAAACTGCGCCCTCTGAATATAATACTACCACAAACTGCGCCCTCTGAATATAAATCTGCCACATACTGTACCCTCTGAATATAAATCTGCCACATACTGTACCCTCTGAATATAAATCTGCCACATACTGTACCCCTGAATATAATACCGCCACATACTGTACCCTCTGAATATAAATCTGCCACATACTGTACCCTCTGAATATAAATCTGCCACATACTGTACCCTCTGAATATAAATCTGCCACATACTGTACCCCTGAATATAATACCGCCACATACTGTACCCTCTGAATATAATACTTAGAGATGAGCGAACTTACAGTAAATTCAACTCATCACAAACTTCTCTGCTCAGCAGTTGATGCCTTTTCCTGCATAAATTAGTTCAGCTTTCAGGTGCTCCCGTGGGCTGGAAAAGGTGGATACATTCCTAGAAGACTCTTTCCTAGGACTGTATCCACCTTTTCCAGCCCACCGGAGCACCTGAAAGCTGAACTAATTTACGCAGGATAAGTCATCAACTGCCAAGCCGAGAAGTTCGTGACGAATTAAATTTACTGTAAGTTCACTCATCTCTAATAATACTACCTCAAACTGCGCCCTCTGAATATAACGTTGCCATACAGTGCACCCTTTGAATATAATACCACAACCGCAGTAACACCCCTCAACATCCGTTAGCTGATGCTATTACCACGGGAGGGGGGTATTGGTGGTGTTGCTAGTGGATGATGGGGGTGCTACTACTGGGGGGGGGGGTGTTGCTGGAGGATGATGAGGGTGCTACTGGCCATCCCCCCTGGCAGTATCACCCCCATCATCCATCCGCAGGATCATCCTCCTGGTAGGAGCACCTCCATCATCCACCATCAGGATCTGCTGATGGAGGTGCTGCTGGGGGGGGGGGGTGTTGCTGGTGGATGATGAGGGTGCTACTGCCAGGGGGGGAGCATTAGGTAGGCAGCAGTGCCCCCACATTAGGTCGGTCGCAGTTTCCCCACATTAGGCAGCATAGATTCCCCACATTTGGTACCAGTTCCCCCACATTAGGTATGTACCAGTTGCCCCACATTAGGTAGCAATTTCCCCACATTAGGTAGCACAGATTCCCCACATTAGGTAGCACAGATTCCCCACATTAGGTAGCATAGACTCCCCACATAAGGTAGCATAGACTCCCCACATAAGGTAGCACAGATTCCCCATATTAGGTAGCATAGACTCCCCACATTAGGTAGCATAGACGCCGCACATCTGGTAGTAGTTTCCCCACATTAGGTCGCAGGTTCCCTTGCAGGTTCCCCACAATGGGTCAAAGTCTCCCCACAATAGATCGCTGGTTATACCCCCCCCCCCCCCCCCCCACACACACACACAAAAAAAAACACATACAACACAGAGACAAACACACACACACAGTCAAAGAGACAGACACACACACACACAGAGTCACATACACACACACACAGTCTCACACACACAAGCATAGATAGAGACAGACAGACAGAGAGACAGACATACACACTCACCCATCCAGCGCAGCGCTCCTCCTCACCGGGCGCCGTGCGAGTGACGTAACTCACGTCCTCCTGCGCGGCCATGCGGTGTGACGTCAGGCCGGCGCAGACATGGGAGCGGAGGACGGGCACAGTGCTGGCAAAGGTGAGGGGGGGTGATGACGGACGGGCGCACAGTGAAGGTGAAAGAGGGGGGGTTGCTGGCGGACGGGCGCACCGCACACACAGCGCAGGGGGGGGGGTGCTGACGGATGGGAGGCCGGTCGGGCACAGATGGGGGGGGGGGTGGTGTCTGTGTAGCTGGGGAGGGGGGTGCTGCGGAGCGTCTTGGTGTCACCCCATTAGGTTGGTGTCACCCGATGCGGGCCGCACCCCCCTCACCCGGGTCGCAACGCCACTGGGACCACTACCCATGGTCATGTTCAATGTTCTGGAGGAGCGCTGCCATGTTTGTCATGTTCCACACTGACCTAAATTAAATGGAAAAGGTCATTGTAAAGACATATCATGAGTCAGTAAGTGATCATGCTGATGCTGGACTTATCCCAGCCGCTGTGATGACCATTGGCAATAGGATTGGCATTGTAGTAGGTCATTTCTCCAGCTGCTCAGTATTGGTTTCACATTTTCTGTTATTTTTTTAACATAGTCTTGCAAAAATGGTTAAATCGTTCAAACACTGAACAGCATTCAAGATCAATATTTACACTGCATCAGCTTTATTTTTATACATATCATAGTGTTTATATATCAGCAACTTCCAGACCCCCTGAATACAAAGAACATTGTGAAGGGACACAGCTGGAACTGGAGGATCTGCCCATTTGGTTGACTATGTAAACACTACAATGGATTAGATATGGATAGTCTGCACATTGTGACTATGTTTAAAAGGAAGATGAATCATTTTTATTAATACCACAACCACATTGTTCTTATTATTGGGCCAAATTCTGAGGGATCTGTGTAATGCACAGAACAAGCTTTATCTCTTCCCTGATAAACAAAGCAATGTCCTCAAGCAATGTCTTACACGTGGCCCTATTGTGCAGTCTCTACAACAAAGCAGGACTGGCCATCAGGCATGCCAGGGCATTTGTGCAGTGTGTAGTGTTGCTCGCGAATATTCACAATTCGAATATTATTCGCGAATATCGCATATTCGCGAATTCGCGAATTTCGCGAATATAGCGCTATATATTCGTAATTACGAATATTCGTTTTTTTTTTTTTTTTTTTTCACAGTGATCATCCCTCTCCGCTTCCAGCTTGTGTGGTGTAAAGAAGGCTGTAATACTACTGTGTGAGACTGGCGTGCGAAAATTCGCATATGCGAAAATTAACATATGCTAATTTTCGCATATGCGAATTTCCACATATACTAATTTTCGCATATGCGTATTTTTGCATACGCGAAAATAAAACGAGAATATAACGAATATGCGAATATTCGCGAATATATGACGAATATTCGCCCATATATTCGCGAATATTCGCGAATTCGAATATGGCCTATGCCGCTCAACACTAGCAGTGTGCCGTGCTGTCCCATCTGCTGAGCCGTCTACCTTCCCTGACACCAGACTTGTTTTATGAAAATTATTAAATAAAAACACCTCTGTGGATCTAGTTGTTCAGTTCGACTTGTGCGCTTGAGGGGGCCTCACCCTGTCCAGCCCCTGGCCCCAAGTCCTATCAGCTGGGGCAGGGGCACTGCAACTTTAAAAGTAGAGATGTTGCGAATTGTTCGCCGGCGAACAGATCCCGGCGAATATAGCATGTTCGCATCTCCGGGCGAACATATGTGAAGTTCGATCCGCCCCCTATACTTTAACATTGCAGTAAAGTTTGACCCTGTGAGTCAGAGTCAGCAGACACATTACAGCCAATCAGCAGCAGTCCCTCCCTTCCAGACCCTCCTACCTCTTGCACGGACGCCATTTTACCCTCATTCAGCATGCTGCAGGCTTAGGAAGTGGAGGGACAGAGAAGCTGCTCCTGCTGTACAGGGAAAGTGATAGCTAGGTTGCTGCTAGGTGGTGTATTCAGGGTCCAGTTTACTTCTAAAGCACTAGTGTAACATCTGCTTTAAGGACAGCACCCAAAAAAGCCCTTTTTAGGGCTGAAAGATATCAGTCCTGGTTGGGAGGGAACCGCTGGTTAAAAGGGGTACTCCAGAATCAAACTTAAGTTCCTTCAAGCAACTAACTACTACAGTATTCAAAGGGCTGAAAGATATCAGTCCATGTCTTGCAACAGCTGGAGGCACCCTGGTTGGGAGGGAACCGCTGGTTAAAAGGGGTACTCCAGAATCAAACTTAAGTTCCTTCAAGCAACTAACTACTACAGTATTCAAAGGGCTGAAAGATATCAGTCCGTGTGTCTTGCAACAGCTGGAGGTACCCTGGTTGGGAGGGAACTGCTGGTTAAAAGGGGTACTCCAGTATAAAACTTAAGTTCCTTCAAGCAACTAACTACTACAGTATTCAAAGGGCTGAAATATATCAGTCCGTGTGTTTTGCAACAGCTGGAGGCACCCTGGTTGGGGACCACTGCATAAAAGGGGAACTCTGCTGGCAAGCTTTTTTTCTTTAAAGCAACTAACTACTACAGTATTCAAAGGGCTGAAATATATCAGTCCGCATGTTTTGCAACAGCTGGAGGCACCCTGGTTGGGGACCACTGCTTAAAAGGGGAACTCCGCTGGCAAGCTTTTTTGCTCATTGTCACACTAGTGCAAATCACATTTGGTGTGACAGTTGTGCAAATTTAAAAAAAAAAATACCTTTTTTGTCTGTTAAATAAAATCAGTCGTCACTGTCAGTTCACGTCCCAGTTGCCATTTTTTTTTTGCCTGCAGGGCAAATTGTGTCACTCTAGTGCAAATCACATTAGGTGTGACAGTTGTGCAATTAAAAAAAAAAAAACTTTTTTGGCTGTTAAATAAAATCAGTCGTCACTGTCAGTTCACGTCACAGTTGACATTGTTTTTGCCTGCAGGTCAAATTGTGTCACCCTAGTGCAAATCACATTAGGTGGGACAGTTGTGCAAATAAAAAAAATATACATTTTTTGGCTGTTAAATAAAACCAGTCATCACTGTCAGTTCACGTCACAGTTGCCAGTTTTTTTGCCTGCAGGGCAAATTGTGTCACCCTAGTGCAAATCACATTTGGTGTGACACTTGTGAAAATTTAACCCAAAAAATGACAGGCAGAGGAAGGCCACCCCGCAGGGGCCGTCGGGGTGCTGGGATTCCCTTTGGCCCTAGAATGGCCAATGTTCAGAGGCCATGTACCCTGAACCCCCAAAGTTCTGAGGACTTAGTTGACTGGCTATCACAAGACACCCAATCTACTACAGCTTCCGCTCGGAACCTTGACGCACCGTCCTTCTCCTCCTCTAGCTTAGCTTTGGGCACCTCTCATGCTACCACTTGCCCGCCTGCCGCCACCACCAACACTAGCACCACAGCAGCAGACATGAGTGATGCGCAACCATTATTGCCAGAGGATGTAGTTAACAGGGATATGTGTCAGTCAGGCAGCATTACACACATGGACGTACAGTGTGATGATGATGTTGTACCCGCTGCTGCTTCCTTTCTTGAGGTGTCAGATAGCGGTGAAGGTGTTGATGATAAAGATGTGTCCGTGGATGCCACGTGGGTGCCCACTAGAAGAGAAGAAGAGGGGGAAAGTTCAGATGGGGAGACAGAGAGGAGGAGGAGATGAGTTGGAAGCGGGGGGAGGTCGTCGCAAGGAGCTAGTGGCACAGTCAGACAGCATGCATCGGCACCCGGGGTCAGCCAGACGGGACGCCAATCAATGCATGCTGTTGCCACCACCAGAATGCCATCATCGCAGAGCTCAGCATTGTGGCATTTTTTTTGTGTGTCTGCCTCTGACAACAGCAAGGCCATTTGCAACCTGTGCCAGAAGAAACGGAGTCGTGGGAAGTCCAACACCCACCTAGGCACAACTGCTTTGCGAAGGCACATGATGTCACGTCACAAATGCCTATGGGATCAAGATGTCAGTACAAGCAGCACACAAAGTCAAAGCCGCCATCCTCCTCCTGGTCCAGCATCTTCAGCCAGGTCAACCACTGCTGCCCTCCTTGCCCCCTCTCAACCATCCGCCTCTCCGTCTCTCGCCTTGAGCAGTTCCTGCTCATCTGCCCACAGTCAGGTGTCAGTCAAGGAGATGTTTGAGCGTGAGAAGACAATGTCTCAAAGTCACCCCCTAGCCCGGCATCTGACAGCTGGCTTGTCGGAACTGCTAGCCCACCAGCTTTTACCATACAAGCTGGTGGAGTCTGAGGCCTTTAAAAAATTTTAGCCATTGGGACACCGCAGTGGAAGGTACCCGGACGAAATTTTTTTGCACAAAAGGCAATCCCCAACTCCATTGTGCAAAAGGAAATTATGGCATGTCTGGCACACAGTGTAGGGGCAAGGGTCCACCTGACCACTGATACCTGGTCTGCAAAGCATGGTCAGGGCAGGTATATCACCTACACTGCGCATTGGGTAAACCTGGTGACTGCTACCAAGCATGGAATGCATGGCTCTGCAGAGTAGTTGGTGACACCGCCACGACTTGCAGGCAGGCCTGCTGCCACCTCCTCTACTCCTCCTACTCCATCCTCTTCCATAACATCCTCGGCCAAGTCCTCTTCCACTGCTGCATGTTGCTCCACATCACCGGCACCCCCCCAGCTCCCCAGGTGCTATTCCACATCCCAGATATGGCAGTGTAACGCCATCTTGAGGTTGACTTGCCTCAAAGGGGAGAGTCACACCGCACCAGCGCTCCTGTCGGCCCTGAACGCACAGGTGGACCAGTGGCTGACTCTGCACCAACTGGAGATTGGCATGGTGGTTAGTGACAACGAAACAAATTTGTTGGCGGCATTGAGGTTGGGCAAGTTGACACATGTGCCGTGCATGGCACATGTGTGTAATCTGATTGTACAACGCTTTGTGCTCAAGTACCCAGGCTTACAGGATGTCCTGAAGCAGTCCAGGAAGGTGTGTGGCCATTTCAAGCATTCCTACACGGCCATGGCGCACTTGTCAGATATCCAGCGGCGAAACAACATGCCAGTGAGGCGCTTGATTTGCGACAGCCCGACATGTTGGAATTCAACACGCCTAACGTTCGACCGCCTGCTCCAACAAGAAAAAGCCGTCAACAAATATTTGTATGACCGGGGTGCTAGGACATCATTTGCGGAGCTGGGAATTTTTTTGCCACGTTACTGGAGGCTCATGCGCAATGCCTGTAGGCTCATGCGTCCTTTTGAGGAGGTGACAAACCTAGTCAGTTGCACCGAAGGCACCATCAGTGACATCATACCGTTCGTTTTCTTCCTGGAGCGTGCCCTGCAAAGAGTGCTGGATCAGGCAGTAGATGAGCGTGAAGAGGAAGAGTTGTGGACACCATCACCACCAGAAACAGCCTTATCAGCATCGCTTGCTGGACCTGCGGCAACGCTGGAAGAGGATTGTGAGGAAGAGGAGTCAGAGGAGGAATGTGGCTTTGAAGAGGAGGAGGAAGACCAACCACAGCAGGCATCCCAGGGTGCTCCTTGTCACCTATCTGGTTCCCGTGGTGTTGTACGTGGCTTGGGGGAAGAAGATTATACCTTCCCTGACATCACTGAGGACGAGGAATGGGACATGAGTAGCTCGGCTTCCATCCTTGTGCAAATGGGGTCTTTCATGCTGTCGTGCCTGTTGAGGGACCCTCGTATAAAAAGGATGAAGGAGAACGACCTGTACTGGGTGTCCATGCTACTAGACCCCCGGTATAAACATAAAGTGCATGACATGTTACCGCATTACAGCAAGGCGGAAAGGATTCAGCAGGTCCAAAATAAATTAAGAAGTATGCTGTACACAGCGTATAAGGGTCATGTCAAAGCACAACAGGGATCTAACAGGGGAAGAGGTGAAAGTAATCCTCCTCCTCCTCCCACGAACACGCCGGCAAGGATAGGATGCTGTACAGACATGCTGTTGATGGAGGACATGTGGAGCTTTTTAAGTCCTACGCATCGCCACAGCCCTTCGGGGTCCACCATCAGAGAACGACTTGACCGACAGGTAGCAGACTACCTTGCCTTAACTGCAGATATCGACACTCTGATGAGCGATGAACCCCTTGACTACTGGGTGTGCCGGCTTGACCTGTGGCCTGAGCTATCCCAATTTGCGCTCGAACTTCTGGCCTGTCCCGCTTCAAGTGTCCTGTCAGAAAGGACCTTCAGTGCAGCAGGAGGTATTGTCACTGAGAAGAGGAGTCGCCTTGGTCAAAAAAGCCTGGATTACCTAACCTTTATTAAGATGAATCAGGGATGGATCCCGAAGGGACTGACACTGGGCGACATTTGACTGAACAAGGCCTGATCAAATGACCTGCATTGGCCTAAAAATGGTCCACACGCTGCTGTATTTGAACTCTGAATGCCGGATGACTTGCGTGACTTATACGCCACCAACTAGGGTTCAAGCCACAATGTTTTAGGGCACTTTCTGCCTGGCGAAACAAACAGAAATTTTTCTGGCCGCTGCTACAGCAGCAGCTGCGACAATACCACATTTTCCATCCATGTGTACATGCCTAATTTTTCTGGCCTCTGCTGCTGCACTTGTTATGGTGCTGCAATTTTTATGGCCGCTGCTACAGCTGTGACAATACCAAATTTTCCAGCCAGGCGTACATGCCTAATTTTTCTGGCCTCTGCTGCTGCACTTTTTCTGGTGCTGCAATTTTTCTGGCCGCTGCTACAGAAGCGGCTGCAACAATACCAAATTTTTCAGGCATATGTACATGCCTAATTTTTCTGGTACTCTCTGCTGACATCTCTGTCCATTTTAGCAAACGTGGATATTAGATGTATGCTAAGGGTAGCATGGTGGCTCATCTTATGTGCTGCCTAAAGGGGAGCTCTAACTATATGCTGTCTAACATGGGGGAATCTATGTGCTGCCTAAAGGGAGGCTCTAACTATGTGCTGCCTAATATGGGGGAATCTATGTGCTGTCTAAAGGTGGGAATCTAACTATGTGATGGCTAAAGCACGTTATTCCAAACCATTTAGGAATAATAGGTGATTTATGCCCTTCATGGATTAAAATCATACTATGTAATTTTCCATGGGAGTTTTGCCATGGATCCCACTCCGGCACGCCACAATCCAGGTGTTAGTCCCCTTGAAACAACTTTTAAATCACTATTGTGGTCAGAAAGAGTCCCTGTGGGTTTTAAAATTCACCTGCCCATTGAAGTCAATGGCGGTTCGTCCGGTTCGCGAACTTTTGCGGAAGTTTGCGTTCGCGAACCGAAAATTTTATGTTCGCGACATCACTATTTAAGAGCTGCAGTGACTACTTGGAGCAGATATGCCATGCGCACATGTGCTATCACCCCTGATGTGTCCCTGCCTCAGCTTCGGTGCTCCGAGGAGAAAGAAAACACCATCCCAATCCTAACTCGCTGCCTGCCTGTCTGCAGACCTCATGACATCCACAAGGTACCAATGTGAAAAGGAGTAAGGGGGCTGGGGGATGGGGAGAAGAGTCAAGAGGATATGGGGTATGGGGTGGGGGGGGAGGAGGGGGCAGATGTGTTCGGGGGTTTCAAAGGGATCTGCAGGATGAGGGGAAAGAGGGGTTTGGGGAGGTAAAAGGCATCTGGAGGAGGAGGGGACAGGGGTTTGGGGGGGGGTGGAAGCATTTCGAGGTGGCAGAGACAGAGAGGTCTTGAAAGGTCAAAGCCATCTGGAAGAGAAGGGGACAGAGTGATCTGGTGGGGTCAGAGGCATCTGGAAGAGGAGGGGTTTAGGGTGGGGGGTTAGAGGCAACTGGAGGGGGAGGGGGCAGAGAGTTATTAAGAAGGACTTAGTGGTCCTGGGGGACAGTGGGGTCTGGAGGAGGACTTAGTGGTCTGTGGGGACAGAAAGGTCTGTATGTGAACTTAGTGGTCTGGGGGGACAGAGTCGTCTGGAGGAGGACTCAGTGGTCTGGAGGGGGAGCAGTGGGTGTCTGGAGGAGGACTCAGTGGTCTGGGGGGGGAGCAGCGGGTGTCTGGAGGAGGACTTAGTGGCCTGGGAGGACAGAGGGGTCTTGAGGAGGACATCGGGGGAGAGGGGGCAGAGAAGTCTTGAGCAGGAGGAGGGGACAAAAGCATCTAGAGGATGTGAATGGTAATATAAATTGGTTGCATGTGCTCATCTTCAGCACAGGCAAAAATACTTTATTCAGTACAAGAATAAGGTGCATGGTGCATATTCACATACAGGTACACCATCTAGAGGAGGAGTTAAGGGTGAGGGGAAACAGAGGGGTCTGTAAGAGGACAGTACAGGGGTGGTATTAGCCAAACTGAGAGGAAACAGTGTGTATGGCAGTATTATTGTCAGGGGGCATGATGTCCGGCAGGGTTATATTTAGGGGATACAGTATTTGACAGGGTTATAATGATTATTGTCTTTATATAGATGATGAGAATCTGCTGACAAAGTGAGGAACAAATGATATCTGGATGTCAAACTCTGCAAAGGGAAGATGTAGCTGGAAGAAGAAAGGAAAATGAATGACAACAGAGAAGACATCACTCAGGTCACTGATATCATTGTGTATTCCTTTGACTGTCCCATCACTGCTGCTGTAATCTGAAAATTCTGCAATGATGATAGGTGCAACTGTACCTCAATTTGTAGCTCTCCAGACATTATGGGAGTTGTAGCTATGTAACTGCTGGAGAGCCAAAAAAAAACAAAAAACGACTGGATGGTCCAAAGTGTGGCGATGTTCCATCTTGGCAAGGGGCAGTGCGACACTCTAGGCCCTGACGTCACTCAGGCTTTTTAAGCCCAATTTTATTTTTGGGATGTGCCATTTCCTGTATACCTGTTGTGTGATACAGTTTGCTGAGAAGGTGTTTCTAAGTCTATAATGTGTGATACTGTCTGTTAAGCTGGTGTATCTAAGCCAGTATGTATATGCTTACGCCCTGCGATAGTGTGCTGCTGCGCCTGTGTATACTGCAATTTATCTGTTATAGTTATGTCTATGAGAATTACCACAGGATTAGAGCAGCAAACTATTAATTGACATGAGACTAGATGCATCGGCACAGACTATATCAAACATGAGAACTGCATCAAACATGATATGCGGCTTCTTCACAGACAGTATAACACATGATAGGCTTAGATACATAGTCCAAAATATCATGGGGTTAGATACACTGGCTCACTAACATGGCATCAAACATGATAGATTTTGATATAACATATAAATAGTATAGTTAGAATTATCATGGTATTAGATACATGACCTAAGGGGCTCAATACCTCTTATCAGATTAGATGCATGTGCAAATGAAAGGCTTAGATACACTGGATAAACTGTACAGACCCAAAAATGTACCCTGCTGCTGAAAAAAGTCTGTGGCTGCGGTGCACACAAGCCTGGAATCTAGGGGGGGGGGGGGTGATCTGTGCGTACACAGAAGCATTTGGTTGGCCAAATTTCCTCTTGAATATTTAGTTTCACGTCATTGTGCTGTTAAGGGTGTATAGTGCGGGCTCCTGACTTATTTATCCCGTTCAGTGAATTGTGTAAATGGAAAAAAATAGCAAACTCCAAAAGTGAGTTTTTTATCACATCATACACCAGAAAAACAATTAAGTAAACAGCAATGAAAAAAATCAGATCAATACTCCAACGGTACTGATAAAAAATACAGATCACAGTGCAATAAAATGGGTATTGTTTTTATTGTGCTGACCTAAAGTATAAAGATAACAAGTTAGTTTGACTGCACAGTGAATAGCGTAAACCCCCCCCCCCCCCCCCCCCGCAACCCTTCCCCAAATTAGCAATTTGCTTTTTTCCCAGTTTTACCACAGAAATATTTTTTTTCCGGGTTGGAGCATGTTATGGAAAAATTAGTGAACACATTACAAAGTACAATTGGTCCCGCAATAAACAAGCCCTTATATGGGCGTGTAGATGAAAAAATAAAAGAGTTATGGCTATTAAAGGGCGAGGATGGAAAAAAGGGCAGGCCAATTTTCGTCTTTGCACATTTGTTTTTCCTCCTTCCCTTCTAAAAAATCATAACGCTTTATATTTTGCACCTACAGACTCATATAAGGGCTTGTTTTTTCCATCACCAATTGTACTTTGTAATGACATGAATCATTTCACCAAAAATCTTCGGCAAAACAAAATTTGTGGGGTAAAATTGGGGGGGAAAAAAAGCCATGTTGTGATTTTAGGGGGCTTTCGTTTCTACGCAGTGCACTTTCTGGTAAAAATTACCGCTGATATTTATTCAGTAGGTCCATACTGTTTCAAGAATACCTAATTTATGTAGGTTTTATTTTATTTTACTACTTTAAAGAAATTATAACTACACTGCTCAAAAAAATAAAGGGAACACTTAAACAACACAATGTAACTCCAAGTCAATCACACTTCTTTGAAATCCCACTGTCCACTCAGGAAGCAACACTGATTGACAATCAATTTCACATTTTGTTGTGCAAATGGAACAGACAACAGGTGGAAATTATAGGCAATTAGCAAGACACCCCCAATAAAGGAGTGATTCTGCAGGTGGTGACCACAGACCCCTTCTCAGTTCCTATGCTTCCTGGCTGATGTTTTTGTCACTTTTGAATGCTGGCAGTGCTTTTACTCTAGTGGTAGCATGAGACGGAGTCTACAACCCACACAAGTGGCTCAGGTAGTGCAGCTCATCCAGGATGGCACATCAATGCGAGCTGTGGCAAGAAGGTTTGCTGTGTCTGTCAACGTAGTGTTCAGAACATGGAGGCGCTACCAGGAGACAGGCCAGTACATCAGGAGATGTGGAGGAGGCCGTAGGAGGGCAACAACCCAGCAGGACCGCTACCTCCACCTTTGTGCATGGAGGAGCAGGAGGAGCACTGCCAGAGCCCTGCAAAATGACCTCCAGCAGACCACAAATGTGCATGTGTCCTCTCAAACAGTCAGAAACAGACTCCATGAGGGTGGTATTAGGGCCCAATGACAACAGGTGGGGGTTGTGCTTACAGCCCAACACTTTGGCATTTGCCAGAGAACACCAAGATTGGCAAATTTGCCTCTGACGCCCTGTGCTCTTCACAGATGAAAACAGGTTCACACTGAGCACATGTGACAGAGTCTGGAGACTCAATGGAGAACATTCTGCTGCCTGCAACATCCTCCACTATGACCGGTTTGGCGGTGGGTCAGCAATGGTGAGGGGTGGCATTTCTTTGGGGGGCCGCACAGCCCTCCATGTATTTGCCAGAGGTAGTCTGACTGCCATTAGGTACCGAGATGAAATCCTCAGACTCCTTGTGAGACGATATGCTGGTGCGGTTGGCCCTGGGTTCCTCCTAATACAAGACAATGCTAGACCTCATGTGGCTAGAGTGTGTCAGCAGTTCCTGCAAGAGGAAGGCATTGATGCTATGGACTGGCCCACCCGTTCTCCAGACCTGAATCTGATTGAGCACATCAGGGACATCATGTCTTGCTTCATCCACCAATGCCATGTGGCACCCCAGACTGTCCAGGATGCTTTAGTCCAGGTCTGGGAGGACATCCCTCAGGAGACCATCCACCACCTCATCAGGAGCATGCCCAGGAGTTGTAGGGAGGTCATACGGGCACGTGGAGGCCACAAACACTACTGAGCCTCATTCTGACTTGTTTTAAGGACATTACATCAAAGTGGGATCAGCCTGTAATGTGGTTTTCCACTTTGATTTTGAGTGCGACTCCATATCCAGACCTCCATGGTTTGATAAATTTGATTTCCATTGATAATTTTTGTGTGATTTTGTTGTCAGCACATTCAACTATGTAAAGATGAAAGTATTTCATACGATTAGTTCATTGATATCTAGGATGTGTTATCTTAGTATTGCCTTAATTTTGAGCAGCGTACATGCACCAAAATTGCTTAAAATTGTCATCTTCTGACCCCTATAATTTTTTTTCCACATACAGGTGAAAAATTTTGCGCCGTAGTCTGTAGTTTGTATCGGTACCGTTTTTGTTTTGATGAGACTATTTCATTGCTTTTTGAAAATGTTTTTTATAGTTTGTAAATGTTGGTATATGAAGTGATCACAAATGTGTTATTTTGGACTTTACGTGTACACCATCAACCGTGCGGTTTAACTAACCTTATATTTTAATAGTTCGGACATTTAATCAGGCGGTGGTACCACATATGTTTATTTTTAAGTTAGATTTCATTATTTTATTTTAAAAATAGGAAAAGGGAGAGCATTCAAACTTTTTAGGGAAGGGGTTAATTCACTTTTATTAACTCTTCTTTTTTACACTTTTCACTTTTTTTAGTCCCCATAGGGGGCTATACCATGGAATCTTTTGATTGCATACACTGTTCAATGCTATGCCACATCTATAGTTAGCAAACAGGATAGACATGGGGGTTGGCACTATTAACTCCAGCCAGGAACCTACCAGGAACCAGTAGAAGCGGCGTTCAACCGCAAAACGGACATTGTTCCATTTGTCTGCTCCCTCTCCTACATCTATGTAACCCGCCGACTCTTGTAAGTTAATAAATCTGCCATTATTTGCATCCACACTGCGAAGTGCCATCCTTTCATTCCTTGACGACTTGTTGCATATCTATAGTTACATTAGGTTTTGGAATGGGATGTCCAACAAGCTCATGCAGCCATTTACTTTTATCTTATTATGAGAAGACCCAGATTATAAGAAAAGACAAAAATGTATAGAAGGATTAGATGAGAACAGAAGAACAGGATGAATAGTAACTAGCAGAAAAAATAGTTACATCAACGTGACACAACCTAATAAATGTAAATAAATCCGATTCTTACTGGTGACTCTAAGGGAAGGTCTGTGACATGGATTATTTAGAAAGGGAGGTGGTAAAGAACATGTTTCCACAGAGTATTTGAAAGCTGGTCACTCCCATCTCCGAAATAGAATCAGACTATTAAGGGTGGGAGCTGGACGCTGTTCCCTAGACAGAGTATTTACAGATACAGATGGTCTGTATATATCTTAAGTCATATATACACTGCTATGTCATTCCTCAAGAGTCTTCTCATAGAAAAGCTTCAGCTACAATGGACAGTGTCATTCTGATATTCAAGAACAGTTATAATAAAATGTTATGAAATGTTTCTGAAATGTCAAGACCATATTTAGTAGTTAATGTACAACAAATGTATAAGCTGTGGAATTCATTTATGGATATACTATAGAAATATAGCAGCTTTAGAATTTAGTATGAACATGTAGGTTTCATAAATACACATTAGAAAATCAGCTGGTCCTGCAGAAATGTCTGGCTTAGGCCAGCTTTTGCCTTATGTGTAAAGGGGGCTTAAAAGGGGTCATCCAGCGAAAAACAAATCTTTGGCAGGCCGCCCGCCTGGTGGTTCTGGCAGCAGCCGGCCCATGTGTGGCCACCCAGCAGCCGCTCACTTGCACTAGCGCACAAGATCCTGACTAGTGATGAGCAGCATTGGCCATATTCGCATTCGCGATGTTTCGCAAATATATAGATGAATATTCATCCTATAATCGTGAATTTCGCGTATTCATTATATTCGCATATCCAAGGAAGAAAACAGTGAGGGGGTGGGCAACTTTACTATTGGTTGTGTGGTGGCGGAATTGGGATGAAGCCTTGTAGGGGTGTAGGGTAGTTTGGGTGTTGCTGTTCAGGATAGTTAAGGGCGCTGTTAACCCTTGTCACTTGTGATGCCAGGGTGAGGGTTAAATACTGTGTTTCTTGATAGGCCTATTGCCACCTTTCCCAAGAGCAATAGGTGATGCAGAAATAAAGGATTGTCCACAACCACTGTTAACTGAAAACTTGCAGGAACTTTTACTGAAGGATTTCTGTACATGCAGCAATAGTAACAGTCCAGATAACAGAGTCTCTATGCATATAGCTTGAGCAGCGATTGACAGTTGGTTGGGATCAGATAAGCTCAATTTAGCTTCTTAAGGATTGTATAGAAGATATCCGCTGGATTTAGGGGTGCGTTTAGGTCCAGTGATCTTGCGATGAGTAGCGGGGAATTGCTTAGTCTATCTGCTATGTTAGAGACCTAGGCCGCAAGGCTTCGGCCTAGTAAATCGTCTTGTAAGCTGCAGAGGTCCTACCTCTTCCAGAGTCAGCAACCCAAGAGATGGATCAAGATGGCGCAGGTCCCCTATATGGGCAGGGGCTGGCCATTTTGGATTGGTCCGTAAGAATTGTCACTCACCGTTACAGTGCATTGTGGGTGAACACGTCACAGGAACCTCCAAAGGTCCTGTAGCAAAACCATAGAGTTCTAACCTAATCACGTGACTCGCAGGTCTTGCTATGCTTGAATAGGTAGGCAATTAAATATATACATATATTTATATACTTATACTTATGTGAACTTCTATATATTCACTGACTAACTGAGGGGTGACAAGGGGAAAATTACAAAAGAGGGACCCCGACGTCCTAGGGACTCTGACTATGGGGACCTCTACAAAGGTAACGTATACAATACGGTACCGGGACACCACAAACCCCCTTACTTAAAATAAGTCAACCCCGACGCCTGTCCCCTAAGGCAGAGGAACTAGGACTAGAACAGTATTATATATATATATATATATATATATATATATAATTTTTTCTATACATCCTGACAAAACCTAAGTGAACATTAAACACATTTATACTTGCTTGTTACTCTGACTAGCATTTTGACTAGACAATATTGACGCTATCTAGACATTGAGAAAGCTATCTAACTTTTAGTTTCTAGCTCCTTAGACATTTTTTTATAGCTCTCTATAACATTTATGAGGCTACCTAGACATTTATATACAGCTTCTCTATAACCTTTAGTCTCAAGCTGTCTAAACATTTTGAAATCTCACCACTTTTCTTTCTTTTGCCACGATGAGTCACCTGTTAGTACACAGAAGGGTATATTTGCTTGCCCGAGGCTCTCTACCAATAAGGATAGCTACTAGGGTCTATCGGCTACACGCTACTTATCCCTAGAATACAACAGTATAACCTACCTAGGTTACCTTTAGAAATACATGTTTAATTCTAAACTTGCAAGAGCACCTACTGGCCAGGTCACACACGTAACACAGAGAAGAGAAATATTAGTGTGCCTAACAGTGGCAGGAATTGGGTATCAATAGGCTACAATTCCTAAGTGTTTCTTGAATGTGAGATATATTTTTGTTTTTGTGTATGAACTGAAGTAGACTGAGGTAGTACATTTAAGTGAGTAGTTTAAGTACTATGTGTGCAAGTACTACTTACTAGTTAATCTTGCTATCCCAAGGGCTAGAAACAATGTCACTCTCGGAGGAGCCAAGACAGTCACCTATTTGACAACTACTAAAGCACCTTTTAGTATTTTTTATACATTTATATGTACATGTATATAGGAGTTATTTACATTTTTGGTTTTGGTGTACACGTGCATCTAGCGGAAAATTCTCCGTGTACAACCTTTACTTACTTTTTATGTACACAGACACAAAGCTATTTTTCTGTGTACATGAACCATATACATTTTTATTATACATTTATTAACACTCAACAAGGTTCAGGCGGATACACCTAATAAGTGCAACATTTAGCAAGAGAGTCCTATAAATAGGGTTATGTACATAAAATGGACGTGTAAGGATCTGCAGTCCACCTACACTAGGAGTCTATGTTTCACGGTTGTCCCAAATCAACCGGGCACAAAACTTACGAATCTCCTACTGGCTAGGAGTCTCTTGACCTGATGGTCAGGCACAAAATTTGATGGTTACGTTGCTGAACTTGAGACTGGAACAATCTTAGCACAGTCCTGCTAGGCACATGTCTTGAACTTGGTTACTGAAAAAACAAAAGTGGTTAGCATAGAAAAGCAATAGACATTACTTTACAGTCCTTCAAAAGACATTTCTCTGGTAACTTCTTGTGCCTCTTGTAGATCCTCTATACCTTCCAACATCTGGAGCAGGCAAGGAGTTAATGTAACTCTCCCACACCACATTGGTGAGAGTAGAATGGGCAACAGTAGGATTCAAAGTGACCAGAGGCTTACTGGCCAGGATCACAGTTGGTGCATAAGGTTTCAGCACCATCTCCATATCAGGAGTGGGCCAAAGCACTTTCGGCGGTACCCTGGAAGCAGGCAAACTCTCCATGTCAGAAGAGGGCCTTGGTACATACGTTGGTACCTGTGCAGGAGGCAAACTCTCATCACTCCGAGAGGGCCTAGGTACGGGCGTTGGGACCTCTGGAACAGACAAACTCTCATTGCTTCGAGAGGGTCTAGGTACGGTCTTTGGTGCCCGCAATTTAGGCTTACTTTCTTGATCTTGAGCAGGACTTGGCACTTTACTGTACACAGAAGATGATTGATGTTGTGGAGGCTCCTCCTTCTTGAGTACGTTGGTGGAGGCATCAGGAGCAGACCATTTTGGCCTCAGGTTGAAGGGATCCGATTCCCAATCTGTAGACGGAAAGAATTTGAAGGGAAGCTGTGTTGGGGCTGTTGGTCTTGTGACCGCTGCAGCCCATTCTCCACGCAGGCTCTGGACGGGGGTGTACTCCACAATTTCACCCACCTCCAAGGAGTAAAACTTTTTATGAAGATATGGCCTCTGTACTGCTCGCCGGTTTACGAGGATGGTTTGCCCTGTGTGGCAATCTAGGAGTGTCCCATAACCTCTGACCTTGTCGAACTTGGCCACAGTTGCTCTTTGTCGTTCTAGAGGCTCCTCCCCTTCTCGGGGATGGTCCCATTTGCGGATGAATAAAGCTTCCATATCTTTAGTGTTCTACTGGTAGCTAATTCTTTCCTCAGGAGGCAAATGCACATGCTTAGGGGCATACAGTTCTCTGTGTCGGGCCTTTAGTTTGTCCATCAGTTCAGCCAGCTCGGCGTCTTGACGGGCCCTTTCCCTTTGTGCGGCTGGAATTGGTGGGAGTGGCTTCCCAGGTATAGGTTGTAGAACCGCGTGCATATACTCGATGAGTCCCGGCTCGTCCCCAAAGATCCACTGGGGCAAATCTGGTGAGCACGGTCATGCACTTGGCAAAGTAGATAAAGGTATTTTAGCTTCAGGGCTGAAGGAGGAAGAATAGGCTGCACTGCAGACTCCTCCAATGGGATCTCGGCCCACGAGGGGACAATCTCACCGGTAATGCACCTCCAGGTGTCCCTGCGCTCTCCGCTGGAGGTGTGTCTGGCCAATCGTCGTCTTCATCAGGCAGTGGGGAAGATTGTAGGCCCCCTCTTCATCTAATGACAACCGCTGCAGATGGTCAGCAATTTCTTGGAAAAGTCGGGCTGCGACTGCCACAACTTTCCGCTGTTCCGGCGCCATTTTGCTTTCTTCACCACGTGGAACGCTGCTCTCCGCCATGTCTGTACTCTCCGGCTCTCTGCGCAGACTGAAGAGGTCGCTGTACGTGGTGTCTTTTATAGTGGGCTTCCTCAAAATGGCGACCGACAGGAAGGACGTCATCGGTGCAGCACCGACTTCCGATCCTCCCAGAAACAACTCCTGTGTCTCCAAGTTCCATTTCGGTTGCGACACAGCAACTTGGCAGCCACGCCCAGGGTATTAGCGGAGATACACGGCCCAGGGTCTGGTTCGGGAGGCATTGGGGTTGCTCTGCAAGTGGGCCGTTCCCACCTGTGGGCACTGGTGTTGCAGCATGGTGGGCACCACTCAGTGCAGTGCCATTTTATGCTAGGGATGTTAGGGACCCGCTACTTACAGGTGGCCGTGATGTGGCTAGCGGGCTTGCAGTTCATGATCATAAAGTATACTAACGACCTGTTAGTTTAATGAATGTTGCTGAGAAGCCTTAGATCATTGTGCATGTTTTAGAAATGCGACCATGCCTGCTTTTTTTCTATTTGAATTCTCATAACACTGTACTTGGGTTGGACTCAATAGACATGTTTCTTTTTTCAACCTGTAACTATGTAATCCAGAAGCTACCAGTGCTTGAACAGCTGACACATAATGAAAAATGGGCAGAAAACAGGCACCCATTGTGTAGTGTACTGGAATGATGAGGGATAATGGCTAAAAATTATTAGGGCAATCCTAAGGCTTAACATTAGTAGCATTCAGAATGGTTAACCTCTTACACTTTGGCCTCATACAAGGTGTATTTCTTGTTGAGACCAGGTAATAGGATTATATTATCTGCACTGATGCATACAGTCATGGCCGTAAATGTTGGCACCCCTGAAAATTCAAGAAAATTAAGTATTTCTCACAGAAAAGGATTGCAGTAACACATGTTTTGCTATACACATGTTTATTCCCTTTGTATGTATTGGAACTAAACCAATAAAAGGAGGGGAAAAAATGAGCTAGACAAAATTATTGGCACCCTTTCAAAATTGTGGAAAAATACGAGTATTTCAAGCATGTGATGCTCCTTTAAACTCACCTGGGGCAAGTAACAGATGTGGGCAATTTAAAAATCACACCTGAAAGCAGGACTTGAGAACCAAAATTGTGGAAAAATATCAACAATCTCAAGGTTACAAGTCCATCTCCAGAGATATAGATTTGCCTTTGTCCACAGTGTGCCACACTATCAAAATGTCTGCAACCCATGGCACTGTAGCTAATCTCCCTGGGCATGGACAGAAGAGAAACATTGATGAAATGTGTCAACGCAGGATAGTCCGGATGGTGGATAAGCAGCCTCAAACAAGTTCCAAAGATATTCAAGCTGTCCTGCAGGCTCAGGGAGCATCAGTGTCAGCCCGAACTATCCGTGGACATTTAAATGAAATGAAGCGCTATGGCAGGAGATTCAGGAGGACCCCACTGCTGACACAGAGACATAAAAAAGCAAGACTACATTTTGCCAAAATGAACTTGAGTAAGCCAAAAATCCTTCTGAGAAAACATCTTGTGGACAGATGAGACCAAGATAGAGCTTTTTGGTAAAGCACATCATTTTACTGTTTACCGAAAATGGAATGAGGCCTACAAAGAAAATAACACAGTACCTACAGTGAAATATAGTGGAGGTTCAATGATGTTTTGGGGTTGTTTTGCTGCCTCTGGCACTGGGTGCCTTGAATGTGTGCAAGGCATCATGAAATCTGAGGATTATCAACAGATTTTGGGTCACACTGTACAGACTAGTGTTAGAAAGCTGGGTTTGTGTCCAAAATCTTGGGTCTTCCAGCAGGACAAGCACACAGAAATTGATGGCAACAAAGTGCTGGAGAGTTTTGAAGAGGCCAGCAATGAGTCCAGATCTAAATCCCATTGAACCCCTGTGGAGAGATCTTAAAATTGCTGTTGTGAAAGAGTGGTCCAACATTCCAGCTGAGAGGTGTAAGAAGCATATTGATGGTTATAGGAAGCAACTGATTTCAGTTATTTTTTCCCAAGGATGTGCAACCAAATATTAAGTCCAGACCATTTTTGGAGTTGGGTGTGACATTTTATCCAATTTGCTTTTTCTCCTCCCTTTTTTTGTTTAGTTCCAATGTACACAAAGGGAATAAACATGTGTACAGCAAAACATGTGTTACTGCAATCCTTTTCTGTGAGAAATACTTCATTTTCATGAAAAATTTCAGGGGTGCCAACATTTATGGCCATGACTATATATATACCTGGATTTCTCTAGAAGCATGTTGTCTGTTTTCAGAGTAAAGATGTGGTTTCAGATGTTGCTCATATTTTAGTGCTTACAGGCCCATGAAATATAAATCCCATACCGAGTATAACAGGCTGGCAGGTAAATTGGAGACTTCCTGGAACACTAAAATGATTCTGAATTCTTTTGTCTAATCTTTGAACTAAAATTTATGGTCCAGGATCTTGAACACATGACTTTTGGAAAGCACCTGGCATGTGCTGATGTATATACTTGTATATGATGCTCATATGATGTATATATGTGATTCTCAACAGACAGCAGCATGAATGATGTGACCTTCTGAAGGTCTGCAAAGACCTGGTGTATATATGCTCATATATATATATATATATATATATATATATATATATATATCTCAAAGAAAATACTAAAATATTAGTGTAAACAGATCTACATAATGCATACAGTGCATTGGTTGTTACTAGGGATGTCCCGGGGCCGATACTAGCCATTTCCCTGGTATCGGGGACTCGTTCAGTGTCCCCAATACCAAATCCGATACCTGCTCCGTTCTCCCGTCCGCATCATGGCGTTCATTGGAGGAGCATGTGACACACGTTACTCCCCGTCCTCCACTGCGCCCAGCGTAACGCTAAGGAGGAAGCAGAGTGACATGTATGTCACATGCTCCCCCATAAAATGCCATGATGCAGACGGGAGAACGGGGAAGCAAGGCGGCAGCACCAGTCAGAGGACAGCCGCAGGTGAGCTGTCCACAAGGGTGGGGACTGTGGTCTACAGATGGCCTGCTACTAACGTCTACGGGGGGGTGGGGCACTGTCTGCAAGGGGGGGGGGCCGTGCTGTCTACAAGGGGTGGCTAATACTAATGTCTACAGGGGGCTGCTGCTAATGTCTGCTAAGGGATACTACCTAATATTAAAAAGACAATCTTACAGCAGAGTCACCTGCACTAACTTGAATTTATAGGTAGATAGCGCCCGTGACCCGGTTTCTAGCGCTGCTCCCCATGTGGTCATTGGTCTCGCCGCCAATGCAAATTCTTTGTTCTGCCCAATGGAGAAGAGAAAAATCTAGGCTCATACTACAGCAGTCGCCTCCATCGCGCATAACAAGGACCCCACATATAAGCACAGTAAGCAGCGCCAGAGACCGGGTCCCCCTGGTGTCAGATTCCCTTTAAAATAAAAGTACTCGTAATTGGTATAGGCGAGTACTAGAATTAAAGTATCAGTACTCAGTCTTAAAAAAAATGGTATCGGGACATCCCTAGTTGCTACAAACTGCTTTTTTTTGTATCTATAAGCTTGCTTGCGTTACATCTTCAAGAAAAACTGAAGGTAATGATTTTATTTTGAGAAGGGTAAATATCCCAGATCCCATTAGATGACTATGGTGAGATATCTGTGATGTTTTCTCTCTACCCAGTGCAGTTGGTTCATAACTCACTCACACAGTGGAGGGCATATATGAAAATATGTCCTTTCTGCCAGGCCATACTGCCAGGTTTTGAAAACAGACAGAAAGGCCTCAATCTTGTTTCCTGCTGGGAGTTGTAGATTTGCAACAGTTGGAGGCACACTGGTTGGGAAACACTGTATCTAGCCTATTCAGCATACACATCATGTTACACCAGTGTTTCCCAACCAGGGTGCCTCCAAGATGTTGCAAAACTACTACTACCAGCATTCCCTGGTTGGGAAATACTGGCATACACACACATAACAGGGACTACAACTCCCAGCATGTCATTCAGGAGTTCCCCCCTCACACATAGAAATCATCCCCAGTATGATATTTATTCCCTGTAGTCTATACACCACCAGCCCCTGCAGTGTAATATGTCTCCTCACATATAGAAATCATCCCCAGCCCGTGCAGTGTAATATGTCTCCTCACATATAGAAATCATCCCCAGCCCCTGTAGTGTAATATGTCTCCTCACATATAGAAATCATCCTCAGCCCCTGCAGTGTAATTCGTCTCCTCACATATAGAAATCATCCCCAGCCCGTGCAGTGTAATATGTCTCCTCACATATAGAAATCATCCCCAGCCCGTGCAGTGTAATATGTCTCCTCACATATAGAAATCATCCCCAGCCCGTGCAGTGTAATATGTCTCCTCACATATAGAAATCATCCCCAGCCCCTGCAGTGTAATATGTCTCCTCACATATAAAAATCATCCCCAGCCCCTGCAGTGTAATATGTCTCCTCACATATAGAAATCATCCCCAGCCCCTGCAGTGCAGTATGTCTCCTCACATATAGAAATCATCCTCAGCCCCTGCAGTGTAATATGTCTCCTCACATATAGAAATCATCCTCAGCCCCTGCAGTGTAATTCGTCTCCTCACATATAGAAATCATCCCCAGCCCCTGCAGTGTAATATGTCTCCTCACATATAGAAATCATCCCCAGCCCGTGCAGTGTAATATGTCTCCTCACATATAGAAATCATCCCCAGCCCGTGCAGTGTAATATGTCTCCTCACATATAAAAATCATCCCCAGCCCGTGCAGTGTAATATGTCTCCTCACATATAAAAATCATCCCCAGCCCCTGCAGTGTATATGTCTCCTCACATATAGAAATCATCCTCAGCCCCTGCAGTGCAGTATGTCTCCTCACATATAGAAATCATCCCCAGCCCCTGCAGTGTAATATGTCTCCTCACATATAGAAATCATCCCCAGCCCCTGCAGTGTAATATGTCTCCTCACATATAGAAATCATCCCCAGCCCCTGCAGTGTAATATGTCTCCTCACATATAGAAATCATCCTCAGCCCCTGCAGTTCAGTATGTCTCCTCACATATAGAAATCATCCCCAGCCCCTGCAGTGTAATATGTCTCCTCACATATAGAAATCATCCCCAGCCCCTGCAGTGTAATATGTCTCCTCACATATAAAAATCATCCCCAGCCCCTGCAGTGTAATATGTCTCCTCACATATAGAAATCATCCCCAGCCCCTGCAGTGCAGTATGTCTCCTCACATATAGAAATCATCCTCAGCCCCTGCAGTGTAATATGTCTCCTCACATATAGAAATCATCCTCAGCCCCTGCAGTGTAATTCGTCTCCTCACATATAGAAATCATCCCCAGCCCCTGCAGTGTAATATGTCTCCTCACATATAGAAATCATCCCCAGCCCGTGCAGTGTAATATGTCTCCTCACATATAGAAATCATCCCCAGCCCGTGCAGTGTAATATGTCTCCTCACATATAAAAATCATCCCCAGCCCGTGCAGTGTAATATGTCTCCTCACATATAAAAATCATCCCCAGCCCCTGCAGTGTAATATGTCTCCTCACATATAGAAATCATCCCCAGCCCCTGCAGTGTAATACGTCTCCTCACATATAGAAATCATCCTCAGCCCCTGCAGTGTATATGTCTCCTCACATATAGAAATCATCCCCAGCCCCTGCAGTGTAATATGTCTCCTCACATATAGAAATCATCCCCAGCCCCTGCAGTGTAATATGTCTCCTCACATATAGAAATCATCCTCAGCCCCTGCAGTGCAGTATGTCTCCTCACATATAGAAATCATCCCCAGCCCCTGCAGTGTAATATGTCTCCTCACATATAGAAATCATCCCCAGCCCATGGAGTGTAATATGTCTCCTCACATATAGAAATCATCCCCAGCCCCTGCAGTGTAATATGTCTCCTCACATACAGAAATCATCCCCAGCCCCTGCAGTGTAATATGTCTCCTCACATATAGAAATCATCCCCAGCCCCTGCAGTGTAATATGTCTCCTCACATATAGAAATCATCCCCAGCCCCTGCAGTGTAATATGTCTCCTCACATATAGAAATCATCCCCAGCCCCTGCAGTGTAATATGTCTCCTCACATATAGAAATCATCCCCAGCCCCTGCAGTGTATATGTCTCCTCACATATAGAAATCATCCCCAGCCCCTGCAGTGTAATATGTCTCCTCACATATAAAAATCATCCCCAGCCCCTGCAGTGTATATGTCTCCTCACATATAGAAATTATCCCCAGCCCCTGCAGTGTAATATGTCTCCTCACATATAGAAATCATCCCCAGCCCCTGCAGTGTAATATGTCTCCTCACATATAGAAATCATCCCCAGCCCCTGCAGTGCACTATGTCTCCTCACATATAGAAATCATCCCCAGCCCGTGCAGTGTAATATGTCTTCTCATATATAGAAATCATCCCCAGCCCCTGCAGTGCAATATGTCTCCTCACATATAGAAACCACCCCCAGCCCCTGCAGTGTAATATGTCTCCTCACATATAGAAATCATCCAGAAGCCCCTGCAGTGTAATATGTCTCCTCACATATAGAAATCATCCCCAGCCCGTGCAGTGTAATATGTCTCCTCACATATAGAAATCATCCCCAGCCCCTGCAGTGTAATATGTCTCCTCACATATAGAAATCATCCCCAGCCCGTGCAGTGTAATATGTCTCCTCACATATAGAAATCATCCCCAGCCCGTGCAGTGTAATATGTCTTCTCACATATAGAAATCATCCCCAGCCCCTGCAGTGTAATATGTCTCCTCACACATAGAAATCATCCCCAGCCCCTGCAGTGTAAAATGTCTTCTCACATATCGAAATCATCCCCAGCCCCTGCAGTGTAGTATGTCTCCTCACATATAGAAATCATCCCCATCCTCTGCAGTGTAATATGTCTCCACACATATAGAAATCATCCCCAGCCCCTGCAGTGTAATATGTCTCCTCACATATAGAAATCATCCCCAGCCCCTGCAGTGTAATATGTCTCCTCACATATAGAAATCATCCCCAGCCCATGCAGTGTAATATGTCTCCTCACATATAGAAATCATCCCCAGCCCCTGCAGTGTAATATGTCTCCTCACATATAGAAATCATCCCCAGCCCCTGCAGTGTAATATGTCTCCTCACATATAGAAATCATCCCCAGCCCCTGCAGTGCAGTATATCTCCTCACATATAGAAATCATCCCCAGCCTGTGCAGTGCAGTATGTCTCCTCACATATAGAAATCCTCCCCAGCCCCTGCAGTGTAATATGTCTCCTCACATATAGAAATCATCCCCAGCCCGTGCAGTGTAATGTCTCCTCACATATAGAAATCATCCCCAGCCCCTGCAGTGCAGTATATCTCCTCACATATAGAAATCATCCCCAGCCCGTGCAGTGCAGTATGTCTCCTCACATATAGAAATCATCCCCAGCCCGTGCAGTGCAGTATGTCCCCTCACATATAGAAATCATCCCCAGCCCGTGCAGTGTAATATGTCTCCTCACATATAGAAATCATCCCCAGCCCCTGCAGTGTAGTATGTCTCCTCACATATAGAAATCATCCCCAGCCCCTGCAGTGCAGTATGTCTCCTCACATATTGAAATCATCCTCAGCCCATGCAGTGTAATATGTCTCCTCACATATAGAAATCATCCCCAGCCCGTGCAGTGTAATATGTCTCCTCACATATAGAAATCATCCCCAGCCCCTGCAGTGCAGTATATCTCCTCACATATAGAAATCATCCCCAGCCCGTGCAGTGCAGTATGTCTCCTCACATATAGAAATCATCCCCAGCCCGTGCAGTGTAATATGTCTCCTCACATATAGAAATCATCCCCAGCCCCTGCAGTGTAATATGTCTCCTCACATGTAGAAATCATCCCCAGCCCCTGCAGTGTAGTATGTCTCCTCACATATAGAAATCATCCCCAGCCCCTGCAGTGTAGTATGTCTCCTCACATATAGAAATCATCCCCAGCCCCTGCAGTGCAGTATGTCTCCTCACATATTGAAATCATCCTCAGCCCATGCAGTGTAATATGTCTCCTCACATATAGAAATCATCCCCAGCCCGTGCAGTGTAATATGTCTCCTCACATATAGAAATCATCCCCAGCACCTGCAGTGTAATATGTCTCCTCACATATAGAAATCATCCCCAGCCTGTGCAGTGTAATATGTCTCCTCACATACAGAAATCATCCCCAGCCCCTGCAGTGTAATATGTCTCCTCACATATAGAAATCATCCCCAGCCCCTGCAGTGTAATATGTCTCCTCACATATAGAAATCATCCCCAGCCCCTGCAGTGTAATGTCTCCTCACATATAGAAATCATCCCCAGCCCCTGCAGTGCAGTATTTCTCCTCACATATAGAAATCATCCCCAGCCCGTGCAGTGCAGTATGTCTCCTCACATATTGAAATCATCCCCAGCCCGTGCAGTGTAATATGTCTCCTCACATATAGAAATCATCCCCAGCCCGTGCAGTGTAATATGTCTCCTCACATATAAAAATCATCCCCAGCCCGTGCAGTGTAGTATGTCTCCTCACATATAGAAATCATCCCCAGCCCCTCCAGTGCAGCATGTCTCCTCACATATAGAAATCATCCCCAGCCCCTGCAGTGCAGTATGTCTCCTCACATATAGAAATCATCCCCAGCCCTTGCAGTGTAATATGTCTCCTCACATATAGAAATCATCCCCAGCCCCTGCAGTGTAATATGTCTCCTCACATATAGAAATCATCCCCAGCCCGTGCAGTGCAGTATGTCTTCTCACATATAGAAATCATCCTCAGCCTGTGCAGTGTAATATGTCTCCTCACATACAGAAATCATCCCCAGCCCCTGCAGTGCAATATGTCTCCTCACATATAGAAATCATCCCCAGCCCCTGCAGTGTAATATGTCTCCTCACATATAGAAATCATCCCCAGCCCGTGCAGTGTAATGTCTCCTCACATATAGAAATCATCCCCAGCCCCTGCAGTGCAGTATTTCTCCTCACATATAGAAATCATCCCCAGCCCGTGCAGTGCAGTATGTCTCCTCACATATTGAAATCATCCCCAGCCCGTGCAGTGTAATATGTCTCCTCACATATAGAAATCATCCCCAGCCCGTGCAGTGTAATATGTCTCCTCACATATAAAAATCATCCCCAGCCCGTGCAGTGTAGTATGTCTCCTCACATATAGAAATCATCCCCAGCCCCTCCAGTGCAGCATGTCTCCTCACATATAGAAATCATCCCCAGCCCCTGCAGTGCAGTATGTCTCCTCACATATAGAAATCATCCCCAGCCCTTGCAGTGTAATATGTCTCCTCACATATAGAAATCATCCCCAGCCCCTGCAGTGTAATATGTCTCCTCACATATAGAAATCATCCCCAGCCCGTGCAGTGCAGTATGTCTTCTCACATATAGAAATCATCCTCAGCCTGTGCAGTGTAATATGTCTCCTCACATACAGAAATCATCCCCAGCCCCTGCAGTGCAATATGTCTCCTCACATATAGAAATCATCCCCAGCCCCTGCAGTGTAATATGTCTCCTCACATATAGAAATCATCCCCAGCCCGTGCAGTGTAATATGTCTCCTCACATATAGAAATCATCCCCAGCCCCTGCAGTGTAATATGTCTCCTCACATATAGAAATCATCCCCAGCCCCTGCAGTGTAATATGTCTCCTCACATATAGAAATCATCCCCAGCCCCTGCAGTGTTATGTCTCCACACATATAGAAATCATCCCCAGCCCGTGCAGTGTAATATGTCTCCTCACATATAGAAATCATCCCCAGCCCCTGCAGTGTAATATGTCTCCTCACATATAGAAATCCTCCCCAGCCCCTGCAGTGTAATATGTCTCCTCACATATAGAAATCATCCCCAGCCCCTGCAGTGTAATATGTCTCCTCACATATAGAAATCATCCCCAGCCCCTGCAGTGCAGTATGTCTCCTCACATATAGAAATCATCCCCAGCCCGTGCAGTGTAATATGTCTCCTCACATATAGAAATCATCCCCAGCCTCTGCAGTGCAATATGTCTCCTCACATATAGAAATTATCCCCAGCCCCTGCAGTGCAGTATGTCTCCTCACATATAGAAATCATCCCCAGCCCGTGCAGTGTAATATGTCTCCTCACATATAGAAATCATCCCCAGCCCGTGCAGTGCACTATGTCTCCTCACATATAGAAATCATCCCCAGCCCGTGCAGTGTAATATGTCTCCTCACATATAGAAATCATCCCCAGCCCGTGCAGTGTAATATGTCTCCTCACATATAAAAATCATCCCCAGCCCGTGCAGTGTAGTATGTCTCCTCACATATAGAAATCATCCCCAGCCCCTCCAGTGCAGCATGTCTCCTCACATATAGAAATCATCCCCAGCCCCTGCAGTGCAGTATGTCTCCTCACATATAGAAATCATCCCCAGCCCTTGCAGTGTAATATGTCTCCTCACATATAGAAATCATCCCCAGCCCCTGCAGTGTAATATGTCTCCTCACATATAGAAATCATCCCCAGCCCGTGCAGTGCAGTATGTCTTCTCACATATAGAAATCATCCTCAGCCTGTGCAGTGTAATATGTCTCCTCACATACAGAAATCATCCCCAGCCCCTGCAGTGCAATATGTCTCCTCACATATAGAAATCATCCCCAGCCCCTGCAGTGTAATATGTCTCCTCACATATAGAAATCATCCCCAGCCCGTGCAGTGTAATATGTCTCCTCACATATAGAAATCATCCCCAGCCCCTGCAGTGTAATATGTCTCCTCACATATAGAAATCATCCCCAGCCCCTGCAGTGTAATATGTCTCCTCACATATAGAAATCATCCCCAGCCCCTGCAGTGTTATGTCTCCACACATATAGAAATCATCCCCAGCCCGTGCAGTGTAATATGTCTCCTCACATATAGAAATCATCCCCAGCCCCTGCAGTGTAATATGTCTCCTCACATATAGAAATCCTCCCCAGCCCCTGCAGTGTAATATGTCTCCTCACATATAGAAATCATCCCCAGCCCCTGCAGTGTAATATGTCTCCTCACATATAGAAATCATCCCCAGCCCCTGCAGTGCAGTATGTCTCCTCACATATAGAAATCATCCCCAGCCCGTGCAGTGTAATATGTCTCCTCACATATAGAAATCATCCCCAGCCTCTGCAGTGCAATATGTCTCCTCACATATAGAAATTATCCCCAGCCCCTGCAGTGCAGTATGTCTCCTCACATATAGAAATCATCCCCAGCCCGTGCAGTGCAGTTTGTCTCCTCACATATAGAAATCATCCCCAGCCCGTGCAGTGCACTATGTCTCCACACATATAGAAATCATCGCCAGCCCCTGCAGTGTAGAATGTCTCCTCACATATAGAAATCATCCCCAGCCCCTTCAGTGTAGTATGTCTCCTTACATATAGAAATCATCCCCAGCCCCTGCAGTGTAGAATGTCTCCTCACATATAGAAATCATCCCCAGCCCCTGCAGTGTAATATGTCCCCTCACATATAGAAATCATCCCCAGCCCCTGCAGTGCAGTATGTCTCCTCACATATAGAAATCATCCCCAGCCCCTGCAGTGCAGTATGTCTCCTCACACATTGGAGCTGTGTACGTCCTCAATCAGGCTCAAGCAGGAGTGCTGTGATTGGTTCAATATGTGAGTGCTGTGATTGGTGAGCAATAAGAAGGGCAGAGATTTAGCACAGTAGGGCGTGATATGGGCAGGCTTTGGGGGTGTACATTATGTTACAGACTTGAGAGGAAGTCATTTTTTTCAGAGTGAAGAGGATGATGGGAGCTCGGGCTCCATAACCAGGAAGTGCTGCTATATTCACAGTGGCATAGCATACAAACGGGATGGGGCAGACAAATAATGAAAAGTGCGGTGGCATCATGGAGTCAAGGTTTAACCTGTGGCAGGTACTTATTTTCAGATTTTTCACTATTGGATATCTCCTTTAAAGGGGTTATCCAGCATAAGGTGATTTAGTACGTACCTGGCAGGCAGTAATGGACATGCTTAGGAAGGATCTGCGCTTGTCTTGGGGCTAAATGGCTATGTTGTGAGATTACCATAACACTGTGGCTAGCTTTTTGTGAACTAGCATTTCCTGTTTGACTGTTCTTTTTATTTTTACTACAAATCCCACAATTCTATTTTCCTCCCACACATCAGCCACCCATCCCACTGAAACATAAATGAGCTGCATCCATTCAAAAGACATGTGGTTTTCAATCAGGGTGCCTACAGCTGTTTCATTAGTTGCAGTTGATCTCTGTCCCACCAAGCGATCCCTCCCCCCATTGAAGCAGACAGGCTCCCTGTCATCAGCTGACTAGTAAGTCAGGTCTCGGTCGCACTGCAACCTGGGAAGAATCTGAGACAACAGTCATTTTGTATGCTGATAAAAATAAAAATTGGGGGGGAAGGGGAATCACAGAAAAATTGTGAGAAAACCACACACAGGTACAGACACTATATTATGAACTACACTAACTTTACAGCCCCTGTAGCATAGTCAAATAAAAAAATTCCTGGAATACCCCCTTTAAAATAGAGACGTATTACAGAAAAACTAGTATTGGGAGGGTATTTGTGTGCTGCCTTATGACTCAAGGAAATAAAAGTTAGCACACACAGATGGGTTCTAAAATATAAATCCATTGGGAGGGTAAATCTTAAAAAGGACAATAGCATCAAAAGTGGAATTCTAAGCCTATACTCAAGAATTTCACAGGATAACAGTGTGGACCAGGAGGCTGCAATACAGACTCAAAAATTGAACCCTCTTTGCTGGTCAGGAGGAAATTGAACTGGCAGAAAAATCTGAAAAATCTTGAAAATTTTAAATTCCCTTTTTTGCTCAAAATTCTAGATGAGGGAAAACTCCACCTCAGATCTATGAACTTCAACCTCTTCTGGCCGGGGAGGACAAAAAGTTTGCTCATCTCAGCTAGTCAACACTTTGTTTAGGACAAGATAAGAGCCTCCTAACATCCAATGAGGATTATTCTTCTACTGTTCTGCAACAGGAGCCTTCAGGTACAGTACAGGGTCTAGTCCAAGAACTTCACCATCTGTCGACGGCCTGGGATATATGGAGGAAGGCGACCATTTCTTCTATCCTCTGGTAGATCCTTTTCAGAACAAGAGGAATTCTCAGGAGAAGTCAAATACAATTAGAGGAAGCTTACAGAAATTCTCTCTGAAATACACAATGGTTTGAAAAACCAGACTCTGAAAACCAGACAGGATGACCATCACAATGGATTCAGTGGAGATCTTATGTAAGATTTCTTAACGAAGAACATTGGTGGAAAAAATTTCACTAACAGAGATCATCTCACCCTGGTTGATCGGCATCCTGTGGAAGTGCAACCTCTCCAATACCCTGTTGAACTCAGAGGCACCAGACTATTTCCGGATCTTATAGATTCTAAAACCTACTAGAAATAAAAGAGGTTCAAGTCACACTTTGATGGTATAGTCTCTTCTGTCACATAAGATCTTCCAATATGTAGCTTTAAGATTCTACTTTGCTGAATCATAATATACTTGTAGTATGGACTGGTTTTTGGTTTCTTGTATGGATCATGAATGGATTTCTTCGATACGGGCAAACTGCTACCAAGTCAGCCACATCTTCAGTGATGAATGTATACCATTTTGGGGATGAAGATATCCTGCTGAATATTACCGACTTTCTACATGCCAGAAGGAAAACTAACAACCGGACCTGAGGATCCCTTGCTGGAGATCTCTGATGTGGCTCTTTGTCTAAAACACAACCTATGTATCGGAAGGGAGATGGTGAATGTCTCTTCAATAGAATAGATACTCAATCTGCAATCTTCAAATGAGAGACCTGGAAGACGATAGTTGGGATTATTTTGGTGGTAACAGAAAAGAATTAACAGAGACAAGATAAGAAAGAGATTGGATTTATGGACTTGGATAACAAACCTGATCCTTGGGTTTAGGTGACAGATCTTATAGAAACCATTTCAACTTCTTCCTCCAAGTCTGGACCTGGAAACACACAGAAGACAACTAAATCTTTTAGTACAGTAAAGAGAGGAACCCATTTCCCAATATCCTGCACAAAGATATCAGTGACTACAGCACAGACCTAATGTGGGGGGGGGGGGGGGGGACTGGTACTGCCAACCTAATGTAGGGAGGGACTGGTACTGCCAACCTAATGTGGTGGTGGTGGGTGGGAACTGGTACTGCCAACCTAATGTGGTGGTGGTGGGGGGAACTGGTACTGCCAACCTAATGTGGGGGGGGGACTGGTACTGCCAACCTAATGTGAGGGCGGGGAACTGGTACTGCCAACCTAATGTGGGGGAAATTGTACTGCCAACCTAATGTGCGGGGACTTATACTGCTCCAATATGAGTGCAGGTCTGTTTATGTATGTGAGCATGCAAGCAAGAGAGTGTGTGTGTGTAAATATATTTGTATATATATATATATATATATATGCGTGGCGTGAGTTTGTGCTTCAGGGTGCACACCCTAATGCAATAGGCTGTGCACGTATGATAACATACTATATGCAGATAATATGGCTAACAACAGAGCAATAGCTTGTATCCACAAGCATAACAGACTTTATACAGACTATATCAATGTCTCACAACCAGGGTGCCCCCAGATGCTGCAAAACCACAACCCCCAGCACGCCAGGACAGAAAGGCCATCCCAACACGCTGGGGGCCATAGTCCAGCTGCCAACAGAATAGCTTGAATTCACAAGCACTGCAGACTTATGCAGACTATATGGCTGACAATAGAGAGCAATAGCTTGTACTCACAAGCATTACCGGCTTAATACAGCCTATATGGCTGACAACAGAGAGCAATGGCTTGCATCCACAAGTGTTACATGCCTTATGCACTCTAAATGGCTGACAACAGTATAGATAATACAGGACACTTATCTGTATTCCTGGAGTGAAGTCACTGCGTACGTTTTACCTACCCAGAATGCAGTGCAAAAAAAATGGTTGCCACGATTCGAATGCTGGATTTGAGCAACAGCAAGATAGACACTATATATAACATATGGTATAGACACAATGGCCAACATTTATCATTGTCTTTAGACTGTTTTTTGTCTCTACAAAAGGTGCAAGCAGGTTTATTTGCGCCTTTTGGTTTACACACTTTCTGATTTTGAGTTGCAATCCACTGATTTTGGCAATACACATGATATAGAAGGGATTTATCAACTGCGCCTTTTTGTGAAAATGCGCAAAAAAAAGCACAAAGCCGCTGAGAAGTCTCTAAAACTACACCAGCCCAGACTTAGCTTTTTGGTGTATGTGAAGGGTGAAATTTCAGAAAATGTGACCTGCACAACATTTATCAAAAATGCTCTGTGACCATTAAATAAATTTGGTGCTCCTACACATCACCAGCACACAAAGAAAGGTGTAAGAAATTCTTCACTTACACCTACAATGATAAATGCCGGCCAATGTATAACATATTGTGCATGTCAGGTATACCACGGTTTTAGGTCCGGTGAGAAAACCGTATACGGGGAAAAATGAGACAACAGGAGTCAGCGTTTGACTCCGGTCGGCTCATTGAAATGAATGGGGTTCAGGCTGGATCCGTCTGGGATATGGGAGCGGCCGGTTTTTTGTCCCTCCCAACCGGATCCAGCAACCGTACACTACAAACGTAGTGTGAAAGCACCCTAATACAGTGGCTATAGTCCTTCTGGTCTCAGAAGTGTGCCAAGGTTTAAAAAACATCTCTGCTACCAGGACCGCACGGCATGTGATGTACTTGATAATGCAATTTTATTTACATATCACAAGTATATGTAATGCCAGGGAACCCCCCAAAAGTATGAAACATACCTGATGCCAGCAAACTGTTAGAAATATTTGGAGATGGATACCATGGAGATTTCTAGTCTTCACTAGGACCCACACTGGATATACTGTAATAACAGGCATGAGGTTCACTCGCTCTTCACCAGGCCCCGCACTGGATATACTGTAATAACAGGCATGAGGTGCACTCGCTCTTCACCAGGCCCCGCACTGGATATACTGTAATTACAGGCACTAGGTGCACTCGCTCTTCACCAGGCCCCGCACTGGATATACTGTAATTACAGGCACTAGGTGCACTCGCTCTTCACCAGGCCCCGCACTGGATATACTGTAATAACAGGCATGAGGTGCACTCACTCTTCACCAGGTCCCACACTGGATATACTGTAATAACAGGCATGAGGTGCACTCACTCTTCACCAGGTCCCACACTGGATATACTGTAATAACAGGCATGAGGTGCACTCACTCTTCACCAGGTCCCACACTGGATATACTGTAATAACAGGCACTAGGTGCACTCGCTCTTCACCAGGCCCCGCACTGGATATACTGTAATAACAGGCATGAGGTGCATTCACTCTTCACCAGGTCCCACACTGGATATACTGTAATAACAGGCATTAGGTGCACTCACTCTTCACCAGGCCCCGCACTGGATATGCTGTAATAACAGGCATGAGGTGCACTCACTCTTCACCAGGTCCCACACTGGATATACTGTAATAACAGGCATTAGGTGCACTCGCTCTTCACCAGGTCCCACACTGGATATACTGTAATAACAGGCATTAGGTGCACTCACTCTTCACCAGGTCCCACACTGGATATACTGTAATAACAGGCATTAGGTGCACTCGCTCTTCACCAGGCCTCGCACTGGATATACTGTAATAACAGGCATGAGGTGCACTCACTCTTCACCAGGCCCCGCACTGGATATACTGTAATAACAGGCATGAGATACACTCTCTCTTCACCAGGCCCCGCACTGGATATACTGTAATAACAGGCATGAAGTGCACTCACTCTTCACCAGGTCCCGCACTGGATATACTGTAATAACAGGCATTAGGTGCACTCGCTCTTTACCAGGCCCCGCACTGGATATACTGTAATAACAGGCATGAGGTGCACTCACTCTTCACCAGGCCCCACACTGGATATACTGTAATAAAAGGCATGAGGTGATCTCTCTTTTTACCAGGTCCCACACTGAATATACTGTGGTAGCAGACATACTTTGTATTTACCAGGAACCCCGTACTGGATATACTGCACACAGGCGCCATATACAAGTTATACTTCCGGAACAAGTATGAGTCGGCCAGGACCCCGTGCTGGCTTATGACTCATAGAAGGACACTGGTACAGGTATTACCAGGACCCCGCACTGGATATGCTGTATACAACCAAATACTGGTTATACTTACGGAACCAGTATGAGTCGGCCAGGACCCCGCTCTGGTCTACGACTCGTAAGAGGACACTGGCACAGGTATTACCAGGACCCCGCACTGGTAAGGCATGAAGCTCAGAACATACTCTGAAATCAGATCACTGCCAGGAACTCCACACTAGCACTTCTAACGTTGCAGCCAGGATCCCGCAAGGCCGATCAAAAGATCTGTAAGTCCAAAAACATCCAAAACAAATGGAAAAGCAAAGGGAGACAAGAGTAGGAGGAACACATCCTATTGGTGGAATGAGGACAATAGAGAGTTTTTATGGGGTCAGCAATTAACTATGGTAATTTCTTGATTATCTTGCTAGGTGGACAGTCCTAGGGTGGAGTCTGGGGGATGAAATATCCCATCTGTGTGTGCTGCCTTAGGGCGAATAGGAAGACAGTATTAGTGAATAATATCAGATGAAGAAGTTTGTCAGGATAGTACCAGATGAGGAATACTGCAGGATAGTATCAGAGGAGGAATACTGCATGACAGTATCAGAGGAGGAATACTGCAGGATAGTATCAGATGAGGAATAATGCAGGATAGTATATGATGCGGAATACTGCAGGATAGTATCAGATGCGGAATACTGCAGGATAGTTTCAGATGAGCAATAATGCAGGATAGTATCAGATGAGGAATACTGCAGGATAGTATCAGATGAGGAATACTGCAGGATAGTATCGGATGAGGAATACTGCAGGATAGCATCAGAGGAGGAATACTGCAGGATAGTATCAGATGAGGAATACTGCAGGATAGTATCAGATGAGGAATACTGCAGGATAGTATCAGATGAGGAATACTGCAGGATAGTATCGGATGAGGAATACTGCAGGATAGCATCAGAGGAGGAATACTGCAGGATAGTATCAGATGAGGAATACTGCAGGATAGTATCAGATGAGGAATACTGCAGGATAGTATCAGAAGAGGAATACTGCAGGATAGTATCAGACTGCAGGATAGTATCAGATGAAGAATACTGAAGGATAGTATCAGATGAGGAATACTGCAGGATAGTATCAGATAAGGAATACTGCAGGATAGTATCAGATGAAGAATACTGCAGAATAGTATCAGATAAGGAATACTGCAGGATAGTATCAGATGAGGAATACTGCAGGATAGTATCAGATGAGGAATACTGAAGGATAGTATAAGAGGAGGAATACTGTAGGATAGTATCAGATGAGGAATACTGCAGGATAGTATCAGATGAGGAATACTGCCGGATAGTATCAGATGAAGAATACTGAAGAATAGTATCAGATGAGGAATACTGCAGGATAGTATCAGATGAGGAATACTGCAGGATAGTATCAGATGAAGAATACTGATGGATAGTATCAGATGAGGAATACTGCAGGATAGTATCAGATGAGGAATACTGCAGGATAGTATCAGATGAAGAATACTGAAAGATAGTATCAGATGAGGAATACTGCAGGATAGTATCAGATGAAGAATACTGAAGGATAGTATCAGAGGAGGAATACTGCAGGATAGTATCAGATGAGGAATAATGCAGGATAGTATATGATGCGGAATACTGCAGGATAGTATCAGATGCGGAATACTGCAGGATAGTTTCAGATGAGCAATAATGCAGGATAGTATCAGATGAGGAATACTGCAGGATAGTATCAGATGAGGAATACTGCAGGATAGTATCGGATGAGGAATACTGCAGGATAGCATCAGAGGAGGAATCTTGCTAGGTGGACAGTCCTAGGGTGGAGTCTGGGGGATGAAATATCCCATCTGTGTGTGCTGCCTTAGGGCGAATAGGAAGACAGTATTAGTGAATAATATCAGATGAAGAAGTTTGTCAGGATAGTACCAGATGAGGAATACTGCAGGATAGTATCAGAGGAGGAATACTGCAGGACAGTATCAGAGGAGGAATACTGCAGGATAGTATCAGATGAGGAATAATGCAGGATAGTATATGATGCGGAATACTGCAGGATAGTATCAGATGCGGAATACTGCAGGATAGTTTCAGATGAGCAATAATGCAGGATAGTATCAGATGAGGAATACTGCAGGATAGTATCAGATGAGGAATACTGCAGGATAGTATCGGATGAGGAATACTGCAGGATAGCATCAGAGGAGGAATACTGCAGGATAGTATCAGATGAGGAATACTGCAGGATAGTATCAGATGAGGAATACTGCAGGATAGTATCAGAAGAGGAATACTGCAGGATAGTATCAGATTAGGAATACTGAAGGATAGTATCAGATGAGGAATACTGCAGGATAGTATCAGATGAAGAATACTGAAGGATAGTATCAGATGAGGAATACTGCAGGATAGTATCAGATAAGGAATACTGCAGGATAGTATCAGATGAAGAATACTGCAGAATAGTATCAGATAAGGAATACTGCAGGATAGTATCGGATGAGGAATACTGCAGGATAGTATCAGATGAGGAATACTGAAGGATAGTATAAGAGGAGGAATACTGTAGGATAGTATCAGATGAGGAATACTGCAGGATAGTATCAGATGAGGAATACTGCCGGATAGTATCAGATGAAGAATACTGAAGAATAGTATCAGATGAGGAATACTGCAGGATAGTATCAGATGAGGAATACTGCAGGATAGTATCAGATGAAGAATACTGAAGGATAGTATCAGATGAGGAATACTGCAGGATAGTATCAGATGAGGAATACTGCAGGATAGTATCAGATGAAGAATACTGAAGGATAGTATCAGATGAGGAATACTGCAGGATAGTATCAGATGAAGAATACTGAAGGATAGTATCAGATGAGGAATACTGTAGGATAGTATCAGATGAAGAATACTGAAGGATAGTATCAGATGAGGAATACTGCAGGATAGTATCAGATGGAGGAATACTGCAGGATAGTATCAGATGAGGAATACTGCAGGATAGTATCAGATGAAGAATACTGAAGGATAGTATCAGATGAGGAATACTGCAGGATAGTATCAGATGAAGAATACTGAAGGATAGTATCAGATGAGGAATACTGCAGGATAGTATCAGATAAGAAATACTGCAGGATAGTATCAGATGAAGAATACTGCAGAATAGTATCAGATTAGGAATACTGCAGGATAGTATCGGATGAGGAATACTGCAGGATAGTATCAGATGAAGAATACTGAAGGATAGTATCAGATGAGGAATACTGCAGGATAGTATCAGATAAGGAATACTGCAGGATAGTATCAGATGAAGAATACTGCAGAATAGTATCAGATTAGGAATACTGCAGGATAGTATCGGATGAGGAATACTGCAGGATAGTATCAGATGAGGAATACTGAAGGATAGTATCAGAGGAGGAATACTGTAGGATAGTATCAGATGAGGAATACTGCAGGATAGTATCAGATGAAGAATAGTGTATGATAGTATCAGATGAGGAATACTGCAGGATAGTATCAGAGGAGGAATACTGCAGGACAGTATCAGAGGAGGAATACTGCAGGATAGTATCAGATGAGGAATAATGCAGGATAGTATATGATGCGGAATACTGCAGGATAGTATCAGATGCGGAATACTGCAGGATAGTATCAGATGAGGAATACTGCAGGATAGTATCAGATGAGGAATACTGCAGGATAGTATCAGATGCGGAATATTACAGGATAGTATCAGATGTGGAATACTACAGGATAGTATCAGATGAGGAATACTGCAGGATAGTATCAGATGAGGAATACTGCAGGATAGTATCAGATGAGGAATACTGCAGGATAGTATCGGATGAGGAATATTGCAGGATAGTATCGGATGAGGAATACTGCAGGATAGTATCAGATGAGGAATACTGCAGGATAGAATCAGATGAATTATACTGCAGGATAGTATCAGATGAGGAATACTGCAGGATAGTATCGGATGAGGAATATTGCAGGATAGTATCGAATGAGGAATACTGCAGGATAGTATCGGATGAGGAATACTGCAGGATAGTATCAGATGAGGAATACTGCAGGATAGTATCAGATGAGGAATACTGCAGGATAGTATCGGATGAGGAATACTGCAGGATAGTATCAGATGAGGAATACTGCAGGATAGTATCGGATGAGGAATACTGCAGCATAGGATCAGATGAATAATACTGCAGGATAGTATCAGAGGAGGAATACTGCAGGATAGTATCAGATGAGGAATACTGCAGGATAGTATCAGAGGAGGAATACCGTAGGATAGTATCAGATGAAGAATACTGCAGGATAGTATCAGATGAATAATACTGCAAGATAGTATCAGAGGAGGAAAACTGTAGGATAGTATCAGATGAAGAATACTGCAGGATAGTATAAGATGAGGAATACTGCAGGATAGTATCAGATGAAGAATACTGCAGGATAGAATCAGATGAAGAATACTGAAGGATAGCATCAGATGAGGAAAACTGCAGGATAGTAGCAGATGAAGAATACTGCAGGATAGTAGCAGATGAGGAATACTGAAGGATTGTAATAGATGAGGAATACTGCAGGATAGTATCAGAGGAGGAGTCGTGCGGGATAGTATCAGATGAGGAATACTAAAGGATTGTACCAGATGAGGAATACTGCATGATAGTATCAGATGAGGAATACTGCAGGATAGTATCAGATGAGGAATACTGCAGTAGCAGAGGAATCAACTCAGGAATACCGTAGGATAGTATCAGATGAAGAATACTGAAGGATAGTATCAGATGAGGAATACTGCAGAATAGTATCAGATGAAGAATACTGCAGGATAGTATCAGATGAGGAATACTGCAGGATAGTATCAGATGAGGAATACTGCAGGATTGTATCAGATGAGGAATACTGCAGGATAGTATCAGATGAGGAGTACTGCAGGATAGTATCAGATGAGGAATACTGCATGATATTGTCAGATGAGGAATACTGCAGGATAGTATCAGATGAGGAATACTGCAGGATAGTATCAGATGAGGAATACTGCAGTATCAGAGGAATCAACTCAGGAATACTGTAGGATAGTATCAGATGAGGAATACTGCAGGATAGTATCAGATGAGGAATACTGCAGGATAGTATCAGATGAGGAATACTAAAGGATTGTACCAGATGAGGAATACTGCAGGATAGTATCAGACGAGGAATACTGCAGGATAGTATCAGATGAGGAATACTGCAGAATAGTGTCAGAGGAGGAATACTGCAGGATAGTATCAGATGAATAATACTGCAGCATAGTATCAGATAAGGAATACTGTAGGATAGTATCAGATGAAGAATACTGCAGGATAGTATCAGATGAATAATACTGCAGGATAGTATCAGATGAAAAATACCGCATGATAGTATCAGAGGAGGAAAACTGCAGGATAGTATCAGAAGAGGAATACTGTAGGATAGTATCAGAGGAGGAATACTGCAGGATAGTATCAGAGGAGGAATACTGCATGATAGTATCAGATGAGGAATACTGCAGGATAGTATCAGAGGAGGAATACTGCAGGATAGTATCAGATGAGGAATACTGCAGGATAGCATCAGATGAGGAATACTGCAGGATGGTATCAGAGAAGGAATACTGCAGTATCAGAGGAGGAATATTGCAGTATCAGAGGAATCAACTCAGGAATATTGTAGGATAGTATCAGATGAAGAATACTGCAGGATAGTATCAGATGAGGAATACTGCAGGATAGTATCAGATGAGGAATACTGCAGGATAGTATCAGATGAGGAATACTGCAGGATTGTATCAGATGAGGAATACTGCATGATAGTATCAGATGAGGAATACTGCAGGATAGTATCAGATGAGGAATACTGCAGGATAGTATCAGATGAGGAATACTGCAGGATAGTATCAGATGAGGAATACTGCAGGATAGTATCAGATGAGGAATACTGCAGGATAGTATCAGATGAGAAATACTGCAGGATTGTATCAGATGAGGAATACTGCATGATAGTATCAGATGAGGAATAATGCAGGATAGTATCAGATGAGGAATACTGCAGGATAGTATCAGATGAGGAATACTGCAGGATAGTATCAGATGAGGAATACTGCAGTATCAGAGGAATCAACTCAGGAATACTGTAGGATAGGATCAGATGAGGAATACTGCAGGATAGTATCAGATGAGGAATACTGCAGGATAGTATCAGAGGAGGAACACTGTAGGATAGTATGAGATGAAAAATACTGCAGGATAGTATTGGATGAAGAATACTGCAGGATAGTATCAGATGAGGAGTACTGAAGGATTGTATTAGATGAGGAATACTGCAGGACAGTATCAGAGGAGGAATCGTGCAGGAGAGTATCAGAGGTGGAATACTGCAGTAGCAGAGGAATCAACTCAGGAATACTGTAGGATAGTATCAGATGAAGAATACTGAAGGATAGTATCAGATGAGGAATACTGCAGGATAGTATCAGATGAGGAATACTGCAGGATAGTATCAGATGAATACTGCAGGATAGTATCAGATGAATACTGCAGAATAGTATCAGATAAGGAATACTGCAGGATAGTATTGGATGAGGAATACTGCAGGATAGTATCAGATGAGGAATACTGAAGGATAGTATCAGAGGAGGAATACTGTAGGATGGTATCAGATGAAGAATACTGAAGGATAGTATCAGATGAATAATACTGCAGGATAGTATCAGATGAGGAATACTGCAGGATAGTATCAGATGAATAATACTGCAGGATAGTATCAGATGCATAATACTGCAGCATAGCATCAGATGAGGAATACTGTAGGATAGTATCAGATGAAGAATACTGCAGGATAGTATCAGATGAATAATACTGCAGGATAGTATCAGGGGAGGAAAACTGCAGGATAGTATCAGATGAATAATACCGCAGGATAGTATCAGAGGAGGAAAACTGCAGGATAGTATCAGAAGAGGAATACTGAAGGTTAGTATCAGAGGAGGAATACTGTAGGATAGTATCAGAGGTGGAATACTGCAGGATAGTATCAGAGGAGGAATACTGCATGATAGTATCAGATGAGGAATACTGCAGGATAGTATCACAGGAGGAATACTGCAGGATCGTATCAGATGAGGAATACTGCAGGATAGTATCAGATGAGGAATACTGCAGGATAGTATCAGATGAGGAATACTGCAGGATAGTATCAGATAAGGAATACTGCAGGATAGTATCAGATGGATGAATACTGCAGGATAGTATCAGATGAATACTGCAGAATAGTATCAGATAAGGAATACTGCAGGATAGTATTGGATGAGGAATACTGCAGGATAGTATCAGATGAGGAATACTGAAGGATAGTATCAGAGGAGGAATACTGTAGGATGGTATCAGATGAAGAATACTGAAGGATAGTATCAGATGAATAATACTGCAGGATAGTATCAGATGAGGAATACTGCAGGATAGTATCAGATGAATAATACTGCAGGATAGTATCAGATGCATAATACTGCAGCATAGCATCAGATGAGGAATACTGTAGGATAGTATCAGATGAAGAATACTGCAGGATAGTATCAGATGAATAATACTGCAGGATAGTATCAGGGGAGGAAAACTGCAGGATAGTATCAGATGAATAATACCGCAGGATAGTATCAGAGGAGGAAAACTGCAGGATAGTATCAGAAGAGGAATACTGAAGGTTAGTATCAGAGGAGGAATACTGTAGGATAGTATCAGAGGTGGAATACTGCAGGATAGTATCAGAGGAGGAATACTGCATGATAGGATCAGATGAGGAATACTGCAGGATAGTATCACAGGAGGAATACTGCAGGATCGTATCAGATGAGGAATACTGCAGGATAGTATCAGATGAGGAATACTGCAGGATAGTATCAGATGAGGAATACTGCAGGATAGTATCAGATAAGGAATACTGCAGGATAGTATCAGATGGAGGAATACTGCAGGATAGTATCAGATGAGAAATATTGCAGGATAGTATCAGAGGAGGAACACTGTAGGATAGTATCAGATGAAAAATACTGCAGGATAGTATTAGATGAAGAATACTGCAGGATAGTATCAGATGAGGAGTACTGAAGGATTGTATTAGATGAGGAATACTGCAGGACAGTATAAGAGAAGGAATCGTGCAGGATAGTATCAGAGGAGGAATACTGCAGGATAGTATCAGATAAGGAATACTGCAGGATAGTATCAGAGGAGGAACACTGTAGGATAGTATCAGATGAAAAATACTGCAGGATAGTATTGGATGAAGAATACTGCAGGATAGTATCAGATGAGGAGTACTGAAGGATTGTATTAGATGAGGAATACTGCAGGACAGTATCAGAGGAGGAATCGTGCAGGATAGTATCAGAGGAGGAATACTGCAGTAGCAGAGGAATCAACTCAGGAATACTGTAGGATAGTATCAGATGAAGAATACTGAAGGATAGTATCAGCTGAGGAATACTGCAGGATAGTATCAGATGAAGAATACTGAAGGATAGTGTCGGATGAGGAATACTGCAGGATAGTATCAGATGAGGAATACTGCAGGATAGTATCAGATGAAGAATACTGAAGGATAGTATCAGATGAGGAATACTGAAGGATAGTATCAGATGAGGAATACTGCAGGATAGTATCAGATAAGGAATACTGCAGGATAGTATCAGATGAAGAATACTTCAGAATAGTATCAGATAAGGAATTCTGCAGGATAGTATTGGATGAGGAATACTGCAGGATAGTATCAGATGAGGAATACTGAAGGATAGTATCAGAGGAGGAATACTGTAGGATAGTATCAGATGAAGAATACTGAAGGATAGTATCAGATGAGGAATACTGCAGGATAGTATCAGATGAAGAATACGGCAGGATAGTATCAGATGAGGAATACAGCAGTATAGTATCAGATGAGGAATACTGTAGGATAGTATTGGATGAGGAATACTGCAGGATAGTATCAGATGAGGAATACTGAAGGATAGTTTTAGAGGAGGAATACTGTAGGATAGTATCAGATGAAGAATACTGAAGGATAGTATCAGATGAGGAATACTGCAGGATAGTATCAGATAAGGAATACTGCAGGATAGTATCAGATGAGGAATACTGCAGGATTGTATCAGATGAGGAATACTGCATGATAGTATCAGAATAGGAATACTGCATGATAGTATCAGATGAGGAATACTGCAGGATAGTATCAGATGAGGAATACTGTAGGATAGGATCAGATGAGGAATACTGCAGGATAGTATCAGATGAATAATACTGCAGGATAGTATCAGATGAGGAATACTGCAGGATAGTATCAGATGAATAATACTGCAGGATAGTATCAGATGAATAATACTGCAGCATAGTATCAGATGAGGAATACTGTAGGATAGTATCAGATGAAGAATACTGCAGGATAGTATCAGATGAATAATACTGCAGGATAGTATCAGAGGAGGAAAACTGCAGGATAGTATCAGATGAATAATACCGCAGGATAGTATCAGAGGAGGAAAACTGCAGGATAGTATCAGAAGAGGAATACTGAAGGTTAGTATCAGAGGAGGAATACTGTAGGATAGTATCACAGGAGGAATACTGCAGGATTGTATCAGATGAGGAATACTGCAGGATAGTATCAGATGAGGAATACTGCAGGATAGTATCAGATAAGGAATACTGCAGGATAGTATCAGATGGAGGAATACTGTAGGATAGTATCAGATGAGAAATATTGCAGGATAGTATCAGAGGAGGAACACTGTAGGATAGTATCAGATGAAAAATACTGCAGGATAGTATTAGATGAAGAATACTGCAGGATAGTATCAGATGAGGAGTACTGAAGGATTGTATTAGATGAGGAATACTGCAGGACAGTATCAGAGGAGGAATCGTGCAGGATAGTATCAGAGGAGGAATACTGCAGGATAGTATCAGATAAGGAATACTGCAGGATAGTATCAGAGGAGGAACACTGTAGGATAGTATCAGATGAAAAATACTGCAGGATAGTATTGGATGAAGAATACAGCAGGATAGTATCAGATGAGGAGTAATGAAGGATTGTATTAGATGAGGAATACTGCAGGACAGTATCAGAGGAGGAATCGTGCAGGATAGTATCAGAGGAGGAACACTGCAGTAGCAGAGGAATCAACTCAGGAATACTGTAGGATAGTATCAGATGAAGAATACTGAAGGATAGTATCAGATGAGGAATACTGCAGGATAGTATCAGATGAAGAATACTGAAGGATAGTATCAGATGAGGAATACTGCAGGATAGTATCAGATGAAGAATACTGTTGGATAGTATCAGATGAGGAATACTGAAGGGCAGTATCAGATGAGGAATACTGCAGGATAGTAGATGAGGAATACTGCAGGATAGTATCAGATAAGGAATTATCATATGAGGAGTACTGCAGGATAGTATCAGATGAAGAATACTGCAGGATAGTATCAGATGAGGAATACTAAAGGATAGAATCAGATGAGGAATACTGCAGGATAGTATCAGAGGAGGAATTGTGCGGGATAGTATCAGAGGAGGAATACTGCAGGATTGTATCAGATGAAGAATACTGCAGGATAGTATCAGATGAGGAATACTGAAGGATAGTATCAGAAGAGGAATACTGCAGGATAGTATCAGATGAATAATACTGCAGGATAGTATCAGAGGAGGAATACTGCAGCATAGTATCAGATGAGAAATACTGCAGGATAGTATCAGAGGAGGAATACTGTAGGATAGTATCAGATGAAGAATACTGCAGGATAGTATCAGATGAGGAATACTGCAGGATAGTATCAGATGAGGAATACTGCAGGATAGTAGATGAGGAATACTGCAGGATAGTATCAGATGAAAAATACTGCAGGATAGTATTAGATGAAGAATACTGCAGGATAGTATCAGATGAGGAGTACTGAAGGATTGTATTAGATGAGGAATACTGCAGGATAGTATCAGATGAGGAGTACTGAAGGATTGTATTAGATGAGGAATATTGCAGGACAGTATCAGAGGAGGAATCGTGCAGGATAGTATCAGAGGAGGAATACTGCAGGATAGTATCAGATAAGGAATACTGCAGGATAGTATCAGAGGAGGAACACTGTAGGATAGTATCAGATGAAAAATACTGCAGGATAGTATTGGATGAAGAATACAGCAGGATAGTATCAGATGAGGAGTAATGAAGGATTGTATTAGATGAGGAATACTGCAGGACAGTATCAGAGGAGGAATCGTGCAGGATAGTATCAGAGGAGGAATACTGCAGTAGCAGAGGAATCAACTCAGGAATACTGTAGGATAGTATCAGATGAAGAATACTGAAGGATAGTATCAGATGAGGAATCCTGCAGGATAGTATCAGATGAAGAATACTGCAGGATAGTATCAGATGAAGAATACTGTTGGATAGTATCAGATGAGGAATACTGAAGGGCAGTATCAGATGAGGAATACTGCAGGATAGTATCAGATAAGGAATTATCATATGAGGAGTACTTATATAGTTACATAGTTACATAGTTAGTATGGTTGAAAAAAGACATACGTCCATCAAGTTCAACCAGGGGCTTGAAGGGAAGGATGTAAGGGGATAAGGGAAAGGGATGTAGTTTTATAATTCTGCATAAGCTTTAATGTTATTTTGTTCCAGGAATGTATCTAACCCTGTTTTAAAGCTGTTAATTGTTCCTGCTGTGACCAGTTCCTGAGGTAGACCGTTCCATAAATTCACAGTCCTCACAGTAAAGAATGCGTGCCGCCCCTTTAGACTTAACCTTTTCTTCTCCAGACGGAGGGAGTGCCCCCTCGTCCTTTGGGGGGGTTTAACCTGGAACAGTTTTTCTCCATATTTTTTGTATGGGCCATTAATATACTTATATACATTTATCATATCCCCCCTTAAACGTCTCTTCTCAAGACTAAACAATTGTAACTCCTTTAATCGCTCCTCATAGCTAAGATGTTCCATGCCCCATATTAGTTTAGTCGCGCGTCTCTGCACCCTTTCCAACTCTGCAGTGTCCCTTTTATGAACAGGCGACCAAAACTGAACAGCATATTCCAGGTGAGGCCGTACCAATGCTTTATAAAGGGGGAGTATTATGTCCCTGTCCCTTGAGTCCATGCCTCTTTTGATACATTACAATATCCTGCTGGCTTTGGAAGCAGCAGCCTGACATTGCATGCTATTTTGTAGTCTGTGATCTACAAGTACACCCAGATCCTTCTCTACCAGTGACTCTGCCAGTTTAATCCCCCCTAAGACATACGACGCATGCAGGTTATTAGTACCCAGATGCATAACTTTACATTTTTCCACATTGAACCTCATTTGCCAAGTGGATGCCCAGACACTTAGTCTATCCAAGTCATCTTGTAACTTATGCACATCCTCTATAGACTGTACCGTGCTACAAAGCTTGGTGTCATCTGCAAAGATAGAAACAGAGCTGTTAATACCATCCTCTATATCATTGATAAATAAATTAAACAGCAGCGGGCCCAGTACTGAACCTTGGGGTACACCACTAATAACCGGGGACCAATCAGAGTACGAATCATTTACCACCACTCTCTGGGTACGATCCATGAGCCAGTGTTCAATCCAGTTACAAACTAAAGTTTCCAAGCCCAAGGACCTTAACTTACCTGTCAGACGTCTGTGAGGGACAGTATCAAACGCTTTGGCAAAATCCAGAAACACTATATCCACAGCCATTCCTCTGTCAAGGCTTCTACTCACCTCTTCATAAAAGCAAATTAGATTGGTTTGACAACTTCTATCCCTAGTAAACCCATGCTGGCTATCACTTATAATACTATTATCCCCTATGTATTCCTGTATGTAATCCCTTATAAGTCCTTCAAACAATTTACCCACAATGCACGTTAGACTTACCGGTCTATAATTGCCTGGCGAAGACCTAGAGCCCTTCTTGAAGATTGGTACCACATTAGCCTTGCGCCAGTCCCTTGGCACAATACCAGACACCAGCGAATCTCTAAATATCATGAACAAGGGTACAGATATTACTGAACTTACCTCTCTAAGAACTCTTGGGTGTAGTCCATCCGGCCCTGGAGATTTGCTTACATTTACTTTACTTAACTTACCTTGTACCATCTCTACATTAAGCCAGTTCAATACATTATATGATGTGTTACCAGCACTGACCTGGCCAATGTCAGCTCCTTCTTCCATAGTATATACAGAACTAAAGAACCCATTCAGTAGCTCCGCCTTCTCTTGATCGCCCGTGACAACCTCCCCATTATCATTATTAAGGGGTCCTACATGCTCTGTCCTTGGTTTTTTTGTATTTATATATCTAAAAAAATATTTAGGATTAGTTTTGCTTTCTTCGGCCACCTGTCTCCCATTTTGAATTGTTGCTGTTTTTATTACATTTTTACAGATTTTATTAAGCTCCTTGTACTGTTTAAATGTTATAGCTGACCCATCAGATTTGTATTTTTTGAAGGCTATTTTTTTGTTGTTTATTGCTCTTTTAACCTCATTTGTCAGCCATGTAGGATTTAGTTTTAATCGTTTATATTTGTTCCCCTTTGGTATATATTTAGCTGTATAGTTATTTAGAGTTGATTTAAAGATGTTCCATTTACCTTCTGCATCAGCATTTGAGAACACCTCCCCCCAGTCTATGTCCTGTAGTGCAGCCCTCAACCCAGGGAAGTTTGCCTTTTTAAAGTTATTTTTGCTTATTTATGTTTTTGCTTTCCCCATCTGTCTTTGTTTTCTACATTTTAAGTCAAAAGTAACTATATTGTGGTCGCTATTACCAAGGTTTTCCCTCACAGTTACATTACCAACCAGCTCTGCGTTGTTGGAAATGATCAGATCCAACAAGGCATCACTTCTTGTTGGGTCCTCCACAAACTGGCCCATAAAATTATCCTGCAATAAATTTAGGAATTTTCTCCCCTTTGTAGTTTTAGCCAACCCCCGGCCCCAATCTATATCTGGATAGTTAAAATCTCCCATTATTACCACTGTACCTGCCCGGGCGGCCCTCTCTATTTGTTTATACAGCCGACCTTCTATCTCTTCAGTGATATTAGGGGGTCTGTAGATTACACCAAATATTATTTTTTCAGTATTTCCCTCCTTTTTTAATTCTACCCACAGTGATTCCACCTCCTCAGAATCATCAGACACTATGGCATCGTTCACATTGACTTTCAGGATAGTATCTGCAGGACTTACTGCAGGATAGTATCAGATGAAGAATACTGCAGGATAGTATCAGAGGAGGAATTGTGTGGGATAGTATCAGAGGAGGAATACTGCAGGATTGTATCAGATGAAGAATACTGCAGGATAGTATCAGATGAGGAATACTGAAGGATAGTATCAGATGAGGAATACTGCAGGATAGTATCAGATGAATAATACTGCAGGAGAGTATCAGAGGAGGAATACTGCAGCATAGTATCAGATGAGAAATACTGCAGGATAGTATCAGAGGAGGAATACTGTAGGATAGTATCAGATGAAGAATACTGCAGGATAGTATCAGATGAGGAATACTGCAGGATAGTATCAGATGAGGAATACTGCAGGATAGTAGATGAGGAATACTGCAGGATAGTATCAGATGACGAATTATCAGATGAGGAATACTGCAGGATAGTATCAGGTGAGGAATACTGCAGGATAGTATCAGATGAGGAATACTGAAGGATAGTATCATATGAGGAATACTGCAGGAAAGTATCAGAGGAGGAATCGTGCGGGATAGTATCAGAGGAGGAATACTGCAGGATTGTATCAGATTAAGAATACTGCAGGATAGTATCAGATGAGGAATACTGCAGGATAGTATCAGATAAGGAATTATCATATGAGAAATACTGCAGGATAGTATCAGATGAAGAATACCGCAGGATAGTATCAGATGAGGAATACTAAAGGATAGTATCAGATGAGGAATACTGCAGGATAGTAGATGAGGAATACTGCAGGATGGTATCAGATGAGGAATACTGAAGGATAGTATCAGAGGAAGAATACTGTATGATAGTATCAGATGAGGAATACTGCAGGATAGTATCAGATGAGGAATACTGCAGGATAGTATCAGATGAAGAATACTGCAGCATAGTATCAGATGAGGAATACTGCAGGATAGTATCAGAGGAAGAATACTGCAGGATAGTATCAGAGGAAGAATACTGCAGGACAGTATCAGAGGAAGAATACTGCAGGATAGTATCAGATGAGGAATACTGCAGGATAGTATTGGATGAGGAATACTGCAGGATAGTATCAGATGAGGAATACTGAAGGATAGTATCAGAGGAGGAATACTGTAGGATAGTATAAGATGAAGAATACTGTATGATAGTATCAGATGAGGAATACTGCAGGATAGTATCAGATGAAGAATACTGCAGGATAGTATCAGATGAGGAATACTGCATGATAGCATCAGATAAAGAATACTGCAGGATAGTATCAGATAAAGAATACTGCAGGATAGTATAAGAGGAGGAATACTGCAGGATAGTATCAGATGAGGAATACTGAAGGATAGTATCAGATAACGAATACTGCAGGATAGTATCAGATGAAGAATACTGCAAGATAGTATCAGATGAGGAATACTGCAGGATAGTATCAGATTAAGAATACTGCAGGATAGTATCAGATGAGGAATACTGCAAGATAGTATCAGATGAGGAATACTGCAGGACAGTATCAGATGAGGAATACTGCAGGATAGTGTCAGATTAGGAATACTGCAGGATAGTATCAGATGAGGAATACTGCAGGATAGTATTGGATGAGGAATACTGCAGGATAGTATCAGATGAGGAATACTGCAGGATAGTATCAGATGAGGAATACTGAAGGATAGTATCAGAGGAGGAATACTGTAGGATAGTATAAGATGAAGAATACTGTATGATAGTATCAGATGAGGAATACTGCAGGATAGTATCAGATGAAGAATACTGCAGGATAGTATCAGATAAGGAATACTGCATGATAGCATCAGATAAAGAATACTGCAGGATAGTATCAGATAAAGAATACTGCAGGATAGTATAATAGGAGGAATACTGCAGGATAGTATCAGATGAGGAATACTGAAGGATAGTATCAGATAACGAATACTGCAGGATAGTATCAGATGAAGAATACTGCAAGATAGTATCAGATGAGGAATACTGCAGCATAGTATCAGATGAGGAATACTGCAGGATAGTATCAGATGAGGAATACTGCAGGATAGTGTCAGATTAGGAATACTGCAGGATAGTATCAGATGAAGAATACTGCAAGATAGTATCAGATGAGGAATACTGCAGGATAGTATCAGAGGAGAAATACTGCAGCATAGTATCAGATGAGAAATACTGCAGGATAGTATCAGAGGAGGAATACTGCAGTATCAGAGGAATCAACTCAGGAATACTGTAGGATAGTATCAGATGAAGAATACTGAAGGATAGTATCAGATGAGGAATATTGCAGGATAATATCAGATAAGGAATACTGCAGGATAGTATCAGATGAATAATACTGCAGGATAGTATCAGAGGAGGAATACTGCAGCATAGTATCAGATGAGAAATACTGCAGGATAGTATCAGAGGAGGAATACTGCAGGATAGTATCAGATGAGGAATACTGCAGGATAGTATCAGATGAGGAATACTGCAGGAGAGTAGAAGAGGAATACTGCAGGATAGTATCAGATGACGAATTATCAGATGAGGAATACTGCAGGATAGTATCAAATGAGGAATACTGCAGGATAGTATCAGATGAGGAATACTGAAGGATAGTATCATATGAGGAATACTGCAAGAAAGTATCAGAGGAGGAATCGTGCGGGATAGTATCAGATGAGGAATACTGCAGGATAGTATCAGATGAGGAATACTGCAGGATAGTATCAGATGAGGAATACTGAAGGATAGTATCATATGAGGAATACTGCAAGAAAGTATCAGAGGAGGAATCGTGCGGGATAGTATCAGAGGAGGAATATTGCAGGATTGTATCAGATTAAGAATACTGCAGGATAGTATCAGATGAGGAATACTGCAGGATAGTATCAGATAAGGAATTATCATATGAGAAATACTGCAGGATAGTATCAGATGAGGAATACTGAAGGATAGTATCAGATGAGGAATACTGCAGGAAAGTATCAGAGGAGGAATCGTGCGGGATAGTATCAGAGGTGGAATACTGCAGGATTGTATTAGATTAAGAATACTGCAGGATAGTATCAGATGAGGAATACTGCAGGATAGTATCAGATGAAGAATACTGCAGGATAGTATCAGAGGAGGAATACTGCAGCATAGTATCAGATGAATACTGCAGGATAGTATCAGATGAGGAATACTGCAGGAGAGTAGATGAGGAATACTGTAGGATAGTATCAGATGACGAATTATCAGATGAGGAATACTGCAGGATAGTATCAGATGAGGAATACTGAAGGATAGTATCATATGAGGAATACTGAAGGATAGTATCAGATGAGGAATACTGCAGGAAAGTATCAGAGGAGGAATCGTGCGGGATAGTATCAAAGGAGGAATATTGCAGGATTGTATCAGATTAAGAATACTGCAGGATAGTATCAGATGAGGAATACTGCAAGATAGTATCATGAAGAATACTGCAGGATAGTATCAGATGAGGAATACTGAAGGGCAGTATCAGATGAGGAATACCGCAGGATAGTAGATGAGGAATACTGCAGGATAGTATCAGATAAGGAATTATCATATGAGGAATACTGCAGGATAGTATCAGATGAAGAATACTGCAGGATAGTATCAGATGAGGAATACTAAAGGATAGTATCAGATGAGGAATACTGCAGGATAGTATCAGAGGAGGAATTGTGCGGGATAGTATCAGAGGAGGAATACTGCAGGATTGTATCAGATGAAGAATACTGCAGGACAGTATCAGATGAGGAATACTGAAGGATAGTATAAGATGAGGAATACTGCAGGATAATATCAGATAAGGAATACTGCAGGATAGTATCAGATGAATAATACTGCAGGATAGTATCAGAGGAGGAATACTGCAGCATAGTATCAGATGAGAAATACTGCAGGATAGTATCAGAGGAGGAATACTGTAGGATAGTATCAGATGAAGAATACTGCAGGATAGTATCAGATGAGGAATACTGCAGGATAATATCAGATGAGGAATACTGCAGGATAGTAGATGAGGAATACTGCAGGATAGTATCAGATGACGAATTTTCAGATGAGGAATACTGCAGGATAGTATCAGGTGAGGAATACTGCAGGATAGTATCAGATGAGGAATACTGCAGGAGAGTAGATGAGGAATACTGCAGGATAGTATCAGGTGAGGAATACTGCAGGATAGTATCAGATGAGGAATACTGAAGGATAGTATCATATGAGGAATACTGCAGGAAAGTATCAGAGGAGGAATCGTGCGGGATAGTATCAGAGGAGGAATACTGCAGGATTGTATCAGATTAAGAATACTGCAGGATAGTATCAGATGAGGAATACTGCAGGATAGTATCAGATGAAGAATACTGCAGGATAGTATCAGATGAGGAATACTGAGGGGCAGTATCAGATGAGGAATACTGCAGGATAGTAGATGAGGAATACTGCAGGATAGTATCAGATAAGGAATTATCATATGAGGAATACTGCAGGATAGTATCAGATGAAGAATACTGCAGGATAGTATCAGATGAGGAATACTAAAGGATAGTATCAGATGAGGAATACTGCAGGATAGTAGATGAGGAATACTGCAGGATAGTATCAGATGAGGAATACTGAAGGATAGTATCAGATGAGGAATACTGCAGGATAATATCAGATGAGGAATACTGCAGGATAGTAGATGAGGAATACTGCAGGATAGTATCAGATGACGAATTTTCAGATGAGGAATACTGCAGGATAGTATCAGGTGAGGAATACTGCAGGATAGTATCAGATGAGGAATACTGCAGGAGAGTAGATGAGGAATACTGCAGGATAGTATCAGGTGAGGAATACTGCAGGATAGTATCAGATGAGGAATACTGAAGGATAGTATCATATGAGGAATACTGCAGGAAAGTATCAGAGGAGGAATCGTGCGGGATAGTATCAGAGGAGGAATACTGCAGGATTGTATCAGATTAAGAATACTGCAGGATAGTATCAGATGAGGAATACTGCAGGATAGTATCAGATGAAGAATACTGCAGGATAGTATCAGATGAGGAATACTGAGGGGCAGTATCAGATGAGGAATACTGCAGGATAGTAGATGAGGAATACTGCAGGATAGTATCAGATAAGGAATTATCATATGAGGAATACTGCAGGATAGTAGATGAGGAATACTGCAGGATAGTATCAGATAAGGAATTATCATATGAGGAATACTGCAGGATAGTATCAGATGAAGAATACTGCAGGATAGTATCAGATGAGGAATACTAAAGGATAGTATCAGATGAGGAATACTGCAGGATAGTAGATGAGGAATACTGCAGGATAGTATCAGATGAGGAATACTGAAGGATAGTATCAGAGGAAGAATACTGTATGATAGTTTCAGATGAGGAATACTGCAGGATAGTATCAGATGAGGAATACTGCAGGATAGTATCAGATGAAGAATACTGCAGGATAGTATCAGATGAGGAATACTGCAGGATAGTATCAGATGAAGAATACTGCAGGATAGTATCAGATGAGGAATACTGCAGGATAGTATCAGAGGAAGAATACTGCAGGATAGTATCAGAGGAAGAATACTGCAGGACAGTATCAGAGGAAGAATACTGCAGGATAGTATCAGATGAGGAATACTGCAGGATAGTATCGGATGAGGAATACTGCAGGATAGTATCAGATGAAGAATACTGCAGGATAGCATCAGATGGGGAATACTGCAGGATAGTATCAGATGAAAAATACTGCAGGATAGTATCAGAGGAGGAATACTGCAGGATAGTATCAGATGAAGAATACTGCAGGATAGTATCAGATAAAGAATACTGCATGATAGTATCAGATGAGGAATACTGCAGAACAGTATCAGAGGAGGGAGTATTTCAGCATTACCAGATGAAGTAGTATTTCTGGATATTACTAACTAAACCAATATTGCTAAATATTACCATGAGAATAAGAGAGTTATCATTGTAAAGCTGTGGTATTAGTGTTCAGACTCCTGGCAATGCTCTTTATAGAGTTCCAATTCGCCCAGGCGGTATGGACAGGGCCGGCGTTAGGGGGGGGGGGGCAACCCAGGCAATTGCCTAGGGCCCCCATCCCCCAGGTGGCCCCCTGCCGGCTGCTCAGTAGAGGGGGCAACTGTTTTAAAGTGTCCGCAGCGGCGGCTGCTTGTTAAAGATAAGCAACCCGGCCGCGGTCACTTTAAAACGGCGGGTTTGCGGGCTGTGTGAATAATATGATGAGTGCCGTGTCCTGCCGGGTCCTCTATGCTGCGTCAGGGACATCACTCCTCATTTCCTGCAGCGCCGGTGTGTAGTGAAAAAAACTGTGTCGTGAAGGGTTCTGTGTCCGGCTGCTGGAAATGAGGAGTGACGTCCCTGACGCAGCATAGAGGACCCGGCAGGAGACGTCACTCGTCATATTATCTCCACAGCCCACAAGACCCGCCACATTACCTGAGCCTGCGGAGCTCGGCCAGGTAAGGAATTGTGAAAAATAGAAAAAGTAGGGGGGGGTTGGGGAACTATACTGCCAACCTAATGTGGGGGGAACATACTGCCAACCTAATGGGGGGGGGGGGACTGCAACCTAATGTGGGGGGAACATACTGCCAACCTAATGGGGGGGGACTGCAACCTAATGGGGGGGGGGGAACTGCAACCTAATGTGGGGGGAACATACTGCCAACCTAATGGGGGGGAACTATACTGCCAGCCTAATGTGGGGGAACATACTGCACCTAATGTGGGGAAACTATACTGCCTACCTAATGGGGGGGATCTATACTGCCAACCTAATGTGGGGGAACTATACTGTCTACCTAATGTGGGGAAACATACTGCCAACCTAATGTGGGGGAACTATACTGCCAACCTAATGTGGGGGAACTATACTGCCAACCTAATGTGGGGGATCTATACTGCCAACCTAATGTGGGGGAACTATACTGTCTACCTAATGTGGGGGAACTATACTGTCTACCTAATGTGGGGGAACATACTGCCAACTTAATGTGGGGGAACTATACTGCCAACCTAATGTGGGGGAACTATACTGTCTACCTAATGTGGGGGAACATACTGCCAACCTAATGTGGGGGAACTACAACCTAATGTGGGGGGAACTATACTGCTAACCTAATGTGGGGGAACTATACTGCCAACCTAATGTGGGGGGAACTATACTGTCTACCTAATGTGGGGGAACTATACTGTCTACCTAATGTGGGGGAACTATACAAAAATATAAAATTGTACTATACTGATCCCTATAACTCTTTCATTTTTCTGTATATGGTGATGTATGAGGTAATTTTTTGCTCTGTGATTTGTAGTTTTTATCGGTATCATTTTTGTTTTGATGGGATTTTTCAAATGCTTTTTTTGATATTTTTTATGGTATTTGAAGTGACCAAAATGTGCAAATCTGGTTAGTGCACTATTACGACTTTTGGGGTCCCTCTTTTGATTTTGCCTAGGGCCATGCTAAGCCTAAAACCGGCCCTGGGTATGGAAATTGCATTCTATACTAGAAGCAATAATGACTCCATAATATTGAGACATTGTTGGAGACATTGTTTTTTGTGTTTTCCATATGAATTGAGAACAAGCAAGGCCTATATAATAAAGGTCTATTGCAGGCCACAGTATCACAGATCAATAAAACACAGATAAAGCAGTTGCACATGAGGCTTATTCTGTGAAATAAGAGATCAGGTCATTACAAGGCAAAAAGATAGATTTAGTGTCTGTCTTTTCAATGAACTAATCCATAAATTATGATTTATTTTATCTTATAAGCTTTGCTTTTCATCTGTCTTGCTTTTGAACTAGGTTACTCAATAGCATCCAGATATCTAGTAAGTGCTGCAGTTGTATATCACAGCAGAGAAGGAAAGGGATGAAATACTATTTCTAGTCAGCCATGTTCTTATCCCTGACACTGGGGGAAGACCCAAGATGTAACTCATTACGTGCTCTATAAGGATCCTAAGGCAGAAGGACACATTTGCTTCATAATGCAGTGTACAGCCCAGTGGCGTTGCTAGGGTTGGTGTCACCCGGTGCGGTAGAAAATGGTGTCAACCCATACCTCCCCCCCCCCCCCCCCAGTACGTTTTTAGCCTGTTGTGACAGACACCACTGTTGTAGCGCATTGTGAGAAATTCCAGTATAATAATCAGATATACCAGTTGCCACAGAATGGGAAAGTGTTAAAGCAGTTTTCACCATTTAAATATACAGCTCCTAGAATTACTTAAAGGGGTACTCCACTGGAAAACATTTACTTTTATATCAACTGGTGTCAGAAAGTTAAACAGATTTTTTAATTACTTCTATTTAAAATCTTAATCCTTACAGTACTTATAAGCTGTTGTATTCTCCACAGGAACTTGTGTAGTTCTTTCCAGTCTGTCCACAGTGCTCTGTCTGTCCATGTTAGGAACTGTCCAGAGCAGGATAGGTTTGCAATGGGGATTTGCTCCTACTATGGACAGTTCTTGACATGGTCAGACAGAAAATAAATTAAAAAAGAAAAGAACTTCCTGTGAATCACTTATACAGCAGCTAATAAGTACTGGAAGGATTAAGATTTTTAAGTAGAAGTAATTTATAAATCTGTTTAACTTTGTAGCACCAGTTGATAAAAAATAATGTTTTCCAGTAGAGTACCCCTTTATGCAGTCTTGAGGTTATGCTGGGAGTTGTAGTTTCACTCATCATAACTGTAGAACTGACAAGTGACTACCGCTCTGATAGGACATAGTGAGGAGAATACACAATGATATCAGTGACTACAGGTGACATCTTCTCTATAGTGAGGAGAATACACAATGATATCAGTGACTACAGGTGACATCTTCTCTATAGTCTTCCCTTATCTAATTCAGATGGTACATACTTCCTGGTCCAGCTAAAACTTCTGGCTGTAGAATGTGATGCCCAGATGACTCCTCACTATGTCAGCGCATTCTCATCCTCTATATGAAAACAAGTATTATTATAAACCTGCCAGACACTGTATCCTCTAAATATAATACTACTATACACTACACTCTTTGATTATAAACCTTCCATACACCATACCCACTGAATATAATACTACCACACATCTGTACATTTTGAATATAATACCAAAACACACTGTACCCTCTGAATATAAATCTGCCACATACTGTACCCTCTGAATATAAATCTGCCACATACTGTACCCACTGAATATAATACTACCACACATCTGTACATTCTGAATATAATACCAACACATACTGTACCCTCTGAATATAAATCTGCCATATACTGTACCCTCTGAATATAAATCTGCCACATACTGTACCCACTGAATATAATACTACCACACATCTGTACATTCTGAATATAATACCAACACATACTGTACCCTCTGAATATAAATCTGCCACATACTGTACCCACTGAATATAATACTACCACACATCTGTACATTCTGAATATAATACCAACACATACTGTACCCTCTGAATATAAATCTGCCACATACCGTACCCACTGAATATAATACTACCATACATCTGTACATTCTGAATATAATACCAACACATACTGTACACTCTGAATATAAATCTGCCACATACTGTACCCCTGAATATAAATCTGCCACCTACTCTACCCTCGGAATATAAATCTGGTGGTGTTGCTAGTGGATGATGGGGGTGCTAGTACTGGGGGCGTGTTGCTGGAGGATGATGAGGGTGCTACTGGCCATCCCCCCTGGCAGTATCACCCCCATCATCCATCCGCAGGATCATCCTCCTGGCAGGAGCACCCCCATCATCCTCCATCAGGATCTGCTGATGGAGGTGCTTCTGCTGGGGCGGTTTGCTGGTGGATGATGAGGGTGCTACTGCCAGGGGGGGAGCATTAGGTAGGCAGCAGTTCCCCCACTTAAGATAGGTAGCAGCTCCCCCACATTTGGTAGGTAGCAGTTTCCCCACATTAGGTAGCATAGATTCCCCACATTTGGTACCAGTTACCCCACATTAGGTAGTAATTTCCCCACATTAGGTAGCACAGATTCCCCACATTAGATAGCACAGATTCCACACATTAGGTAGCAGTTTCCCCATATTATGTAGCAGCTTTCGCACATTAGGTAGCAGTTTTCCAACATTTGGTAGCAGTTTCCCCACATTAGGAAGCAGTTTCCCCACATTAGGTAGCATAGATTCCCCACATTTGATAGTAGTTTCCCCCCCATTAGGCCGCAGGTTCCCTTGCATGTTCCCCACAATAGGTCAAAGTCTCCCCACATTAGATCTCTGGTTCAAACAAACCCCCCCTCCCCCCACACAAAAAAACACACACACACAATACAGAGACACACACACACAGATAGAGAGAGAGAGACACACACTCACAGACAGAGAGACACACACACAGACAGAGATACACACACACAGACAGAGACACACACAGTCACACACACACAGAGTAACATGCAGTCACACACACACACAGAGTCACACACAGTCACACACACACACACAGAGTCACACACAGACAGAGAGCCACACACAGACAGAGATAGCGAAAGACAGACACACACACAAACACACACACACAGAGACACACACTCACAGACAGAGAGTCACACACAGTCACACACACACAGACAGAGTCACACACACAGTCACACACACAGAGTCACACACAGAGAGTCACACACAGTCACACACACAGACAGTCACACACACACAGAGTCACACACACAGAGTCACACACACACACAGTCACACACACAGTCACACACACACACAGAGTCACACAGTCACACACACACAGAGTCACACACAGTCACACACACACACAGAGTCACACACAGTCACACACACACAGAGAGTCACACACAGTCACACACACACACACACACACATAGTCACACACACACACACAGACAGAGACACACAAACAGAGATAGAGTGAGACAGACACACACTCACCCATCCAGCGCAGCGCTCCTTCTCTCCGGGCGCTCTGTGAGTGACGTCACTTCCTCCTGCGGAGGGACGTCGGGGGCGCAAGCCGGTTCACTGTGCAGGTGACGGGGGTGGGGGTGGGGGAGATGGTGCTACTAGTACGGAGACAGCGCAAGTGTGGACGGGTGGGTGCTATTACAGAGACAGCGCAAGTGATGAGGGGGGGGGGGTGCTAGTAAAGAGACAGCGCAAGTGAGGACCGGGGGCGTACCTGGTGTCACCCCATCAGGAAATATTACTAGTTCTCACAATATAACACATGGATTTCATTAGTCTGTGTTTTATTTTTAGCTGATATTGGTGTAAAAACAAAAGTAATGGATATACAATTCCTCAGCATGCAAAAGAATGTGCACTGCAACCAACAAGTCAGAGTCTAAGGCTAAATTGAAATGTGGAGGAAATACTAATGTAACAGGGTTTTAGGGTTGTCTATATATACCTCTGTGGTCTCTCACCTTTGTTACATCTCTGTGCTCCGCAGACCAATCCTGAGCCGCTTTCTACCTGGGAACTTGGGTACATACCTGCGGCTGTGCATGCAACCAACAGATCACCTGGGGTATGGATGTGGGGGCCTGTTGGAAACAACTTTGGGAGAATAATAAAACTGACTCAACCATGCATATCATAGCAAAATTAAGCATACCACTGTGGGGGCTTAGTATAGGAGTTGTACCCTTGCTGCCCTGTCAGGCAGCCTCCATGTAGTGACAACTGACCCCCCCCCCCCCCCCCAGTGGCACAACGTAACTATGGGATTCTTGGTAAGGCTTCGTTCAGATCTCGTTTTTACACTCGTTTAACGGGTCTGTTTTTTAAGCCGATAACCGCCCGTTAAAAGCATCTGTTAATGCAGTCATTTAATAACATGTAGAGACGGATGGCTCCTATAATGAACTTTTTGCATCCGTTTGTGGTGTAAACGCTGGGCTACCTAGTTCAGCCTCTAGAAGGGAAACATATGAAGAGCAGGGATCCAGCTCACAAAGTAGAGAAAGGATAAAACGTAGCTTTTACTAGCTCGTGTTAAAAATGATCAAAATCAGGTACAAACCAAAAAACAAAAAAAGGGGGGGGGACCAAGGTCCTAAAAACAGTACACCAACGCATTTCGAGCTGCAAACGAGCTCTTAATCATGGCTCTAGAAGGGAAGCCAATCTGCTTGTCAGGCAGCAAAACCCAACATTTTTCTTATATAATTCTTTTAAAAAAATTCACATTTTATTAAAGAAAACTGTCTTTGAAAATTTCACCACTAGGGGTCCTCATACCTCCTGGGACATTGATAAGTCCCACAGCAGCATGTGAGTGTCCAAGGGTCATAAACACCAGATGGCTGATTGACAAGGCTGCAGGAAGAACACAGCTTGCTGCAACACTACTGTAACACAGAGTTTTATCAATCATGTGCCTCCAGCTGTTACAAAACTAAAACTCCAAGCATCTCTGGACAGTCAAAGGATGTCTGGACTCAGAGTTGTAGTTTTGCAAAAGCTGCAGGCACACAGCTGGAGGCAACATGGCTGTAAAAAAGAGTTATCAAAACACTGTACCTCCAACTATTCCAAAACTACAAGTGCCGGCATTACAGGACTGGCAAAGGATGATACACATGAATGACAAAGGGAAAATATATAAAAAGTATGCATTAAAAAAACACTGTACGTTATGCACTAAGCCTTTGCACTAATATTTAGGAATATGTAAATTATACATTCACCATATTGTCTTTGGTAGAGTACAGGCAATCTCCAACAATCATTGTGTGTGTGTATGTGTGTGTGTACAGCATAAAACCAGAGAGGAAAGAGTTACAGAGCAGGGCTGCTATGCTCCTCCAATAGCAGTGAGTTAGCAGAGTGAGTGAGGGGGAGGAGTCATCACAGTGCAGGCAAGAGAAGGACATTCCCTCTTCCTTTGGATAGATGAAAAAGACATTGAGCAGTGTTAATATGCTATTTTTTAGTGAAATATCGGAGATATTTTTTTGTGGGATCTGACAGGTACGCTTTAATGCCGGAAATTGGCCCAATTGATGATTGTCCGTGGCATTAACTGTGGATCCTGGCTGCTAATAGCAACTGAGACCCACCAGGGAGTGGGACCAGGGTATGCAGGTATGCCCTTGGCCATTAAGTACCGGGGACCAAGGGTCCTTATGAGGTTAAACATCATAGAACATACCCTGAATACTTGCCAATGCAATTTTTTTGTTTTTGCTTTTAGTGAATTTGCAAACAATTCTACAATTCTATTTCACTTAGTCATTATGGGGTATTTAGTGCAGAATGATTAGGGAAAACTTGATTTTATTTTAGCACAAAGCTTCATAACAAAATGTGATAGAGTAGCGGACACTCAGGGGGAAAAAAAAGTGTCCACTATTAGGAGATGTCCCCTATTTGGAAAAAAAAAGGCTCAAAAATCTTTCTAAATGACCGAATACTTTACCGTACTTACTCCAGAGTGTAATTACCTATGAAACATGATAAAAAGCAATATAACAGTAGAATCTCCCAGTGCCGTTTTATCACCCCCCTATACCATTTCATCACCCCCCATATCATTTCATTCCCCTTTTAATACTTTCTGTGTAAATTCATCACCCTCTCTTTGCCACCCTCTGTGCCATTTCATTACTCCTTTATCCCCTCCATTTATCCCCCCTGTGCCAAATCATCCTCCTCCTTACCCCTTGTGCCACATCCCTTTTCCTCTTTCCTCTTCTCTCTTTTGTTCTTCTTACCTGGCCAGCAGGTTCAGGTTCAGGGGCTCTAAGTGGGTTTGACGTTCTCCTGACGCCCTCTGCACTGCACTTAATGAGAGGCTGTGAGCAGCTGCGGTTGCAGCACTGACAGGCGACGCTCCTGATGTCACTCGTCACAAGGGGTAAGGGGGAGGGGATGATTTGGCACAGGGGGAATAAAGTGGTACAGAGAGATAAAGGGGAAATTAAATAGCACAGGGGGGGGTGAAATGGCACAGAGGGGATAAAGGAGGGAATGAAATGGCACAGGAGGTGGTAAAGAGGGGATGATGAATTTGCACAGGGGGAATGAATTTGCGCTGGGGGGATCAAGGGGAACTTATGTGGCACAGGGGAATCAGAGGAGGGCGAATGTTGTGGCCAGCAGATATGCAGAAGTAGGAGACCGTTTTTTAAACAGCAGACTTCTGCTTCTGTGCTGGGGCTCCTGCAGGGGGGTGCAGCAGGGGACAGGGCCCCTTACTGGGGTATTGGCTGTACCCCACTGACAGCGGCCCTGTGTACAAATAAGGGCCGGCACATAAGCCTGGTTGACCTCTATTGGGAGTGTTTTGTTCACTATTGGGATGTTTTGTTCCCCATTGGGTCTGTGTCCACTTTTGGGAGTGTTCCCTATTCAGAGGGTGCAAATACATGAAGTCTTATGGGACTCTGCCAGGGAATAAAAAACTGTCCTCTATTGGAAGTTGTCCCCTATTGGGAGGTGTCAACTAAAGGAGATTTCACTGTAAAAGTGAAAGGGTATGAAAACATTCGAATACTATTGTAAATAATAGCATAAAAGCATGATACATTTTTAATGAGAATTTGAAGGGTTGACAACATTTCCTGTATCTTTTAGAGTATAGTTAGGGTAAATCTTACTTTTTACTAACTTACTAAGTATAGGATTTTCCTTGTCAAAAAGCAAATTCTTACTTCTGAAAAAGACAGCACAACCTGTTAGAAAGCTTGCAGAATATCTCTGCTGACGTCTAGTGGTTGCTTGCAGGTAGTGTAGAGTCTGCAGTCAGTATCTTTAGTATATTTTCACATTGCATAAATCTGCCTGTGTTATGAAGGGGTTTAAATAAATAATACAACATACAACACCTATAAAAATTATTAAAATGGACCCTGCACAGTGGTACAAGTTGTTTACTAGCCAGCAAATAGGGTTTAGTGTTATAGTTAGCAGGAAAGGGCATCCCTCTATTTCTTTTACTATACATCACTGATCTATAGAAAAATGCCCATTACAGTTTTTCTTAACCAGGGCGCCTCCAGCTGTTGCAAAACTACAACTTTCAGCATGCCCAGAAGGACAAAGGCTGCCCGGGCATGCTGGGAGTTGTTAGTTTTGCAAAAGCTGAAGGCACCCTGGTTTGGGAAACACTGGCCCATTATATCACTGCGACATGATTTGAAATCCCATATGGTATGGGAATGGAAAATACATATTGAAAATGGTTACCCCACTTACATGTTTTTAGTGGCATCTTTTATTTTGTGTCATTTTGTGCAGTCATTTTCCTGGCATTCTGGAGTCCTGTAGAAAAGATTATAGAGGCACACGCCAGAAGATCTAACATACTTGAATGCAGTCTCACAAGTAGAAGTAGGAATGGAGCACTCACCATGTACTTTCTTGCTTCAAAGTTGCTTTATTTCATGACAATGGCTGAACTCCCCCACCTGCACCATCTGTCTGCCTCCCAATGTGTCTGCATGGTCATGAAATAAAGCAACTTTGAAGCATGCAGGAACATAAATACCAAAGCCAAATAGACTTCTAGCCAGCGGGCACTCTCCATCGAGTGATCAAGAAACTGACCTAGGAGGAAACTGAAATGCTAAATACAAGCAAACACGGGTACATACACAAGACACACTCACTCCTAGATAGATGAATTAGCCCAAGGCTCAGAGCAGGATTCTATCCTAGGCATATACAAGGTAAAAACTGGACTGACTTAATGCATTAACTCTTCCCAAACCATGGAGAATTAGCACAGAAACTGTTCAGACACAAAAAACAGGACCTAAATCTGAAAAAAATCCCAAAACACAGAAACGGACGTTACAATGGCATTATGTTTAAAGGGGATCCGACCCCCAACACTTTGACCCCCAACACTTCAACCCCTTCACTGTTTCTCCGATCCACCCTGGGAGATGGAGAAGTGCTGCAGTTTGTCTGAACAGTGATTGGCTGAGGTGTTGCTGTGCTGGGAAAGAATGTGAAGAGCTTGCAGCCCCTTAATGCTTAATATCAGGGAGGGTCCCAGAGGTCAGACCCCCACTGCTCATGAAGTAATGACATATCTTAGAAATTTGCCATCACTGCATGAGATAACAATACCCCTTTAAATGTACAAGGGGCCTTTTAGAGTCAATAATTAAATCACAAGGCCTCCAAGCGTGTTAGCCATTCAGCTGACCTGGACCTTCCAACGTGGAATAATACTTCAGCTAAGTACAAGGGGACAGTTCAAAATTCACAGGTGGTAAAAAGTCTGAGCTGTTGTTCATCTGTCCTGCTGAGTTCGCTCAATCTGAAAAGCATAGAAAATAGTTTACCACAAAAGAAATTCAGTAAATCATCAGCTATAGGATGCCTGTTTGTTATATGAGAGCCACGCACAAGCACGCACACTAGTCATGTAAAAAGACAAACTATAAAAGGTTCACTATTTACTAACAGAAGAAGACATATCAATAGTTTATCATTCAAAGAGTATATGGAAAAGTAACAATTAATTATTGAACATAAAACACAGATCTTCCATTTTCTTTCTATGGAAAAAGAACCAATTCCTAGTGTTTTCTCTTTGGCAGAAGGGTTGTCTTATATCTGTCTGTCTGTCTTTGGCATTGAGTGGCTTATTCCTACATGTAAAGTTTATTAAAGTATAAGGGGTCATTTACGGCCATTCAGTTAACACAAAGTTCAGGGACGGTGCTGCGACAGGAGCTGACTCCACACCACCAGCAACAGGTAAGAGTTATAACATACTGGTGTCAATAGACATCGAAAGTCATCAGTATTCCCCAAGGAAAAGAGTTTCCTCGAGTGTTCTGGAAAAGGTACAGTTTATATAAATTTCATTTGTGATTCCTTGAGCCTGTACACTAGCTAACTTGTATGTTGCAAGCTTAGATTTATCCTCTCAGACAAGAATAAGTACATCCTAGTCCATTGCCTGCTATTGCAGATTCGTGGATGACAATTTCATTGTGTTGGCGGACACGAAGTCCACCTTTGTGGACTTCGTGTCCGCCCTAAACGAGGAGAATGACTTGAACTTGAAGTTTACCTGGAAAACGGGGGTTCAGAACTGGAATTTCTGGATGTGTCAGCAGTGAGTTTGGTAGAAGGAGAGATAGTTACCAAGGGTTACCGCAAACCCACAGCATGCAACTCTCTCCTGCATAACGGGAGTTACCCTCCTGAGCATGTTAAAAAAGTTCTCCCTTGCAGACAATTCCTAAGATTAAATGCTTACGTACACAGCCCAATATGACTTTAAGGACCAGAGCATTTTTTGCATATATGACCACTATCACTTTATGCATTAATAACTCTGGAATGCTTTTAATAATCATTCTGATTCTGAGATAGTTTTTTCGTGACATATTCTACTTTATGTGGCAAGGTTTCCATTTTTTGGGGGGCAAAAATGCCAATAAAAAACGCCCATTCTGCCGCATGGCGTTTTGGTGAAAAAACGATGCGGCTAGATGTTAGCTGCAAGTCAGTAGGGAACTGCAAAATGCCATATCCACTTTGGGTTTTTCAGTTTGGCATTTTCTTTAATCCTTTTAGTGTTTTTCAGCTATTTTTGGCTCCTTGGCAGTTTTTCAAAAAAGATCTCTTGCTGAGACTTGAGAAGTCTATGGGAGTGAAAAAAAGCCAAGAAAAACGCCATGTGGGTTTTAACTCTGGCGTTTTTGCTGGCGTTTTATATTCTTTTTGGGACTTTAGCGATCCAAAAAGTGATGGAGATACCTTTTTTAATAACATTTCATAGGGTACCATTAAAAAGAAATAATAAAAAGATACAGTAGTGATGGAAAAAATTGTATTTAACGAAATGTATCTTTTTTTATAAACATAGAAACATAGAATGTGTCGGCAGATAAGAACCATTTGGCCCATCTAGTCTACCCAATAATCTGAATCCTATCAATAGTCCCTGGCCCTATTTTATATGAAGGATAGCCTTATGCTTATCCCATGCATGTTTTAATAACAACATTTTTATTCATTTTTAAACAGGGATCAATTTATGTGTGCAGGCAGGGCACTAAAAATGTAGCCGACAATAATAAAAATGTAATGTGTGTGTGTTCTTCCCTTTTTTTTTTTTTTTTTTTTACATTTTTTAGGTAGTACTACTACTCCCAGAATGGAACACACTGTTTCATGATGGGAGTAGTACTACCTGTACAAATTGACAGATTGCCCCAGGTGCATTGCGATCCATCTGTATCATTTATAGATGCGGCCAGCTGCTCTTCTATGCACTGCTGTATATACACCTATTAATATTGGTTCCAGCCAATCACAACTCTCTGTGGGAAATATGAATAGGTGTATATATAAGTCAGTGCAGGGGACCATAGAAGAGCGGCCGCCCGCATCGGGTGTCAGAAGTGACACTTGCTGCAATCTGTCTATTAATGCAGGTACTACAGCTTTCAGGATGGAGCAGAGTGTGCTCCATGTTGGGAGTAGTAGCACCAGCAGTTAAGATCAGATCACAGTGGGTGTCAGGAGTGACACCCGATGTGATCGTCCTATCTATTGCAGAGATGCGGAGCGGCTTTCTCCTGCGCTCCGCATGTCTGCACTAAATTCCTGCCGGCCAGTGATATGAATAGAACATCACTGATTCATATTTCCCGCTGAGAGCGGGGATTGGCTGTAACCCTCCGGCCAATCCCCACTCTGAGCGGAAAATATGAATGAGTGAGGTGAATATCTATTCACATCACTGGCCGACCGGAGTACAGAGCAGAGATGCGAGCTCTGTATAGAGCCGCTCCGCATCTCTGCAATAGATATAAACGATTGCCTTGGGTATCAGGAGTGACACCTGGGGTGGTCTTTCTATTAGTACAGGTACTACTACTCCCATCATGGAACAGTCTGTTCCATGCTAGGAGTAGTAGTATTACCTAAAACATTTAAAACATAGAGGAAAAAAAAGTGAAACACACATGCACACACTTTATTAATAATTAAGTAACATCTCACTATAAAAATTTTTTTTTTGCTAACTACATTATTTCCCATCCCTACTGCATTATTATTTATTTTTTTTGATACCCAACAAATTTAGAAAAAAATGCCAGAGGGGCCAAAAATGCTTTTTCCACTCAAAGGCAAAAACGCCAGAAAAACTGGCAAAACCTAGGAGAAACCTGTGGCAGTTTTTTTGGCATTTTTGCTAGCGTTTTTTAAGTGTAATAAAAAATAAAAAAAAAACAAGTGGAAACATAGCCTATTAGTGGTAAATTTTTGTCGATACTTGCATCATTTCTTGGTGAAAAATTCCAAAATTTTATGAAAATTTTTAAAATATTGGATTTTTCCTAACTTTGTAACTCTCTGCTTGTAAGGAAAATGGACATACCAAATAAATCATATGTTGATTCACATATACAATGTGTTTACTTTATGTTGGCATCATAAAGTTGACATGTTTTTCCTTTTGAAAATGTCCTAGGGCTTCAAAGTTCAGCAGCAATTTTCAAATTTTTCAGAAAATTAGCAAAATCTGGATTTTTCAGGGACCAGTTCAATTTTGAATGGGTTTGAGGGGCCTTCATATTAGTACTACCCCATAATGACCCCATTATAAAAACTGCACCCTTCAAAGTATTCAAAATGACATTCAGAAAGTTTGTTAACCCTTTAGGTTTTTCACAGGAATAGCAGCAAAGTGAAGGAGAGAATTAAAAATATTCATTCTTTTACACTCGCTTGTTCTTGTAGACTGAGTTTTTGAATTTTTACAAGGGGTAAAAGGAGAAAAATCCCCCCAAAATTTGTAACCCAATTTCTCTTGAGTAAGGAAATACCTCATATGTGGATGTTAAGTGCTCTGCGAGCGCACTAGAGGGCTCAGAAGGGAAGGAGCGACAATGGGATTTTGGAGAGTGATTGCTGAAATGGTTTTTGGGGGGCATGTCACATTTAGGAAGCCCCTATGGTGCCATAACAGCAAAAAAAATAAAAAATAAAATAACACTCGGATTACTATTTTGGAAATCACACCCCTCAAGGCAAGTAACAAGGGGTACAGTGAGCCTTAACACCCAAGAGGTGTTTGACGACTTTTCGGTAAAGTTGGATGTGTAAATTAATTTTTTTTTCCATTAAAACGCTGTTTTTTCCCCCCCCCCAAATTTACAATTTTTACAAGGGGTAATAGGAAAAAATGCCCCCCCCCCCAAATTTGTAACCACATCTCTTCTGAGTATGGCAATACCCCATATGTGGACATCATGGAGTAGATTTATCATTGCTTTTAGAGCATTTCTTTTGTCTATATTTTGGCGCAGTTCAGGCGCAAGCAGCATATTTTGAGACTTTTATGCGCCTTTTGATGTAGACAGTTTCACTCTTTTTGCCTACCCATAGACCTTTTTCTTTTTGACCATGCAGTGGTCACGTATATATAATTTGCGACTTTTGTGAAAAGTTGCTATTTTGTGCGCAAATATACACCTACATCACCTACCAGTAGCCGTGAGAATAATTTCTACCTTCCATAGTTCAACCTTTAACCCCTTGTGGACGACAGCGTCCCACTCCCCTTCTATGACACGTGCTCAGGAGCTGAGCGTGGGTCATAGCTGGGTGGTCCTGGTGGCAATCTGCCACCAGGACCCATCTCTAATGCCAGACATCACTTATCACGGTGATGCCCGGCTTTAACCCCTTAGACACCACAATCAAATTTGATTGTAGTGTCTAAAATGCAGGTAAAAATGTCCAGGCAGTTCTGTGAAAGTAAATAAAAACACCTAACCTGCCAAATTCAGGACCCGGGAAAGTGTCTACTTCCCTCCCTCACAAGCATCTAGAAAAAGTATATGTGGTAGAGCTTTTCCCACCACAGCAGAGCTGCGCAAAATTCATCATCCTGCTGCACCTTCTTGATAAATAAGATGAACGCTAGTCAAACCCACCCCCCAAATAAATGTGGGAAAATAGCTCTACCGTAGACATTCTTTGATAAATCTGGGCCCATGTGCTCTGCTGGCACACTACAATGCTCAGGAGAAAAAGAGTCACATTTGGCTTTTGGAGAGAGAATTTTGCTGAAATGGTTTTTGGGGGGCATGTCACATTTAGGAAGCCCCTTTGGTGCCAGGACAGCAAAAAAATAACTATTTTGGAAACTACACCCCTCAAGGAACGTAACAAGCAGTACAGTCAGCCTTAAAGGGGTACTCCACTTGCGACTTTTGTGAAAAGTTGCTATTTTGTGCGCAAATATACTTTTTTAGGTGCAAAGCTACACCACCTACCAGTAGCCGTGAGAATAATTTCTACCTTCCATAGTTCAACCTTTAACCCCTTGTTGACGACAGCGGCCCACTCCCCTTCTATGACACGTGCTCAGGAGCTGAGCGTGGGTCATAGCTAGGTGGTCCTGGTGGCTATCTGCCACAGGACCCATCTCTATAGCCAGACAACCTTTAACCCCTTAGACACCGCAATCAAATTTGATTGTAGTGTCTAAAATGCAGGTAAAAATGTCCAGGCAGTTCTGTGAAAGTAAATAAAAACACATAACCTTCCAAATTCAAATTCTAATAACCAGGGCACATTTGCTATCTCTGGACAGTTCCTAAAATGGACAGAGGTGTCAGCAAATAGCACTGTGGTCAGACAGAAAGGAAATTCAAAAAGAAAAGAACTTCCTGTGGAACATACAGCAGCTGATATGTACTGGAAGGATTAAGATTTTTAAATAGAAGTAATTTACAAATCTGTTTAACTTTCTGGCACCAGTTGATTTAGAAAAAAATGTTTTCCAGCGGAGTACCCCTTTAATACCCAACAGGTGTTTAATAAATGTTCACTAAAGTGGGATATGAAAAGGAAAAATTAGATTTTTTTTACACTAAAATGCTGGTGTTACCCCAATTTTTTTTATTTTCACAAGTGGCAACAGAAGAAAATGTCCCCCACAATTTGTAAATACATTTCTTTGGAGTAAGGACATACCTCATATTTGGATGTTAACTGCTCTGTGGGTGAACGCCAGGTCTGAGAAGAGCAGGAGCGCCATTCAGCTTTTGGAGAATTTTGCTGGAATCGGTCAGGGGCCTTGGGCATTTACAGAGCGACCATTGTGCCATTGACCTCCCCTCAAGGGCCATAATTTTGGAAACTACACCATTCAAGGAACGTAACAAGGGCTCACAGGTGTTTTGAACAGTGGGCCGTAAAATAACAAAATATTTTTTTCACAAAAATGCGTGTTACCCCAAATTTTTCATTTGCAAAAAGGGTAATAGGAGAAAATGCCCCCCAAATTTTGTAACCCCATTGCTTCTGAGTATGGAAATACCCCATATGTGGAAGTAACATGCTGCGCGGGCACACTACAGGGCTCAAGAGTCATAGAGCTATGTTTGCATTTGAGGCCTATGGCATATCAGTAGCTGACGGTTACATAGTGGTCCCTCAACATATGATGGTAATCCGTTCCAAACGGACAATTGTTTGTTGAAACCATCGTGTTGAGGGATCCCTGCAATGTAAAGTATAGGACAGTGGTCTTCAACCTGTGGACCTCCAGATGTTGCAAAATTACAACACCCAGCATGCCCGGACAGCCGTTGGTTGTCTGGGCATGCTGGCTGTTGTAGTTTTGCAACATCTGGAGGTCCGCAGGTTGTAGACCACTGTTAGAGGAAGTTGTACTCACCTGTCCCCGCCGCTCCGGACCGTCACCGCTCGTCACCGCTGCCCGGGATGTCGCCGTCCATCGCTGTTGCCGTGTCCCTGAGGTGTCCCCGACGCTCCGGCAAGGCCTCTGCTTCCCCGGCATCCTCGCTCTCCGTCGCCGCCATCACGTCGCTACGCACGCCGCTCCTATTGGATGACGGGACGGCATGCGACGTAAACAGGGCACCGTAAACGGCTATCCGGTGGCAGCTGAAGCAGTCTGTGCTGCCGGATAGCCGTTTATGCGATGGCCCTGACATACAAAAGCATCGTATGTTGATGCTGAGAGGCCATCGCATTTTTTAATTATCGTATGTCGGGGCCATCGTAGGTCGAGGGGTCACTGTATTCAGTGTAAAATAACAAAAATAAACACCCACATGTGACACCATTACAGACAGTACACCCCCTGGGGAAGGTGTATAGGGGGGACTTGACATTTGGAATGGACGGGTGTTCCCGAAATTTATTTTCCCGGAGTGGATGAAGTGTACTATGGGGAAAATGAAAATGACAATTTTACTACTGATATGCCAATTATGATCCCAGAATGATGACCCAGAGCATAGCCAAAAGTAAAAAATATGCCCGCCCCAAACCCTATGCTCAGAATCATCATTCTGGGAATGTGATGTGTGTTGCCGTCCCTAACCTTTTGCCTCAAATGTGCACCCCGCTCAGGTGGAGAGAGCGCTGCGCATTTGAGGCAACATAACCCCCCCTAATGATAGTGACTCAGTGACCCACGACCCCTTTTTTTTTCAGTTTTTTTGGGCAATTTAGTGGTTTATGGGGTTAAAATTTGGAATGTACTCTGGACTTGGTACATTGGGGTGAGATTATGGAAAATTAAAATAAATAGGGAAAATGTAGTACTCCATGGAAGTGTGATACTCCCTGAAGCAATCCTTAATGCAGATTGTGGCAAGTGTCACATTGAGTGGTGGTGTCCTTCCGTCCTTTTGTCTGGGATCATCCCTTCGTTCCAGTGTGGGGGACCTCACCTGGAAAGTGCTGGCCTGGGACGATCCTGGCACCTATAACTCCAGTTCCTTGGGAACTCCGGCCCTGGAGGAATGTCCCTGTGTTGCCAGCATACTGGGACAGTACAAACGAGTTGTACATGGCAACCTGTACCAAGTAGACCGCAACTTTTTTTGTATTATACCCGTGTTTTCCGCATGGTGTTATATGGCTTAAGAGAGATCAACTCCCCCCCCCCCCCCCCCATATACCGATTGTAGTCCAGAATACAATTGGGCTCGAGGACCGGTGTTGTGGTACCTCGCACAGGGACAGGTGAGCTGATAGTACCATGAATTGTGGTCAGCATAAGGACATCCCTCTTATCCTTATACCTAATCAGCAACAGGTTTTCAGGGTAAAGGCATGGGACTCACCCTTGAGCATAGGCGTTTGCAGAAAATTTAGAGGGAGGCCTCTCTGGTTCTTCCACATGGTCCCACAAGCGGACATGGATCTGGCGGCGAGGTATGTGAACAGAGGGATACTGGTATAAAAGTTTTCTATGTAATGGTGGTAACCCTTATCCAGCACTGGGTGCACAAGGTCCCAAACGAGTTTCCTGCTAACACTCAGAGTCGGGGGACATTCTGGGGTTCAATACGGGAATCTCGTCCCTCATATACATATACTGTAAACTTGTAAGTGTACCCAGAGGTACTCTCACAAAGCTTGTAGAGTTTCACTCCATACCGCGCCCACTTCGAGGGAATATACTGGCGGAAGATGAGTCTCCCCTTAAAACTGATTAGACTCATCTACAGAGAGCTCCCTGAGGGGTACCTCACTTTGTAAAGCCGGTCACAGGCAGGATCACTTCGGGGGGACAGACGGACGGACATGCAGCATTATTAGTGTAATGCAGCCATTTCCTTATGCCTTGAACCATCCTCGTGTCATGGCCATACAGTAACCCCCCGACCTACGATGGCCCCGACATATGATGAAATCGACATACGATGGCCTCTCAGAGGCCATCGCATGTCGATGTCAGCATCGACATACGATGCTTTTATATGTCGGGGCCATCGCATTAACTGCTATCCGACAGCGCAAAATGCTTAAGCTGCTGTCGGATAGCAGTGTAATGTGCCCCAGCAGGTTCACTTACCTATTCCCGATGCTCCGGGTCCACTTCGCGATCCTCCGGTGTCTTGCGCATCTTCTCCAGGGTCCGGGCCTTGCTTTCCGGCATCGTTATTACATCACTACACACGCCGCGCCGGCACAGCAGCGTAATAATGTCACCAGAAAGCGAGGTCCGGACCCTGCAGAAGATGCGCAAGACACCGGAGGATCGCGAAGAAGACACCGGAGCAGCGGGACAGCATCGGGAGCCCCTGGAACAGCATCGGGAGCAGTGAGGACCTGGTGCGGAGCGGCGGGGACAGGTGAGTACAGCTTCCTATACTTTACATTGCACAGATCCCTCAACATACGATGGATTCGACAAACGATGGGTCGTTTGGAACGAATTACCATCGTATGTTGAGGGACCACTGTACTGTAAAGTGGGGTCTGGTAGAGGACGTCCCCACTACAGTACTGTCTGACACTTGGTTTTTTGACTAGGCCCATATGCAGCGTGAGGCCCCAAAATGTCATCATTTCAGCTGCATTGATGGCATACCATCCATTGGGCCTAGCCAAAAACGAAACTGGTTGGTGGACAATGAAATGTTGGGCGTACAAGTTTGTTTGCTCCACAATTAGATTCACAAAGTCGTAACTGAAATAAAAACTAAAAAAGTCAATTTCAGTGTACCCGACTATGTCAATCTGGATTCCCGAGTCACCAACAAACTCAGGAATCCGGGGGGGAAAAAACACAATGTGTGGGATGTACTCAATCTGTCGGGCGACCGAGAACTACTTGTCAGGGTATAATCTCCTTGTTACCCAGAAACAATAAAATAAATAGTAGAGAAGAAAGTGACTGGTTCTCAAATTCAGGAATCCGTGGCTAATATCCCTCTGGGGGTTTCCAGACAGGTTCACCGGAAGGGGGCTCCGGTACGCTTGTCTGGGGGGGGTCGGACTCCTATTACGAGGGGCATGGCCACTCGTGCTAGTGTCAGTCTCTGGGTCACTATCATGGGGGGGGGGCCTCGCCTGGCGGCGTCTCTGCCGCCCTACATGGGGCTCATCATCAGATGATGATGAGGACGAGGAAGAACACAGGAAAGTAGGATCTTCCTCATCCTCGCTGGCAGATTCGGAGGCACGTAAGGCATGTAAGGCATATGCCTCCTCCAGCGAGGCTACTTTTTCTGCCCTCAGGGGTACAGATCTTTGCAGAGGGGGGGGGGGGGGGAGTCCCTGGCACCTTGTCTCATCTCTGCTCACTGACTGATATTGGTGGGCTGGCCGAGCTGAGAGAAGGGGACATTAACCCCTCCTGAGCCTACTGCTATTGGTCGAACAATCGTCCGACCAATAGCAGCCCTCCTGGGGAGGTAACGTGATCGCCACCTCCCCCCAGCAACAGAAGGTGATTGTCAGTGTATAGTACACCGCCGATCACATTCTAATTCTGGATCGCCGACACGGGGGGGGGGGATCTCAGTACCCCCCCAGGCATTGTCAAGGGATGCCTGCTGAACTATTTCAGCAGGCATCCCGGTCCAATCCCCGACGGGCGAGATGCAGGGACCGGAACTCCCACAGGTGTACAGGTACGCCCTGGGTCCTTAAAGGGGTATTCCACTGCTCAGTGTTTGGAACAAACTGTTCCGAACTCTGAAACCGGCTTCGGGAGCTCATTACGTCACACTCCACCCACTCAATGCAAGTCTATGGGAGGGGGATGGGTGTAGGGAAAAACAAACATCAACAACATTTTCCTTTCTCTTACACTTACAGACCAAAAGTGTCCCAACCCCCCCCCCCCCCCCCCCCCCCCCCCCAAAAAAAAAAAAAAAATCTATTAATAGATACCTCCTCCAACTGGCTTGATAAGGAAACACCAGAAGGAACCTATTAGTGCGGAAATTGTAACTGGTGCAGTTTTTGCTGCACAAATAATTATGTCACTCTAGGAGGAGTTGAGGTTACAAGATTTTATATGCTGTCGGACTAAAAATGTAGTCTATGCCATTCGCTGTGCTTGCAATAGGTTTTATTTAGGCTGTACCACTCGCCCCGTTAATATTAGATTCAAAGAGCATGTAAATTCCCTTAAAACAGGAAAAGGCTCCCCTAGCCTCATCTCTCATGTGCGAGAGGAGCACAATAGCAATCCTAAAACTTTCATGTGGTTAGAGAAGAAAAACCGTCTGGCACCGCTAGCTGTGAATCAGTCCTCTATTATGCAGTATAGTAATCAGCATTCAGCACGTGTGTTGGTCTTGGTATACTGTTGATCGTGGAGGTGCTATATTTCCAAGGGACAAGACTTCAACATATGTAGAAAAAGAGAAATTGCGGTTCAAGCACTCTCCACCAATATTGATCGATGCAACAAACCAGGCTTTATTCAGTTCAACGCATGATAATACATCCAGTTGGACAGACACACTAGGGAGAAACGGTGGACAGGTGAGGCGGGGGCGTATACAGGGGCGGCATCAAGTTTCGCGCACAAAGGCGCTTCCTCTAGCCCGTATTCACCACGGGCTGTACGGGCCAGAGGAAGTGCCTTTGTGTGCAAAACTTGTTGCCGCCCTTGTGTACGCCCCCCGCCTCACCTGTCCACTGTTGCTCCCTAGTGTGTCTATCCAACTGGATGTATTCTCATGCGTTGAACTGAATGAAGCCCAGTTTGTTGCATCGATAAAGATTGGTGGTGAGTCCTTGAACCGCAATTTCTCTTTTTCTACAGATCCTAAAACCTTGCATTTTATGGGGATCGAAAGGGTGAGCACAGCGGATGGCATGCATATAAAGAAATCCTTTCTGAAAAAAGAGGGGAAATTGATATTTTAAACACATGCCCAGGGAGGGCTCGGATTAAATGACAGACTAGATATGAGCATCTTTTTATAGTAGTATTATTGCAGTATTTGGATTTATTATTCTTCTTGGTTTTAGTGTTTGTATGGGAACGCCTACCTTCCGTGACGTGGAAAGAGAGATGCATTTACCAGCCTCCAGGTGCCCTTGGCGCAAAAGCCGCTGTTCACTTTACCTGACTGGCATCCTGCGTTATGAATCGATGTATGCACCTTGAATAAGGACAACGTTTTTACCACTGATGTGCCTCCGGATCATAAGGGCTTCCCTAATTCTTTTTTTCTCCTGTTATAACATACAGCGTAAGGCTAAGTTTCTACTTGTTTTTTTGGGGGGGAAAACGTCAAGAAAATCGCCAATTCTGCCGCATGGCGTTTTTTGCCCAAAAATCGCTGCGGCCAAATGTTAGCTGTAAATCAATGAGAAATTGCAAAATTCTTTTGGTGTTTTTTCACTCTTTTTTGGCGTTTTTCAGCTATTTGGCGGTTTTGCAAAATCGCAGCATGTTGAGCCAGTGGCGTTTTTTCCCCTGAAATTGTGGCATTTTTCTCCCATAGAAGTCTATGGGAGTAAAAAAAACGCCAAGAAAAACGCCATGTGGGTTTTAACTTTGGCGTTTTTTATTCACTTTTGGACTTTAGCGATCAAAAAAAGTGACGGAGATACCTTTTATTAATAAAATTTCGTAGGGTAACATTACATTTTTTTTTTAAAAGATACAGTAGTGATGGAAAAAATTATATTTAACAAAATGTATCTTTTTTATAACAAATTTTTTATAAATTTTTAAACAGGGATCAATTTATGAGGGCATTAAAAATATAGCCGGCAATAATTACAATGTAGTGTGTGTGTTTCACTTTTTATTCTATTTTTTTAGGAGGTACTACTACTCCCAGCATGGAGCACACTGCTCCATGATGGGAGTAGTAGATCCTGTACAAATTGACAGATCGCTCGGGTTCCATTGCGATCCTTCTGTATAATGTATAGATGCAGTCGGCTGCTCTTCTATGGTCCCCTGCACTGCCGTATATATATACACATATTCATATTTCCCGCAGAGCTGTGATTGGCCAGATGATTCCAGCCAATCACAACTCTCTGTGGGAAATAGGTGTATATACGTCAGTGCAGGGGACCATAGAAGAGTGGCCGCCGCATCCATACATTATACAGGAGGGACATCCGCTGTGATCTTTCCTTAACTGCAGGTACTACAGCTCCCAACATGGAGCAGAGCGTGCTCCATGATGGGAGTTGTAGTACCTGCAGTTAAGGACAGATCACAGCGGGTATCACTCCTGACATCCGCTGTGATCGTCCTTTCTATTGCAGAGATGGAGCGGCTCTATACATCGCTCGCATCTCTGCACTGTACTTCGGCCAGTGATGTGAATAGAACATCACTCATTCATATTTCCCACTGAGAGCGGTGATTGGCTGCCACCATCCAGCCAATCCCCAATCTGGGCAGAAAATATGAATGAGTGATGTTCGATTCACATCACTGGCTGGAGTACAGAGCAGAGATGTGACCGCTGTATGGAACTGCTCCGCATCTCTGCTATATTATGGACGATCGCATATGGACTTATGGACTGACACCGGGGCAATATGTCTATTAGTACAGGTACTACTGCCCCGATAATGGAACAGTCTGTTTCATGCTGGGAGTAGTAGTACTACCTATCCTGCTCTGGAAAGTTCCTAAAATGGACAGAGGTGTCAGCAGAGAGCACTGTGGTTAGACAGAAAGGAAATTCATAAGAAAAGAACGTCCTGTGGATCATATCAGAAACTGATAAGCATTGGAAGGATTAAGATTTTTTAATAGAAGTAATTTACAAATCTGTTTAACTTTCTGGCACCAGTTGATTTAAAAAAAAAAAAAATTCCAGTGGAATACCCCTTTAAATTGGATGCCACATACGGCCCAAAAAAGTCTCACACTGTAATGCACATACTGGGAGGAATTTATCAATGGTTTTTCTGTAGATTTTGGGAAAAATTAGTTGCAAGTTTCTAAGCAGTCCCTTATTTGCGCAATAAATGTATGACTTTTCCTGTTTGGCACTAAAATTTAGAGCATTGCGCAAAAATTTGCAACTTTTTTCTCCCATTTTCTGGTGAAAGCATTAATTAAATCCCCCAATAGTCTTGAGTTATAATTCACCTGTACCTAACTGTTGGGAATCCAAATAGCGGAACCCCTGTACTAATGGCTGACACAGAATCCTTGGGGCAGGTTGCATTGAAAATCCAGGTCTATTCTCCTTTCTATTCTTCTAGAGTTGTGGAAATGGAGACTTCTCAGAGGTGATATGGAAGGTCGGGCAAGTGAACCATTGTCCTACATGGTGCCCACTTGCTCCTGTGTATCCGTGCCACAGCAATGCATTTGTTCACCCTCTAGCTTTTTGTGCAAAAAGCTATGCTTCCTGGCCACCCGCCCGCATCTATCACCCACCCGCTAGCTGTTGCAAGACTACAACTCCCAGCATGCCCTTACAGTGAGGACATACTGGAAGTTGTAGTCTTGTGACAGCTAGCGGGCGGGTGGTAGATGAGGGCAGGTGGCGGAACAACAGCTCACAGGAATATGGAACTACCGCAATGCAATTTCATATTTTCTGGCCAAAGCTGATGGGAGTTGTAGTTTAGCAACAGCTGGAGGCACCCTGTTCCTAAACTACCACTCTCGTGATGGGAGTTGTAGTTTCGGAACAGCGACACACCAGCTGTTGGTAAACTGGAGGCTTGCTGTTGCTAAACTAAAATACCCCTCATTCGCAGACTGCCAAAAGCTGTATGAAAATGTCGGGTTGTAGTTTAGCTACAGCTGGAGTCTCCTTGTTTGGAAATGCTGCTTTTTGGCATTCTTCCCAGGGGAGAGCACCATAAATGTACTAACCTATTTTTTGTGGGGTTTTTTAATTATCATTTCAGATCTGTGTATGCACAGGGCTACTTCAGATCCGCTGGACTACACTGATGACCCACATTGTTTTGTTTAATATTGATAAAATGGTTAACGCGGGCTCGTGGGGGAGTGTTTTTGGAATAAAAGTTTTTAACCCCTTAAGGGCTCAGACTATGTTGGCCTTAACCCCTTAAAGATGCAGGATGTATATTTACGTCCTGCGCCGGCTCCCGATATGCGTAGCGCACTCAGGGGCTTCATACCCGGCAGGTCCCGGTTGCTATCAGCAACCAGGACCCGTGGCTAATACCGTACATCACCGATCGGGCTGATGTCTGGTACTAACCCTTTAAATGCCAAGATCAAAGTTGATCGCAGCGTCTTAAACGGGAGAAAACTGTTGCCGGTTAGCTCAGTGGGCTGTTTGGGATCGCAGCAGTGAAATCATGGTGTCCAGAACAGCTGAGAGGACAGCAAGAGGCTTCTTACCTTGCTTCCCTCCATCCGATCTGCTGTTCCATGCTTAAACATATGTGGTATCGCCACGTGCGTAAATGTCCTAACTGTAAAAATACAATGTTAACTAAACCGCACGGTCAATGGCGTACACGTAATTTCCAAAGTCCAAAATTGCGTGCTTTTGTATAGCCTAAAAAATAAAAAACGAAAAAAATTAGCCCTCATATATCCCTGGATATGGAAAAATAAAAGTTATAGGGGTCAGAAAATAAAAATGTTACACATACTAATTATGGTGCATGTAGTTATAATTTTTTTAAAGTAGTAAAATAAAATAAAACCTATATAAATTAGGTATCCTTGTAACCGTATGGACCTACAGAATAAAGAAATGGTGCTGATTTTACCGAAAAGTTTGTTGCTGAAATGATCGATGTCATTATACAGTTCAATTGGTGGTGCAAAAAACAAGCCCTCATATGCGTCTGTAGGTGGAAAACTGAAAGAGTTATTGTATTGTATGAAAATGCTCCGTGAAACTGAGGCCTGTTGGTTTATAAGAACAAATGTCCAAGAAGCAGCGGGTCTCAATGACCGGATTGATATGGGATATTTTTTATTTTTAAACTTGTTTGTTATTGAAGTTGTATTCCTCCGCTTGTAATCCCCGCCCGTTTCAGACAACACCTTGGAAGGTGTATTTAGATGTTGTACCTGAACCGGAAGGGGAGGGTCTGTTGAAGCGGGAGCACGTGCAAAACAATTGCCACCTGAGCAGAGCACACTGGCATCCGAGCCTCAAGCGGCGTAATGCCTTTTTTTTGTACCTGCACCTGAATTTGATAAAAGTCTTAAGAAGTACATGGTGAGTGCCATTCATACTTTCTACTATCTCGTATTGGATTTTGCTGTACGGCGTATTTCTGAAGAGAGCACTACTGACAAGACGTGTCCGATCTCCCGGGTCAGCAGTTGCCAGATATCTCGTGCACCCACATTAGAGGTAGTGCCTGTCACGAACCGACACGATTGGGTCGTAGGGTTATCCATAAAATCACAATTTGTCTATGCTAGAATGAAAAAAATCCCTCTTATACCACCCAAATTATGCCCCTTCCCATAGACTTGCATAGCGGGGGCGGGGGGGTGACGTCACACGGGGTCGTGACATCATGATACTCCGGCCCCGTGGTCGGAACCCAGCAGTTTGTGAGCTGGCAGCGTGGATTGCAGCTCAAAGAATGAAAGATTGCCGGGGTCCCCAGCGGCGGGACCCCAGCGGTCAGACATCTTATCCCCTATCCTTTGGATAGGGGATAAGATGTCTTAGGGCCGGAGTATCCCTTTAAGGACCCAGCCAATTTTCGTTTCTGCATTTTCGTTTTTTCCTCCTCTCCTTCTAAAAATCATAACGCTTTAAAGGGGTACTCCAGTGGAAAACTTTTTTTTTTATTAACTGGTGCCAGAAAGTTAAACAGATTTGTAAATTACTTCTATTAAAAAATATTAATCCTTCCAGTACTTATTAGCTGCTGAATACTACAGCGGAAATTATTTTCTTTTTGAAACACAGAGCTGTCTGCTGACATCATGAGCACAGTGCTCTCTGCTGACATCTCTGTCCATTTTAGGAACTGTTCAGAGAAGCATATGTTTGCTATGGGGATTTTCTCCTATTCTCCTACAGTTCCTAAAATGGACAGAGATGTCAGCAGAGAGCACTGTGCTCATGATGTCCGCAGACAGCTCTGTGTTTCAAACGGAAAATAATTTTCACTGTAGTATTCAACAGCTAATAAATACTGGAAGGTTTAAGATTTTTTAATAGAAGTAATTTACAAATCTGTTTAACTTTCTGGCACCAGTTGATTTAAAAAAAAAAGTTTTTCACTGGAGTACCCCTTTAAATTTTGCACCTACAGACCCATATAAGGGCTTGATTTTTGCACCACCAATTGTACTTTGTAATTGGGGGGGTTGAAGTGGGTGACATGAGGGTGGACATGGGTGACAGGGAGGGTGGACAAGGCGGACATGGATAACAGGAGGGTGGACATGGGTGACAGGGGGGGTGGACATAAGTGACAGGGGGAGGGGGGACATGAGTGACGGGGGGAGGGAGGGTGGACATGGGTGACAGGGGAGGGTGGACATGGGTGACAGGGGGGGTGGGCATGGGTGACAGGGATTGACACAAGGCGGACATGGATGATAGGAGTGTGGACATGAGTGACGAGGAGGGAGGTTGGACATGAGTGACAGGGATGACAGTGGGTAGACATGGGTGACAAAGGGGTGGACATGGGTGACAGGGGGGGTGAACATGGGTGACAAGGGGGTGGACAAGGCGGACCTGGATGACAGGAGGGTGGACATGAGTGACTGGGAGGGAGGGTGGACATAGGTGACAGGGGGGGTGGACATGGGTAACAGGGAGGGTGGACAAGGCGGACATGGATGACAGGAGGGTGGACATGAGTGACAGGGGGGTGGACATGGGTGACAGGGGGGGTGGACATGGATGACAGGAGGGTGGATAAGGAGGACATGGATGACAGGAGGGTGGACATGGGTGGGGGGAGGGTGGACATGAGTGGGGGGAGGGTGAACATGAGTGGGGGGGTGGACATGGGTGACGGGGGGGTGGAAATGGATGACAGGAGGATGGACATGAGTGACAGGGGGAGGGTGGACATGGGTGACAGGGGGGTGGACATGGGTGACATGGATCACAGGAAGGTGGAAAGGTGGATATGGTTGACGGGGGGGGGGGGGGGGGGGTTGGACAGGGTTGAGAAGCGGTAACAGAAAGGAGGGGTGGAAAGGGTACAGTACCTCAAGCAAGCGGGCACGGGAATCCGGCACGGCTTGCAGTTCCACGGCACGGGAATCCGGCGTGGCTTGCAGTTCGTTCCACGGCATTCAGGGCACCAATTTCGGCTCACTGCGCCACAAGGGAAGGGTGGACATGGGTGACAGGGGGAGGGTGGACATGGGTGACAGGGGGGGGGTGGGCATGGGTGTAAGGGATTGACACGAGGTGGACATGGATGACAGGAGGGTGGGCATGAGTGATGAGGGGGGACATGAGTGACAGGGATGACAGGGGGGGTGGACATGGGTGACAAAGGGGTGGACATGGGTGACAGGGATGAGAGGGAGGTGGGCATGGGTGACAGGGGGTGGACATGGATGACAGAAGGGTGGACATGAGTGACAGGGGAGTGGACATGGGTGACAGTGGGGTGGACATGGGTGACAGGAGGGTGGACATGAGTGACGGGGGGGAGGGTGGACATGGGTGACGGGGGGTTGGACATGGGTGACAGGGAGGGTGGACAAGGCGGACATGGATGAGAGGAGGGTGGACATGAGTGACGGAGGTGGACATGGGTGACAGGGGGGTGGACATGGATGACAGGAGGGTGGACAAGGCGGACATGGATGACAGGAGGGTGGACATGAGTGGGGGGGAGGGTGGACATGGGTGACGGGGGGTGGACATGGATGGCAGGAGGGTGGACATGAGTGACGGGGGGAGGGTGGACATGGGTGATGGGGGGTGGACATGGGTGACATGGATCACAGGAGGGTGGACATGGGTGATGGGGGGGGGGGGGTTTGGACAGGGTTGAGAAGTGGTAACAGACGGGAGGGGTGGAAAGGGTACAGTACCTTAAGCAAGCCAGCACGGGAATCCGGCGCGGCTTGCAGTTCCACGGCACCGGAATCCGGCGAGGCTTGCAGTTCGTTCCACAGCATTCAGGGCACCAATTTCGGCTCACTGCACTGCAAGGGGGAGGGGGATGCTGGGGGACGCTGTGTGCGCAGTACGCACGCACGCTTCCCTTCCCCCCTGCAGCGCCGTGAGTCACAGGCGCACAGGCTGGGGCGGGAAATAAAAAAAAAATTCTAAATTCATGACAGAATCCCGCGGCACCCCGGGCAGTGCCGAACTGGGCCACCCCAGTTGGGAATCACTGTGCTAGAGTAATAGAAATCTCACCAATAATTGGAACAGATATGACCACCACCTCCACCTCTTTTTAAATCAACTGGTGCCAAAAAGTTAAACAGATTTGTAAATTACTTCTATTAAAAAATCTTAATCCTTCCAGTACTTATACTACAGAGGAAATTATTTTCTTTTAGGATTTCTTTTCTGTCACAACCACAGTTCTCTCTGCTGACATCTCTGTCCATTTTAGGAACTGTCCAGAGCAGCATATGTTTGCTATGGGGATTGGCTCCTGCTCTGGACAGTTCCTGACATGGACAAAGGTGTCAGCAGAGAGCACTGTGGTCGTGACAGAAAAGAAATCCAAAAAGAAAAGATTTCCTATGTAGTATACGGCTGCTAATAAGTACTGGAAGGATTAGGATTTTTTATCAGAAGTAATTTACAAATCTGTTTAACTTTCTGGCATCAGTTGATTTAAAAAAAAAATATATACGTTTTCCACCGGAGTACCCCTTTAAGGTGGTCAGTGATACTGCAGAAAGAGGAATTGCTCTGACAAAAAAGTTTAACGAATCAGTCAGGGACGAACAACAAAAACAATTATTGTTGAGGGTGCGTTCACACGGAGTAAATCAAGAGTAATTCACGCCCAAAATTTTTTTTTATTTAGCGCAAAATTTGCACGCAATTTGTGCGGAATTTGCGCAGAATTGCACGTGGAATTGCGCACGGAAATGGGGGAGAAAGAAGCGAAGGGTTTTTCAGCCATTTTCGTGCAAATTACGCGCAAATTACGCACAAAAACGATGTTGGGCGGAATTTTTTTTTAACCATTGACTTCTATTGATTTCTGCTAGCGGATTCCGCTTGAAAAATGAACATGCTCATTCTTCAAGCGGAACTGAATTCAGTGTCGGAACTCCGCTAGCAGAATTTCCGCAGTGTGAACAGGACAGCGGAAAAAACATAGAATTCAATGGGCAGAGGGGATGTGCATTAATTTGGAGCGGAGAATTTAAGAGGAATTACTCGAGTAAACTCCTCTTGAATTACTCCATGTGAACGCACCCTGAGGGTAGTCGAGCGTCACAGAAAAGTCGTCACCAAGCGAACAAAAGAAGGGATTGCATCGTTCAAAGTTGATTAATATAACACATGTTTTGCCTATCATACTACTTATTGATCTTAGTGTCTAGTTTTAATATTATTTTACATTTGTGATTTCTAGTTTTCCCAATAAAAGTAATTAACTATAAAAAATCATATTTGTTGCCTACTTTTACAAAACTGATCAAAGTGTGTAACCTCTAAATATTATCCAATCTTCTTGAAATTTGGCATACCGTATATCCTCGAGTATAAGCCGAGTTTTTCAGCACGATTTTTCGTGCTGAAAACACCCCCCTCGGCTTATACTCGAGTGAACTCCCCCACCCGCAGTGGTCTTCAACCTGCGGACTTCCAGAGGTTTCAAAACTACAACTCCCAGCAAGCCAGGGCAGCCATCGGCTGTCCGGGCTTGCTGGGAGTTGTAGTTTTGAAACCTCCGGAGGTCCGCAGGTTGAAGACCACTGCGGCCTTCAACCTGCGGACCTCCAGAGGTTTCAAAACTACAACTCCCAGCAAGCCCGGGCAGCCATCGGCTGTCCGGGCTTGCTGGGAGTTGTAGTTTTGAAACCTCCGGAGGTCCGCAGGTTGAAGACCACTGCGGCCTTCAACATCATCCAGCCCCCTCTCACCCCCTTTAGTTCTGAGTACTCACCTCCGCTCGGCGCTGGTCCGGTCCTGCAGGGCTGTCCGGTGAGGAGGTGGTCCGGTGAGGAGGTGGTCCGGGCTGCTATCTTCACCGGGGAGGCCTCTTCTAAGCGCTTCGGGCCCGGCCTCAGAATAGTCACGTTGCCTTGACAACGACGCAGATGCGTCGTTGTTAAGGCAACGGCTCTATTCCGGGCCGGAAGCGCGGAGAAGAGGCGCCCCCGGTGAAGATAGCAGCCCGGACCACCTCCTCACCGGACCACCTCCTTACCGGACAGCCCTGCAGGACCGGACCAGCGCCGAGCGGAGGTGAGTACTCAGAACTAAAGGGGGTGAGAGGGGGCTGGATGATGTTGAAGGCCGCAGTGGTCTTCAACCTGCGGACCTCCGGAGGTTTCAAAACTACAACTCCCAGCAAGCCCGGACAGCCGATGGCTGCCCGGGCTTGCTGGGAGTTGTAGTTTTGAAACCTCTGGAGGTCCGCAGGTTGAAGGCCGCAGTGGTCTTCAACCTGCGGACCTCCGGAGGTTTCAAAACTACAACTCCCAGCAAGCCCGGACAGCCGATGGCTGCCCGGGCTTGCTGGGAGTTGTAGTTTTGAAACCTCTGGAGGTCCGCATGTTGAAGGCCGCAGTGGTCTTCAACCTGCGGACCTCCGGAGGTTTCAAAACTACAACTCCCAGCAAGCCCGGACAGCCGATGGCTGCCCGGGCTTGCTGGGAGTTGTAGTTTTGAAACCTCTGGAGGTCCGCAGGTTGAAGACCACTGCGGCCTTCAACATCATCCAGCCCCCTCTCACCCCCTTTAGTTCTGAGTACTCACCTCCGCTCGGCGCTGGTCCGGTCCTGCAGGGCTGTCCGGTGAGGAGGTGGTCCGGTGAGGAGGTGGTCCGGGCTGCTATCTTCACCGGGGAGGCCTCTTCTAAGCGCTTCGGGCCCGGCCTCAGAATAGTCACGTTGCCTTGACAATGACGCAGATGCGTCGTTGTTAAGGCAACGGCTCTATTCCGGGCCGGAAGCGCGGAGAAGAGGCGCCCCCGGTGAAGATAGCAGCCCGGACCACCTCCTCACCGGACCACCTCCTTACCGGACAGCCCTGCAGGACCGGACCAGCGCCGAGCGGAGGTGAGTACTCAGAACTAAAGGGGGTGAGAGGGGGCTGGATGATGTTGAAGGCCGCAGTGGTCTTCAACCTGCGGACCTCCGGAGGTTTCAAAACTACAACTCCCAGCAAGCCCGGACAGCCGATGGCTGCCCGGGCTTGCTGGGAGTTGTAGTTTTGAAACCTCTGGAGGTCCGCAGGTTGAAGGCCGCAGTGGTCTTCAACCTGCGGACCTCCGGAGGTTTCAAAACTACAACTCCCAGCAAGCCCGGACAGCCGATGGCTGCCCGGGCTTGCTGGGAGTTGTAGTTTTGAAACCTCTGGAGGTCCGCAGGTTGAAGACCACTGAGGGCGAATGATGAGAAGAGGATGATGAAGGGGGGGGGGGGGGGTGTGGGGATGATGAAGGGGGGTGGGGATGATGAAGGGGGGGGGGGTGTGGGATGATTACAAGGGGATGATGAAGGGGGGATGTGTGGGATGTGTGGGATGATGACAAGGGGATGATGAAGGGGGGATGTGTGGGATGATGACAAGGGGATGATGAAGGGGGGATGTGTGGGATGTGTGGGATGATGACAAGGGGATGATGAAGGGGGGATGTGTGGGATGATAAGGGGATGTGTGGGATGATGACAAGGGGATGATGAAGGGGGGATGTGTGGGATAAGGGGATGTGTGGGATGATGACAAGGGGATGATGAAGGGGGGATGTGTGGGATGATGACAAGGGGATGATGAAGGGGGGATGTGTGGGATGATAAGGGGATGTGTGGGATGATGACAAGGGGATGATGAAGGGGGGATGTGTGGGATGATGACAAGGGGATGATGAGGATGTTAATGACGGGTCTGGATGATGACAGGGGGGGATGAGGTATTTCCCACCCTAGGCTTATACTCGAGTCAATAACTTTTCCTGGGATTTTGGGTTGAAATTAGGGGTCTCGGCTTATACTCGGGTCGGCTTATACTCGAGTATATACGGTATATATCTTTTACATCACTGAGACTCAGGGCGTAAGCAAAGTCTGCAAAAAAAATTACATTTTATTTTTTGCCTTACAAAAGGAAAAGGTGCATATTTTGTTACAGATTTTCTGACAACACATTCTAAAACAGGTTGTACAGGTTTAGAACACCTGATTGTTGAGTAAAGTGTTGCTTATTCTTTAGGTAATTGCCTCAATCTAACAAGAGTGGAACAAGCTGTTATGATACCGATGTTAATGACTTCAGGTAATGAAGGTAACTTCACGTCAAGCACTTATGTATGAAACAAGTGTAGACACAATGGGGGAGATTTATCAAATCCTCTCCAGAGGAAAAGTTGCTGAGTTGCCCACAGCAACCAATCAGAAAGCTTCTTTCATTTTTGAAAAGGCATGTGAAAAATGAAAGAAGCAATCTGATTGGTTGCTATGGGCAACTGGGCAACTTTTCCTTTGCACAGGTTTTGATAAATCTCCCCCAATCTACAACAATCAGTTAAGATATTGAAAAAGTCAGCACAGCTATATCCCATGAACAGAGTTGAAATGTCCTCCGAATTATTGGAGTTCCAGTGCTCCATTTATTCTCTATGGGGCTTCCTATAATTGCCAAGCTCGGGACATTTTTCTTAAAGGGGTGTCCAGGAATATAAATTCAGAGCTAATATTTTTCGAAAACAGCATCACCCCTATACTTAGGTTGTGTGTTATTAAAACTTGTCTCCATTCACTTTAATGAAACAGAGCTGCAATACCACACACAACCTGAGAACAGGGGTGGCACGGTTTTTGGAAGAAATTAGCTCTGGTTTCCTTTTGATAGGTGATAAGTGACTGATAACTATAGTTCCCCGGACTACCCCTTTAAAGGAGTAGTCCAGTGGTCCAAGTTGCAGATCGCGGGGGGTCCGACCCCTGGGGCCCCTGCGATCTCCTGTACGGAGCCCCGACAGCCCGCGGGAAGGGGGCGTGTCAACCTCCGCACGAAGCAGCGGCCGACACGCCCCCTCAATACAACTCTATGGCAGAGCCTAAGCGCTGCCTTCGGCAATCTCAGGCTCTACCATTGAGATGTATTGAGGGGGCGTGTCGGCCGCCGCCTCGTGCGGGGGTCGACACCCGCTATCTCGGCGGAGAGCCGGGCCCCGTACAGAGAGATCGCGGGGGGCCCCAGCGGTCGGACCCCCCGCGATCTCAAACTTATCCCCTATCCTTAGGATAGGGGATACGTTTTTCACCACTGGACTACCCCTTTAAGATATGGTCTGGTTTCCCTGGATACATGAGGAAAATACAATCCACTAATAGTAATAACCCCCATGTAGATTCTAAAGCATTGTATACATTGCTCCGTATGAGCTCAGCAGTAAGGACTGAGGCGCTAGCACTACCACTGAGTGTTTAGCACTGTGCCAATAGTTCCACACATTATGGAAGAAATAATAAATGGGGCTCAAGGGTCAAAGATATCTAGTTTAATTAATAAGTATTTATTAATATAAATGTAAAAAAGAAACCAAATAGGGATGTACAGGGCCCTTGTACCTCCCTAATTAATTACATAAAAATATAATAATCCCAATATAAAAAACTAATAACAACTATAAAATTGATATGCAATTTGAGCCTGTAATATCAGTATAAAGATATAAAGATCTCCTGATCTTGAGGAACAGCACAATATAAATGTTCATTCAAAAAACACTTGTTGCCGGAGATCTTCAATATAAAAAATATAGTAAAATGTATCCGCTTGTGAGTAATCAATTGATGCGGTAGTGCTGTATCCGTCCAAATCTTGGCAACTAATTACACCAACTGAGTGATACAATGTGGCACTTTGTGAACAGTGGACAGTCATTCAAAATCACTCTTTAAGCATTTCTGCATATGACATACATCAAAGAAGCCAGTTGGTAGTACATTGCATATAATGCTCACCACTCCGAAATGTCACGGATCTCCCTTTAGTATGGTTCTGGGGGCCGGCTGTCAAGCGTCGTATGGCCGGTGCCTTGCCTCTATCAGGGATCGTGCTGCTGGAGTCTCGGCCAACTCCTAAGATCGCAGCACTCGGTGGTGGGCACCGTTTGGGGGACTGCAGCGCTGTCAAGCGGAGTCCCTTGATCTGGTCAACTTGAAATGATGGTGGTCTATAGACCTCAAGTCCTTATTGCAGATGGTCCAATTGGCTTCTCACTGGTAATTTTTATATTCGATAAGCAGAGTGAATAACCCGGCGGCGTTCCTCGTGCAAAGTTCGCGCGCTCGGGAGATGGTTCACTGTGATGAATGCCTTGGATCTGGCGAATGATTGCTTATTCTCTCAGAAGAGTATTCTTTAATAACAGGCTCAATATCGCAATGTCTGAATTGCTGGACGCGTTTCAAAACCTTCCTCGGTTTTTTCTTCAGCAGCGGAACGTGTGAATTACAACAAACTAATGGTTTATATATCATTAAATCACGCCCCTTCCTAATGACCTAACTGATGACCTCACATCCTGAACAAAAAATCTATTAATTACCATTGTGGGCACTATCCAAATATAAAAAGAAAAAGTAAATAGATAAACACTATTTAAGCTCATCTGTGAACATATCAACATTTTTATACAAACTATATAACATCAGAATTTATATATACTACATATATAATTAAAAGACATACAGGAAAAAAAGGAGAAAAGCTGTTAATACTATTCAATACCAGTAAGATACTGGAACTGACACTGAAATAACATAATATCTAATTGTGGAAAGGGAATAATATATATAAACGAATATGTATAAAAAATATATATAAAATGCAAATAAAAATCAAATATAATAAAAAATAATGATAATATGTAAAACATATATATATATCCATATATATACACGGAAAAATATTAAAAAATAATAAAAATAAAAATAAACATAAAATAAAATGATACATGTATCATTTTATTTTATGTTTATTTTTATTTTTATTATTTTTTAATATTTTTCCGTGTATATATATGGATATATATATATGTTTTACATATTATCATTATTTTTTATTATATTTGATTTTTATTTGCATTTTATATATATTTTTTATACATATTCGTTTATATATATTATTCCCTTTCCACAATTAGATATTATGTTATTTCAGTGTCAGTTCCAGTATCTTACTGGTATTGAATAGTATTAACAGCTTTTCTCCTTTTTTTCCTGTATGTCTTTTAATTATATATGTAGTATATATAAATTCTGATGTTATATAGTTTGTATAAAAATGTTGATATGTTCACAGATGAGCTTAAATAGTGTTTATCTATTTACTTTTTCTTTTTATATTTGGATAGTGCCCACAATGGTAATTAATAGATTTTTTGTTCAGGATGTGAGGTCATCAGTTAGGTCATTAGGAAGGGGCGTGATTTAATGATATATAAACCATTAGTTTGTTGTAATTCACACGTTCCGCTGCTGAAGAAAAAACCGAGGAAGGTTTTGAAACGCGTCCAGCAATTCAGACATTGCGATATTGAGCCTGTTATTAAAGAATACTCTTCTGAGAGAATAAGCAATCATTCGCCAGATCCAAGGCATTCATCACAGTGAACCATCTCCCGAGCGCGCGAACTTTGCACGAGGAACGCCGCCGGGTTATTCACTCTGCTTATCGAATATAAAAATTACCAGTGAGAAGCCAATTGGACCATCTGCAATAAGGACTTGAGGTCTATAGACCACCATCATTTCAAGTTGACCAGATCAAGGGACTCCGCTTGACAGCGCTGCAGTCCCCCAAACGGTGCCCACCACCGAGTGCTGCGATCTTAGGAGTTGGCCGAGACTCCAGCAGCACGATCCCTGATAGAGGCAAGGCACCGGCCATACGACGCTTGACAGCCGGCCCCCAGAACCATACTAAAGGGAGATCCGTGACATTTCGGAGTGGTGAGCATTATATGCAATGTACTACCAACTGGCTTCTTTGATGTATGTCATATGCAGAAATGCTTAAAGAGTGATTTTGAATGACTGTCCACTGTTCACAAAGTGCCACATTGTATCACTGAGTTGGTGTAATTAGTTGCCAAGATTTGGACGGATACAGCACTACCGCATCAATTGATTACTCACAAGCGGATACATTTTACTATATTTTTTATATTGAAGATCTCCGGCAACAAGTGTTTTTTGAATGAACATTTATATTGTGCTGTTCCTCAAGATCAGGAGATCTTTATATCTTTATACTGATATTACAGGCTCAAATTGCATATCAATTTTATAGTTGTTATTAGTTTTTTATATTGGGATTATTATATTTTTATGTAATTAATTAGGGAGGTACAAGGGCCCTGTACATCCCTATTTGGTTTCTTTTTTACATTTATATTAATAAATACTTATTAATTAAACTAGAAAAAAAAAAAAAAAAAAAAAAAAAAAAACAGCAATTCAGACATTGCGATATTGAGCCTGTTATTAAAGAATACTCTTCTGAGAGAATAAGCAATCATTCGCCAGATCCAAGGCATTCATCACAGTGAACCATCTCCCGAGCGCGCGAACTTTGCACGAGGAACGCCGCCGGGTTATTCACTCTGCTTATCGAATATAAAAATTACCAGTGAGAAGCCAATTGGACCATCTGCAATAAGGACTTGAGGTCTATAGACCACCATCATTTCAAGTTGACCAGATCAAGGGACTCCGCTTGACAGCGCTGCAGTCCCCCAAACGGTGCCCACCACCGAGTGCTGCGATCTTAGGAGTTGGCCGAGACTCCAGCAGCACGATCCCTGATAGAGGCAAGGCACCGGCCATACGACGCTTGACAGCCGGCCCCCAGAACCATACTAAAGGGAGATCCGTGACATTTCGGAGTGGTGAGCATTATATGCAATGTACTACCAACTGGCTTCTTTGATGTATGTCATATGCAGAAATGCTTAAAGAGTGATTTTGAATGACTGTCCACTGTTCACAAAGTGCCACATTGTATCACTGAGTTGGTGTAATTAGTTGCCAAGATTTGGACGGATACAGCACTACCGCATCAATTGATTACTCACAAGCGGATACATTTTACTATATTTTTTATATTGAAGATCTCCGGCAACAAGTGTTTTTTGAATGAACATTTATATTGTGCTGTTCCTCAAGATCAGGAGATCTTTATATCTTTATACTGATATTACAGGCTCAAATTGCATATCAATTTTATAGTTGTTATTAGTTTTTTATATTGGGATTATTATATTTTTATGTAATTAATTAGGGAGGTACAAGGGCCCTGTACATCCCTATTTGGTTTCTTTTTTACATTTATATTAATAAATACTTATTAATTAAACTAGATATCTTTGACCCTTGAGCCCCATTTATTATTTCTTCCATATTGATCCTATTTTTTATACACCGTGGGTATAGGTGTATGTTGGGTTGCTCGGGTCCTCGGTGATTGTCAGATAGACAGGAGCCTCTCCATTTTGTTTATAAGTTCCACACATTAGTCATTGCTGCCAACAAATGATTGGTCCAATCATTGTCATTGTGCCCTTGAGTGAATGGGTAGAATGGTGACAGCCAAAGGTGGCACAATGCACTATGGGGGGAGATTTATCAAAACCTGTGCAAAGGAAAAGATGCCCAGTTGCCCACAGCAACCAATCAGATTGCTTCTTTCATTTTGCAGAGGCCTTGTTAAAAGTGAAAGAAGCGAGCTGATTGGTTGCTATGGGCAACTTTTCTTCTGCACAGGTTTTGATAAATCTTCCTCTATGTATTCATGGGATCAGGATGTACTCCCATTAATTAATGAATTTGCTGCCACTGCCAGCAGCGCAGGTAAGCTTATGGCTGTGGTATCTTTTTGTGGGCATGTGTCAAAACCTAGGGGTCACTTTAGGAAGGCAGTATGTGGTGTCCCAGCACCAATAGCTGTCCTGTGGCTTCGGACTGCTTCAGGCAGTTTGGCAGCACAAGGTGTTGGACCCACCAGAGACTTTTTGTTTTATTAAATATAGCAAACAACGTAGAAAGAAAGCAGCGGCAGCTCACCAATTAAAGCAGGGCTTCTTTATTTTCAGCGGGTTGACATACAGGTGTAAGTTTCACAAAAACCAAGCGATGTTCGTTTCACACAGGATTGTGCTTCTTCTGGCTCTCAACACTATGTCAGCACTACTTTGGTTATATACAGGTAACAATTATGACGTATGCCGAGCCGGTGGCGCTGGACAGGTAACTCCTGTTGCGGCGTGGGCGCCGGCGTCCCCGGGTTCTTGGGAGACGGGGATTCCGCACAACTTTGAGTGATGACATGCCGGACAGAAGGTAGGTGGGGGCGAACGTCATCATGCGGCGCCTCCGGCTCGGCATACATCATAATTGTTACCTGTATATAACCAAAGTAGTGCTGACATAGTGTTGAGAGCCAGAAGAAGCACAATCCTGTGTGAAACAAACGTCGCTCTGTTTTTGTGAAACTTACACCTGTATGTCAACCCCCTGAAAATAAAGAAGCCCTGCTTTAATTGGTGAGCTGCCGCTGCTTTCTTTCTATGTTGTTTGCTGCATTTGAAGACTTCATTATTGTGCTGAGCACCACCTTGAGGCTTACTATAAGTGACTGTGCTGCACTGAAGAGTTGGGGATTGCCTAACCCCAGGGATATTATAGCAGTGCTAGTTGATCCTCTATTTACATTTTGTTTTATTGCATATTCTATTGCAAAATAATATATTTTATAAATTACAGTGACCCCCCCCCAACCTACGATGGCCCTGACATACGATAATTTCAACATGCGATGGCCTCTCAGAGGCCATCGCATGTTGAAGGCAGCATCAACATACGATGCTTTTGTATGTCGGGGCCATCGCATAAACGGCTATCCGGCAGCGCAGACTGCTTCAGCTGCCACCGGATAGCCGTTTACGGTGCCCCGGTGATGGTCTCCTACCTGTCCTCAGGGCTCTGGCGCGTTCTCTTCGGGATCCTCTGCATCGTCGGCGCTCTCCATCATCGATGGAGACTCTCCCAGTCTTAAAAGTCGCTATTAATCTGTTTGATGAAAGCACCACAAGTCCCAGCAAGGCAACAGGGCACCCATGGGGTTACGCTGCAGTCTCTCACCCAGAACCTGCGGTATGTGTAATACCATCTGCACCCAGCTCAGTAAATCCATAACCTGACATCGGTGTGTTTATTGACTTCCCGTGTCTGGCTCAGAAGCTGTCTCCAACCTTGGACTGCGTATACGATAACTGTGCCCTGGCGTCATGATGTGATAAGGTATTTCTCCTAACATCCCCATGGCTACCACAGATATATATAACTGCATCTGTAGTTGGTATGATGTATGTGTGGCTGGCACAATGTTATGGGGTATCTGAGGATGGTACACAGTTATGGAGTATATTCTGCTCCCAAAGAGTGGCATGGGTTATAGGACTTTTTTCATTTTTAAAAAGGCCTCTGAAAGATTAAACAAGCAATCTGATTGGTTGCCATGTTCAACAACATATTTGGTATTGTGTAAATGTCCGAACTATCAAAATATAATGTTAATTATCCCGTATGGTAAATGGCGTAAACGTAAAAAAATGTAAAAAAAAGTCCAAAAATTTTTGTCACATTTCCAAAAAATTACTAACAAGTGATAAGTTTCATATATGCAAATGTGGCATTGATAAAAAAAAAGTACAGATCACGGCGCAAAAAAATTATCCCTCATACCGCTCTGTATACGGAAAAAGAAAAAAGTTATAGGCGGTCAAAATAGGGCGATTTTAAACATACTGATTTTGGAAAAAAAAAGTTTGATATTTTTTAAAAGCAGAACAATATGGGAAAGTATGTAAAGATGGGTATGATTTTAATCGTATTGACCCACAGAATAAAGAAAACATGTCATTTTTACTGTAAAGTGTACAGTGTGAAAACAAAACCCCCCAAAACTTGCAAAATTGTGGTTTTCATAAAAATTTCCTCACCAAAAAAAACAATTTGGGGGGTTCATTATACATTTTATGGTAAAATTATAGGTTTCATTACAAAGTACCAATGGTCGGGCAAAAAACGGATGGAAATATAAATATGGATTTTAGAAGGCGAGGAGGAAAAAATGAAAATGCTTTCAGATAGTGGGGGTCCGACCAATCTTCCGTACGGGGCCCTGGCAGCCCGCAGTTGGAGGGGGGGGCGTGTTGACTACCACCCAGAGCGGCGGCTGACACGCCCTCTCAATACAACTCTATGGCAGAGCCGAAGTGCTGCCTTCGGTAATCTCCGGCTCTGCCATAGCGCTGTATTGAGGGAGTGTGTCGGCTGCCACTTCGTGTGGTGGTTGACACGCTATCGGGCCAGAGAGCCGGGGCCCGTACGAGAGATCGTGGGGTGTCACTGCAGTCGGACCCCGCTATTTGAAACCAATCCCCTATCCTTAGGATAGGGGATACGTTTTTCAGCACTGGATATGTCCTTTAAACCCTTAACGACCATGGACGTAAATGTACGTCCTGGTTTGGCGGGACTTCCCGCACCAAGACGTACATTTACGTCCTGTGTATGACCGCAAGCATCGGAACGGTGCTCGCGTCATACACAGCAGGATCCGCCGGTAATGGCCGACATCTGTGATCGCGCGGATGTCCGCCATTAACCCCTCAGATGCCGTGATCAATACAGATCACGGCATCTGCGGTAGTGCGGTACTTTGAATGGATGATCGGATCCCCGCAGCGCTGCCGCGGGGATCCGATCATCCAGCATGGCGGCCGGAGGTCCCCTCATCTGGCTCTGGCCGTCTCCTAGGATCTTCTGCTCTGGTCTGAGATTGAGCAGACCAGAGCAGAAGATCACCGATAATATTGATCAGTACTGTGCCCTATATATAGCACTGAATAGTATTAACAATCAAAGGATTGCTATAGATAGTCCCCTATGGGGACATAAAAAGTGTTTTATAAAAAAAAAAAATACCGCCCTATATATGGAAAAAGGAAAAAGTTATAGGTGGTCAAAATAGGGCGATTTTTGATTACTGATTTTGTACAAAAAGTTTTAGATTTTTTTTTAAGCGGTACAAAAATCTAAAAGTATCTAGTCATGGGTATCATTTTAATCATATTGACCCACAGAATAAACAACAGATGTCATTTTTACCGTAAAGTGGATAGTGTGAAAACGAAACCCTCCAAAATGTGCAAAATTGTGGTTTTCATTTAAATTTCCTCCCTAAAAATTTTTTGGGGGGTTTGCCGTACATTTTATGCTAAATTGAGAGGTTTCATTACAAAGTAAAATTGGTCACGTTAAAAACAAGCCCTTATATGGGTCTGTAGATGGAAATATAAAGGAGTTATGGATTTTAGAAGGCGAGGAGGAAAAAACGAAAACGCAAAAATAAAATTGGCCTGGTCCTTAAGGTGAAAATGGGCTTGGTCCTTAAGGGGTTAATAAAGTGTGTGTGGCTGGCACATTGCTATGCAGTACCTGCCCCTTGCACTGTTATGAAGTATCTGTGGCTGGCACAATGCCATGGAGTTTGAGGCTGGTAAACCTTGTTATGGGGCAGGCTGGCACCATTGCTGTGTAGTACCCGAGGCTGGCACACACCGTTATGGAATATGTGGCACCTGTACATCTCTCTCGTGAACATTACAGCCAGTACACCAGCCCTGGCCGTACAGTACAGTGTGTGAGGTTGGCATACAGGGCACAGGCTGGGCGGCCACATGCAGCGCTCTACAGATTGTCCCGGTTCCTAGGGTAACGCTCAGTGTGAATGGCGGCCTGTAGTAAATAAGGTGACAGGTGACCATAAGCGGTGCCCTCTGCTGTGAGTGGAGGGCGGACTGTGGAGGGCAGGCTGGGGGATGCCAGCTCTGGGACTGGTCAGGGTCACCATCTGGGAGTCACCGTGCCCAGCCCGCTCCGCCCGGCGGGTGTATTAATGTGTGTCGGTGCAGGGTGACCGCATTGCCCGTCGTCTCCTCATCCCCGCACCGGACTCCTCCTCCTCCTCTTCCGCCCGGGCGCCCGCCTCCCCCGGCAGCGCCGACCATGCGCGACTATGATGAGGCCACCTCATTTCTGGGGGACTGGGGACCCTTCCAGCTCTCCGTCTTCTTCCTCCTCAGTGCCAGCATCATCCCCAATGGCTTCACCGGCCTCTCCGCCGTCTTCCTGGTGGCTATCCCCGAGCACCGCTGCCTGGTGCCCGACAGTGCCAACCTGAGCCAGGCTTGGAGAAATGTCAGCATCCCGTGGGAGGAGAGGGACGGGCAGCGGGTGGAGAGCAAGTGCTGGCGGTACCGACTGGACTCCCTGACCAACTACTCTGCCCGGGGGCTCCTCCCTGGGGTGCACGTCAATGTCAGCGACATCCAGAAGGAGAAGTGCCTGGACGGCTGGCACTATGACCGGGACCTCTACCACTCCACCGTGGTCACCCAGGTCAGTACCGTCCATCAGGCTGCTCCGTAGGAATGTGCACCACCTGTGTGTGCTGTCAGTGAATAGACGATTCTTCTTTACATCTAGTGACATCATAAGAACAATATCTAGTGACATCATAAGAACAATACTCAGGGGGACACATAAAGACAAATAGCAGACATCACAATAGTACACACTATTTGAATGGGCAATGTCACTTAAAAGATCATTTGACATGTCAAAGGTTTTTGATTGGAGAACTGTTTCCCAACCAGGGTGCCTCCAGCTGTTGCAAAACTACAACTCCCAGCATGCCCGGACAGCCTTCGGCTGTCCGGGCATGCTGGGAGTTGTAGTTTTGCAACAGCTGGAGGCACCCTGGTTGGGAAACACTTGGTTGGAGTGTCACTGCTGAGAACCCCACTGATCAGCTCTGAGCGATCTTTGTTTCACTGCTCCATTTTAAGTGTCCCAAATAATAAACACTTGAAAGAATGTCAAGGCACTGCTCCCAAGAGCTTACAATTAGAGATGAGCGAACTTACAGTAAATTCGATTCGTCACAAACTTCTCGGCTCGGCAGTTGATGCCTTTTCCTGCATAAATTAGTTCAGCTTTCAGGTGCTCCGATGGGCTGGAAAAGGTGGATACAGTCCTAGGAGACTCTCTTTCCTAGGACTGTATCCACCTTTTCCAGCCCTCCGGAGCACCTGAAAGCTGAACTAATTTACGCAGGAAAAGTCATTAACTGCCGAGCCGAGAAGTTCGTGACGAATCGAATTTACTGTAAGTTCGCTCATCTCTACTTACAATCTACCACGTCACTTCTCAGAGTAAGATTGTTAAGGCCCTTTTCACATTCGTTCTGCCCCCCGTCAATTACGGCCGTCAGACTATCATTTTATTTTATTTATTGGAGTTTGACGGCCATCATTTTGTCGGGTCATAACGGCCAATAACGGGTCCTGATGGACCCCATTATAGTCAAGGGGGTCCATCGGGCGCCGCTATTTTCAGAGAGAATAGCGGGAGAAAAAGACGGTGCAACCACTATTTTTTTTTTCTCCTCCCGCTATTCTTGATCCTAAAATAACAGGCTTCACCCTGCCGGAGGTAGCCAGCATTGTGAATGTAGTAGCCAGAAGCTAAGTTTCTACTTGTGTTATTTATTTTTATTTTTAAACACCAAGAAAAATGCCAATTCTGCCGCATGGCGTTTTTTGGTCAAAAAACGCTGCGGCCAGATGTTAGCTGTAAATCAATGAGAAATCTCAACATTTTTATTCCACTTGGCGTTTTTCAACTGGTGTGTTTTTTTTTAAATCCTTTTGGCATTTTTTCAGTCCTTTTTTGGCGTTTTTCAGCTCCTTGGCGGTTTTCCAAAATCGCAGCATGTTGAACCACTGGCGATTTTTATTTAATTTATTTATTTTTTGTCAAAATCGTGGCTTTTTTCTACCATAGAAGCTTATGGGAGTGAAAAAACTCCAAAAAAAACGCCATGTGGGTTTTAACTTTGGGGTTTTTTCAGGCGCTTTTTATTCTTTTTTGGACTTTAGCGATCCAAAAAAGTGATGGATACCTTTTTAAATAAAATTTCGTAGGGTACCATTAAAAAAATTAAATAAAAAAGATACAGTAGTGAAGGAAAAAATTGTATCTAAAGAAATTTATCTTTCTTATTACAAAATTTTAATTAATTTTTTAACAGGGATCAATTTATGTGGGCGGGCAGGGCACTAAAAATGTAGCCGACAATAATAAAAATGTAGTGTGTGTGTGTGTGTTTCACTTTTTTTCTCTTGGTTTTTTAATTGTTTTTAGGTGGTACTACTACTCCCAGCATGGAACACACACTGTTCCATGATGGGAGTAGTAGTACATGTACTAATTGACAGATCGCCCGTTGCGATCCTACTGTGTAATGTATAGATGCGGCCGCCCTCTCCTCTATGGTCCCCTGCACTGACGTATATATACACCTATTCATATTTCCTGCAGAGAGCTGTGATTGGCTGGAACCATCAGGCCAATCACAGCCACTGGACACTGACACCCACTGTGATCGTCCTGTCTATAGCAGAGATGGAGAGCGGCTTTCTCCTGCGCTCGCATCACTGCACTGTACTCCGGCCACTAGGGATGTAAGAAAAAATCGATTCTCGCGATAATCGCGATTTTTTCATTTGCCGATACAGAATCGATTTAAAATATTTTTGAATCGATTCTTTTAGGGATGTGGAATTTTTATCTGCGGACGCCTGGAACAGCATGTCCTGGGCATCAGGAGATAAAAGTTCCACATTTGTGGAGCCGGGCAGGCCGGATCTGACACGGCGTCGCTCTGGGTGTATGGAGCGGGCTCCGACTCGTGCCCACTCCGTACTATGCGACCCCCGGCTGATTTCAGTAGCCGGGGGCCGCCGCTAATAGCCAGCATGCGGCAATCGCCGCGGCTGGCTATTAAAGGAGTATCCGGTGCGCACTTTTCTCATTTTATCCTATCCAGGCTGCAAAATAAAATAAAACGCACTTTCTCTTACCTGCCAACGAGCCCCCGGAGCTCCGGTACAGGTGTACGGTCCCCGGGCTGTATTCTTCTTACTTCCTGTTAGTCCGGCACGTCACACGGAGCTTCAGCCTATCACTGGCCGCAGCGATGTTCCGCCTCCGCTGGTGATAGGCTGAAGCTCCATGTGACGTGCCGGACTAACAGGAAGTAAGAAGAATACAGCCCGGGGACCGAACACCTGTACCGGAGTGTACCGGAGCTCCGGGGGCTCGTTGGCAGGTAAGATAAAGTGCGTTTTATTTTATTTTGCAGCCCGGACGGGATAACATGAGAAAAGTGAGCACCGGAGTACTAGATCGCCGCTGTCAAAGCTGACAGCGGCATCTATTGGGATCTATGAATGCTCCCAGGTGGGCGATGTATCGGGATATATCGCGATGTATCGTCACCTAGACGGTATCGCGATATATCGGGATATATCGAATCGCCACACTGGTATCGCGATTCGAATCGAATCGCCAAATTCTTGGCGATTCACACCCCTACCGGCCACTCACTCATTCATATTTCCCTCTGGGCTGTGATTGGCTGCCACCATCCGACCAATCGCCACTCTGGGCAGAAAATATGAATGAGTGATGGTCTATTCACATCACTAGTCGGAGTATAGTGCAGAGATGTGAGCACTGTATAGAGCTGCTCCGCATCTCTGCTATATTATGGACGATCACATCGGGTGTCAGGACTGACTCCCAGGGCGATATGTCTATTCCCATCATGGAACTGTCTGTTATACATTAGACATTTTTTTTTCAATCACTACTGCATCCTTTTTTTTATTATTATTTATTTATTATAATTTTTTTGGTACTCAACAAATTTTGGGTACCAAAAAAAAAAAAAACGCCAAAGGTGCCAAAAATGCAATTACCACACAAATGAAAAAACGCCAGACGCAGCACATTGCACTGGCGTTTTTTCAGTTTTTTTTTTTTTCCAACCAAAAAAAACGCAGGACAAAAAACCAAGTAGAAACTTATCCTAAGATTGTTAAGGCCCCTTTCACACACAATTAGTGCCGTCAGACTATCATTTATTTATACATTTTTTTGGGGAGTTTGACGGCCACCATTTTGTCAGGTCATGACGGCCAATAACGGGTCCTGATGGACCCCATTATAGTCAACGGGTTCCGTCGGGCGCTGCTATTTTCACAGAGAATAGCGGGAGAAAAAGACTGTGCAACCACAATTTTTTTTTCCTCCCGCTATTCTTGATCCTAAAATAACAGGCTTCACCCTGCCGGAGATAGCCAGCATTGTGAATGTAGTAGCCTAAGACATATCCATCAAGTATACTCTTTGGGGGAGATTTATCACAACCTGTCCAGAGGAAAAGTTGCTGAGTTGCCCATAGCAACCAATCAGATCGCTTCTTTCATTTTTGAAAAGGCCTCTGAAAACTGAAAGAAGCGATCTGATTGGTTGCTATGGGCAACTCAGCAACTTTACCTCTGGACAGGTTTTGATACATCTCCCCCTTTGTTCATATGTCATTTCTTGTGTTGCTGTGTATAGTGGCAGATGTTGCCTCTTGACTGTGTATTCACATGTACAATATCCTGGGCAGGATTTGAAGCTGCAGATTTTATGATGCAGATTTCAATGTAAACTATATGATTAAACACAGCATCAAATCCTGCACATCAAATATGGGCAGGATACTGTACATATGAATAGACCCTAAAGAGTTATTCCACTTGATAATACTTATCCCCTATTCACAGCATCGGGCAGTGTTTCCCAACCAGGGTGCCTCCAGCTGAAGCAAAACTACAACTGGGAATTGTAGTTTTGCAACAGCTGGACATACCCTGGTTGGTAAACACTGTCATAGAGGTTAAGGGCCTGATCACAGGGGGTTGACCCTACACTAAAAAGTAGGGATCGACCGATATTGATTTTTTTAGAGCCGATAACCTGTGAACTTTCAGGTCGATATACCGATATTCCGTGCATTATATGGGCACATGACGGGGGGCGGGCTGTCTTGTGCCCCTCATATATAATACCCCCTGTCCTGCAACCCCCCTTATATAATGTCCTGTGTTCCTGACATGTGCCCCTCACTTATAATTTGCCCCCCTCACTTATAATTTGCCCTTCCATACCAGTGGTCACCTTTCTCACACGCTGCTCCGTTCTTGCAGTGTGAGTGAGAGCTGCGGGGACGTCATCTCTAGGCGCCGTCACGATGATGTGATGTCATCGCGCCGGCCTGCTGTCGATGGCGTCCCCGCGGCTCTCACTCCCACTGCAAGAACGGAGCAGCGTGTGAGAAAGGTGAGGGAGTGGGGGAGCGAGACAGCTCCCGCTCCACCATGCTGTCAGCTGTCAGGGAGAGGCAACAATCTCGGGGGGGCCCCGTTGCCCCCCCCCCCCCCACTTCCCTGGATCCACCATTGCTTCAGGGCCAGGACTGAAGTCCCGCGATTCATGCGCCTAGTGTGCATGCCTTGTTTTGCCGTGCGGAGCAGCGCTGGACACATTGAGGGACATTTATCAATGTTTGCTTATGTATTTTTTTTTTTTGTAATTTTTTCCTTACTTTTTTTTTTTTGCTTATGTGCGACGTATTTATCAACTGGTTTCAGCCTGTTGATAATTTTCTTTCACGTAAGCAATTTTTCTTTTTTTACTTTGATAGTAGCTTTTTCTGCTCCATGCTTGAGCTGGAGTAAATTTAATCAATTTTTAACGCTGTTGCGACTTTTTTTTGCGCAGTTGCGACTGTCGCAGTTAATAAATACCTTACTACCCGTAGTCCATTTTAAAATTATTACTACATAGTAAATCTTAGGAAAACTTGCTTTTCTCGCTTTCCAGTCAAAATGTCGCACGAAAAATCGTGTAGTCGCAGTTGCGACAATTTTGCGACAATTATAGTAAAGAAAACCTGACTAAACCCATTGATAAATGTCCATAATTATCGGCAGGTTAGATGCCGATAACTTTCAAAATCGTGAATATCGGCCTGTGTCACTGGAGCCGAGACTATATTGTGACCACTGCTTGAAGGTGAAAACTCACCAAAATGCAGCAGCCAATTACCGCAAGACTTAAACGACATCTGCAGCGTTACAAACACTTATCCCCTATCCTCAAGATAGGGGATAATTGTTTGATCGCGGGGGGTCCGAACGCTGGGGCCCCCGGCGATCTCCTGTATGGGGCCGCGGCTGTCCCGTGCAGGGGGCGTGCCAGCCGCAGCATGACTTTGCGGCCGGCACGCCTCCTCCATACATCTCTATGGAAGAGGCGGGGAGGCAGCATTCGTGCCTCCCCGCATCCCCCATAGAACTATATGGGGACGGGGAGGAGCGCTTATGGCGGCGCCCCATTACGGAGATGGGGGGGGGGGGGGTCCCAGCGGTCGGATCCTCCGCGTTCAAACACTTATCCCCTATCCTGTGGATAGGGGATAAGTGTAATTCCGCTGCAGTTGTCCTTTAATATATGGGTCTCTATATAAGGGGTAAAACTCTCCTTATTGCAATCACAGCTCAGATTTTATGTTACCAAAGCAGATTAAGAAATTAAAGGAGTACTCCGGGATAAGTAGCTGATCACAGGGGGTTAGCTTAAATGTGTGGTCAGGCTGCATGGCCGATCACTGGATTGTTTGTGCGGGCCACTTAATTCATCACGGTCAGCTGCACATCACCAGTTTACACAGGGCAATGTGCATCCTATAGAGATAATTTAAATATCCACAGACTGCTGGGACCCCCTGCAATCTCTGGAATGGGACCTGGCTCTCAGTGAGGAGCACCGTAGATGGCACGCACTCCATTCATTTCAATGGGAGCGCTATAGAGACCCGAGTACAACACCCGGGCATCATCAGCGCTCCTATAGATATAAATGGAGCGTGTGCCGTCTGAGAGAGTCAAGGTCTTATTCTGGAGATACTGGGGGGTCCCGGCAGTTGCGCATGTGACTAGTGAGTGACCGCTCTGTTTTTAGGCACTAGCACTTTTGCTAGAACCTGTGTGTTTGTTTGTGTACAGATGTCCATATGCTAACTCGTGCAGCAGTTCTTCCAACCTTTCCCGATTAAGGATAAGTGCTGTCCAGTTTGTGCTATACACTTTTTTAAAGCAGCTTGTTCTTCCAGAGTACAGCGGACTGTGGGGAGTATTAGTTCTGGAGTCTCCGATTTTTAACAGCGGCTAACATCGACCATTGGCTGTTGAATTGGATGTACTATAATAATGTGAAAAAACTGTGACAAGGTTTCACAATTCTTTTTAAGGGTAGGGTCACAAACAGCGTATGTGCTAGAAGCAGCCACACAGGGCTTTTCCATCCACAGCCCTGTGTGTGCAGTGAGGGTCCGTGGTGGGCCTAGCGCACCAGCGTAACTGGGACACGCAGCCTGTCTCCGAACCTCACTGCACACACAGGATTGCTGCGGGGAAAGCCCTGTGTGTCTGCTTACACTGTGTATGTGCTATATCAGTCCTGAGACAACTTTCAAGCTATTTTATGAACATATCAAAGGTCAACCATGATTTGGTTATAAACCAGCTAAGGATCTTTATACAGAGCCATATTAAGCTGAAATGACGAATGAGTGTTTATTAAAAGGATTGTTCCCAATAACTGGCCTGTGTAAAAGGGCCATCGATTAGTCGATGAACAAGACAACACTTGTTTGTCGGCTGATCTGATCTTTTAAACAGACATCGGCTGCACATCGCACGAAAGATCCAGTGATTGTACAACAAGCCAGATCAGCTCCTGTTGTCAGCACCTGCTCTGCATATTCTCTCAGAAAAGAAAGGCTGATAAGAAGCCCAGGATATAACTGCTTCTCTGAGGGGCTTTACTGATAATTGAAGCTGAAGGACATATAATAACCTTTTAGGTAATAGTGTTTTTTTTTAACCATAATAAGTACAAAGCAACAATTAAAACACAAGTCCTTAGCCTTTACTCGTATCCCAAATGGATACATTGCTGCCCCTATGTCAGGAGAAATATTGAAAATGGGAAGATACAAAGGGGTGAATAAATTAAAACTGTGTAATTCTTAGTGTAAACTTAGACTAGTTAGTGTTAAGAATGCACCAGATTTATAACAGACTGTTTAGTCTAAGTGTGCACCTTCTATAATCTGGCTTAGTTTGGGAAACATGTATGACATATTTTGGTGCATTTAAAGGAGATATCCAGGCTAGGGGATAAGTTTCCGATTGCGGGGTTCCAACCTCTGGGACCCCCCTCGATCTCCCGTACAAGGCCATGGCAGCCCGCGGTAAGGGGCATGTCGACCACCGCACAATGCGGCAGCTGACGCGCCCCCTTAATACAACTCTATGGCAGAGCCAGAGCGCTGCCTTCGGCAATCTCTGGCTCTGCCATAGCACTGTATTGAGGGGGCGTGTCGGCTGCCGCTTCGTGCGGTGGTCGACACGTGCTCTCTGGCTGGAGAGCCGGGCCCCGTACGGGAGATCACGGGGGTCCCAGCGGTCAGATCTCCGCAATCTGAAACGTATCCCCTATCTTTAGGATAGGGGATATGTTTATTTATTTATTTTATGCTGGATATCTCCTTTTAAGCCCACTTTATCCAGCTAATTGAAAATGTGCATCATGTAAGACAGATTTAGGGCACAAATTGCACCACACAGAAGCAGGATCTCAGCATGTATCTGTTACTTGCAGAAGAGGTAGAACATGAATATTCATTAGGGGGCGTGAGGCACCGGTCGGGAATAAGAAACAGTGCACTTCAGGGCTAGGGAATGCCCGGAGTGCATCAAAAACCTCATTTACATATAGAAATTTATAGGTTATCTTATCTTATATTTATTAACTTGGGAATGGCGCACCTATGAAGATAAGGCAGCTACCTTTTAGATCTTCGCCACCCGCACTAACAGGCAGTACCAGCAGGTTAGTGTGGGTAATGCTGCCGTCAGATTCCTTTTTATCTGGAGAATATCCGACAGAAGGAGAGAGTGTTTCCATTTTTACCCATATGGCCTCGGCAGTGTACCCTCATACTTCCTATCCAGATCTGACTAATCCTAGGAAGGACACTGCATTAGGGGATAGGCTGCATTTTCATAATGTTTTTGACATCATGTCGGTGTATATGTTTGTAAAACTTTGATGTGTGCCAAATATTGGTGTAAAGTAAACCAGCCAGGCAAATGGTCTGACATGTCTAGGGTGATATAGTATATTTAGTGTAGTTTCTACCTTTCATGCTGCCCAGATATAGGACAGTAATAATCTGCCGGACTGATCTGGTACAGATAAGTGTCATGGACTGAGCATTTTCCCATCGTTTTCCTGATGGTATAAGTATAGGTGCGGGCAGCCTCCATATGTGTTCAGTCTGTGTTCTTGACAACTGTGTTACGTATATGTCACTTTGTGAACAACCATTGATAACAATGTGATGATAATACAGCAGTGTTACAAAGGTCACCAGTCTTGTCAGGATAATTGTTCCAAGGTATGAAATTACGTTTTTTCCTCTGGTTTAGAGAGATAATGTCCTATGTAAAAGAAACACCCCTTGTAGTGGCCTAACAAATCGCAAGGGGTAAACACTGAATAAAAGTCATTATCCAGAATTAGAAAATTGTGGAGTTTTTCTCTTTTTAGCCCAGCCTGTCAGTTTGGGTGGGTATGCAGTTGTGCCATATTCTTTCTATTTTTTGATTATGCATATTATGGTGCTCGGGGAGATGTAAAGCTTGGGATATTTTTTATTATAACCTAACCCTGTTTTTTACTTCTCCGCAACTTTATCCCTGGCCTGTTTGGTGAGCTCCTTGGTCTTCATGCTGCTGTTTGTTCAGCAATGTTCTCTAACAAACTCCTTCACAGAACGGGGAGTTGTAGTTTGCAACAACTCAAGGCACACTGGCAGAAAAACGCTGCCCTGGAGTTTAGACCAATGGTCTCCAAACTGTGGACATCCAAATGTTGTAAAACAACAATTCCCAGCATGCTTGTAGGTCCACAGTATGGTGACCCCTGATTTAGACCATTTAGCAGTTTTCAGCCATTATTTTTATTACTATAGACCTTACAATTCTCCTAGTAATCTGTGGTAACATTGACATACCGTAATTGTGAACGAATGTTGACACCTTACCCCTGGTCTCCTATGTTACCTTACCCAAGGTCAGTGTAGAATTGAGGAGGTACTGAGATAAGTATTTGCTATATTCTGATCCAGTGATGATTGACAGCTCTATCGCATACACATCTGGTAAAAGCGGTCAGCCATGTTTTGTGGGTGGGAGAATCAGGACTTCGGCTTTCTCTATATGTCGTGGTGTAAGCTGCTGTTTACACGTTACAGATTGTATCATAAGTTTACTATTACAAGTAAGAAAACATTAAAATGGAGAAATATCCAAGGGCATATAGTCTGTCTCGTGATTGCTGAAAGGAGAACTCTGCATGTAATTTTTGACCAGAAGACGTATGGTTCACTTAGTCACATGTTCATTTCCTCATAAGTCTAGTCAGACCAGCATCTGTACTAGAGATCAGCTGAATATTAGACGGCATTGCTAAGGGCATCAGTAACTGTTGACTGGTAAATAAATGGCATTTCCAGTTCAGCCAGTTAACCCACATAAGAGCTCTGTCAGGGTGCTTATATAAGAGCCGCTACGAAAGTTCACATGTACAGTGATCCACATAGAAGAAATGGAAAGAAATCCAGTGCTCCAGAGATTCCATAAGGCTGCGTTTCCACTTGGCAGGTTTTTTTTGTTTGTTTTTTTGGGAAAATTGCCACATCAGTTTTTGAGCCCAAGTCAGAAATGAATGGGAAATATATAGGAAGGACTCATACTTCTCCTTCCTACTGGATCCACTTCTGGCTTTGGTTTAAAAACTGCAGTGGCAGTTAAAAAATTTTTTTTTTTTTTAAAGCAAGTGAAAACGCAGCATAAAAATAGAATTATTATTATTAAAAATATACCTGTACTTACCTCCAGCACACGACCTCCTATTGTCACTCCGTCTCACTCCGGGCCCAAGCATCATGCTGCAGCTCTGTAGAATGGACATTTGTAAAAATAAATAAATAAAATTAAAAACTTCCTGCTGGATAACCCCTATTGAAAACAGGGCTGTACATCATCTCAGCAGGACAGGTAAAGCTGTCAGGTAGGACACTAGATTGGGCGTAAAATTATTCCCTCCCATGGGTAAAGGGATCCACCTCCTCATGTACCAGAAAGGAAGAAGATGAAGGAACAAGAGCAAAAAGGAGCAAGAGAGGGGACTAAAAGGGGAGCAAAGAAGTAAAAGCCGAGGGTGAGTACCGAGTTAAGGGAGAGCTACACCAGACCCCCAAATCTTTATAGAACTTATCAGGGCATTTTCTAGTCTTAAAGACCAGCTGCTCAAAAGGGATAGTAGCATTAACCAATCTTTTCCACTGCGGGAGGGAGGGGGACCGAGGGTCCATCCATCTTAAAGCCACTGCCTTCATGGCCAGGAACAATGCCTCCCGGAGAAAAATCTTCAAGTAATGTTGCCAAGACTCATCCAGAAAAATCCCAGAGACAAATCAGAGGATCTAACGGAACAGGGATAGAGGCCAAAGAAGAAAGGAAGTCAACAATACCCTGCCAATAGGATTGAAGGGGGGTACACATCCAAATCATGTGCCATAAATCAGACCCAGGGGCATGACACCTATGGCAAGCATTAGAGGGTGCCTGTCCCATCAAGTAAAGTCTGACCAGGGTATGATAACCATGATGTATGATATATAACTGTATCAATTTGTTGTTTGCTGCTGGCGAGACTGTGAGGTGGGAGGCCATCATTTCAGACCAGTCCTCATTGGTGAGGAAAGGGACGCAGGCCCTCCAATGAGCCTCCGCAGTGCCTGAGAAATCTTCACCCTAGTCAGGAGGGAACGCAGAAGGGAAACCAGACCACCCGGTCCCTGAGAGCGGGGGATCCCTATGAGGGGATAGACAGAGATAGGCAGCCTGAGGGCGGGAATAGAGCAGCCAAAGCATGCCTCCCGGGGGATGTTAAAGTCCGATTGAACCTGCTAAAATGATTTCAGTATGTCATCTTGAAACAGGTCGCCCCGCTGAGTAACCCCATGGGCCATCCAGAAAGGAGCGTCAAGATCGTCTGTAAAGTGTGTGAAGTGTCCCAGAGGGGGAGGTCAGCCTTAATGTTGGTGAAGGAAGTGGCAGTTTGCGTCTGGCGCCAGACCTGCAAGGCGCTTTCTTGCTGTTTTTGATCTTCACATTAAATTGCCACAACTTTGTCAGTGTTGATTTGCTTACCTCAGACGAGAAGATGCAGTTTATGCCTATATTATACTTTGCCCTTGTTACTCTAGACACAAGCCAAATGGCCTAGAACTAAGACTGGATTAATATATAAATAAACCCCTACATGATGGCATCCACAGGAAAACAGGCCCGCAGAATGTTATGTATATCTGGATATCTCTACAAGGTTTTTCTTTAGATACAAGGGGGGAGATTTATCAAAACCTGTGCAGAGGAAAACTTGTCCAGTTGCCCATAGCAACCAATCAGATCGCTTCTTTCATTTTGCAGAGGCCTTGGTAAAAATGAAAGAAGCGATCTGATTGGTTGCTATGGGTAACTGTGCAGCTTTTCCTCTGCACAGATTTTGATAAATCTCCCCAATGGGCCTTGTAAAGTCACCAAAATATTAATTGTGTGCAAGCTTTGTATTACTGTACAGTATATTTGTGGGTTCTGCATGGACAACAAAATCGACATACTCCTTGAAAATACTCTAATAAATAAATTACCAAAGACAAGAATTTTGGCATAAAAAGGCTGCAGTGTTTTATTTATGATTACCAATAAATAAATAAACATACTTATTAATAAGAATCCAAGAAATATATAGCAATATACCAATTATATACCAAACTCTATGGGGGAAAAAAGGGCGATCAACACGTATAAAATTAAATACATAAGAAAGAGGGGGAAGTCCATGTGTATCTATGGGCCCCCTACTGCATACGCTTAAGGGGGGGGGGCTATCAATTGCACATTATTTTCAGTGCCATCTTGGTAACAAAACATTGATTCCAGTGTCTTGTGTTCTCCGCTACTCAGTGATGTCACTACTGAGTACAGGCGGGGTGCACTCTCACCTACTTTCACGTTTTCCTAGAATAATCTAATCGGCTTTTCCAGAGGCCAAAGAGCACAGTAACCGTGATATACTGGAAGTGGTGCCAACTAATGGATTTGTGAGTTACAGCACTGCGCTCATGTAGGTGACACATTAAACCCAGTGTGAACACAGGAATACAAGGCAGCACCTACATAACAGTGTGCTTGTGGGAGAGCGGGTCGATTCAGGCTATTAGATCTACAGTCGGGCCTAGACTGTCAAAACAGAATAAGGCAGCAGAATTACATTTTTGTGAAACTGGCTTAACCTGAACTCTCAATGTAAAAATTGTATCCTCTCTTTCAGCCTCACTTCTGCTAGTGGTTTACTTTTCCCTCATTACAAGATACTGGCATTATGGGGTTAATAAGTCACAATGGAGAGCTATTTACACTGGGTTCACACACCTTTTCATTGATTTAGTCAGGATGCCAACATATACCATGGGGCACTGCAGTGGTTGGAACGTAGTCAGCTTTTGGCTATGCTCAGACCATGTCTCACACATATGTTTATTTAGTGGGGCTCACACAGCAGAGTGCACTATTTAGTCTCTGTAAATATATATTATATACATATATGTTTGGGAAATGGACCAAACATAGTTAAAGGGGTATTCCATTCCGGGCAAAAACATTTTATCCCCTATCCAAAAGATAGGGGATAAGATGTCTGATCACAGGGGGGGGGGGATCCCCGCTGCTGAGACCCCCCGGAGGTTTCCAAAACTGGAGATTCAGCACCCTCATAGAATGTGGGTGCTGCAGGGAAATCGCGGGGGGTCTTGGCAGTGGTACCCCCGCAATCAGACATCTTATCCCCTATCCTTTGGACAGGGGATAAAATGTTTTTGCCCAGAATACCCCTTTTAAAGCTGAATACATTTTGTCCATATAGTGAATGGGCCTGCTGCAGTGTCCCTTTTATTGATGAGATGTTGACATATACCTAGGATAGAATCCTTTAACACTGTGTATCCCTGACCTTAGTGATGACCATCCGCTTTAAGAATCCTGATAAACTCCCAGTAGTTCAGCTTCTCGTGTTAGGGGGTGGTATATAGTGCAGGCCGACATAAGAACCCAAAGCTCCATCTTCATTGTGTTTTTTTTTTCTTTTCTCCCGAACCTTTGGTAGAACAGGTTGTCTTCAGTTGTCTAACTTATTTTCTAGTGTTTTCCATGCTTATTTTTTAGGTTTAGTATTAATGATCTTTTTGGTTAATAATTCTTTCTTTACTCTCTGGATTTTTGTCTTCTTCTTTCTACTGTGTTTTCTTAAAGGGGTACTCCACTGGCCAGCGTTCGTAAGTAAATGTTCTGAATGCTGTTTTCGGGCTATGGGGGTCGACCACGCCCCTCGTGACATCACGGCCACTCCCCCTCAATGCAAGTCTATGGGGGGTGGAGAACCCCTTTAATTCTAGGCTGAACCCAGGCCCGTACATTTGCATGACGTGCACCAGACGAGAGCCTGGATACTGGATACTGCACTGGATACTGGCGTGCCTTACGGCCTGTACCCAGTGTACAGCAAAATCTGAACACACCGGCACCAAATAGAGGAAGAGGACCTCTAGTGATGGACAATATGAGGAAGGATTTTTATTAAAACAAGCATGATTTTTTTTTTATAACAGTATATTAAAAACATTATAAATAAGCTATTCTTGCTATGATATAAAAAGTTTTATCTGATGACAGTGCCCCTTTTAACCCTCTGTGCTCTATTTATGTTAATCGTTTACTTATACTCCCTAGCATTTAGTTTTCATTTTCAGATTGACTTTTTTTGTGTCCTCTATTTACCGTAGTTTTTCCATATTCTGGGCATGCACACTATGCACCCAATGCCCTATTTGGCATTTGTTTTTTGTGTCCCTTATCGGCCCTTGGTGTTCAGGTTTGTGTCTGTATAAACCCCACTCATTCTCTAGGTTCACTTGTGTTAAAATATATTTTACTTCCTTGAGTTGATCTTCAGCTCTTGTTACAAGTACTTCCTTTCAAGTCTGTGATGTTTGATGCCATCTTCTGGTCATCTATGTGTATTACACTGTAGATTGTATATTACAGTTTTATTAGGTTCCCTGAATACACCAATTTTTGGTTATATTGGATTTTGACCCTCTCAAAGTACAGGAGAAAGACAGCAGAGTGCAAAATGCCCCTTTCTGGGCAGAAGTGAACTGTTTTACTGCAGGGACTACAGATCTTGGGATCCATCTACAAGTCCTCCTTCAACCAGCATTTTACCTGGGTAAAAGACTCCTTTTAATAGGCATACATACAGCAAATGAAAGACTAAAGAGTACCTATCATGAACTCATCCGTCCCTAATTGCCCCCTATTTGTCCCTGACTCTAATCCTACTTTTTTTTAAATAATTTTTTTCCTAAAACCCCTTTTCCTACCTTTCCCTTGCTCAATTAACTGTTGTCTGTGAGAGCGGAAGGGGGAGTGGCCCAGCTGGTGTGATGTCAGCCTGCCTGGGCTCACTTCTGCCCTTCTTTCTCACTGCAGACCAATTTGTAATCAAGGTTAGCTTGCAGTGTCCCCGACGCTGCGGGTCACATTATAACCATGGGGGGGGGGGGGGGGGATGGGGTTGGCTTGTGGTGTTGCCTGGGCTCCGGGCCACCTTATAACCATTGGGGAGGGGGGGGTGGCTTGCGGTATCACCAGGGCTGTGGGCCGCCTTGCAACCTCGGGGGGAGGGGGAGGTGCCGTCGGGCGCTGCGGAAATCAACAAAGGAGAAAGCTTTTGACTTCATATCCCGTCCTCATATATTGTTGTCATATCCCAACCCCATATCCCGTCCTCATATGCCGACCTCCTATCCCGACCATCCCGTCCTTCTATCTCGACCTCCTATCCCCACCTGTAATATGTGCAACAGGTATTGAAATATCTCCAGCCGTTTGGAAGTTATGCAGTAACATTTATTTCCCATTGACTTGTATGGGGACTTTAAACAAAAATCCCGACCCTGGCAAATGGGGGTGAGTAAGGGTTAAATCACCTATCCTATGTTTGTTGACATATAAGTAACATGTGTGCCAAGTTTCATGTTAAAATCTTTAGCCGTTTGGACGTGATGCTGGAACATACACACACACACACACACACACACACATACATACTTACACACACACGCGTTGTTTTATATAGATAGATAGATAAAATAGGTACTTAATAGGGGTACAACTTTGGGGTCCTTACATTAGGTCAGGTTGTTTTTTTTTTTTTTCGTTTTTTTTTCTTTTCTTTGCTTCCATGTTCCGCGCCCCCTATTACAGAAAGCTATGTTGAATATAAGGAAATTGCTGGTGGTATGCTTTTGACTGAATTAGTTGTGCAGAACCCTCCAGTAGTACCCACTGATGTGTGATAAACAGAGGGGAAGATTTATCATTGCCTTCCTGACATTTTATTGGCTGAAATTTTGCACGATTTCAAAATAGATAACTTTGGCAAAAGTGACTGTGAAAAGCAATGCTTCATTCTTGACTATGTATGTAGTGCATGAGATTTATTAACTGTCTTTTAAAAAAAAAAAAAAAAAAAGCGCAAAAAAATGAGCAAACATTAAAAAAAATAAATAAATAAAAACGCAAATTCATTCCACTTCTGCCTTGCCTTAGAAAAATGACATCCTATAGCAAGTTCTGAGGTGATTTTTAATTTGTGCAAAATGTATTAAAGTCTGATTAATTTGGACACATATTGATAGATGTGCCCCAGAGTGTCTTTATAGGACCGCTCTTGTATCCTTCCAGCGCAAAACTCAGAAACTGAAGATAATACATGGTGGTACCTGTGCTATGAGGTTTATTATTGACTTTCATATTATTATTTGCTTAAATGCCTTTTTCTTTATTGCTCCAGTGGGATCTGGTCTGTGACAATGACTGGAAAGTGCCATTGACCTCCTCGCTCTTCTTCCTGGGGGTGCTGCTTGGCTCATTTGTATCGGGACAGATGTCAGACAGGTAAACTGCTTTTCCATCAATGTGGTATGATCACTAAATAAAAATTAATCTGCATATAAATATCTTAAATCCCTATTGACACAATGGATTTTGACACAGAATCTGTGCCAAATCCATGTGAATACTGCCCATAATATGCCTCCCACAGTTTTTTTTTTTTTTTCCCCCCGCTGAACTCCGTTAAAATACTGGACAGCCGATGGACTCAATTTAAAGGGGTATTCCAGTAAAAAACTTTTCTTTCATATCAACTGTTCATACTTCTATTAAAATATCTTAATCTTAATCCTTAATCCAGAATTTATCAGCTGCTGAAGCTGAGTTGTTCTTTTCTGTCTGACAACAGTGCTCTCTGCTGACACCTCTGCTCTGAACAGTTCCTGAGACACGTCTCCTTTACAATATGGCCTTAAAATGTTGTGCCCCAATTAAAATGATAGCATCTGTTCATAGCTATTGCCCCTAGGATATGAATGTTTGGGTTCTTCTATGGGCGGACGGAATTTCTAAGATGAGAAATTCTGAGGCAGCCTGCCTCCCATTGTCTTCAATGAGAGCACTGTTGTCAGACAGAAAAGAACAACTTAACTTCAGCAGCTGATAAGTACTGAAAGGATTAAGATTTTTTAATAGACCAAATCGGTTTAACTTTCTGAAGCCAGTTGAGATATATTATATAAAAAAGTTTTTTGTTTTTTTTACTGGAATACCCCTTTAAGTCATTGGGATCCGTTGGGACCTGGTGGTGTCAGTTGGCCTGTTTAGAGTCCATTCGCACACAAAAATGAGAGCCAATCAGACACTGAATGAGAACAAGAGACTTTTCACATGACAAGGCATTTGTTCACTAAAAAAAATTGGCACTGTACAATTAGACACGGGGCTAACCTGCCTCTAAATCCTTAGTCTAGCAATCGGAAATATTCCGCCAAAATCCCATGGTACTGCTCACATTTCTGATGTGTTTTGAAGTACTTTATGCCACACTGTGCACACATTTTTTTGGCACACTATGGGGAGATTTATCAAACCTGGTGCAGAGGAACAGTGGCGCTGTTGCCCATAGCAGCCGATCAGACTCCAGCTTTCATTTGCTGTGCCCCACTCTTTCTCTGCACAAGGTTTGATACATCTCCTCCTATGGGCCTCACCTAAAAAGTACCTAGAAAGAAAACTATATTCTTTTCAATAGCAACCAGTCAGAGCTTTTTTTTTTTTCTTTCTTAAACTGATCTGCTAAAAATGAAAGCTGAGCTCTAATTGGTTTCTGTGGGCAATAAAGACAATTTTGAAGAGTGAAGAAACCATACCGATTGGCGCCCCTTCACAATATGGATTCTCTGCCGGTAGATATTTCGGTCGGAGATTTTTTTTTTTTACCGGCAACTGAATTTTACAGCAGAAGTTTAGCGAGTGCACAATGCAGCAGAATCTCATTGAAGACAATGGGAGGCAGGCTGCCTCAGAATTTCTCAGTTTAGAAATTCCGTCATGTGAATGGGCCCATAGAGGAACCCAAACATTCAAATCCTAGGGGCAATAGCTATGAACAGATGCTATCATTTTAATTGGGGCGCAACATTTTAAGGCCATACTGTAAAGGAGACGTGATACATTGATTCGGAGAACACGAGAATGTATCTGTCTTTCACCTCCCGCACAAGGTATCACCCTTTGTATCTGTTCAGGTGTAGAACATCATGTGGAAATGTCACTCAGAATACTGTAATGTTAGTGTTGTTCTACAACATGTTGTATAAAACATTTGACATTCTGGAGTTTTGCATAAAGTGACATTTTTGTCTAACACCATGTTCACAGGTTTGGCAGGAAGAAGGTCCTCTTTGCTACTATGGCAGTGCAGACCGGGTTCAGTATAGTACAAGTTTTCTCTGTCAACTGGGAAATGTTTACTGTGCTGTTTCTTATTGTTGGGATGGGACAGATCTCCAATTACGTGGCAGCTTTCATACTTGGTAAGATGTTCTTATACACAGTGCTATGTGTTTGGACATAGGTAGTTTTTCTTTATCCCCCCTAAGGGTACGTTCACACGGACAGATGCACAGCGTATTTTGATGCTGCGGATCCACTGATAATGGACCCCCTACATTGTGCCTCAAGCTGTGTCTGCTCGTAGCAGTCCATCGTCGGCGGATCCGCAGTGTATAATACGCTGCGGATCCGTCCGTGTGAACGAGGCCTGAGGGTCTTTTCACACGTACAGTACCCTGCGCATATTTGATGCTACAGATTTACATTTAAATCTGCAGCTTCAAATATGCTGCATCAAATATGTGCAGGACACTGTACGTGTGAATACACCCTGAAAGAGAAACTGTCTTAGATGCCCTTGGCAACCAGTCATACCAACTTTTATTTTAAGTGATCAATATCCAAAATTAGACTATATTAGACAAAATTAGCTGTAATTGGTTGTTATGGGCAACAAAGAAAGATTATCTATTAGCAGTTTTTATTTATTTCCCCCATTGTCTACCTTGTAGTATCTTTATTATATGGAAATACACAGACTTCTTCCCCCCCCCACAGAGGCCTATTTTACAGAATACCTGGACTGTAGTCACATCTGCATCGCTTTCTTTGTTAGGATTTGGTAATTGTGAAGAGGACCTTATCTAGGATATACTGTCCTTTATTTGTACAGATGTAACGACAGGGACAGTTGCCCTATTCTTGTCAGTCTTTTGACTCTTAGAGGGTTTTACCACTCCAGGCGCTAACTTGGGGTATTCCCAACTCTGTTCTTGGCTCTGGCAGCTGTATGATCTTAGTAGTCCTCTCCATTATATCTGATTATGTATGATCTTAGTCCTCTCCATTATATCTGATTATGTATGATCTTAGTCCTCTCCATTATATCTGATTATGTATGATCTTAGTCCTCTCCATTATATCTGATTATGTATGATCTTAGTCCTCTCCATTATATCTGATTATGTATGATCTTAGTCCTCTCCATTATATCTGATTATGTATGATCTTAGTCCTCTCCATTATATCTGATTATGTATGATCTTAGTCCTCTCCATTATATCTGATTATGTATGATCTTAGTCCTCTCCATTATATCTGATTATGTATGATCTTAGTCCTCTCCATTATATCTGATTATGTATGATCTTAGTCCTCTCCATTATATCTGATTATGTATGATCTTAGTCCTCTCCATTATATCTGATTATGTATGATCTTAGTCCTCTCCATTATATCTGATTATGTATGATCTTAGTCCTCTCCATTATATCTGATTATGTATGATCTTAGTCCTCTCCATTATATCTGATTATGTATGATCTTAGTCCTCTCCATTATATCTGATTATGTATGATCTTAGTAATCCTCTCCATTATATCTGATTATGTATGATCTTAGTAATCCTCTCCATTATATCTGATTATGTATGATCTTAGTCCTCTCCATTATATCTGATTATGTATGATCTTAGTCCTCTCCATTATATCTGATTATGTATGATCTTAGTTGTCCTCTCCATTATATCTGATTATGTATGATCTTAGTTGTCCTCTCCATTATATCTGATTATGTATGATCTTAGTCCTCTCCATTATATCTGATTATGTATGATCTTAGTAATCCTCTCCATTATATCTGATTATGTATGATCTTAGTCCTATCCATTATACAGTCTCTCCCTATATAAGAAAGCAGAGACTGTACTCTGTGAAGGGTTCTTGTAGATCTAATTGAGTGTCATACAGGTTATACAGGTAATAGTGGTGAAGCATGACCTAGTCATTGTCACGGTGCTGCTGCAGGTGCCACAGGCCTACATATAGTGGGTGGTAGCACCAACAGTGAATAAATGTTCTGTTGTTCTACCCAATGTAGAGGTCATAGTATGTAAGTGCTGGGTGGAAGGACGTGGGAGGATTCCAGCCAAAGCTTAGTGTACCATGGTGGCTATCTTTTTCCTTTTACTATCCTGTATATTTAATTTATCTGATTATGTGATTCAGTATCTTCCTATTCTTTATATAAAAGGATATCACCTTTCCAGTAAATATAACTTTTTACTTTCTTTAAAATAGGGACAGAGATCCTGGGCAAGTCAGTTCGCATTTTATTCTCCACGCTGGGTGTGTGCATTTTCTATGCTATTGGATACATGTTGCTGCCGCTGATCGCGTACTTTATCAGAGATTGGCGCTGGCTGCTGCTGGCTCTCACCGTTCCTGGCTTGTTCTGTATTCCTCTGTGGTGGTAAGTTTCCTACTGACTTTACCCTCAATACGAGAGCTTTATTATAATGCAGATGAAATAGGGAACTTCTCCACATTTTATTTAGACTAATGCCGGTAACCCTCCCCCATTATCTTAGTAAGATTCATATAAAAATACAATCCATAGTCATGATATCTGAGTGCAAATTACAGGTAACATTGTTGGCCTGCTAATTGTAGTGTATTAGGGTCTATTCACACGTACAGTATTCTTCGCAGATTTGATGCGCAGGATTAGAAGCTGTGCTCAGTCATTCAGTTTACATTGAAATCTGCAGCAGAAAATCCTGCGCATCAAATCTGTGCAGAATACTGTACGCGTGAATAGACCATTAAGGGTCAATACTATCGCCATGAGCCATAACAGAGAGTTTAGTAGGATATTAGTAGTAGAATCCCCTCGTGGCAAGTGAACAAATGGGTTTAAACAACTTAGAGTGGTACTCCGGCCCTAAAACATCTTATCCCCTAATCCAAAGGATAGTGGATAAGATGTCTGGTGGGGGTCCCGCCGCTTGGAACCCCCGCAATCTCTCATGCAGCACCCACCCAGTCATGCCCCCTCCCATAGACTTGCATGGAGGGGGCGGAGCATGACATCACACGAGGTCGGAGTCGTGATATCACGATACTCGGGCCCCGTAGTTGTGAGGCTTCAGACTCGGAGCCTCCAGCGCTGGCGTGCAGCTCACACAGGTGGGTGCTGCATGAGAGATTCGGGGGTCCCCAATGCCGTTTCTTCTCAACTATCCCAGACCCCCTACCTTTGCTTGATTGATACTTTTGCAATCCTTTGTCACTTTCAGGGATGGGACGTCAAAGGCGCTGTCAATCAAGTCAAGGGGGTGGAATAGTGGAGGAGAGTCTAAGCACTTACAGCAGTGTCTCCCAACCAGGGTGCCTCCAGATGTTGCAAAACTACAACTCCCAAGATGCCTGGACAGCCTTTGGCAGCCTTTTGCTGTCCAGGCATGCTGGGAGTTGTAGTTTTGCAATACCTAGAGGCACCCTGGTTGGGAAACACTGACTTACAGTAATTGTCCACAGTGTAGATACCGGCACTGTCTGCAGGCTTCTGCCAATAATGACTCTGCTCCTTGCACACTAAAACAGACCCTCTCCTCACAGATGGTGCGCTCAGCAACAAACAGGTAATAGTCTACAGTGTAAATCCAAATGACAAAGCATGAAAAATGAAAAAAGCAGCACTCACCACAGAGGTCATTCGTACAGGCGTTGATCTTGGGTTACATGGTCAGATGTCAGAACAACGGGAGTTGTAACTAAGGTCTTTATTAATAGAAACTTAATAGGCAGACCTAAAAATACTTTAACCCCTTAACAACCAGGGCAATTTTCATTTTTGCACTTTTTCCTACTGGCCCTATAATAGTCATAACTTTTTTATTTTTCCATCTACAGGACCAATTCATTTCATTTTTCCATAACATATGCTCCAAAAAATAATAATAATAATTTGTGAGGTGAAATTGAAAAAAATAATGCAAATTTGCTAGTTTGGTTTAGTTTTCTTGACATTGTGGTAAAACTAAGGTTATTTTGATACTTAAGGTTGGCCTGATTACAGCAATACCAAATTTTTACAGTTTCCGTCATGTTACTAATTTAAAAAAATTCTGAACTTTTTAGTATTTTTTATTTAATTTCTATTTTCTTACCCTAATAACTTTTTTATTTCTCGGTCGGCTCCATTGGGGGACACAGAGAGAGTAGGTATATCTTGCTACCACTAGGAGGCTGATACTAGGCAAAGAAAGTTGGCCCTTCCATGCAGTGTATACCGTGCCTACTGACCCTGAGCTAATCAGTTTTAGATTAGTGTCAGTAGGAGGCAGACACAGGTCTGGAGTTCTCCAGACCTGGTCTTCTTTTTTTATTTTATAGCGAGGGCCTCTTTTTAGGTTTTCTCCTTTTTTATTTTCTTGTTTTTAGGTGGGTATTCAGGAGCATGGCGCTACCTGTTCCCCCATATGCGGCTAAGTGGCTCAGGGCATAATGAATGCACCGTTAACCCCTTCCTGCCAATGGACAGCACCTGGGGTTGCACCTTGGGTTAGGGTCCCCCTATCTTCCCTTCTCGTCATGCTGTCTCAGCCTGACATGACGCAGGTGACCATAGCTGGCTGAAGACATCTTAGGTGGGTATGGCTGTATACAGGGTGAGTTTTTCCCCCCCCTCTCCTCCCCTCCCCTCATCTTTCCTAGGCTGTTTAGGCTTCTAACTTTGCATTTGGTGAGCAACTTATATCTGGGGCCCCAGGCGAAGTTTTCATCATTTATTTATTATCTTTTTGGGGGGGACAGCTGGGTGTAGGACAGTAGTGCTCTTCTGTCAGCATTTCTTTTCTTTTTTTAGGGGACTTTAACCCCTTAAGGACACAGGGGGTATGGGTACACCATGGCTCCCTGATGCATACCTGTACACCCGTAGGAATTTCAGTCCCTTCCGGGTGGGGACCAGACCAGGATGACTGCTGATATCTATTAGTAGGCATCCCATGCAAATGCCCTGGGGGTTCCTGAGGCCCCCCCATGTCGGCGATCGTCGCAAATCGCCGGTCAATTCAGACCGGCGATCTGTGGCGATTGCGGGTCATACGGGTCTCCGGTGACCCGGAAAAATAATGGGGATCGGGAGTGTCCAAGAATGCCACCTCACTCCTATCCCTGCTATTGGTCGGTCAGAAGCAACCGACCTATAGCAGATCGGGGGCGGGGGAGTTAAAGTTTGGTTCCCCCGTTCTGCCCACCCACAGTAATGCGGGTAGAACGGGGGAACTGTCCGGTGATCGGTGACGTGTGGCGATGACATGCGGCTGGCTCCCTGGTGCGACGTGCTGCAGACTACAAAAGCCGGTGAGTTGCCTACCAACATCTGGAGGGCTACAGTTTGGGTACCACTGTACAGTGATCTCTAAACTGGCCCTCTAGATCTTGCAAAACTACAACTCCCAGCATGCCCACACAACAGTTTGCTGTCTGTGCATGCTGGGATTTGTAGTTTTGTAACATCTGGAGGGCCACAGTTTGGAGATCACTGTGCAGTGGTTTCTAAACCGTGGCCCTCTAAATCTTGGAAAACTAAAACTCTCAGCATGCACGAACAGCAAATGGCTTTCTCGCCATGCTGGGAGTTGTAGTTGCATACCTCCAGCTGTTGTATAATCTCCCAGCATGCCCTTCGGTGATCAGTACATGCTGGGAATTGTAGTTTTGCAACAGCTGGAGGCACACTGGTTGGAAAATACTTAGTTAGTTAACAGAACTTAACTGAAGGTTTTCCAACCAGTGTGCCTCCAGCTGTTGCAAAAGTAAAACCCCCAGCATGCACGGTCTGTCAGTGCATGTTGGGAGTTGTAGTTTTGCAACAGCTGGAGGTTTTGTCCCCCATGTGAATGTACAGGCGGGTTTACAGTGAGTTTCCTGCTTCAAGTTTGAGCTGCAGCAAATTTTCCGCCGCAGCGCAAACTCCTAGCGGGAAACTCGCGTAAACCCCCGAATGTGTGAATGTACCCTAAAAACACTACACTACACTAACACATAGTAAAGGGTAAAACACTACATATAACCCCCTTACACTCCCCCCCAATAAAAATTAAAAACGTACGGCATTGTTTCCAAAACGGAGCCTCCAGCTGTTGCAAAACAACAACTCCCAGCATTTCCGGACAGCCACTGACTGTCCAGGCATGCTGGGAGTTTAGCAACAGCTGGAGGCACCCTGTTTGGGAATCACTGGTGTAGAATACCCCTATGTCCACCCCTGTGCAATCCCTAATTTAGTCCTCAAATGCGCATGGCGCTCTTTCACTTTGGAGCCCTGTCGTATTTCAAGGAAACAGTTTAGGGCCACATATGGGGTATTTCCGTACTCAGGAGAAATTGCATAAAAAATTTGGGGGGCTTTTTAACCCTTATGAAAAAGAAAAGTTGGGGGCTACAGCAGCCTGTTAATGAAAAAAAAATTAAAAAAATTTACACTAACATGCTGGTGTTGCCCCATACTTTATGGTAAAAGGGAAAAAAAGACCCCCAAATTTTGCAATTTCTTCTGAGTACGGAAATATCACATATGTGGATGTAAAATGCTCTGCGGGCACACAACAAGGCTCAGGAGTTATAGAGCGCCATGTACATTTGAGGCCTAAATTGATGAATTGCACAGGGGTGGCTGATTTTACAGCGGTTCTGACATGAACACAAAAAAATACCCACATGTGACCCCATTTTGGAAACTAAACCCCTCATGGAACGTGACAAGGGGTATAGTGAACCTTAACACCTCACAGGTGTTTGATGAATTTTCGTTAAAGTTGGATGGGAAAACAAAAAAAACAAAAAAAATTTTAACTAAAATGCTGGTTTTACCCTACATTTTTAATTTTCACAAGGGAAAATAGGAAAAAAAGCCCCCCAAAATTTGTAACCTCATTTCTTCTGAGTAAGAATATACCCCATATGTGGATGTAAAGCGCTCTGCGGGTGCACTATAATTCTCAGAAGAGAAGGAGCGCCATTGGGATTTTGGCTAGAAAATTTGTCAGGTATTGAAGGCCACGTGTGTGTACAAAGCCCCCCGTAGTGCCAGAACAATGGACCCCCCCTCCCACATGTGACCCCAATTTGGAAACTACACCCCTCACGGAATGTTGTAAGGGGTACAAGTGAGCATTTACGCCCCACAGGTGTCTGACAGATTTTTAGAACAGTGGTCCGTGAAAGTGAAAAATGTAATTTTTCATTTGCACAGCCCACTGTTCCAAAGACCTGTCAAACGCCAATGAGGTTTAAATACTCACTGCACCCCTTATTAAATTCTGTGAGGGGTGTAGTTTCCAAAATGGGGTCACATGTGGCGGGGTCCACTGTTTTGGCACCATGGGGGGCTTTGTAAATGCACATGGCCCCCGACTTCTATTCCAACCAAATTTTCTCTCCAAAAGATCAGTGATGCTCCTTCCCTTCTGAGCATTGTAGTGCACCAGTAGAGCACTTGATGTCCACACATGGAGTATTTCCATACTCAGAAAAAATGGGGTTACAAATTTTGGGGGGCATTTTCTCCTATTACCCCTTGTAAAAATGTAAAATTTGGGGAAAAAACAGCATTTGCACCTCCAACTTTAACGAAAAGTCGTCAAACACTTATGAGGTGTTAAGGCTCACTGTACCCCTTGTTACGTTCCTTGAGGGGTGTAGTTTCCAAAATAGTAGGCCATGTGTTTTATTTTTTTTAATATATTTTTCTTTTTTTTTGCGGTTCTGGCACCATAGGGGCTTCCTAAATGTGACATGCCCCCCAAAAACAATTTCAGAAAAACTCACTCTCCAAAATCCCATTGTTGCTCCTTCCCTTCTGAGCCCTCTAGTGCACCCACAGAACACTTCACATACACATATGAGGTATTTCCTTACTCAAGAGAAATTGGGTTACAAATTTTAGGGTGATTTCTCTCCTTTTACCCCTTGTAAAAACTCAAAAACTGGGTCTACAAGAACATTTGAGTGTAAAAAAATGGAGATTTTTAACTTTTTTTTTTCCTTCACTTTGCTGCTATTCCTGTGAAACTCCTAAAGGGTTAACACACTTTCTGAATGTCCTTTTGGATACTTTGTGGGGTGCAGTTTTTATAATGGGGGTCATTTATGGGGTATTTCTAATATGAAGGCCCCTCAAAACCACTTCAAAACTGGTCCCTGAAAAATTCAGATTTTAAAAATTTTGTGAAACATTTTTAAATTGCTGCTGAACTTTGAAGCCCTCTGATGTCTTCCAAAAGTAAAAACATGTAAACCTTATGATGAAATATGCTAAATTTTCAAATTTTTCATCACATTTTGGAATTTTTCACCAAGAAATGATGCAAGTATCGACAAAATTTTACCACCAACATATAATAGAATATGTCACGAAAAAAAAATCTCGGAATCAGAATGAAAAGTAAAAGCATCCCAGAGTTATTAATGTTTAAAGGGACAGTGGTCAGATGTGCAAAAAATACCCAGGTCCTTAAAGGGTTACTCCGGCGCCAAGACCTTTTATCCTCTATCCAACCCCCGTGATCTTGCACCCCGTTAGAATCAGTCCCCAGAGCACGTTCGCTCCGGGTCTGATTACTGGCGATCACGGGGGCTGGAGCATTGTGACGTCACGGCCCCGCCCCGTGTGATGTCAAGCTCCGCCCCCTCAATGCAAGCCTATTTGAGGGGGCGTGACAGCTGGCTTCCTTAGCTGGCAGACAGGAGGCTACCAGCTGATCTCTTGTTGCCATAGCAACCAACGCCGACATGTGATGGTATCGCTGCGCCACCCTTGGTAAACAGTGGGAGCGCGCTCCCCCTCTCAACACCATAGATGCTGTGATCGGGATTGATCATAGCATCTATGGGGTTAATTCTGCCAGGTCCAGCGCGTTTGCAGCCCCGGTAGCTGCGGTGGGACCCTGGCTGTGATTGACAGCCGGGTCCCGCCGATGATCTCCTGCACTGCCCGCGGCAGTGTAGGAGATCGCTAGGACGTATGCATACGTCCCAGTGCACAAACATGTTGGGTGCTGGGGATGTATGCATACGTCCTATAGGGGGAAGGTGGTTAAGAGAACTAAAAGGGGTACTCTGGTGGAAAACAATAAAAAAAATATATATATATTTTATCAACTGGTGCCAGAAAGTTAAACAGATTTGTAAGTTTCTTCTATTGAAAAATCTTAATCCTTCCATTACTAATCATCTGCTGTATGCTCCACAGGAAGTTCTTTTCTTTTTGAATTTCCTTTCTGTCTGACCACAGTGCTCTCTGCTGACACATCTGTCCATGTCAGGAACTGTCCAGATCAGGAGAGGTGTTCTATGGTGATATGCTTCTTCTCTGGACAGTTCCTGACATGGACAGAGGTGTCAGCAGAGAGCACTGTGGTCAGACAGAAAAGAAATTCAAAAAGAAAAGAACTTTCTGTACAGCATACAGCAGCTGATAAGTACTGAAATGATTAAGATTTTATATAGACGTAATTAAAAAAAATTAGATTTAAAAAAAATGTGTCCTCCGGAGTACCCCTTTTAAACATTTAGATGAATGTTACCTGAAGGGACAAGCTTTGTCTGGATCAGCTGACAATTTCTTCTATATTAATGGGCCAGACCCTTATCTCTAGCTATTGAAATAAGCATGTGTGTTCAGCCAAACAAAGCTAATATATTTATTGGGGAGAGACAGCTGTCACCCAGTAGGTCATTTCCCAGTGGTCCCATTATGGTAGTATGAGCTAAGCTCAGAAGTCACATAAAGGTTCCCAGTTCTGATTTTTCCAGCCCACTAGATATACATTCTGGTCTGCCTGTTTAACAGGAATAGTCACTCACTTATGGGTAAATGGCTTTTAATTATTTTCCAAATGCTCACACCGACCCTGAGCTATCAATGTATCTGTGTAGTCTACAGCATTGACAGTGCTGGTTGGTTATATGCACATATTTTGCCCTTTTTTTTTTTTTTTTTAAGTGAAATGTATTTTTTTTTCCTACATGGGCTCAGATCTGCAATGCTAAATACAAAAGCCAGATATGGTACAAAGTGCCTTGTGTGATCACGCCTATGTATTTAATGTGCATTAACATACATGTGAACACCTTATACCTGCATTGACTTATTATGTTACATCAGCATAAGGGTGCATTCACACCCCAGTTCTTTAATACGGTGACCGGATCCGGCTGGGAGATGTAAAAACCGGACTGAAAACCGTGACCGTTTTCAGTCCAGTCACAAAACCAGATACGGGGCAATAATGAGCCATTCGGAGCCACTATCTGACTCCGGTCAGCTCATTCAAAGAATGGGGTGTGAGTCGGGTCCAGCTAGGATACGGCAGCACACTGTTTTTACATCTCCCAGCCGAATCCAATCACTGTATTAAAGAATCGTGGTGTGAATGCACCCTAAGAGAGAGAGATTATTAAGAGGTGTGAGCATTCTGGGCCTCAAGAAGTTTCATGTTGATGACAGTTTTTAGCTGTGCATGGTTTGATGACACACCCCTTGCATGTACCACGTTGCATGTCCCAGGACACACGGTTTGATACCAGTATCAGCTCTAGAAATGTGGCTGCTACCCTCCTGTGCCATTTAATTTCCCCTTGATCAACACCTGTGCCATTTCATTACCCCCTGTGCCATTTCTTCCCCTCTCCTTTCATCAGCCTCTGTGCTATTTCACCCTCCCTTCATCACCCTCCTCCACCACTTCATCACCCCCTGTGCCATTACAATTCACCCCCCCCCCCCCCCAATCCTCTGCGGTGCCACTGCTTTCCTCACCTGGCCTGTGTCCCCTGGTGCGCTCGGCACCTTAGGAGGTCAAATGATCGACATCCTCTGCGTGGCACTGGCGAGTAACGTCCTCCCACTCCACTCCTCGGTGCGAAGTAAGAGGTATCATTTGTCAGTCCTGGCAGCCACCGCTGCTCACTGATTTAAAGTGCCCACAGCCCGTGCTGCTGATCTTGAACAGGCAGCCAGCCCCGTGGCCACTTTAAATCATAGAGTAGTGATGAATGCTGGTGCGGGACCAGACTGTCTAGCAAAACACCTGGAAACTGATGCTGACACTAGTATATCATTGCACCCAGTTTGAAAAGGCTAATATGGCCAGCTGTCAGTTCTGTTCATCAAACCTGTGGTTGGCCTGGGACTTGCAACATAATACAGATGTAAAAAAATGCATCCATATTAGGCTAGTATTAACCCAGCCCTCTGCTCTCATCCCGATCATATCTGATAATTATTACTATTATTTGAATGCTATGAAATTTCTTATACTGTAGGAGTAAATACTGTAGTAACTGCATGGAAATAACCCTGTTTATTCCAGGATCATTCCTGAGTCCCCTCGATGGCTGCTATCACAGGGCAGGATCAGTGAAGCTGAAGAAATCATTAGAAGAGCTGCTAAGAAAAATGGCATTACACCACCTGAGATAATATTCAGCCCCGCGGAGGTGAGCGCTTTTCCATTGGAATTAAATGCAGGAGTTGCATTGAATTAACAGAAAACTCTTACCACATTTCTAGAAGATGATTTCAGCTTTCCTTTGTCGATACTTACTATAGAAATTGGGTACAGTGATATGGCCTAAGCCTGGGGGTTGAGGTAGTGGATTGCACAGACTAGATGGATCAGACACAGTGATATGGCCTATGCCTGTGGGTTGGGGGTAGTGGATTGCACAGACTAGATGGATCAGATACAGTGATATGGCCTATGCCTGTGGGTTGGGGGTAGTGGATTGCACAGACTAGATGGATTAGATACAGTGATATGGCCTATGCCTGTGGGTTGGGGGTAGTGGATTGCACAGATTAGATGGATCAGATACAGTGATATGACCTATTCCTGGGGGGGTTGAGGTAGTGGATTGCACAGACTAGATGGATCAGATACAGTGATATGGCCTAAGCCTGGGGGGTTGAGGTAGTGGATTGCACAGACTAGATGGATCAGATACAGTGATATGGCCTATGCCTGTGGGTTGGGGGTAGTGGATTGCACAGACTAGATGGATCAGATACAGTGATATGGCCTATGCCTGTGGGTTGGGGGTAGTGGATTGCACAGATTAGATGGATCAGATACAGTGATATGACCTATTCCTGGGGGGGTTGAGGTAGTGGATTGCACAGACTAGATGGATCAGATACAGTGATATGGCCTAAGCCTGGGGGGTTGAGGTAGTGGATTGCACAGACTAGGTGGATCAGATACAGTGATATGGCCTATGCCTGTGGGTTGGGGGTAGTGGATTGCACAGATTAGATGGATCAGATACAGTGATATGACCTATTCCTGGGGGGGTTGAGGTAGTGGATTGCACAGACTAGATGGATCAGATACAGTGATATGGCCTAAGCCTGGGGGGTTGAGGTAGTGGATTGCACAGACTAGGTGGATCAGATACAGTGATATGGCCCATGCCTGTGGGTTGGGGGTAGTGGATTGCACAGACTAGATGGATCAGATCAATCACTTTCCCTGTACTGTCTACAGTCGTAGCTGACACAAAGTTTGTTTTTCACAAGGTTTGTTACTTTAATGTTTTTAGATCTTTTAGTCAGCATACAGTACAAATATAAGCATTTCATAAGTTTAAACTTTTGACAAATAAAGTTTATGCAAAGACATAAAGGAGAAGTCTCTTGGTGAAAAACTTATCCTGCGGATAGGGGATAAGTTTTATACCGCGGGGAGTCCGCGGTATATCTATATGGAAGAGTCGTTCGGCTATCTTCGCTCTCCCTTAGAGCTATATGGAGGGGGTGTGGTGAACCCTGCTTCAAGCGGGGGTCGTTACAGTGTTGACCCTTATCAAGACTTATCAAGCGTTGCGAATCTGTAGGCGCTATATAAATAAATAAAATCAAGACTTCTGCAGTTTGCCCTGGAATGCTGGGTATCCGCTTCTGGGCCAGGTACTGGCTGATGACAGCCCATTGTTACATAATCAGTGCTTAGAATTTTTCACAATTTTTATGTCTTTGTTTGTCCACCTTCTTTTTAAGTATTATTCCAAGTTTTCTTAATGGGGTTGAGGTCTGGCAATTTTTTTTGGCCATGAACCTAAAATTTCTGTATTATGTTCAGACACTTTTGCCTTGTGAAATGCTTATACTTGTACATCAGTATTATTAAATCTTTAGTAACATGTATTTATAGAATACTGAAGCAGCAAACTTTCTAGAAACCATATTTGTGTCAGTCTCCAAACTTTTGCCCACAACTGTAGAATCAGAGGTCTGACAGCCATACCTAGAATGATAATACAGGCCTCAGACATTTACATGAAAGGTTATTGGAGGACAGGTGAGGCTGGCTTAGGGTTATTAAGTCATATGGGTAAAGACCTTATTTCCATCTCTTTTCTATGTACATTATATGCTGGGAAAAGCTCACAGACGGCAGCCGTGACAGATGCCAAACAGTTATATATCTTACCCATAGGCTATGGATATGTATTTCTTTTATACAGGATCCTCAACATAGAATACCATAGCCTTTAAAGCTATTCCATGCTTCATATTTTACAGTATTGTAGACCTTCTAATGACAGAAGGACACTCTTCTGGCCTCTATCTGGGTAATTTTACCCTATAAATAGATTTAGCCTGTACATATGGAGCATTTCTGGCATTTTTGACACAGTTTGCTTATCTTAAAGTGCTTGTGTCTGGCTTGCTTATGTGTGACAAACAGACGCTCATTTAAATAAAGAGTGACTGCATGGAACACCAAGGCTGGCACTGATTGGCCCAGCATCCCAGCCTTCCGATTGTCCCGCTCCCCCTGTCAATCATAGGGACGGGTGGTGCCACACCTGACAGCCCTGGTTTCCCCTTATAACCAGGTAATGCTGTGTGGTCAAAAGCGAGAGTAGTGACAGAGACCAGAACAGAAGTGTCAGGGGCCAGAGCATGGATAAGTAACTTACTGATACCAGTTATTATGCCCAGATTCAATGGAAATGTACTTGTATTGGATTGGAGCCTTAACAGCCGGAAGGTAAGTAACAGGGCCTGAGTACAGTGCATTCTAAGACTCTATTACACCATTCAATTCCTGAGAGGTCTCCTGCGTCTTGTTTAGGCATTTATTTATTACAACATCAGTAATAGAATTAAACAGGGCACTCACCAGGATGAAGCTTGCTTCATCTTTCATTTATTACGAAAGCTTCAACAAGTACAAACGTGTTTGGAATACAAGTCTGACAGAAAAAGAGGGAATGGGGGGTTCTTTTACTGAAGTTGTGGATATCCTGGATCTTGTGCTGTAACTACAGTGAGCACCAGTTATTTTGTTGTAACAGGGTAGACTTGCCGTGCCTGTGGTCAAGGGTGATTGGGCATTGCAGTGACAAGTTTTCTTCTACTGTGGGACATTTAGTCATTACATTTGCTTCTATGTTTTTGGATCTGGACTTGATATATATTAAAAGGACATTCATTGAAGATTATGAAGGTATGCATCTATTTGTGAGTTGTACATTCAGAGGATGAAGACCTGTAGAGACCTTCTATTTCTCACAGCTAAAGGTTTCCTAAAAGCAATCCCATGTGAGCCAACTACATAAGAAGCATACATCATTTTTGTGTTCTGATAGTTTGCTAAACATACAATGTAGGTGTCGTGGAGGGCAAGTGACTGTGCCCGAGAACAGTGCTGTTTCAGCATTCTCAGACACCATTACTTCCCCTCCGGCTGTGAGGTCTCTTGCATCGTGTTTAGGTATTTATTTATTCATTACATTTTTAAAATGTAGTTGTAACACATGGACCTGTTCCAGTGCAGGCTCCATCCTCTATTCATTCCGACCATGGCATCGCTCTGTGTAGTAACAGTAGTTCGGTGTCTCAGGCCCTCTTTTCGCTAAGTGACTTTCTCAGCCTTGTCCAATCAGAAGGTGCAATCAGCATCGGCGTGCATGCCTCTCAGAGGTGGGCTATTTAAAATCCGCTATTCCCGCCCAGTCTTTGCCCGTTTTGGGTGACTTTTCCCTGTACTCGATTTTATGTGCGACAAAATTGATGAAAAAACACTATTTTGTAAGTTTTGGGGGCTTCCGTTTTTACGCAGTACATTTTCGGCCAAAAATTACACCTTATCATTATTCTGTAGGTCCATACGGTTAAAATGATACCCTACTTATATAGGTTTGATTTTGTATCACTTCAGAAAAAAATCATGAATACATGCAGGAAAATTTATACGTTTAAAATGGTAATCTTCTGACCCCTATAACTTTTTTATTTTTCTGTTTTCAGGGCGCTATGAGGGCTCATTTTTTGCGCCGTCATCTGAAGTTTTTAGCAGTACCATTTTTGTTTTGATCACTTATTATTCACTTTTTTGTGGTATAAAAAGTGATCAAAAATGCGCTATTTTGGACTTTGGAATTTTTTTGCGTGTACGCCATTGAACAAGTGGTTTAAAAAGCGGTATATTTTTATAATTCGGACATTTCCGCACGCTGCGATACCACATATGTTTTTTTTAAATTATTATTTACACTGTGTTTTTTTTATTCTTGGAAATGCCGGGTGATTCAAACTTTTATTAGAGGAAGGGATAATTGAAAGGGTTAATGATTTTTTTAACACTTTTCTTATGCAATATTATAGCTCCTATAGGGGGCTATAACATTGCATGTACTGATCTTTTACACTGATTGATCCATCTCCATAGGAATGGATCAATCAGTGTTTTCGGCGATTGAATGCTCAAGCCTGGATCTCAGGCTTGAAGCATTCATTCGGTGATCGGACACCACAGGAGAAGGTAAGAAGACCTCCTCCTGTGCTACAGCTGTTCGGGATGCCGCGATTATACCGCGGCGATCCCGAGCAGCTCCCTGAGCTAACCGGCAACTTTCACTTTCGTTTTTAGCCGTGCGGCTCAGCTTTGAGAGCGCGTCTAAAGGGTTAATAGCACGCGGCACAGCGATCAGTGCCGCGCGCTATTAGAGGCAGGTCCCGGCTTCACTATGACGCCCGGCCCGCCGCGCTATGATGCAGGCTCACCGTGTGACCCCGCGTTATATCGCAGGACCGGGACCCAGGACGTACCCATACGTCCTGGGTCCTTAAGAGGTTAAAATAAATGTAAAAAAATATATATTAAGGCTGCACGTTTTTGGGAAAATGTGCGATTGCGATTATGGAGGTAAAAATAGCAATTTCGATATGCGATTGCGATACAATAAACAAATTGTGAAATCCCTCCCATTTCATGTCCAATCCCCTCATTTCATATAGCCAACATAAAATGGGGGGATTGGAGTACTCCAGTGCAGTAAACATATCCCCAATCCAAAAGATAGGGGATACATTTTTTATATTGCGGGGAGTCAGACTGCTTGGACCCCACGCGATGTCCTGCACAGCACCCGGCAGTCCCCAGGAAGGGGGCGTGCCGACTCCCGCAGTAAGTGGCGGCCTACAGTGGCGGCCCCCTCCATGTAGCTCTATGGGATACATGGAGGGGGTATGTCGGCCGTCTCTTTGTGGAGGGATCGGCACACCCCCTTCCTGGGGACTGCCAGGGTGCCATGCAGGAAATTGCGGTGGGTCCCAGCGGTTGGAGTCTCTGCGATCTAAAATGTATCCGTTATTCTTTGGATTGGGGATAAGTTTTACTGCACTGGAGTATGCCTTTAAAATGTCCTCTTCCCCTAAAACTTTCTTATTTTTATGTTATATTTTAATAGTTTGGACATTTATGCATGCAGCGATACCAAATATGTTAATGTTTATTTTTGTTTATTTTATTTGAAAAATGGGGTGATTTAAACTTTTATTAGGGGAGGGGCTTTTTCACATTTATTGCCTTTTTATTTAAAAAAAAAAAAAATTTCCCCACAATTTTTTTTAGTCCTCATGGGGCAGAGTTCTCACACAGTATGTCTCTTGTTGCTGCAGAACTACAACTCCCAGCAGGCACAGGCAGCCAAAAGCTGTAAGGGTATGCTGGGAGTTATAGTTCTGTGACATCTGGAGACACACAGATTGATTTTTTTTTTTCTTGCAGACACTGATCAATGCTGTGCCATAGGAGCCTATAGCACAACAGTGTCGGCGCTCCCTTGCTACAGGCTGCTATTGTAGGGCCGATTGGATAAAAAGGGGTCTCAGCTGATCAGGACCCCGCAGGTTTTGCCGCAGGTGTCCCGATCAGCTCCACTGAGCTACCAGCATTTGTTTTCGGCATTTTAGACACCGCTATCAACTTTTGATCTCAACATCTAAAGGGTTGATGCCCTGCATCACCCGGATAGGTAATATCCAACATTAGCTAGTATAAAGCGAGCTCATTTGCTGAGCTGGCTTCATAGACCCACCGCATGGCTGCGCCGTATACATACAGGGGCTAGACAAGGGAGGGTTGAGTCCCCTCCTCCCAGCGCTGCGCACTGCTGGGAGCAGAAACAGTGAGACACAGGCTGCAGGGGCCGGACTGCACCGCACGGGAGCTGAGCCTACTAGAACCTGGTGACCGGCTCACATCTGCTTGTCTGCTTCTGTGGGGCGTGGCCCAGCCCCTTCAGTGTGCGTCTCACTGTTTCTCCTAATAATCTCAAATTTTCAAAGGGCCAAATCTAGAAAACTAGATGTTATCTAGAGCAGTGTTTCTTAAGCGTGGTCCTCAAGACCCTCTAATAGGTCATGTTTTCAGGATTTCCTTAGTCTTTCTCTGGTAATATAACTGTGGTGATGCCTGATTCACTGACCATAATTATATCACCTGTCAAAGACTAAGGAAATCCATGACCTGTTGGGGATACTTGAGGACCGCGCTTGAGAAACACTGATCTAGAGATGGGGACAATTCCCCCATCAAACAAAAATTGCTGCTCTTCACCAAAATCTTGTGCAGGCCCAGAAGAAGTGCTATCCCTGTTAATCAAGCTGCTTCTGGGGTTACGAGACCTCAGAGATCAGAGAGGTGATGTCGGAAATGCCCAGACTGTCAGTCATGCTGGAGTGGTTACAACCCAGAGTACCGTGACTACATCAGGACCTAGAATGCCTAGTGACTACTTGCTCCTGATCTACATATGGTGCAGGAGACTTTCCAAACATATTTTCTTCACTGTCGCTGCCAGATCCTCTGTCCGTTGAAGCTCTGTGACATGCCCCCCCAGCTCACATAGTACGTATACATTACAACACAGTTTCTTCCGCCTTATATCAAAAGGCTTGATTTTCTTTTCAATAGCTATTGTGGAATGTTTTATGTTGTATTATTTTTATTTTTTTGCCTTTAGCTCAGCACTGTTTAAGGTGGATACATTTGCATATAAAGTATCTTTGCATGTAAAACTGTGAAAAATGTTAGATTTAGAGGTCTTTTAAGTCTGGGGTTGTATGTTTCCAATCACTGATGACAAACAGATTGTGAAAAGTGAGTACCTTTCATTTTGCAGTCTCTAATCTTTAGTTATATACAACCATCTCCCATAGTAGCCCATAGTAAATTTGCCCAGATCTCCATTCCAGTGTGGAATCCATAGGGATCTGTTTCCTTCTCTGAATTACATTTTGCCATCTCGCTGACAGTAGATGTAGTACAAAGTCTGTGGGTAACACTACTGGTGGTCCATCTGGATGTTGTACATTACATAATAGATACATAACAGAAGATACAGTTGTCATACAGTATGTTGCATTTATGCTGAAGGAACTCTGTTGACTTAAAACTTTAGTTGATATTATTCCCTCTCCTAGAATAAGAAACATTGTATGTAGCACTGACTAACATTTTAGAGGCAAAAATTAATTCTGCTTTGCTACATGATATTGTCTTCTCATAGCAATATTGTTATTCCATCCTTTTTAATAAAAGGGCGTAGTTTTTTTTATGAATCATTTGTACATTACTACATTGTTATTTAGTATAGACTTCAGTGTGACCCATGATAAACTATGTTATCCTTTATTTCTTATTGCTTGTAGCTACAAGACCTTAAGGACCAGTCCAACAAAGCATATACATTTTTTGACCTGCTGAAAACTAGAAATATTCGTATTGTCACGTTTTTATCAATCTTTCTGTGGTAAGTGTAAGCATAAATTTAGGACCGCTTTGGCTAAAGACTTTACATGTACGTGCATTTTAATGGTACTGTACTTTACTTTTCATACAAAATTAGAAATTGCTGCATCCTATTTTTCCTAGATTCATAGTTGTTATTGGAATTGTTAGCCCTTGTATTGAGGCAATAATCATGGTGGTCCTATTTAAGTCATACTCCTTGCCAGCAAGTGAGGAATGTCTAAATAGAAATGCCCATTAAATCCTCAGAAATGATTGTTTTAGCCACCACTGGTTTAAAAGGTGTTCCATGTAAAGTGTCCTTAAAGGAAATCTGTCATCAGTCACCTGCACTAACCTGTTGGTACAGATAGATAGTTCAGGTGACATTGATGACAATAGTACTTACCTTGTCCCGTTCCGTGCTGTCATTCTTCGGCTATCATCTTTTGTATCTTCAGCTCCGGGCCCGACTTGACGCATGGGCAGAGCTTAGTGACGTCACCAGCAAACCGCTCCGGTGATGTCATTAAGCTCAGCCCATTCTCAGTCTGGCCCGGAGCTGGAGATACCAAAGAGGATTGCCGGAGAACCACAGCACGGAACGGGACAAGGTTAGTACTTTTGTCATCAGTGTCACCTGCACTACCTGTCTGTACCAACAGGTTAGTGCAGTTGACACTGATGAGTGATTTCATTTAACCCTTTAACGACATAGGACGTAAATGTACGTCCTGATGCCCTGGTACTTGGACCTGGTACCTGATGCCCGCCGGTAATGGTGGACATCCGCAATGGCGCTGATGTCTGCCATTAACCCCTCAGATGCTGTGATCAATACAGATCACGGCATCTACAGTAATGCGGTCGTTAACATGTATGATCGGATCGCCCGCGGCGCTGCCGCGGGGATCCGATCTTCCAGCATGGCAACTAGAGATTCTCTATCTGCTCTGGCCATCATCCTGGAGTCTTCTCTACTGGTCTGACATCAAGCAGACCAGAGAAGATCACCGATAATACTGACCAGTGCTATGCCTATGCATAGCAATGTTCAGTATATGCAATCTAATGATTGCTATAAATAGTTCCCAATGGGGACTATAAAAGTGTTAAAAAAAAATAAATTTAAATGGACCTTTTTTCCCATGTTATCCCAAAAAGCGTCCAACATTGCTGCATTTTTGTGACATCACATTCCAAAAAAATGTATAAAAAGCTATTTAAAAAAATACAGTGATTTTAAAAAGTTACATTTTTTTTAAAGCCGTACAATAATAGAAAAGCATATAACATGGGCATAATTTTAATCATACTGATCCATAATAACGAAAACATGTAACTTTTACCGTAAAGCATACAGCGTGAAAACAAAACCTTCCAAAATTGCGGTTTTCTTTTCAATTTCCCCACATAAATAATCATTTTTTGGTTGCGCCGTACATTTTATGGGAAATTGATTTGTCATTACGAAAGACAACTAGTCATGCATATGGGTCTGTGGATGAAAATATTAAAAAGTTATGATTTTTAGAAGGGGAGAAGGAAGAAACGAAAATGCTAAAATAAAATTGTCTGTGTCCTTAAGGGGTTATAGGGGTATCAGAGCATCAGTTTTTGTTTATTCTGCTCTAGGAGGTGGTGAGCAACATACAGTTGCCTTCCTTGCCCTATTACCACAGGTCCTATGTGCAATGCTTCCAGGTTTAGAGATGTAATGTCATAGACTCACTTAACCAATCAGTGGCTTAAACAGTCACCGCTTCTGCAACTCATTGGCTTAGCAAGTCTATGATGTCACATCCCCGAACCGCACAGCATGGACCAGAGCTCCGTATGGCAAAAAGAGTAAATTCCATTCAGTAGATTTGTTGCAGAAATTTCTTTGAAAACTGATGCCATTTATCTAGTGTGTTTTTGTCTGCATCGTGTAGCATGGACATGGTTTTCTGCAAACCCCATTTAAAGGAATGTGGCAGTTTTAGAAATTTCTGCCTCCAATCTGTTGTGTCAATTCATCCTAAAATGATTTTCCAGTGAGAGTAACCCCTATTGATATGCATTAGAAATGCTTCATGACATTTACTCTAGACACCCACCCCGCACCTCTTACTATAGTGGAATTAGGCCATATATTACACAGAAAATCATTCAACCCTGTAATGCTACATGCTGTACAAACATTACATGCCTTTTGCTAATGCTTCTTTTTGTTTGCAGCATTTCACATTCCTTAGCTTAAAGCTGTGTTTTACTTCTACAGGATGATAATATCTGTCGGCTACTTTGGCTTGTCACTTAACACTCCCAATTTACACGGCGACCCATATGTAAACTGCTTTCTGTCAGCGATCATTGAAGTCCCAGCTTATATCATAGCCTGGTTGCTGCTCCGAAACTTCTCTAGAAGATACTCTACAGCCAGCACATTGTTCCTCGGAGGAGTTGTCCTTCTTTTTATACAACTTGTGCCTCAATGTAAGAGGAGTTTACCCTATATCTTGTCGTATTCGTTATGTGTACATTTTTTATCATAGAAAGTGCATTGTAAATGAAAAGTAAATATTCTGCTAGAGCAGCATAGATTTCTCTGTACTAGGTTTATCGCTTCCAGACTGCACTCCAGGCCGCAGTCTCTGTACCGGAGCTAGGCCACAAATGTTGGAGGCCAGAAGTATGATCAAAAAAGCACAAAGAGGGACTGGTGGGGCGGAGGGAACGGGTCGGGGGTGATATAAGGGGAGAGGGAAGGGGACATTTAGGGACAGACTGAGGGGCTTAAAGGCAGGGAAAGTAGTAACAACAGTAGGAATACTATGTTACTAGGCCACGCCTCCTGATGCCTGAGACCACACCCCCAACAACTGATGAATTGATGATGGAAATCATCTACAGTGATTTCTATCAATAATATCGAATGGTCGTTGCTGCCCTTCATTCTAACTCACTGCATGAATAGGCGCCCTCCTTTTAATTCAGCCCCATAATATTATGAAAAAGATTTCTCTGTGTTCTCACAACCTTTTTCTAATTATTCTGCCATTTGTAAACTTGCAAAGTCACATTTCCACTTGCGTTCCTTTTGAAGTTTGCTCTGTATAGTTTATTTACGCTCAGCTATAGCCCTAAACAAGTAGTTGTTCAAGTCATTTCCACCCAGCCACCATTTTGCATTACTGAACATAGTATTATAGTTCCTAACTCAATATTGAAGCCAATGTAAAGTTTAGGGAAAATGTGCAATTGCAATTATGGACATAAATTTTGTATGCAATTGCGATATAGCAAACAGATGGTGAAATCCCCCCCATTTTTATGTCCAATCGCCTCAATTTCATGCCCAATTCCCCCATTTCATATAGCCAATTCACTAATTTCTTCATAGCCATTCTCCTCAAACTATGAGGGGAATGGCTATATGAAATGGGGGAATTGGCTTTAAGAGGGGATGGGCTATAGGAGAGGAAACTGCTATACAACATGAGGGAAATGTGCTATAGGAGGGGGTGGCTACATAACATGAGGGAATGGGCTTAGGAGGGCAATAGGCTATAGGAAGGGAATGGGCTATAATGCATTAAGGGAATGGCTATAGGAGGGGAAAGGGTTAAAAAACATGAGAGGAATGGGCTATATGAGGGTAATGGGCTATAAAACATGAAGGGAATGGGCTATAAAACATGAGGGGAATAGGCTATAAAACATGAATGGGCTATATGAGGGGAAATGGTTATATGAAATGCGGGAAATAGATATATAAAATGCATATAGTCATTCTCCTCACTTCATATATCCCATTCCCCTCTTACAACCATTCCCATGATTTCATATAGCCCATTCCCCTTTTATAGCTTTTCCCCTCCTATAGTTATGAAATGGCAAGAAATGTATTTAATTCCTCCTCCATTTCATGTCATGGACCATGCGTGACCTGTGCGCACACTGTCAGACGTTGTTCTGCTGCCATGCGGCTGCCATGACAACACCATAGAGCACTGTAAGGAAGTAGCTTTAAATCACTTCCTCCCATCACTGCTGGGAGGAGCAACATTTTGCGCACACTGGTGTAGTGCCATATTTTATGTTTTGCCATGGAATGTGTTACATGACTCAGCACTCTCCAGTGGTGAACTAAGACAGCTCCATTGGCTGACAGGCACACATCCTCCTCCTACCATTGGTTCCTGGCAGGGCTGGGGATGTGTCCCCATAGTGGAGAATGAATGTAATGTCAGCCGCAGCGCTGAGATCCCCATGCAGGCGAACGGTCCCCATAGCGGGGGATGAATGTAATGTCATCTTCCCGCGGGCGCACGGTCCCCATAGCGGTTGATCAATTACATTACAGCCAAAGCACGAATAACATTGCAGCCGCAGCGCTTCGGCTATCACAGCAGGAGACATCCTCTTGCTGTGGTAGCCGTACTCACACTGAAGAGAACGGTGTTTGAGACAGCATATTTGTGGTCATTCCCCCCAGCCCCGCCAGGAACTGATGGTAGGGGACGGGAGTGCATGTGTCACCCAATGGATTTGTCTTAGTCCAGCACTGGAAAGTGCTGAGTCATGTAACACATTCCACGGCATAATACAGCAAAGCACCAGCAAACAGCTGGGATGCCAAAGCCACAGCAGATAGAAAATGAGCTGAGACACAGGAAGCTAGGGCGAGCTGTCACCGCTACGACAATTCGATTGCAATTCAGATTATCGTGCAGGCCTAATATCGATCGATCCCACTGAAAAGACATGAATCACACCTGCAGGTTTGTTTCCCAGACAGGTTCACTAAGTTGTATCCTCTATAATCGTAGTGCAACATTAAAGGTGTATTCCAGGCAAAACCTTATTTTATATATATCAACTGGCTCCGGAAAGTTAAACAGATTTGTAAATTACTTCTATTAAAAAATCTTAATCCTTCCAATAGTTATTAGCTTCTGAAGTTTTCTGTCTAACTGCTCAATGATGATGTCACGTCCCGGGAGCTGTGCATGATGGGAAAATAT